>NC_139805.1:20281716-20976716 GCF_963457635.1 Microchirus variegatus
ACCAAGGTTACCAACCATCCCACCAACAAAGTGAAGACGGATCCTCAGAAAGCCGTGGACCAGCCCAGACAGGTCGGCGGCCTCTTCCTGTTACTGTTGATCACGCAACAAAACACGTCGTATCTGATTCTGTGACTCCTTCACTTTTCACAGCTCTTCTGGGAGAAGAAGCTCAGTGGTCTGAGTGCTTACGACATCGCAGAGGAGCTCATGAAAACAATGGAGTTGCCTAAAGGCCTGCAAGGTGATTCACCAGTTACACAATGTCTCCACAGACATTTTAAATATTTTCATATTCATATTGTAAAAAAAAAGAAGTCCTGGAACAAGTCCACAAGATCCTAATGACTTAATTTCCACACATTAACTGAACAGCACAAAGCAAACAAGACTGATGAGACTAAATACACACTACAAATTGCACAGGCACTGCTGAAATAACACATTTGTTTGAAATATTTAAATCAAGGCCATTTGAAAAAGTGTGTGTATTGGTTTTTCGTAATCCTTGGGGGACATGGCAGATGAATATTGACACTTAAAAATAATGATTGTTCATGAACTTGCAAATGTTTTGATAGATAAAAACATTTCTATTTCTCCATGCACGTCGATGTTTTGTGTTTTTCGGGTTTTGCACTTAATTAATTTGTGGAGTTTAAAGCCACTGTACATAAAAAGTATCATCCTTTCCCTCTTGTACTTCAGGAGTTGGCCCAGGCTGCACAGACAAGACTCTCTTGTCGGCTATCGCGAGCGCTCTCCACACCAGCGCTGCTCCCATCACTGGTCAGCTGTCTGCTGCTGTGGAGAAGAACCCGGGTGTGTGGCTCAACACGACACAGCCGTTATGCAAGGCTTTTATTGTCACCGATGAGGACATCAGGTGGGCAAGCACTGAACACTAATGTGCTTTGTTTGATTATTCGTTAGGTGTTCTGTTTTCCATGAAGCATTATTTTTTAAAAGAGTGCAAATTCTAATGATATCTGACGAGTCTAAAAATGAAGATAACTGGTTTGAGTCTGTTTGCAAATGTCCATAGTCCATAACAAGTGACCCTGCTCTTTGTAAAAGAAACAAAAACAACCACACCATCTGTTCTATGCTGACTCAGTGGCTGTTATAAGCAGCTGTAACTGCCAACTGTAAGAGCTTCCTGTTGTGTTTTTGTGTAGGAAACAGGAGGAGCTGGTGTACAGTGTGAGGAAAAAGCTGGAGGAGGCGCTGATGGCCGATATGTTGGCCCATGTAGAGGAGGCTGCCGACGACGGGGAGGCGCTAAAGGATGAGGGCAACAACAGCAGTGAAGACATGGAGAGCGTATAGCACAGGTTCGTCGGGGGGGAAAAAAAAAATCATGGTCTGAACATCTGCCCTGAAAAATCTAATTACAAGGGGGCAATAGTTCCTAGCATTAAAATCCACATGACATCAACAGTTTCATGCTTTAATCAAATATATGTTGTTTGAAATGTCACCTACATCCTAATCAATCAACCGTATCAAAAGAGCCAATAAAGTGCTGTTTTCCCTGATACCCTGACATACCATTGTGGGGATTGTGTTTCAGTTCTTAAATATATGGCCCCACTTCCTCATCATCCTCTTCTGAACCATCACTCTCAGCTTCCTCTTCAGTTAGCACCACAGGTATACGCCACAACAATCTGTGTCAGAGCCGTAACACCCATTCCATGCTATTGGCTTACTTTAAATGCCAATCAATATAGTGACGAGGCCACATCAGGACACAACGTGGACGCCTTCACTCCTGTACATAGAGATGTACACTTGTGATCAGAATCACTCAGGGTGGATCTAAACATGTAAACGTCCACAGAGAAATAGATGAATGTCAAGTGTCTGTTATAAGCGTTTTGCTTAGTTTGTATGATATAGTTTGAGATGTGATTGAAGTAATGAATTGTTGTCGTTTTCTCCTGCAGGGAATTTGTAAAGCCTGGTGAGGCTTGTTTAACATCTACACACACACACACACACACACTCACACACACACACTACACACGACTATGAACAGAAGGAGCCCTTCACCAGTGATGCCCTGAAGAACTGAATCTGCGTCCCATTTCACCACGACCTGACTTAAACACAGTTACCACCAACACGTCCAGGCTTCATTAATAACATCCTCCGGGTTGGGACTCCATGACTGCAGTACCCATGAAAAGACATAGTTTTTGTTTGTTTGTTTTTTAATTAAATAATGGCATCAAAATGAACTTAACTTATCGACAGTGTGTAAAATTCTGTTTTTGGTGACGAGTGTATTTTTTACGAAACGGCTTTGAATGGATTTGTAGTTTTTGTGACAATCATGTCAAATCCAAACGTTTTAGTCCATGAAAAAGTCAATTTGGGTGTTTGTTTGTTTGAGGGTAAATTTTGAAAAAATGAAATGAATGGTTTGTATATTTTGGCATCTCTCTCTGTCGCTGTCTCTCAGATTTTTACGATGCCCTCCGTGAGTGTTTTGACCAAACAAACTAATTTTCTGCAGAAACCATAATTTTTTTAGAACGTGAGGGACTTGAGTTCATATGAATCAGTGTCGGGGTCAATTTTCGGCTGCTGGTGTCGCAGGTGTTGGAGTTTGAACCTTGTGTACATCTTGGGACTGAGTCCACTATTTTTATTGATGTAGTTTCAAGGAAATACTATGTTCCATGTCGCCTATGTTACTCTGTGAGTCATGTTCAGTATTGACCAAAGAGAAGGCTCGTCATTTTAGAATGGCTGTTGTCTTTTTGTCTGTATTTTAAAACTAAGAACCTGAGCACAACAGGAAAGAAATGACTTGGCTCCTCTTTCTATTGTACTGCTTTTAACTCATCATGTAAGTGCGTGCTCACTGATGTTGTCAAGTGCCAACTAAGGCTTTGTTTTAAGCGTGTCAATAATGGTGTCACACACACACACAGTTGCTGCCTCCTCGAGAATACCCGTGCACAAAATTGGTGAGACAGCAAATGACAGTTAAGGTTTAGTCTTAATGTCTTTTCGTTTGTTATCCGAGTAATAATAATTGTTAATTTTATTTTGTATCCCTGTATTTCAAGGATTGATGGTGAATAATGTTATTCTCTGTCAATCAGTTCCCCTCTCAATTGTCAGCAGGCTGATTGCTGAAATGAATTTGATTGTATTACTTATTAAAATGAGTTGGTATGTCATTACCTCTTTTTCTGGAGTGTTTTTTTTTTGCCATTGCTTTGTCAGTTTGTCCATCCGTCTGTCCCAGTATTGTGAATATAACATGTCAATAATGCCTTTAGAGAATTTTGATAAATTGGTTATAAATATTCCCTTTAAGGATGAACTGATCAGAATCTGGAGTTCACCAACATTGACATTTTTTGTTTCTAAATTTCTTATTAAAATGAACTAACGCCTTCATCCGTGTGCTGGATCCCCCTACTGATTAACTTGATGCTGCATATTCACTTATTGACGTGAGCCTGGACAAAGGGCAAAATGCTGTTCTCTGCTCAGAGAGCTGCTCTGCAGATGAACTCAGGATACACCGGTGCTTTCTTCACACGTTAAAGGGGGAGTTTGAATGTTCCCCCTTTTTTCTGCCTTGAGTTAAAGTCGTTGAAATGGCAACACTAGAACTATACAGCAAGGTAAGACTGGATTTAATTCTATGTGTGTATTTGTTTGTGTGTGTTTAGCCTTATGAAAATGATGCACCCTTTTTTCTATGCTGCAGTTATTTTAAATTGTGTGTGACAATGTCTGACCTTTATAAAATCATCACATCATTCACTGTCCAAATATGACCTTTCCTGTTTTTTTGTGTGTTTTCGAGCCAGTAATTAGCTGTTAGTTTCCTGCTATTAATACATTTTATGTGATAAAGTCATATGTAAGTCGTGATTATTTCTGTTAACTGAGGGTCAAAATGTTAAAAATCTACTCAATCCACTAAACGTATTTGTAAAACGGACACATTAGACTTACCTGGTTTATACAATAACTAATCCATTCGGGTTATTTAGAGAAGGATGACCAAAGTTAAATTTTAACACAGTTTAAGAGCCTTTTATGCTGATGGGGGACAAATCTGCTGTCAGGGTGGGGTCAGACGTTGAGTCATGACGGAAGAAAAATGTCTCTTCTCTCTCGGACTTCAGCACAAGCCACGTGTTTACAAAGCACAATGGATCCATTTTTTAAAAGTTATTCAGTTCAATTTATTTTCTTGACAATTATCTGCTTCTTTGCTATAGGGAGCGAGTGTGTGGATTCCTGACCCAGATGCAGTCTGGGTTTCAGCCCAGCTCCTCCAGGACTACACTCCTGCAGTGAAACATCTGCAGCTTCAGCTCTCTAATGGAAAGGTGACACACACACACACACATACAGCTGTCATTTCAGTTAAAACACTCACTGGACAAAGTGAACTTAACCCCCTCCCCCCCTTTGATAGGAGGTTCATTGCACAGTGGGCTCTCCCGCTGATCTCCCACCACTGGGGAATCCTGACATCTTGGAGGGGGAAAATGATCTTACAGCTCTGAGCTTCCTCCATGAGCCTGCTGTGCTGCACAACCTCCGGGTTCGGTTCCTGGACTACAGCAGCATCTACACATACTGTGGTGAGTGCAGAGATGCAGAGGGAGATTCAATGAGATCCTATGGTTTTTGAAGTGTACGCTGGCAGCTTCTGTCTGCACGGTTATAGCCCATAATGTCAACTTTACTATGCTATAGGTCAAAGGTTGACATTCAGGCAACTCCCTCACTGCCACTGGTTGTCACATATTTTATGCTCACAACAGGTTTTTCATCGTCTCAATCTGCTTTTTAGTTTACTCGACATCAAGTTGTGCGCTGAAATTTGACTTTATAAAGAGCTATTTCATTTCTTTTACACAACAATCTGGTTTCTACTGACCTTGTCTTGCTGCAATTATGCACAGGTGTAAATGGGAAAATGTGCTATTCAGAAATTTCAGACTAAACTGAATGAGCAGCGTAACTCAGAAAGTAAAAGACAGACTTGGATGACATTTTCTGGTGAGATAGGTGAAGAAATTATTAGGGTTAAATAAAAAAAAATTAATTAAAGGGGTTAAATAAAGGTTTTAACTGTTCAATATTCCAGTGTTTTATTTTTTTATTTTGAAATTCGCAGTGGTAACTCACAGTAAGAGGGTTAAGAATCTCGGTCAACCAGGGTCTTTTTCTCCTGGTGTTTTTCATTTTCATGTGCACTTTCATGGTCTGCATTTGTTTTCTCTGATTACTTCAGCTTCCTTCCACAGTTCAAAGACATGCAGATTGGAGTTAGGTTGATTGAAGACTTGAAATCATCACTCGATGTTGTCAGGGTGTATCCTGACTCCTGACTCTGGCCTAATCTCTGCTGGGATTGACCTCTTTCTTGGCCCTCAAACAATGTAGGATGGTTGGATGTTTCATTGTCCCCAATATAATCCTCTCCTGTTACTCCAGGTATTGTTTTAGTGGCCATCAACCCGTACGACCAGCTCCACATATATGGCGAGGAGGTGATCGACGCCTACAGTGGTCAGGACACTGCTGAAATGGAACCTCACATCTTCTCGGTGGCAGAGGAAGCTTATCGCACTATGACCAGGTCAGAGCTCAGGGACCAGAGGTCAGATGTGATAATGTTAATGTTAATTTCATCTCAGCTGTCTTGGTGTTCACGTGCAGAGAGGAGAAGAACCAGTCCATCATCATCAGTGGAGAGTCCGGCTCAGGGAAAACTGTCTCTGCCAAATTCACCATGCGATACTTTGCCGTGGTCGGAGGAGCAGCACAGCAGACCAGTGTGGAGGAGAGAGTTCTCGCTTCTAACCCCATCATGGAGGTGACTTTTTCTTACTCTCATTCATTCATCAGTTTATTCTTTTAGCTTTTTCTTAATTTTCTTTCCTCAACAAAGTTTCTAAAAACGATCAGATTCTGTGTAATAGATTGTATTTATTTTAAAATATCATAATGCTTTTTAAATTGACGAAAAGACATACATTTGAGCAATTAAATATTATAGCATTTTGCAGTTGTAGAATTGAAGAAAACACATAAAAAATATTATTTTGACTTTTATAACCTCCTCTACAGTCTATTGGGAACGCTAAAACGACTCGAAATGACAACAGCAGTCGTTTTGGGAAATACATTGAGATTGGCTTTGGCAGAAAGGTCGACATCATCGGAGCAAAAATGAGGACTTACCTTCTGGAGAAGTCAAGGGTCGTGTTCCAGGTGAAGCCTTACAGACAAAACGGACAAAATGAATACATCCATTGTTGACGTTTGTATACATCATTGTATGTGTATTTGTTTGTGTACATAAGGCTTCATCAGAGAGAAACTACCATATCTTCTATCAGCTGTGTGCCTCCAGAGAGCTTCCTGAGATGAGAGCACTCAAACTGGGTGAGACTTTATCACAGTGCACACGTGGACACCATGTTCATCCACTGAGTCCATTATGTACAATAGTGGGGAGTTACATTTTTTTAATAAAACAGCACATTTTAGCTGTAAAATAAAAATAATTGGTTACATTTAAATCACAACCAGAGTAATAAAAATAAAATGAAAGTTAAGTCCACATATGACTCAGGTCTCTAGCTTGTTGGGGGCTGTACACTTTTGAGGCACTTTATTGATAATATTATTGACACTGTGTTGTATTTCGGCCTCCAACCACTAGTTGGCAGCAGGCGTTGGGCCATTTGACCATTCTTAATTTTACTCCTCTCACTAGACAAAGAAAAGTGTATATTAGTAAATCATATACCATTATTATAATATTATAATATAATAAATGTATAATATTTTTTTTACAAAGCATCTTTTTGTTGTAATAGTATTTTTTGGGGGGGAAATTGCATCATTGTCAGTACACAGCTCTGTACTGAGGGCTTCTTAAAATGACTGATTTATTTATAGATGTTACTGCATGTTATGGACCTTTTTGTGAGTCTTCAGTTGAGTTTGGATTTAAATAAATCATCATACAGTCTGAGGGCACTGAGTCTGATTTCCTCCCTTGTGCAGATGCACCTGAGCGTTTCTACTACACCAACCAGGGAGGAGACATGCTGATGATACCTGGCACTGATGACGCCTCAGACCTGGAGCGCACTCGCAATGCTTTTACCATTCTGGGTACTTCAATTCTCACACACACTATGTCAATATTCATACATTTGAGGATGCAATGAGTGTGTCTTCATTATGAAAAGTAAAACAAACGTGCCGCTTGGTTGTGTTTATTGAAACCTGCAGGTGTGCAGCCTGACCAGCAGATGGAGCTTTTCAGGATCCTCTCAGCTGTTCTCCACTTGGGAAATGTCAACATCCAATCCAGTGGGAGAAACTCAGATAAGAGCTACATTGATGTAAGGAATTTATTCATAGATTCATACATTTTACAGACGTTTTTATCTGAGCTGTTTGCTTCTCTTTTCTCAGACAGGTGACCGCTCTATGGCTGTCTTTTCCAAGCTTCTTGGAGTTGAAGGATCACAGATGGCTCACTGGCTGTGTCACCGCAGATTGACAGTAGGGGGAGAGATGCTGGTCAAACCCAGGTCTGGGCAGCAGGCTGTAGAGGCCAGAGATGCTCTGGCTAAACACATCTACGGTCAGTTGTTTTCATGGACGGTGCACAGGCTCAACTCTGCACTTCGCTCCCAGAGTGGAAAGACCAAGTCTTTTATTGGGGTGCTGGATATTTATGGGTGAGTGTCTTGGCACAGCATTAGCACAGCACATGTTTGAAGTGTATAGTTAAAACCTGACGTGTCTCTCTCTTGGAGCAGGTTTGAGACCTTTGATCGGAACAGTTTTGAGCAGTTCTGTATCAATTATGCAAATGAGAAGCTCCAGCAGCAGTTCAACAGGGTGAGTTACGATGATGAAGTGTCCTGTCTACTGTCCTTTTGTCTCTCAAGAGCCAGCAGCAAAAAAAATGATTGCTAATATCTGTCACTGTCTTGTAAACTCACTCTGTCACTTATTGCTAACTAACTCCTGGAAATTGAATTCTCCGGTAATGATGCCATCATGACTGATCCTGTGTTTCTCTGCAGCACGTGTTCCACCTGGAGCAGGAGGAGTACATACGAGAGGAGCTGGCCTGGAGCAGGATCGAGTTCAGTGACAATCAGCCATGCATCGACCTCATAGAAGGACAACTGGGCCTGTTAGATCTGTTAGATGAAGAGTGCAGGGTCGGTCATGCTTCCTCTCCTTTTTAACCATGTTTTCCCCGAGAAGCTGCATGAAACATTAACAGAAACCTACTCTGTTGTCACTGTTTGATAAAATTATATTTAATGTTATAGGCCTTGATTATGAGGACATTAAAATGTGCTCTTTAGTGGTAATTAGCTCTCTTATTAGCAGCGATACAGGCTATGCATAGTTTGCGTATGAAATCCAGTACATATTTTAAATTCCTAATACAAGTAAAACACAAACATCCCACTCACCACACACCAACAAGACCAACACATTATGTGCAGACACGTAATTCAACCAACATTTGTATTTCATTAGATCCTCCTGTTTGTTTGTTGACTGATTATTGTGTAAATCTTGGCTTTTGTTTCAAGAAAAGGAGCTTTTGATTTGTACCTGAATTTATTTTCCAAATTTGTGAGAAACAGCAGAGAGTCAGAAATAATTAAAAAAATTATTAAAATGAATAATGAATATGCTTGACCACTAAATGCAGAATAGATATCTAAAAGCTGTGAGTTGACCTTATCAATCAATCAAATTGTATTTGTGTAGCCCACAGTTTACAAAACATAGTTTGTCTCATGGGACTTCACAGGGTTGGTAACATCCTCTGTCCTTAGACCCTCTACCAGGTTAAGGAAAAACTACCAGGGAAAAAACCCTTATAACAGGAAAAAAAGGTAGAAACCTTAGGGAGAACCACAGGTGAGGGATCCACTCCCTGGACGGACAGATGTGCAGTAGATGTTAAATGCCTCTTTCTTTAAATGCCAGGATCCACCTGGATCACTTATAATAGTGATGTGGTGACTGTGACATGTGTTTGGTTATACTCAGATGCCTAAAGGCTCAGCTGAGAGCTGGGTGCAAAAGCTGTACGACCAGCACCTGAGCAGCAGACCTCACCCTCACTTCCAGAAACCTCGCCTGTCAAACAAGGCCTTCATCATTCTGCACTTTGCTGACACGGTGAGTGATGATGGAGTTATTCCATTTACTCTGTTCTTCCACTGGTCGTTGCAGTTTCTTCTGTCTGTTTAAGTCACGACTGTCGTCTCAAAGCGATTTCTGACTCTTGTGTTTGTTCAGGTTCAGTATGAATGTGACGGCTTTTTAGACAAGAACCGAGATACGGTCTTTGAGGAGCTCGTCAACATTCTGAAAGCAAGTCAGGTAGATGCACCTTAATATTATATCAGCATATTAGCATATCAAAGACTCCATCAATAGAAATAACCACCTCTGTGTGTGTGTGTGTGTGTGTGTGTGTGTCAGTCTGAGCTTGTGGCTGAGCTGTTTCAGCAGCAGAAGAACACAACCTCTGCTGTGGCCAATGGAAGCATTCGCTCAGGGAAAAGATCCACCAGAGAACACAAGCTCACCGTTGGCTTCCAGGTGAGCTGTTTAACATCTTCATGTTTTATTCACTCGTACTGCATCGTTACGTCTCGACTGAGCACACCTGGAACAATGAGTTTTATATTGATCACCCTTGGCTTTGTCAGTTCCGTCAGTCCTTACAGATGCTGATGGACACCCTGAACAGCACCACTCCTCACTACGTCCGCTGCATTAAACCCAACGATCTCAAACAACCATTTTTGTGAGTCTATTTTTCGTTTCGTTCATCCTCACCCTTGAGTCTGTTCACATCTTACTTTGTGTTAATCATCTTCTCCGTGTCTCCGTCAGGTTTGACCCCAAGAGGATAGTCCAACAGCTGAGAGCGTGTGGAGTGTTGGAGACGATTCGTATCAGTGCTGCAGGTTTTCCTTCCAGGTACTTGAACACTTTTACTTCCCAATATAGAGAATAAGACATTCATTTTTATTAAGCTTGCGATGAGAGTGTAACTGCCCACTCACTGTTTGCAGGTGGACATATGAGGAATTCTTCAGCAGGTACCGTGTTCTTCTCCGAGGGTCTCAGACTCAACAAGAGGCCCAGGCCTTGTGCAGAGGGACTCTGCCTCAGGTCATCACCGACCCAGATCAGTACTGCTTTGGAAAAACCAAAGTCTTTTTCCGAGCCGGTCAGGTGGCTCTCCTGGAGAGGCTAAGAGGCGAGAGGCTGCATGGAGCCGCTGTGACCATCCAGAGCCGGGTCAGAGGGTGGCTGTCACGGATCAGATACGCCAAGATCCTCTGGGCGACTGTCACCATACAGAGATACAGCAGAGGAACCTTGGCCAGGCGGTGAGGGGAGAAACATGTGCAAACATGAAGTCTTTGTAATGCTTACGCATGACTTGAATAAACCTTTTTCACAGCAGATAGTAGGACAAACACAGATGTTACTAAGAATATTAGTTAGGGTTCCATACCAGGTGTTAGAGAGCCAGGGCCGTGCTATTGTTCAAGTGTAGGTCACACTAAATACTTGACATTTTAATCCATAGAAGCCCCCTGAAAATATGTGTTATATTTTGGATGTGCTTTATCAATAATTATACTGTATGATCATTATAGCAGTGATAAAACAACCAAGCTAATGGTGGCCTAAGACTTTTACACAGCACTATAAGATTTGGCTGTGTGTTTTTACACAACTTAAAGCTGCAGTGCAAAACATTTGTTGATTTTTGCCGCTGTTGAACAGAAAGTATGTAATGTTAGTTGTATGCTGTCAAACAATACTATCAGACCTGACTGATGGAGCATCTGCATGTGTGCAGTTTGCAGCTGTCTCACTTTACTAGCGCAATGTTGCTGTTTCCTCTGTCCTGACATTAAAGGTGCCATATGTAAGAATGTGGCCAAAAAACTGTTACTACATTCAAATTCAAAAAACCGAGGTCTTTTAGGTTTCGTTTTCTGACATAACTGGCAACCCCGTGTTTGCTCGGCAGCTGAGACTCTACTGACTGCAATGATTGGTAGACGGCGGTAGGTGGCGCCACATGCCAAAACATGATTTCAAAACATAAACAGGATTTGCAGTCTGCAAAGTTGTTATTTTAATACAAATATTTTGTCTGTACTGTGAGTTCAGTTTGTTATATGAACATTATTGCTGAGTCTCTGTGACATATTAGGAGGATTTTATGGCCAGTTGCTTTAGATTTATTACATTATGCACCTTTAAAATAATATAATTAGAAACACACAGTTATGTGGAGTTGTGTGGCATGAATCTAAAATACATTTTGTTTATATGTTAAAGTTATGCACTGCAGTTTTAATTCAATATTATTTGTCTCTGTGCATGTTGGCTGCAGGCTGGCCCTGACCCTGCGCTACACCAAGGCTGCATTAGTGATCCAGAAGACCTTCCGCATGGTGATGGTCAGGCAGTTGTTCCTCTTGATTCGTCAGGCCACTGTCACCATCCAGGCCTTCACTCGAGGAACCCTGGCACGATGCAGATACAGACTGGTACAACCATCTTAAAACAAAACTCTCCTCTCATTTCAAATGTGCTGTTATTGTTATTATAGCAACATACAGAGATATAAGCTGAAAAGGTTCAACTCTCTTCTCTTCTCCCCAGCTGTTGGCAGAGCGTACTGCAGTGTTGCTTCAGGCTAGAGTGCGTGGCTGGTTGGCGAGGAAGGAGTACATGCGAGTGCGTGCGGCCGTGGTTTTCATGCAGTGCTGCGTGCGGCGCAGAGCTGCCAGGACGCAACTGCTGAAACTAAAGAAAGAGGCTCGCTCTGTGGAGAAATACAGAGAGCTCAACAAGGGCATGGAGATGAAACTGATGCAGCTGCAGTTACGAGCAGATCATGAGGTTGGGTGAAGGACCTCAGAGCTGTGTTGACCCTATCTTTGAATCCTTCACATCTGTGTTTTTTTTTTTTTTTTTTAATGTGTGCCAGGCCAGAGAGAGCGCTGCTCTGAGAGAGACCCGGTGTGCAGAGCGAGTGGCCTTCAACGCTGAGCTGGAGGCTCTGAGGGTGAAGATTCAGAAACTGGAGAGTCAAAAACAGGAGAAACCCCAGCCATGCTCAGATGTCAGTGAGAAGGAAGAGGAGAGAAGGAGGAGAGCTGAGGAAAAAGCCGCCCAGGAGATTCTTCAACTCACACAAGTAGGCCAAGAATGAGAGATCTTTATAAGTCCGATCAATAACGCTGATTTACATAGGCCGATATAATCTAATAAAACATCAAGTAATTAATAATAATGACACATGATTCACAGAAGGATTTTTGTCTGCACTGCATGAGAAAACTAAACTCTGTTGAAGTTTCATTGCACAGCTTTTATTATATTTCTGAGAAATGTGTAAACCATAAATACGTAATAGCTTATGAAAAAGACGCCAAAGATGGAACATTGTGATTTCCAGAGGTTTTAATGGTGGCTCCTTCTTCTCCCACATTTATAAAGGAGTTGCAGAGCCTGCAGAGAGAAAAGGACAGTTTTCACAAAGAGAGAGAGGAACTCTCTGCTCAGTTACTCGAACAAGAAAAAGCACAAGAAGGTGAGTCCTTACTTTGCAGCGTCATCATGCCCTCTGATCTCTCTCTTTTTTTGGTAACATTTCTCACTTTTCCCTTTCTTTCCTCATCTCCTGTGTGTGTGTGAAGAGCGTGTGAATCAGGCTGTGACTCAGGCAAGTGCAGCTCTGACGGCGGAGCTGGATGAAGAGAGGCGAAGGTACCAGTGTCTCCTTAGAGAGTACACCAGACTGGAGCAGAGATATGACAACCTCAGAGAGATGAGTCTTCTCACTAAGGTTTGTCACCGCACCAACACGCACGCTTTTACTTATTCCCCCTTATGAACTTCCGCCTAGTTACTGAGAGAACGTTCTCTCTCTGCCATCACGACAGGACACCAAAGGCCACACAAGGACAGACTCCTCCCAGAGTCTGATCTCGGAGCCTCTCTCTCCCTCCTCGTCCTCACCCTCCATGCTGTCGCTCCAGTCTCTCGCTCCACTCTCCCTGTCACCCTTCCCATCTGCTGTCCCTTCCCCGGAGGAGGTGCGCAGGGTCAGCGTAACGTCGGCAGTCTTTGAGAGGAGCTTCTCAGTGGGCAGCACAGAAATGGTGAGAGGATATGAAATTAAAAAGATGATGGAATGTGACAAAGATGTTTGTGTGATGAATGCCTGATATTAGGATTAAACCCCAATCAATCAGCTAAAGCCTTTTTTGTGTTACTTATTCTTTATAATAAACGTTTTCCTCCCAGCAAACATAAGCCCTAATACTGATCTCATTTTGACTGACTTTTATTGACCAAACAATAACATCTTTTCAGCTCTACTTGAAATATAGAACAAAAAGCACTTTTTTCCAATGAATATAACATTAAATGAATCATAAATACACTCTATACATTGTTAATGTGGTAAACGACTATTCTAGCTGCAAACGTCTGGTTTTTAATGGAATATGTACATAGGTGTATAGAGGCCCATTTTCAGTGTTCTAATGGTACATTGTGTTTCCTCGTGTTAGAAGGCTATTGGATGATTAGAAAACACTTGAAAACCCTTGAGCAATGATGAAAACACATTTGCTGGTTCTTTAACAAAAGCAAAATTATTATTTGGTAAACAAATCATACATTTCTAATCTTTTCAATGTCTTGACTATATTCTCTATTCATTTTGCAACTCTTTTGATGAATAAAAGTGTGACTTTTAATGGAAAACACAAAAAATTGTATAGGTGACCCCAAACTGTTGACCGGTAGTGTAGAACTTTCCAGTTTTGGAGCATGTGCAGTGCGTAATCAAAGCATGGAAGTTGTCACCAAAGCACTTTTTTTGTACATAGCTAATCTTTATGTTCCTGTCCTTCATCTGTAACTGATCGTCAGAACCCGTAAGCTTTGTCGGTTTACTATCTAATAAGTAGTGTATTAAGTTGTGTGTAGAATAAAACCTCTTGAAGACACTGGAGTTGTCTGCCGTACTTGTTCTGGTCGCCCTTCACAGAGGGTAGTTTATTGAGCTGTAGGATGCAGCCCCGTAAAAATCTGGACAAACAGTGTTTCACTGTGTCCATGTTTGTTCTGACAGGACCAGTTAATGGAGAAGATGGACGTGTCCAAAGAACCCACGGTGAAGATGAGAGGAGAGGACCTGGCTCATGCCTACGACGCTGTGCGAGTGGCCAACAAGTGAGTCTGTCGTCTGTCACTGCTGACTCACTCCCCTCAGCGCGTTAACTTTTCCCTGTCACTTCTAGTCTGTCCACCACAAAGTCTATGGTGGACAGACTTTGTTTTGCCTCGTCCTCAGGTTTCTGGAGACTCAGTTGCGTCAGCAGCGCAGCCAGCGTGAGGAGGAGCTGGAGGCTCTGAGGAGCCAGCTCACACGGGCGGTGTCTGCTTCCTCCTTCACTGCACAGCAGCAGGTATGGACTCATTAAAGCTGTCACCTTAATACACTGTTGGACGCCATGGAAGTCCTAATTACCTTGTTTCTTATCACACATATTATATTTGTGAGAGAAAATTCTAACCTTCAGCCAACTTTAAGTTTAATTACGCACATATTCTTAATTTATATTGTCTTATCTCAGTGACTAAACCCAGGTTCCTGGTGATGCTGTTTACTCGACTGTTTGTTTATCTGTTGCACTCGTTCTAAGTAAGGTTTGCCTCAGAGTGTTGGTTAAAAGCTGGAAATCCAAAATGATGCGAGTGTGTTTGTGTGTCTCAGTCTCAGCAGGAGCTTCTGGACGCCAGAGAGCAGGAGTGTGTGAGACTGAGGAGAGAACTGAAGGAGCTCAGGAGAACGTCGTCGCTCAGACAACTGCTCACTCAAAGTAAGCTTTCATTTTCAGAATAAAAGCCTCGGTTGCATTGTTTTCATGTGAATGGCTTGCTGTTTGGGGATGCTGAGTCAGCATTTGTTCCTGTTTTCTTTATTACTTTAGCATTAAAAAACGTTTTACATGTGTTTCTTCATGTTTATTCTGTTGTTAGTTTTATATCTGAAATTGTTTTGCCTCTGTAACTATTTGTACTATTTGTGCTGCTATCTTGACCAGGACACCCTGGAAGAAGAGATCTTTTATCTCAATAGGACTTTCCTCACTAAATAAAGGATACATAAATAAAAGAAAATAAAAGTCATCAATTTTCATACCATTTTTCACCCTTCAAAATAATGATGTAGAATCTAAAAATAAGTAAATAAATACGACTCGTGGCGCAATACCACACCATACTGTATGTGTCTATTGTACATGTACATAATTCTGGGCTTTGTTGTGCTTCATATATCACAATTAATAAATAGATAAGTATGATAAATGTAATAAATGACTCTAAATTGACCGTAGGTGTGAGAGTGAATGGTTATTTGTCTCTATGTGGTTCTGTGATGGATCAGCTGAGTTTGGCATCCTCATGTGGAGGATAAAGTGATGGATATCTTAAAATATCCACCTCCTATTTGTACAAATATTATTGTAGTTTTATTTTTGTCTGTTATGTTATGTCTGTTGTTTGCATTTCTTTTTCAGCTTTGATCCCAGACATTCCATCTCTGTCCTCATCCTTGTCCTTGTCTCGACCAAAGCCAGCAGCAGCAGCCTCTGGTTTACTGGAATGTCGGAGGAGAGATGAAACAAAGTTAATCAAGAACCTCATCACAGGTGAGACTGACCTTTGACCTCTGACCCCTGCTTACATCAGTTTCCCCCCACTGGTGTAGAGGAGTTAGACGTCTTTTACCCTTACCCTAACCCTAACCCACAAAAAAGGGTTATGATAAAAGGATGAAGCTAATTAATGTTCTTTATCGCTCACTGGCTCAACTTTTCCCGCTCTATGAAATTGAATATTTTAACCATTGCAGGACCTTTTCAACTGCATGTTGATGCAATATCTAATAAGCCAATCACAGGGCAGCGACTCATGCATTTAGGCATGTGGACATGGTCAAATGAACCTGCTGAAGTTCAAACTGAGCACCAGAATGAGGGAGAAAGGTGCGATAAACATGGTGAAAGTGACTTTTTGTACACACAACTATTTCTAATGTTTTCAGAGAATTCTGAAAAAGACAAAGTGAGCTGCAGTTCTCTGGTTGAAAAAGGCCTCATTGATGCCAGAGGATCAAATGGCTACAACAGCAGAAGCCGATGAGCGTATTTTGATTTCCAGAGTGTCTTTGATTTATTCCCCAAAAGTGGGACAGTTGCGTTCTGACAGTTTGTGTTGCTGCTCAGGACCTCATCAACACGTTTAAAAGTTTGTGGCATTTGCTGCTGAGTGCTATACTCCTCAATGACTGACATTTATGACCTGACCGGGGTTCGCTCTGTTGTGTCTGTGGTCCTCAGACATCCGCGTTGACAGCGCCCTGACTCTGACTCCTGGTCTGCCTGCCAGCGTGCTTTTCCTGTGCGTCCGCCATGCCGACTGCAGCAGAGACCAAAGTCAGGTTCAGTTGCTCTGCAGCGCCGCTGTCACTGGAATGAAGGCAGCTCTGAAGGTAACCTGAGATCTGAACCCAGTCGCTGGACCATATGTTTGAGGATTAATGTGTCGGGACAGTTCATGTACTGTCAGCTAGATTGTGACTTTCAGGAGCCACTAACTTTCCTGTGATTGCCTCTGATCGTACTCCTCTTTTGCATACGTATAACAATTGTTGATTTCCACGTGTCAATGTAACCTTTTTTCTTGACTGTCTCTGCAGAAACACGGCAATAACGTAGACATGACAGCTCTGTGGTTGAAAAACGCTTGCGTGATGCACGACCTGTTGACTCAGCATTCCCAGGCAGGATCAACATATTTTCACAGTCATATGATGTTCAACCATGTTCTCCAAACCGTATAAATCCAACATATTTGTGCATAATATAACATTTTCACCTATTTATATTGCCATTTGTGTAGCACCTAATATCATTTTCAACAAGTAAAATTTCCAAGATATATGTTTGATAAATGTATCCTAACTTAATTTCACACGTTATTTAAAAATACACATAAAAAGTCTTGGGTCGCAGTGCTTTCTGGTCTTATATTAAATTGCTACGAGGTGAACTTTGGATGGGAAACATGTCAAACCAAAGAGACTCCAGGGCACTCACACTCATTTGAAACATTTTAATTCCTTGTTCTTTGTTAATTTAACAATTATTTCATGTTCAGCCCTTTGAAATACACATGTATTGGCATATTTCAGCCTCAGGCCTTCATCAGGGAGTCAAAGTACATCTTGTTTTAGATGTTTTCCTGATCATTTATCATTTATTGTATGAACGAATGATTGCTTTTCAGACCTTTGACTCAGACCAGGACCTCAGAACCAAAGTGGTTCCACTGACGACTGACCTGGGCAGCCTGATTCACTCCCTGAGTAACCTTCGTATCCAGGCTTATCAGCAGCTCCTCTCCATCACAGAAACGCGCCTGCAGAACGTCATAGGTACTGTTCTAGTGGTGGATGACGATGATGATGATGTGACTGATGCGGCTGCTGCTATCTCACAGCTGCATCTACCACCTCCTCTCCCTCAGTTCCCTCCCTGTTGGAGTCTGAAACCATCCTCAGTCTGCCTGGCTCAGCAGTGAAGCCGCCGTCGTCCAGGAGGCGTTCAGGCTCTGAACCCAGGGCGGCGGCTGCTGGCGCTCCCACGATGACATTGATGTTGAAGGAGCTGGAAGCCCTTCACTCCACCATGACCGGCCAGGCTCTGCCCTCCACACTGATGGGCCAGGCCTTTCACCAGCTCGCCTACTTTATCTCTGCCTCTGGTCTCAACAGCCTGCTGCTGCGGAAAGACATGTGCTGCTGGAGTCGTGGCATGCAAATACGGTATCAATACACGCGGAACAATGTCAGTTTTTAAGAAATCAGGGCTGATTGTGGTGATATATGAGGCTGATTTTGTTTCTCCCTGACATCCGATAAAATATATAGTAACAATTAGTTTATGATAAACAATAATAACACTTACACTTGTCTCTCCAATCTGCAGAACAGTAGTAAAAATAATGTATACACTAAATATTAAATATATGAAACATCATCAACAACTAAATATTTGTCACATATATGTAAAAGTATTTGAGGGACCGTGAAAAGTGTTTGCCTCGTTTAAATAATATCTATACATAATGTCTTTCTCCTGTCATGCAGCTACAACGTGAGCCTGCTGGAGGACTGGCTGCGTAGCCGCGATGTGCAGGCAGGGGGCGCTGTGGCCACATTGGAGCCTCTCATCCAGGCCGTTCAGCTGCTGCAGGCAGGGAAAAAAAACGACGATGACGCTCATGCCCTGGTCCACACCTGCACTGCTCTGTCCAGCCAGCAGGTGGGGCTTTTGTAGCCGCCTGTGTCCTCAAGAGGAATCAGTGCAGAAGACTTTTAATAAGTGTCTTATTTGTGCTCCACAGATATTGAAGATTCTGAGCCTGTACACTCCCCACAGCGACCACGATGAAAGAGTTTCACTCAATTTCATCCGTACCGTGCAGGTACAACAGTCCAGGTTTATTTGTATGGTTTATTTGGCTTTTGTTTTTTTTAAATACTTGTGTCATACAGCTAGGTTTTTGTGTTTGCTCTCTCAGGGGCTTCTCAAAAGTCACTCTGACGGTCAGCCTCCTCTGCTCCACATGGACGTGAGGCGAGTGTTTCCTGTCAGCTTCCCTTACTCTCCTCCCGCTGCCCTGCACGCTGACCACTTAATCATCCCAGACTCCCTGAAGATCTCCTTCCTACGCAGAGTCTAGAGAACAGGGCGCCTGACCTTTTTAGATTGAGCGAAATTAAAATTGAATTCGATTCAGAATGTGATTAATTCGTATCGAGAGGATCAGTGGTCAAGTTGGCTTGAACGTTAAAGTAGTATAATGGAAATCAGCATGGGACAAAATAGTCCATTTCCCTGGCTTCTGAGTCATGAATATAAATATAGATATTATTTTCATTTTAAAAAGCACATGGAGTTTGCATGTTCTCCCCGTGTGTGTGTGTGCGTGTGTGGGTTTTCCTCTCAGTCCAAAAACATGCAAATTGGGGATTAGGTAAATGAAACACTCTAAATTGACCATAGGTGTGAGAGTGAATGATTGTTTCTCTCTATGTGTGGCCCTGTGGTGATCTGTGCAGTGTTTGACCCCCGCCTATCGCCCTATGTCAGCTGAGATAGGCACAGCACCCCCCCTTGACCCTCCTGTGGAGGATAAAGCAGCAGAATGTGGATGGATGGAGGATTTCTAGATACACAAAATCACCATTTCTCTCAAATATCTTTTTAGTGTCAGTGCCAGACCTGGGTGTGGTCTGGATCTACAGCCCTTGAGTCGAGGCCTGATTTCTCTCCACCTGTAGCTGGATCATTAGGGAGTGGTGGTGAGTTCTGGTAGATAATCAGCAATTTGTGCTCTCTGTGGGGTGGAGCCGGTGTGACTTTCTAACTCCCAGGATGTTGGTTTTGCAAAAACAGTCCCTGTGTCAGCTCCTTTTACGTGCAGTTTTCTTTATACAGTAATAAAAAAAATGTTTTTCTTCATCTGCCTCTCACGCTCAGTATAGAGCTGTCGAGCATAGACTGTATATACAAATGAATGTAATACTTCATTTACAAGAGAAAAACCCTGCTGTGAAGCCTTGAGATTTCAGGTTTGAGGAGTGCCATTGGCAGCTTTTAACTACACTGTAAAAAGAAAAAGGTGAGAAAACTCAACATTTTAAGGCAACTAACTGCAATCAATTTTTGAGTGTAGCCCAACTAAAGATCTTGAGTTTTTAAAACGTTCCATCAACTAATATTATTTTGTTAGACAAACGTGTAAGTTAGATTTGTGCCAACTCAAAATTCTGTCTTGTTCAGATAATTAAAAAATTCAATTAAAAAATTCAATTTTGAATTTTAAGTTGGCACAACTCTAACTTACAGGTTACAAAATAATATTAGTTGATGGAACTTTTTAACAACCTGAGATCTTTTGTTGGGCTGTAAAGTCAAAAATTGATTGCAGTAAATTGCCTGTGGTGATCTGTGCAGTGTTTGACCCCCGCCTATCGCCCTATGTCAGCTGAGATAGGCACAGCACCCCCCCTTGACCCTCCTGTGGAGGATAAAGCAGCAGAATGTGGATGGATGGAGGATTTCTAGATACACAAAATCACCATTTCTCTCAAATATCGTTCACAAATCTGTCTAAATCTGTGTTAGTGAGCTCTTCTCCTTTGCCCGAGATGATCAGTGATCTACACTGTACCTTGTTAGTGTTGTATTTTTCAGATATTGTGATTGTATTGATCCATGATTGTCTTGCAATATGTCAGTTATTGCTTATTGCCGATATCTTGACGTATTCGTTATCGTTGGCCATCTATCGTAAGTTTCCCCACCCCTAAATATAAAGCCTTTTTTTAAGTCGGGCATATTGAAGGGAAAAAGGTGCGGCTTTCTCGTGCATTTTGGCAAATAAGCAATGAAAGGATTACGTTTTACAAACATATTTGTATTTTTTTTTTTTTTTTTTTACTGGAAGCAGAAACACAACGGGACCACAGTCCCAATCAGTCAGTCAATCAACCCCCAATAAGAACAACCATAATAATAATAATAAAAAAAAATTAGAAACATCTTGTGTATAAAAAATTCTCATGCGAGTACTTTGTACCACTGCACATCATCATCATCATCATCATCATCATCAGTAATACATATTTATATATTCACAACCATTTGAAAAATAGAAAACAAGGAAGAAAATACCAAAATAAAGGACAACAATTGGCAGTTAACATCAAATAATGCGTGCTCGCACTATATATATATATATATATATATATATATATATATATATACGTGCATATATATATATATATATGTATTTATATATGTATATATATATATATATATATATATATATATATGTATAGTGTGTTTTTTATTTTATTTTCTTTGTTTTTGACTTGTTCTTATCATGCACCATGTCTGGAAGTCACAGGACGGGCATTACTGTGCATTTGTCAGTGTGTGGACAGCAGGACACGACAGGACAGATCATGCATGTCTGTCTCTTTTTGTCTGTGCTTTTTTTTTTTGTGCTTTTACACCCCCCCCACCCCTCATGTCCTCCACTTCCTTCTGTGCACAGTCCTGTTTCACTTGTGATTAGTCCCGAATAAGCACAAACCGAGTTCCTCGAGTAAAGTATCATTGTCGACAGCAATAAATAATAATCTTTCCCCGTGGCATTTTCCAGCTATGTGACAGTTGTTTACCTGTTGTGTAATAGAAAGAGCAGATGTGTAAAACACCTGGAATTGTATTTACTAACAAGTAAAACACACACACACACACTGCCCAATCAATCAGAGCACAATTCAATTCTACAACAGAGCAGCAACCTTCACATAGTCTGGTGTGTTTGGTTGTTACGTCCCAAATATAATAAACATAAACACCATCCACAATCTCTCTCTCTGTGTTCCTAATCTGAGTCTCTAATCAGCTCCACGACACCTGTAATGTTTGGCCCGTTACCATAGAGACAGCATTTACAACATATCAGACAAAACGAGCTTGCGCTGATATAATTAGAACAATAATCCACAATGTAAACATTACAAGACTGCGTCATAAATATGACTCATCTACATAGATTTCTTTTTTTTTTTTAGATAGATTAAATGCATAGTGTTCAGTTCTTATACCTTGTTCAAAAGCAGAGGGAGTTTTAAATTATTCAGTGGTGATCGAGTGCTTTGGGCAGGAGACGCCATAATAATAATAATAATAATAATAATAATAATAATAAAAACATTAAAGAAAAACACCCTGTCATTGATTCATTATTATCTAAAAGACCCTGATCATCACCAACATCATCATTTCCTATATTGGATGCATTTTTTGACGACAAGTACATTTTTGTTCCTTCAGTGACGTGCTCGACAGTCAAGTGGCCATTTCAGTACATTTAGTGTCATTTCAGACACAATCAGTGAAGGGCACAGTCACTGTGTTACTGTGGTGTTTACTGTGGTGTTTGCAGTGCATTTTCACATCACTGTGTCTCTGTCAGTGATTTAGCCTAAAGCTGGAGGAATTATTTTTAGTGTCAGTGCCAGACCTGGGTGTGGTCTGGATCTACAGCCCTTGAGTCGAGGCCTGATTTCTCTCCACCTGTAGCTGGATCATTAGGGAGTGGTGGTGAGTTCTGGTAGATAATCAGCAATTTGTGCTCTCTGTGGGGTGGAGCCGGTGTGACTTTCTAACTCCCAGGATGTTGGTTTTGCAAAAACAGTCCCTGTGTCAGCTCCTTTTACGTGCAGTTTTCTTTATACAGTAATAAAAAAAATGTTTTTCTTCATCTGCCTCTCACGCTCAGTATAGAGCTGTCGAGCATAGACTGTATATACAAATGAATGTAATACTTCATTTACAAGAGAAAAACCCTGCTGTGAAGCCTTGAGATTTCAGGTTTGAGGAGTGCCATTGGCAGCTTTTAACTACACTGTAAAAAGAAAAAGGTGAGAAAACTCAACATTTTAAGGCAACTAACTGCAATCAATTTTTGAGTGTAGCCCAACTAAAGATCTTGAGTTTTTAAAACGTTCCATCAACTAATATTATTTTGTTAGACAAACGTGTAAGTTAGATTTGTGCCAACTCAAAATTCTGTCTTGTTCAGATAATTAAAAAATTCAATTAAAAAATTCAATTTTGAATTTTAAGTTGGCACAACTCTAACTTACAGGTTACAAAATAATATTAGTTGATGGAACTTTTTAACAACCTGAGATCTTTTGTTGGGCTGTAAAGTCAAAAATTGATTGCAGTAAATTGCCTTAAAATGTTGAGTTTTCTCAACTTTTTCTTTTTTACAGTGCAGAAATTCAAACGCTACCTGAAAGCAGGTACCTCATGGACGATACAGCTGTCAATCACACTGCTGTCCACTCATATGTGCTGTCATTTTTTGACTTTTTGGTCAAATTTTGTTAACATTTCATTTTTTTTAACTTTTTGGTCAAATTTTGGACAATTTCTTGGTCAAATTTTGGAGACATTTAAAAAAAAAAATTTGGAATTTTTTTTGTTTTTACTTTTTTTGGTCAAATTTTTGACACTTTTTTCTAAAAACTTTATTTGGTCAAATTTTGGATGACATGCTACAGTATGACTTTTTGTTACCTGAAAGCAGGCACCTCATGGACGATACCAGCTGTCAATCACACTGGTGTCCACTCATATGTGCCGTCTATTTTCTTCTAAATGACGACATCATGTTCTATCTTCTTCATGGGCTTCAGTGGGAAGACTTTTACTTCCACTTTTATATACATATATATATATATATATATATATATATATATATATATATATATATATATATATATATAATCTATGCTGTCGAGCCAAGGAATGTTTACAGTAACGTGAAAACACTCGGAAACTAAACGCATGTCTGACGCTCTTTGTTTGTGATGGCTTAGTGAATGCAATTGCAGGTAACAGGCAACACAGGTGGCTACATGAGGTCAACATTAGTACAAACACAGTCGCTTACACACACGCACACACACACACACACACACACACACACACACACACACACACACACACACACACACACACACACACACACATTCTCATCTCTCAGTACAGTCGCCGTGTGGGAGATGGACAAACAGTACGAGGGTAAACGAGACAGAAGGCATTGAGGGTGGTGTCAGGCAGTGCGCTCTGTTACAGGGTCGATGGGAAGAAAGACGGACACGGACGATACCACGCGTCCACAGAATAACCCCCGTATAACCACGTGCTGTACAGTACATCCCTCATATATTAGACTACATCGTATTTTTATATATATATATATATATATATATATATATATATATATATATATATATATAATTTGGAAGAAAAAATATTAAAATTACTTTAAATAAAAAGTGCGTTGTTCCCAATAGGTGGTCCCCACCCTGATATGGTGAATGTTTGAGGCCGTGCAGTTATTGTTGTTAATGTTAATGGGTCTGTTGGTCCTGTTGTGCTTACGTCTGTCTTTTGGCACTTAGGGGAGGGAGGAGAGGAAGTGGAAGGGTGGGTGTGGCATTAATTGCCTCTATAGATAGAGAAAAGTATATATATATATATATTATTAAAGAGTATGTTCTTCATAATCTGTAACAATAAAGACACTGGTGTTTGTTTTTGTTTGATAAAAAATGAAAGTGATGCTTTGCTGAGCACTATGTCTCTCTTCTGTATTGTACTGTGACTGTGCTTCTACAACACTGTATCACGAGGGCAGTGACTAGCAGAGGCTCAGGAGACCTCCAGGGCAGTAGGTTGGCGACATCTGATTTTGTTTTGCAAGTCTGCTTTGCCGCTTAGCTGCGGCCCTCCTCGGCAGAGCGCTGGTCGGACTTGAGCTTGACAAACTCCTTGGCCACGTCGTCGTTGTTGCGCTGCGAGAGGATGCGCAGGACGGTGAGGCCCGTCTCGTCCATGTGGATGCGCTTGCCCAGCGGCAGCCAGCAGGCGGCGCTGCCTTTGGAGGCCACGTCTTTGAGCTGCAGCACGGCCATGCCCACGGTGCGGTCCTCTCGGGCGAAGCAGTAGTCCTTCACACACACCTGCAGCTCGTAGCACTCGGGGCCCACCTCGTTGCTCAGGGTGCTGCAGCAGAGGAACGGACGTTGAGGTTTGAGAGACGCGTGACAAGAAATTCACAAACATCAACTCACACCAGTAGCCTATGTCTACAACTTCAAAATGAAACATCAATCTTCATCATCAACGACTCACAAAGTAAAGGTTTCGTTGTATTTAGGCGCCCAGCTGTTGTTCTTTGACTTGGTGGCGTACTTCCTCTTTTTATCGCTGAGGTGAGGGCCGATGATATAGACCTCCACAAAGGGCCGGAAAATCCCCTGCGTCTGCCACCTCAGGTCATTGGCAGCCACGACTGAGAACACGGGAGGTGAAGAGGATGGATTCATGTGGAGATGAGGCGTGAAAATGAGGTGAAGGAAGGAGAGAGGATGTGAGTGAGTGAACAGGAAATACAGAGAAACAATGCAACTTGGCTCGCTCACTCATATTATTCAGTTTCAAGGTCGACGTGGGATTTGATTCTGGGTTACTCCTAACCCTTGGCATCAATAATAATGATAACAATAGGATTTCATGACTTATTAATGGACAGGCTTTTGCTTTTAGCGCTATAAATAAACTGAAATAAAGTCATGTTAGATTCAGTTTCACCAGTACTATATAACTTGCTTATATCATATATGTATATATATATATACATGTGTCAAATTAATGTAATTAATCCTTGATGAGTAATTGGTTTGTTAAATTACAATTTATGGTATCAATGATAAAACCTTCACCCTGATCCACTTCAATGTGAAATATGTGTTTACCTTTCACTGTGACCTTGTGCTCCCCAGTGTTAGGGTGGGTAAAAATCTCCACATGGATGGAAACCTCTCCCACAGCGTCGTCCACCCCAGAGCCTGACAGGACAGACAGACGGAACAGCGCGGGGGGGTAAACACACAAACATCAACTTTGCACCAACACAAGCCACTCTGCCCTCATATAAAACACGAGCCAATAATGATCACATTTTAGACTTGAAAACTGAAATGGATTCAGCTATAGCCTTGTAGATTTCACACAGGCAAAGTGTTTCTTTCAGGCTAAAATCTCTTCGTGCATATGTTGTGGTCTAAAAGTGGACAGTCAGACAAAGCTGCTATGAGTGGGCATAGATGCACTTCACGAGTGTAAAACTGATGAAAGATATGAAGATGAAGATAAGGGTTTTGCATTCACCCGCATTATCTCCATCCAAAGAGCATCCTACACTGTGATCGGCCACTGACTGAGAAGCCGTTTGAAATGATTCAGCAATTCAGAGTTTACAATTTAGATCCAAATTCAGGAACATGAGCCCACTCATAGACGCGTGGTGTCTGTCTGGATGCAGAGTGGTTAGTAAGAGGCAGAGAAGAAGACAGGAGAGGAGCTGGGAGATTGATAGTGTGGTTCCCTCTGACAGAGATCCGGTCAGGACATGCTCAGATGGACACACCCATTCCTTGGTAAAGACTTTTACCCAAGCATGGTAAGAGGAGGGATGAGAAAGGAGAAGGAACGTACAGGAGAGAGGAAAAGTTCAACCTCTCACATCTGTTAGTGAAGCATGGACCTTTTAACCCCCATCTCACAAAGTACTGCAGAAAGAGGCACATGTCATATTTTGGATAACTGACAAGAAGATGCACTCCTAAACGTTCAAGGCTGGAGAATTGCGATTTGACCTGTGTCATGATGAGGTTTTGCATCTGGAAATTCACATCACATCACATGCACCCAGGCACCTATAGTGAATGATACCAGCTGTCAATCAAAGTGGTTTATAAACAACTTTCCTCTAAATGGGAACATAGTGTACAAAAACGATATCATGAGACAATCACCTCCTCAGGAAATGTTTTGATGTAGACTCATCTTCTCATAGAAGGATTTGACTTTTTGTCAAATTTGGGACAACATTCTATAATATGACATTTTTGTCTAAATTTGGACGACACACTATACTATGCCTTTTTTTTTCAAATTATGGATGACATACTATACTATGACGTTTTTGAACAATTTTGACAATTTTTGGACGACATAATATACTATGACGTTTTCAACCATTTTCGGCGTTTTTCACCAATTTTGACAATTTTTGGACGGCATACCATACTATGACATTGTGGTCGACGACATACTATACTATGACGTTTTGTCAAATTTGGGACGACATACTTTTACTATGACTTTTTTGTCAAATTTGGGACGACATACTTTTACTATGACTTTTTTGTCAAATTTGGGACGACATACTATACTATGACATTTTTGTCAACTTTTAGACGACATACTATACTATGACTTTTTTGTCAAATTTGGGACGACATACTTTTACTATGACTTTTTTGTCAAATTTGGGACGACATACTTTTACTATGACTTTTTTGTCAAATTTGGGACGACATACTATACTATGACATTTTTGTCAACTTTTAGACGACATACTATACTATGACATTTTTGTCAAATTTTGGACGACATACTATACTATGACTTTTTTGTCAACTTTTAGACGACATACTATACTATGACTTTTTTGTCAAATTTTGGACGACATACTATACTATGACATTTTTGTCAAATTTTGGACGACATACTATACTATGACTTTTTTGTCAACTTTTAGACGACATACTATACTATGACTTTTTTGTCAACTTTTAGACGACATACTATACTATGACTTTTTTGTCAAATTTGGGACGACATACTATACTATGACATTTTTGTCAACTTTTAGACGACATACTATACTATGACTTTTTTGTCAAATTTTGGACGACATACTATACTATGACATTTTTGTCAAATTTTGGACGACATACTATACTATGACTTTTTTGTCAACTTTTAGACGACATACTATACTATGACTTTTTTGTCAACTTTTAGACGACATACTATACTATGACTTTTTTGTCAAATTTGGGACGACATACTATACTATGACATTTTTGTCAACTTTTAGACGACATACTATACTGTGACTTTTTTGTCAAATTTTGGACGACATACTATACTATGACTTTTTTGTCAAATTTTGGACGACATACTATACTATGACTTTTTTGTCAACTTTTAGACGACATACTATACTATGACTTTTTTGTCAAATTTTGGACGACATACTATACTATGACTTTATTGTCAGATTTTGGACGACATACTATACTATGACTTTTTTGTCAACTTTTAGACGACATACTATACTATGACTTTTTTGTCAAATTTTGGACGACATACTTTTACTATGACTTTTTTGTCAAATTTGGGACGACATACTATACTATGACATTTTTGTCAACTTTTAGACGACATACTATACTATGACTTTTTTGTCAAATTTTGGACGACATACTATACTATGACTTTTTTGTCAAATTTTGGACGACATACTATACTATGACTTTTTTGTCAAATTTTGGACGACATACTTTTACTATGACTTTTTTGTCCAATTTGGGACGACATACTATACTATGACATTTTTGTCAACTTTTAGACGACAAACTATACTATGACTTTTTTGTCAAATTTTGGACGACATACTAAAGTATGATATTTTTGTCACATTTTGGACGACATACTTATACTGTGACTTTTTTGTCAAATTTTGGACGACATACTATACTATGACTTTTTTGTAAAATTTTGTACGACATTCTTTTGTATGACTTTCTTGTCAAATATTGGACGACATACTATACTATGACATTTTTGTCAACTTTTAGACGACATACTATACTATGACTTTTTTGTAAAATTTTAGATGACATACTATACTAGGACTTTTTTGTCAAATTTTAGACGACATACTATACTATGACCTATTTGTCAAATTTGGGACGACATACTATACTATGACCTATTTGTCAAATTTTGGACGACATACTATACTATGACATTTTTGTCAAATTTTGGACGACATACTATACTATGACTTTTTTGTCAAATTTTAGACGACATACTATACTATGACTTTTTTGTCAAATTTTGGACGACATACTAAAGTATGATATTTTTGTCACATTTTGGACGACATACTTATACTGTGACTTTTTTGTCAAATTTGGGACGACATACTATACTATGACTTTTTTGTCAAATTTTGGACGACATACTATACTATGACTTTTTTGTCAAATTTTAGACGACATACTATACTATGACTTTTTTGTAAAATTTAGGACGACATACTAAAGTATGATATTTTTGTCACATTCTGGACGACATACTTATACTGTGACTTTTTTGTCAAATTTGGGACAACATACTATACTATGACCTTTTTGTCAAATTTTGGACGACATACTAAAGTATGATATTTTTGTCACATTTTGGACGACATACTTATACTGTGACTTTTTTGTCAAATTTTGGAAGACATACTATACTATGACCCTTTTGTCAAATTTTAGACATCATACTATACTATGACTTTTTTGTCAGATTTTAGACGACATACTATACTATGACATTTTTGTCAAATTTTGGACGACATACTATACTATGACTTTTTTGTCAAATTTTAGACGACATACTATACTATGACTTTTTTGTAAAATTTAGGACGACATACTAAAGTATGATATTTTTGTCACATTCTGGACGACATACTTATACTGTGACTTTTTTGTCAAATTTGGGACAACATACTATACTATGACCTTTTTGTCAAATTTTGGACGACATACTATACTATGACTTTTTTGTCAAATTTTGGACGACATTCTTTTGTATGACTTTCTTGTCAAATTTTGGACGACATACTATACTATGACTTTTTTGTAGAATTTTAGACGACATACTATACTAGGACTTTTTTGTCAAATTTTGGACGACATATTATACTATGACTTTTTTGTCATATTTTGGACGACATACTATACGATGACTTTTTTGTCAACTTTTAGACGACATACTATACTATGACTTTTTTGTCAAATTTTGGACGACATACTATACTATGACTTTTTTGTCAAATTTTGGACGACATACTATACTATGACTTTTTTGTCAAATTTTTGACGACATACTATACTATGACTTTTTGTCAAATTTTAGACGACATACTATACTATGACTTTTTTGTCAAATTTTGGACGACATACTAAAGTATGATATTTTTGTCACATTTTGGACGACATACTTATACTGTGACTTTTTTGTCAAATTTTGGAAGACATACTATACTATGACCCTTTTGTCAAATTTTAGACATCATACTATACTATGACTTTTTTGTCAGATTTTAGACGACATACTATACTATGACATTTTTGTCAACTTTTAGACGACATACTATACTATGACTTTTTTGTCAAATTTTAGACGACATACTAAAGTATGACTGTTTTGTCAAATTTTGGACGACATACTATACTATGACTTTTTTGTCAAATTTTGAACGACATACTATACTATGACTCTTTTGTCAAATTTGGGACGCCATACTATACGATGACTTTTTTGTCAAATTTTGGACGACATACTTATACTATGACTTTTTGTCAAATTTTGGACGACATACTGTACTATGACATTTTTGTCAACTTTTAGACGACATACTATACTATGACTTTTTTGTCAAATTTTAGACGACATACTATACTATGACATTTTTTTCAACTTTTAGACGACATACTATACTATGACCTTTTTGTCAAATTTTAGACGACATACTATACTATGACTTTTTTGTCAAATTTTGGACGACATACTTTTACTATGACTTTTTTGTCAAATTTAGGACGACATACTATACTATGACTTTTTTGTCAAATTTGGGACAACATACTATACTATGACTTTTTTGTCAAATTTGGGACAACATACTATACTATGACATTTTTGTCAACTTTTAGACGACATACTATACTATGACTTTTTTGTAGAATTTTAGAAGACATACTATACTAGGACTTTTTTGTCAACTTTTAGACGACATACTATACTATGACCTATTTGTCAAATTTTGGACGACATACTATACTATGACTTTTTTTGTCAAATTTGGGACAACATACTATACTATGACCTTTTTGTCAAGTTTTGGACGACATACTATACTATGACATTTTTGTCAAATTTTGGACGACATACTTATACTATGACTTTTTGTCAAATTTTGGACGACATACTATACTATGACATTTTTGTCAACTTTTAGACGACATACTATACTATGACTTTTTTGTCAAATTTTGGACGACATACTATACTATGACTTTTTTGTCAAATTTTGGACAACATACTATACTATGACTTTTTTGTCAAATTTTGGACGACATACTATACTATGACTTTTTTGTCAACTTTTAGACGACATACTATACTATGACTTTTTTGTCAAATTTTGGACGACATACTTTACTATGACTTTTTTTGTCAAATTTGGGACAACATACTATACTATGACATTTTTGTCAACTTTTAGACGACATACTATACTATGACTTTTTTGTCAACTTTTAGACGACATACTATACTATGACCTATTTGTCAAATTTTGGACGACATACTATACTATGACTTTTTTGTCAAATTTGGGACGACATACTATACTATGACATTTTTGTCAACTTTTAGACAACATACTATACTATGACATTTTTGTCAACTTTTAGACGACATACTATACTATGACTTTTTTGTCAACTTTTAGACGACATACTATACTATGACTTTTTTGTCAAATTTTGGACGACATACTATACTATGACTTTTTTGTCAACTTTTAGACGACATACTATACTATGACTTTTTTGTCAAATTTTGGACGACATACTATACTATGACTTTTTTGTCAAATTTTAGACGACATACTTTACTATGACTTTTTTGTCAAATTTGGGACGACATACTTTTACTATGACTTTTTTGTCAAATTTGGGACGACATACTATACTATGACATTTTTGTCAACTTTTAGACGACATACTATACTATGACTTTTTTGTCAAATTTGGGACGACATACTTTTACTATGACTTTTTTGTCAAATTTGGGACGACATACTTTTACTATGACTTTTTTGTCAAATTTGGGACGACATACTATACTATGACATTTTTGTCAACTTTTAGACGACATACTATACTATGACATTTTTGTCAAATTTTGGACGACATACTATACTATGACTTTTTTGTCAACTTTTAGACGACATACTATACTATGACTTTTTTGTCAAATTTTGGACGACATACTATACTATGACATTTTTGTCAAATTTTGGACGACATACTATACTATGACTTTTTTGTCAACTTTTAGACGACATACTATACTATGACTTTTTTGTCAACTTTTAGACGACATACTATACTATGACTTTTTTGTCAAATTTGGGACGACATACTATACTATGACATTTTTGTCAACTTTTAGACGACATACTATACTATGACTTTTTTGTCAAATTTTGGACGACATACTATACTATGACATTTTTGTCAAATTTTGGACGACATACTATACTATGACTTTTTTGTCAACTTTTAGACGACATACTATACTATGACTTTTTTGTCAACTTTTAGACGACATACTATACTATGACTTTTTTTGTCAAATTTGGGACGACATACTATACTATGACATTTTTGTCAACTTTTAGACGACATACTATACTATGACTTTTTTGTCAAATTTTGGACGACATACTATACTATGACTTTTTTGTCAAATTTTGGACGACATACTATACTATGACTTTTTTGTCAACTTTTAGACGACATACTATACTATGACTTTTTTGTCAAATTTTGGACGACATACTATACTATGACTTTATTGTCAGATTTTGGACGACATACTATACTATGACTTTTTTGTCAACTTTTAGACGACATACTATACTATGACTTTTTTGTCAAATTTTGGACGACATACTATACTATGACTTTTTTGTCAAATTTTGGACGACATACTATACTATGACTTTTTTGTCAAATTTTGGACGACATACTTTTACTATGACTTTTTTGTCCAATTTGGGACGACATACTATACTATGACATTTTTGTCAACTTTTAGACGACAAACTATACTATGACTTTTTTGTCAAATTTTGGACGACATACTAAAGTATGATATTTTTGTCACATTTTGGACGACATACTTATACTGTGACTTTTTTGTCAAATTTTGGACGACATACTATACTATGACTTTTTTGTAAAATTTTGTACGACATTCTTTTGTATGACTTTCTTGTCAAATATTGGACGACATACTATACTATGACATTTTTGTCAACTTTTAGACGACATACTATACTATGACTTTTTTGTAAAATTTTAGATGACATACTATACTAGGACTTTTTTGTCAAATTTTAGACGACATACTATACTATGACCTATTTGTCAAATTTGGGACGACATACTATACTATGACCTATTTGTCAAATTTTGGACGACATACTATACTATGACATTTTTGTCAAATTTTGGACGACATACTATACTATGACTTTTTTGTCAAATTTTAGACGACATACTATACTATGACTTTTTTGTCAAATTTTGGACGACATACTAAAGTATGATATTTTTGTCACATTTTGGACGACATACTTATACTGTGACTTTTTTGTCAAATTTGGGACGACATACTATACTATGACTTTTTTGTCAAATTTTGGACGACATACTATACTATGACTTTTTTGTCAAATTTTAGACGACATACTATACTATGACTTTTTTGTAAAATTTAGGACGACATACTAAAGTATGATATTTTTGTCACATTCTGGACGACATACTTATACTGTGACTTTTTTGTCAAATTTGGGACAACATACTATACTATGACCTTTTTGTCAAATTTTGGACGACATACTAAAGTATGATATTTTTGTCACATTTTGGACGACATACTTATACTGTGACTTTTTTGTCAAATTTTGGAAGACATACTATACTATGACCCTTTTGTCAAATTTTAGACATCATACTATACTATGACTTTTTTGTCAGATTTTAGACGACATACTATACTATGACATTTTTGTCAAATTTTGGACGACATACTATACTATGACTTTTTTGTCAAATTTTAGACGACATACTATACTATGACTTTTTTGTAAAATTTAGGACGACATACTAAAGTATGATATTTTTGTCACATTCTGGACGACATACTTATACTGTGACTTTTTTGTCAAATTTGGGACAACATACTATACTATGACCTTTTTGTCAAATTTTGGACGACATACTATACTATGACTTTTTTGTCAAATTTTGGACGACATTCTTTTGTATGACTTTCTTGTCAAATTTTGGACGACATACTATACTATGACTTTTTTGTAGAATTTTAGACGACATACTATACTAGGACTTTTTTGTCAAATTTTGGACGACATATTATACTATGACTTTTTTGTCATATTTTGGACGACATACTATACGATGACTTTTTTGTCAACTTTTAGACGACATACTATACTATGACTTTTTTGTCAAATTTTGGACGACATACTATACTATGACTTTTTTGTCAAATTTTGGACGACATACTATACTATGACTTTTTTGTCAAATTTTTGACGACATACTATACTATGACTTTTTGTCAAATTTTAGACGACATACTATACTATGACTTTTTTGTCAAATTTTGGACGACATACTAAAGTATGATATTTTTGTCACATTTTGGACGACATACTTATACTGTGACTTTTTTGTCAAATTTTGGAAGACATACTATACTATGACCCTTTTGTCAAATTTTAGACATCATACTATACTATGACTTTTTTGTCAGATTTTAGACGACATACTATACTATGACATTTTTGTCAACTTTTAGACGACATACTATACTATGACTTTTTTGTCAAATTTTAGACGACATACTAAAGTATGACTGTTTTGTCAAATTTTGGACGACATACTATACTATGACTTTTTTGTCAAATTTTGAACGACATACTATACTATGACTCTTTTGTCAAATTTGGGACGCCATACTATACGATGACTTTTTTGTCAAATTTTGGACGACATACTTATACTATGACTTTTTGTCAAATTTTGGACGACATACTGTACTATGACATTTTTGTCAACTTTTAGACGACATACTATACTATGACTTTTTTGTCAAATTTTAGACGACATACTATACTATGACATTTTTTTCAACTTTTAGACGACATACTATACTATGACCTTTTTGTCAAATTTTAGACGACATACTATACTATGACTTTTTTGTCAAATTTTGGACGACATACTTTTACTATGACTTTTTTGTCAAATTTTGGACGACATACTATACTATGACTTTTTTGTCAAATTTTAGACGACATACTATACTATGACTTTTTTGTAAAATTTAGGACGACATACTAAAGTATGATATTTTTGTCACATTCTGGACGACATACTTATACTGTGACTTTTTTGTCAAATTTGGGACAACATACTATACTATGACCTTTTTGTCAAATTTTGGACGACATACTATACTATGACTTTTTTGTCAAATTTTGGACGACATTCTTTTGTATGACTTTCTTGTCAAATTTTGGACGACATACTATACTATGACTTTTTTGTAGAATTTTAGACGACATACTATACTAGGACTTTTTTGTCAAATTTTGGACGACATATTATACTATGACTTTTTTGTCATATTTTGGACGACATACTATACGATGACTTTTTTGTCAACTTTTAGACGACATACTATACTATGACTTTTTTGTCAAATTTTGGACGACATACTATACTATGACTTTTTTGTCAAATTTTGGACGACATACTATACTATGACTTTTTTGTCAAATTTTTGACGACATACTATACTATGACTTTTTGTCAAATTTTAGACGACATACTATACTATGACTTTTTTGTCAAATTTTGGACGACATACTAAAGTATGATATTTTTGTCACATTTTGGACGACATACTTATACTGTGACTTTTTTGTCAAATTTTGGAAGACATACTATACTATGACCCTTTTGTCAAATTTTAGACATCATACTATACTATGACTTTTTTGTCAGATTTTAGACGACATACTATACTATGACATTTTTGTCAACTTTTAGACGACATACTATACTATGACTTTTTTGTCAAATTTTAGACGACATACTAAAGTATGACTGTTTTGTCAAATTTTGGACGACATACTATACTATGACTTTTTTGTCAAATTTTGAACGACATACTATACTATGACTCTTTTGTCAAATTTGGGACGCCATACTATACGATGACTTTTTTGTCAAATTTTGGACGACATACTTATACTATGACTTTTTGTCAAATTTTGGACGACATACTGTACTATGACATTTTTGTCAACTTTTAGACGACATACTATACTATGACTTTTTTGTCAAATTTTAGACGACATACTATACTATGACATTTTTTTCAACTTTTAGACGACATACTATACTATGACCTTTTTGTCAAATTTTAGACGACATACTATACTATGACTTTTTTGTCAAATTTTGGACGACATACTTTTACTATGACTTTTTTGTCAAATTTAGGACGACATACTATACTATGACTTTTTTGTCAAATTTGGGACAACATACTATACTATGACTTTTTTGTCAAATTTGGGACAACATACTATACTATGACATTTTTGTCAACTTTTAGACGACATACTATACTATGACTTTTTTGTAGAATTTTAGAAGACATACTATACTAGGACTTTTTTGTCAACTTTTAGACGACATACTATACTATGACCTATTTGTCAAATTTTGGACGACATACTATACTATGACTTTTTTTGTCAAATTTGGGACAACATACTATACTATGACCTTTTTGTCAAGTTTTGGACGACATACTATACTATGACATTTTTGTCAAATTTTGGACGACATACTTATACTATGACTTTTTGTCAAATTTTGGACGACATACTATACTATGACATTTTTGTCAACTTTTAGACGACATACTATACTATGACTTTTTTGTCAAATTTTGGACGACATACTATACTATGACTTTTTTGTCAAATTTTGGACAACATACTATACTATGACTTTTTTGTCAAATTTTGGACGACATACTATACTATGACTTTTTTGTCAACTTTTAGACGACATACTATACTATGACTTTTTTGTCAAATTTTGGACGACATACTTTACTATGACTTTTTTTGTCAAATTTGGGACAACATACTATACTATGACATTTTTGTCAACTTTTAGACGACATACTATACTATGACTTTTTTGTCAACTTTTAGACGACATACTATACTATGACCTATTTGTCAAATTTTGGACGACATACTATACTATGACTTTTTTGTCAAATTTGGGACGACATACTATACTATGACATTTTTGTCAACTTTTAGACAACATACTATACTATGACATTTTTGTCAACTTTTAGACGACATACTATACTATGACTTTTTTGTCAACTTTTAGACGACATACTATACTATGACTTTTTTGTCAAATTTTGGACGACATACTATACTATGACTTTTTTGTCAACTTTTAGACGACATACTATACTATGACTTTTTTGTCAAATTTTGGACGACATACTATACTATGACTTTTTTGTCAAATTTTAGACGACATACTTTACTATGACTTTTTTGTCAAATTTGGGACGACATACTTTTACTATGACTTTTTTGTCAAATTTGGGACGACATACTATACTATGACATTTTTGTCAACTTTTAGACGACATACTATACTATGACTTTTTTGTCAAATTTGGGACGACATACTTTTACTATGACTTTTTTGTCAAATTTGGGACGACATACTTTTACTATGACTTTTTTGTCAAATTTGGGACGACATACTATACTATGACATTTTTGTCAACTTTTAGACGACATACTATACTATGACATTTTTGTCAAATTTTGGACGACATACTATACTATGACTTTTTTGTCAACTTTTAGACGACATACTATACTATGACTTTTTTGTCAAATTTTGGACGACATACTATACTATGACATTTTTGTCAAATTTTGGACGACATACTATACTATGACTTTTTTGTCAACTTTTAGACGACATACTATACTATGACTTTTTTGTCAACTTTTAGACGACATACTATACTATGACTTTTTTGTCAAATTTGGGACGACATACTATACTATGACATTTTTGTCAACTTTTAGACGACATACTATACTATGACTTTTTTGTCAAATTTTGGACGACATACTATACTATGACATTTTTGTCAAATTTTGGACGACATACTATACTATGACTTTTTTGTCAACTTTTAGACGACATACTATACTATGACTTTTTTGTCAACTTTTAGACGACATACTATACTATGACTTTTTTTGTCAAATTTGGGACGACATACTATACTATGACATTTTTGTCAACTTTTAGACGACATACTATACTATGACTTTTTTGTCAAATTTTGGACGACATACTATACTATGACTTTTTTGTCAAATTTTGGACGACATACTATACTATGACTTTTTTGTCAACTTTTAGACGACATACTATACTATGACTTTTTTGTCAAATTTTGGACGACATACTATACTATGACTTTATTGTCAGATTTTGGACGACATACTATACTATGACTTTTTTGTCAACTTTTAGACGACATACTATACTATGACTTTTTTGTCAAATTTTGGACGACATACTTTTACTATGACTTTTTTGTCAAATTTGGGACGACATACTATACTATGACATTTTTGTCAACTTTTAGACGACATACTATACTATGACTTTTTTGTCAAATTTTGGACGACATACTATACTATGACTTTTTTGTCAAATTTTGGACGACATACTATACTATGACTTTTTTGTCAAATTTTGGACGACATACTTTTACTATGACTTTTTTGTCAAATTTGGGACGACATACTATACTATGACATTTTTGTCAACTTTTAGACGACATACTATACTATGACTTTTTTGTCAAATTTTGGACGACATACTAAAGTATGATATTTTTGTCACATTTTGGACGACATACTTATACTGTGACTTTTTTGTCAAATTTTGGACGACATACTATACTATGACTTTTTTGTAAAATTTTGTACGACATTCTTTTGTATGACTTTCTTGTCAAATATTGGACGACATACTATACTATGACATTTTTGTCAACTTTTAGACGACATACTATACTATGACTTTTTTGTAAAATTTTAGATGACATACTATACTAGGACTTTTTTGTCAAATTTTAGACGACATACTATACTATGACCTATTTGTCAAATTTGGGACGACATACTATACTATGACCTATTTGTCAAATTTTGGACGACATACTATACTATGACATTTTTGTCAAATTTTGGACGACATACTATACTATGACTTTTTTGTCAAATTTTAGACGACATACTATACTATGACTTTTTTGTCAAATTTTGGACGACATACTAAAGTATGATATTTTTGTCACATTTTGGACGACATACTTATACTGTGACTTTTTTGTCAAATTTGGGACGACATACTATACTATGACTTTTTTGTCAAATTTTGGACGACATACTATACTATGACTTTTTTGTCAAATTTTAGACGACATACTATACTATGACTTTTTTGTAAAATTTAGGACGACATACTAAAGTATGATATTTTTGTCACATTCTGGACGACATACTTATACTGTGACTTTTTTGTCAAATTTGGGACAACATACTATACTATGACCTTTTTGTCAAATTTTGGACGACATACTAAAGTATGATATTTTTGTCACATTTTGGACGACATACTTATACTGTGACTTTTTTGTCAAATTTTGGAAGACATACTATACTATGACCCTTTTGTCAAATTTTAGACATCATACTATACTATGACTTTTTTGTCAGATTTTAGACGACATACTATACTATGACATTTTTGTCAAATTTTGGACGACATACTATACTATGACTTTTTTGTCAAATTTTAGACGACATACTATACTATGACTTTTTTGTAAAATTTAGGACGACATACTAAAGTATGATATTTTTGTCACATTCTGGACGACATACTTATACTGTGACTTTTTTGTCAAATTTGGGACAACATACTATACTATGACCTTTTTGTCAAATTTTGGACGACATACTATACTATGACTTTTTTGTCAAATTTTGGACGACATTCTTTTGTATGACTTTCTTGTCAAATTTTGGACGACATACTATACTATGACTTTTTTGTAGAATTTTAGACGACATACTATACTAGGACTTTTTTGTCAAATTTTGGACGACATATTATACTATGACTTTTTTGTCATATTTTGGACGACATACTATACGATGACTTTTTTGTCAACTTTTAGACGACATACTATACTATGACTTTTTTGTCAAATTTTGGACGACATACTATACTATGACTTTTTTGTCAAATTTTGGACGACATACTATACTATGACTTTTTTGTCAAATTTTTGACGACATACTATACTATGACTTTTTGTCAAATTTTAGACGACATACTATACTATGACTTTTTTGTCAAATTTTGGACGACATACTAAAGTATGATATTTTTGTCACATTTTGGACGACATACTTATACTGTGACTTTTTTGTCAAATTTTGGAAGACATACTATACTATGACCCTTTTGTCAAATTTTAGACATCATACTATACTATGACTTTTTTGTCAGATTTTAGACGACATACTATACTATGACATTTTTGTCAACTTTTAGACGACATACTATACTATGACTTTTTTGTCAAATTTTAGACGACATACTAAAGTATGACTGTTTTGTCAAATTTTGGACGACATACTATACTATGACTTTTTTGTCAAATTTTGAACGACATACTATACTATGACTCTTTTGTCAAATTTGGGACGCCATACTATACGATGACTTTTTTGTCAAATTTTGGACGACATACTTATACTATGACTTTTTGTCAAATTTTGGACGACATACTGTACTATGACATTTTTGTCAACTTTTAGACGACATACTATACTATGACTTTTTTGTCAAATTTTAGACGACATACTATACTATGACATTTTTTTCAACTTTTAGACGACATACTATACTATGACCTTTTTGTCAAATTTTAGACGACATACTATACTATGACTTTTTTGTCAAATTTTGGACGACATACTTTTACTATGACTTTTTTGTCAAATTTAGGACGACATACTATACTATGACTTTTTTGTCAAATTTTGGACAACATACTATACTATGACTTTTTTGTCAAATTTTGGACGACATACTATACTATGACTTTTTTGTCAACTTTTAGACGACATACTATACTATGACTTTTTTGTCAAATTTTGGACGACATACTTTACTATGACTTTTTTTGTCAAATTTGGGACAACATACTATACTATGACCTTTTTGTCAAGTTTTGGACGACATACTATACTATGACATTTTTGTCAAATTTTGGACGACATACTTATACTATGACTTTTTGTCAAATTTTGGACGACATACTATACTATGACATTTTTGTCAACTTTTAGACGACATACTATACTATGACTTTTTTGTCAAATTTTGGACGACATACTATACTATGACTTTTTTGTCAAATTTTGGACAACATACTATACTATGACTTTTTTGTCAAATTTTGGACGACATACTATACTATGACTTTTTTGTCAACTTTTAGACGACATACTATACTATGACTTTTTTGTCAAATTTTGGACGACATACTTTACTATGACTTTTTTGTCAAATTTGGGACGACATACTATACTATGACATTTTTGTCAACTTTTAGACGACATACTATACTATGACTTTTTTGTCAACTTTTAGACGACATACTATACTATGACCTATTTGTCAAATTTTGGACGACATACTATACTATGACATTTTTGTCAACTTTTAGACGACATACTATACTATGACTTTTTTGTCAAATTTTGGACAACATACTATACTATGACTTTTTTGTCAAATTTTGGACGACATACTATACTATGACTTTTTTGTCAACTTTTAGACGACATACTATACTATGACTTTTTTGTCAAATTTGGGACGACATACTATACTATGACTTTTTTGTCAAATTTTGGACGACATACTATACTATGACTTTTTTGTCAAATTTTAGACGACATACTATACTATGACTTTTTTGTAAAATTTAGGACGACATACTAAAGTATGATATTTTTGTCACATTCTGGACGACATACTTATACTGTGACTTTTTTGTCAAATTTGGGACAACATACTATACTATGACCTTTTTGTCAAATTTTGGACGACATACTAAAGTATGATATTTTTGTCACATTTTGGACGACATACTTATACTGTGACTTTTTTGTCAAATTTTGGAAGACATACTATACTATGACCCTTTTGTCAAATTTTAGACATCATACTATACTATGACTTTTTTGTCAGATTTTAGACGACATACTATACTATGACATTTTTGTCAAATTTTGGACGACATACTATACTATGACTTTTTTGTCAAATTTTAGACGACATACTATACTATGACTTTTTTGTAAAATTTAGGACGACATACTAAAGTATGATATTTTTGTCACATTCTGGACGACATACTTATACTGTGACTTTTTTGTCAAATTTGGGACAACATACTATACTATGACCTTTTTGTCAAATTTTGGACGACATACTATACTATGACTTTTTTGTCAAATTTTGGACGACATTCTTTTGTATGACTTTCTTGTCAAATTTTGGACGACATACTATACTATGACTTTTTTGTAGAATTTTAGACGACATACTATACTAGGACTTTTTTGTCAAATTTTGGACGACATATTATACTATGACTTTTTTGTCATATTTTGGACGACATACTATACGATGACTTTTTTGTCAACTTTTAGACGACATACTATACTATGACTTTTTTGTCAAATTTTGGACGACATACTATACTATGACTTTTTTGTCAAATTTTGGACGACATACTATACTATGACTTTTTTGTCAAATTTTTGACGACATACTATACTATGACTTTTTGTCAAATTTTAGACGACATACTATACTATGACTTTTTTGTCAAATTTTGGACGACATACTAAAGTATGATATTTTTGTCACATTTTGGACGACATACTTATACTGTGACTTTTTTGTCAAATTTTGGAAGACATACTATACTATGACCCTTTTGTCAAATTTTAGACATCATACTATACTATGACTTTTTTGTCAGATTTTAGACGACATACTATACTATGACATTTTTGTCAACTTTTAGACGACATACTATACTATGACTTTTTTGTCAAATTTTAGACGACATACTAAAGTATGACTGTTTTGTCAAATTTTGGACGACATACTATACTATGACTTTTTTGTCAAATTTTGAACGACATACTATACTATGACTCTTTTGTCAAATTTGGGACGCCATACTATACGATGACTTTTTTGTCAAATTTTGGACGACATACTTATACTATGACTTTTTGTCAAATTTTGGACGACATACTGTACTATGACATTTTTGTCAACTTTTAGACGACATACTATACTATGACTTTTTTGTCAAATTTTAGACGACATACTATACTATGACATTTTTTTCAACTTTTAGACGACATACTATACTATGACCTTTTTGTCAAATTTTAGACGACATACTATACTATGACTTTTTTGTCAAATTTTGGACGACATACTTTTACTATGACTTTTTTGTCAAATTTAGGACGACATACTATACTATGACTTTTTTGTCAAATTTTGGACAACATACTATACTATGACTTTTTTGTCAAATTTTGGACGACATACTATACTATGACTTTTTTGTCAACTTTTAGACGACATACTATACTATGACTTTTTTGTCAAATTTTGGACGACATACTTTACTATGACTTTTTTTGTCAAATTTGGGACAACATACTATACTATGACCTTTTTGTCAAGTTTTGGACGACATACTATACTATGACATTTTTGTCAAATTTTGGACGACATACTTATACTATGACTTTTTGTCAAATTTTGGACGACATACTATACTATGACATTTTTGTCAACTTTTAGACGACATACTATACTATGACTTTTTTGTCAAATTTTGGACGACATACTATACTATGACTTTTTTGTCAAATTTTGGACAACATACTATACTATGACTTTTTTGTCAAATTTTGGACGACATACTATACTATGACTTTTTTGTCAACTTTTAGACGACATACTATACTATGACTTTTTTGTCAAATTTTGGACGACATACTTTACTATGACTTTTTTGTCAAATTTGGGACGACATACTATACTATGACATTTTTGTCAACTTTTAGACGACATACTATACTATGACTTTTTTGTCAACTTTTAGACGACATACTATACTATGACCTATTTGTCAAATTTTGGACGACATACTATACTATGACATTTTTGTCAACTTTTAGACGACATACTATACTATGACTTTTTTGTCAAATTTTGGACAACATACTATACTATGACTTTTTTGTCAAATTTTGGACGACATACTATACTATGACTTTTTTGTCAACTTTTAGACGACATACTATACTATGACTTTTTTGTCAAATTTTGGACGACATACTTTACTATGACTTTTTTGTCAAATTTGGGACGACATACTATACTATGACATTTTTGTCAACTTTTAGACGACATACTATACTATGACTTTTTTGTCAACTTTTAGACGACATACTATACTATGACCTATTTGTCAAATTTTGGACGACATACTATACTATGACTTTTTTGTCAAATTTGGGACGACATACTATACTATGACATTTTTGTCAACTTTTAGACGACATACTATACTATGACTTTTTTGTCAACTTTTAGACGACATACTATACTATGACTTTTTTGTCAACTTTTAGACGACATACTATACTATGACTTTTTTGTCAAATTTTGGACGACATACTATACTATGACTTTTTTGTCAAATTTTGGACGACATACTTTACTATGACTTTTTTGTCAAATTTGGGACGACATACTATACTATGACATTTTTGTCAACTTTTAGACGACATACTATACTATGACTTTTTTGTCAACTTTTAGACGACATACTATACTATGACTTTTTTGTCAACTTTTAGACGACATACTATACTATGACTTTTTTGTCAAATTTTGGACGACATACTATACTATGACTTTTTTGTCAAATTTTAGACGACATACTTTACTATGACTTTTTTGTCAACTTTTAGACGACATACTATACTATGACTTTTTTGTCAAATTTTGGACGACATACTATACTATGACATTTTTGTCAAATTTTAGACGACATACTATACTGTGACTTTTTTGTTAAATTTGGGACAACATACTATACTATGACCTTTTTGTCAATTTTTGGACGACATACTATACTATGACTTTTTTGTCAAATTTTGGACGACATACTATACTATGACATTTTTGTCAAATTTTAGACGACATACTATACTGTGACTTTTTTGTTAAATTTGGGACAACATACTATACTATGACCTTTTTGTCAAATTTTGGACGACATACTATACTATGACTTTTTTGTCAAATTTTGGACGACATTCTTTTGTATGACTTTCTTGTCAAATTTTGGACGACATACTATACTATGACATTTTTGTCAACTTTTAGACGACATACTATACTAGGACTTTTTTGTCAAATTTTAGACGACATACTATACTAGGACTTTTATGTCAAATTTAAGACGACATACTATACTATGACTTTTTTGTCAAATTTTGGCCGACATACTTTTACTATGACTTTTTTGTCAAATTTAGGACGACATACTATACTATGACTTTTTTGTCAAATTTGGGACAACATACTATACTATGACTTTTTTGTCAAATTTTGGACGACATACTATACTATGACTTTTTTGTCAAATTTTAGACGACATACTATACTATGACTTTTTTGTCAAATTTGGGACAACATACTATACTATGACCTTTTTGTCAAATTTTGGACGACATACTATACTATGACTTTTTTGTCAAATTTTGGACGACATTCTTTTGTATGACTTTCTTGTCAAATTTTGGACGACATACTATACTATGACATTTTTGTCAACTTTTAGACGGCATACTATACTGTGACTTTTTTGTCAACTTTTAGACGACATACTATACTATGACCTATTTGTCAAATTTTGGACGACATACTATACTATGACATTTTTGTCAACTTTTAGACGACATACTATACTATGACTTTTTTGTCAAATTTTGGACGACATACTATACTATGACATTTTTGTCAAATTTTGGACGACATACTATACTATGACTTTTTTGTCAAATTTTAGATGACATATTATACTATGACATTTTTGTCAACTTTTAGACGACATACTATATACTATGACATTTTTGTCAACTTTTAGACGACATACTATACTATGACTTTTTTGTCAAATTTTAGACGACATACTATACTATGACATTTTTGTCAACTTTTAGACGACATACTATACTATGACTTTTTTGTCAAATTTAGGACGACATACTATACTATGACTTTTTTGTCAAATTTGGGACAACATACTATACTATGACTTTTTTGTCAAATTTTGGACGACATACTATACTATGACTTTTTTGTCAAATTTTAGACGACATACTATACTATGACTTTTTTGTCAAATTTGGGACAACATACTATACTATGACCTTTTTGTCAAATTTTGGACGACATACTATACTATGACTTTTTTGTCAAATTTTGGACGACATTCTTTTGTATGACTTTCTTGTCAAATTTTGGACGACATACTATACTATGACATTTTTGTCAACTTTTAGACGGCATACTATACTGTGACTTTTTTGTCAACTTTTAGACGACATACTATACTATGACCTATTTGTCAAATTTTGGACGACATACTATACTATGACATTTTTGTCAACTTTTAGACGACATGCTATACTATGACTTTTTTGTCAAATTTTGGACGACATACTATACTATGACATTTTTGTCAAATTTTGGACGACATACTATACTATGACTTTTTTGTCAAATTTTAGACGACATATTATACTATGACATTTTTGTCAACTTTTAGACGACATACTATATACTATGACATTTTTGTCAACTTTTAGACGACATACTATACTATGACTTTTTTGTCAAATTTTAGACGACATACTATACTATGACATTTTTGTCAACTTTTAGACGACATACTATACTATGACTTTTTTGTCAAATTTTGGACGACATACTATACTATGACTTTTTTGTCAAATTTTGGACAACATACTATACTATGACTTTTTTGTCAAATTTTGGACGACATACTATACTATGACTTTTTTGTCAACTTTTAGACGACATACTATACTATGACTTTTTTGTCAAATTTTGGACGACATACTTTACTATGACTTTTTTGTCAAATTTGGGACGACATACTATACTATGACATTTTTGTCAACTTTTAGACGACATACTATACTATGACTTTTTTGTCAACTTTTAGACGACATACTATACTATGACCTATTTGTCAAATTTTTGACGACATACTATACTATGACATTTTTGTCTACTTTTAGACGACATACTATACTATGACTTTTTTGTCAAATTTTGGACGACATACTATACTATGACTTTTTTGTCAAATTTTGGACGACATACTATACTATGACTTTTTTGTCAAATTTTAGACGACATACTTTACTATGACTTTTTTGTCAACTTTTAGACGACATACTATACTGTGACTTTTTTGTCAAATTTTGGACGACATACTATACTATGACATTTTTTTTCTCAAATTTTAGACGACATACTATACTGTGACTTTTTTGTTAAATTTGGGACAACATACTATACTATGACCTTTTTGTCAAATTTTGGACGACATACTATACTATGACTTTTTTGTCAAATTTTGGACGACATACTATACTATGACATTTTTGTCAAATTTTAGACGACATACTATACTGTGACTTTTTTGTTAAATTTGGGACAACATACTATACTATGACCTTTTTGTCAAATTTTGGACGACATACTATACTATGACTTTTTTGTCAAATTTTGGACGACATTCTTTTGTATGACTTTCTTGTCAAATTTTGGACGACATACGATACTATGACATTTTTGTCAACTTTTAGACGACATACTATACTAGGACTTTTTTGTCAAATTTTAGACGACATACTATACTAGGACTTTTTTGTCAAATTTAAGACGACATACTATACTATGACTTTTTTGTCAAATTTTGGCCGACATACTTTTACTATGACTTTTTTGTCAAATTTAGGACGACATACTATACTATGACTTTTTTGTCAAATTTGGGACAACATACTATACTATGACTTTTTTGTCAAATTTAGGACGACATACTATACTATGACTTTTTTGTCAAATTTTGGACGACATACTTTTACTATGACTTTTTTGTCAAATTTAGGACGACATACTATACTATGACATTTTTGTCAAATTTTGGACGACATACTATACTATGACTTTTTTGTCAAATTTTAGACGACATACTATACTATGACATTTTTGTCAACTTTTAGACGACATACTATATACTATGACATTTTTGTCAACTTTTAGACGACATACTATACTATGACTTTTTTGTCAAATTTTAGACGACATACTATACTATGACATTTTTGTCAACTTTTAGACGACATACTATACTATGACTTTTTTGTCAAATTTTGGACGACATACTATACTATGACTTTTTTGTCAAATTTTGGACAACATACTATACTATGACTTATTTGTCAAATTTTGGACGACATACTATACTATGACTTTTTTGTCAAATTTTGGACGACATTCTTTTGTATGACTTTCTTGTCAAATTTTGGACGACATACGATACTATGACATTTTTGTCAACTTTTAGACGACATACTATACTAGGACTTTTTTGTCAAATTTTAGACGACATACTATACTAGGACTTTTTTGTCAAATTTAAGACGACATACTATACTATGACTTTTTTGTCAAATTTTGGCCGACATACTTTTACTATGACTTTTTTGTCAAATTTAGGACGACATACTATACTATGACTTTTTTGTCAAATTTGGGACAACATACTATACTATGACTTTTTTGTCAAATTTAGGACGACATACTATACTATGACTTTTTTGTCAAATTTTGGACGACATACTTTTACTATGACTTTTTTGTCAAATTTAGGACGACATACTATACTATGACATTTTTGTCAAATTTTGGACGACATACTATACTATGACTTTTTTGTCAAATTTTAGACGACATACTATACTATGACATTTTTGTCAACTTTTAGACGACATACTATATACTATGACATTTTTGTCAACTTTTAGACGACATACTATACTATGACTTTTTTGTCAAATTTTAGACGACATACTATACTATGACATTTTTGTCAACTTTTAGACGACATACTATACTATGACTTTTTTGTCAAATTTTGGACGACATACTATACTATGACTTTTTTGTCAAATTTTGGACAACATACTATACTATGACTTTTTTGTCAAATTTTGGACGACATACTATACTATGACTTTTTTGTCAACTTTTAGACGACATACTATACTATGACTTTTTTGTCAAATTTTGGACGACATACTATACTATGACATTTTTGTCAACTTTTAGACGACATACTATACTATGACTTTTTTGTCAACTTTTAGACGACATACTATACTATGACCTATTTGTCAAATTTTGGACGACATACTATACTATGACATTTTTGTCTACTTTTAGACGACATACTATACTATGACTTTTTTGTCAAATTTTGGACGACATACTATACTATGACTTTTTTGTCAAATTTTGGACGACATACTATACTATGACTTTTTTGTCAAATTTTGGACGACATACTATACTATGACTTTTTTGTCAAATTTTGGACGACATACTTTTACTATGACTTTTTTGTCAAATTTAGGACGACATACTATACTATGACATTTTTGTCAAATTCTGGACGACATACTATACCATAACTTTTTTGTCAAATTTTAGACGACATACTATACTATGACATTTTTGTCAACTTTTAGACGACATACTATATACTATGACATTTTTGTCAACTTTTAGACGACATACTATACTATGACTTTTTTGTCAAATTTTAGACGACATACTATACTATGACATTTTTGTCAACTTTTAGACGACATACTATACTATGACTTTTTTGTCAAATTTTGGACGACATACTATACTATGACTTTTTTGTCAAATTTTGGACAACATACTATACTATGACTTTTTTGTCAAATTTTGGACGACATACTATACTATGACTTTTTTGTCAAATTTTGGACGACATTCTTTTGTATGACTTTCTTGTCAAATTTTGGACGACATACGATACTATGACATTTTTGTCAACTTTTAGACGACATACTATACTAGGACTTTTTTGTCAAATTTTAGACGACATACTATACTAGGACTTTTTTGTCAAATTTAAGACGACATACTATACTATGACTTTTTTGTCAAATTTTGGCCGACATACTTTTACTATGACTTTTTTGTCAAATTTAGGACGACATACTATACTATGACTTTTTTGTCAAATTTGGGACAACATACTATACTATGACTTTTTTGTCAAATTTAGGACGACATACTATACTATGACTTTTTTGTCAATTTTTGGACGACATACTTTTACTATGACTTTTTTGTCAAATTTAGGACGACATACTATACTATGACATTTTTGTCAAATTTTGGACGACATACTATACTATGACTTTTTTGTCAAATTTTAGACGACATACTATACTATGACATTTTTGTCAACTTTTAGACGACATACTATATACTATGACATTTTTGTCAACTTTTAGACGACATACTATACTATGACTTTTTTGTCAAATTTTAGACGACATACTATACTATGACATTTTTGTCAACTTTTAGACGACATACTATACTATGACTTTTTTGTCAAATTTTGGACGACATACTATACTATGACTTTTTTGTCAAATTTTGGACAACATACTATACTATGACTTTTTTGTCAAATTTTGGACGACATACTATACTATGACTTTTTTGTCAACTTTTAGACGACATACTATACTATGACTTTTTTGTCAAATTTTGGACGACATACTATACTATGACATTTTTGTCAACTTTTAGACGACATACTATACTATGACTTTTTTGTCAACTTTTAGACGACATACTATACTATGACCTATTTGTCAAATTTTGGACGACATACTATACTATGACATTTGTCTACTTTTAGACGACATACTATACTATGACTTTTTTGTCAAATTTTGGACGACATACTATACTATGACTTTTTTGTCAAATTTTGGACGACATACTATACTATGACTTTTTTGTCAAATTTTGGACGACATACTATACTATGACTTTTTTGTCAAATTTTAGACGACATACTTTACTATGACTTTTTTGTCAACTTTTAGACGACATACTATACTATGACTTTTTTGTCAAATTTTGGACGACATACTATACTATGACTTTTTTGTCAACTTTTAGACGACATACTATACTATGACCTATTTGTCAAATTTTGGACGACATACTATACTATGACTTTTTTGTCAAATTTGGGACGACATACTATACTATGACATTTTTGTCAACTTTTAGACGACATACTATACTATGACTTTTTTGTCAACTTTTAGACGACATACTATACTATGACTTTTTTGTCAACTTTTAGACGACATACTATACTATGACTTTTTTGTCAAATTTTGGACGACATACTATACTATGACTTTTTTGTCAAATTTGGGACGACATACTATACTATGACATTTTTGTCAACTTTTAGACGACATACTATACTATGACTTTTTTGTCAACTTTTAGACGACATACTATACTATGACTTTTTTGTCAAATTTTGGACGACATACTATACTATGACTTTTTTGTCAAATTTTAGACGACATACTTTACTATGACTTTTTTGTCAACTTTTAGACGACATACTATACTATGACTTTTTTGTCAAATTTTGGACGACATACTATACTATGACATTTTTGTCAAATTTTAGACGACATACTATACTGTGACTTTTTTGTTAAATTTGGGACAACATACTATACTATGACCTTTTTGTCAATTTTTGGACGACATACTATACTATGACTTTTTTGTCAAATTTTGGACGACATACTTTTACTATGACTTTTTTGTCAAATTTAGGACGACATACTATACTATGACATTTTTGTCAAATTTTGGACGACATACTATACTATGACTTTTTTGTCAAATTTTAGACGACATACTATACTATGACATTTTTGTCAACTTTTAGACGACATACTATATACTATGACATTTTTGTCAACTTTTAGACGACATACTATACTATGACTTTTTTGTCAAATTTTAGACGACATACTATACTATGACATTTTTGTCAACTTTTAGACGACATACTATACTATGACTTTTTTGTCAAATTTTGGACGACATACTATACTATGACTTTTTTGTCAAATTTTGGACAACATACTATACTATGACTTTTTTGTCAAATTTTGGACGACATACTATACTATGACTTTTTTGTCAACTTTTAGACGACATACTATACTATGACTTTTTTGTCAAATTTTGGACGACATACTATACTATGACATTTTTGTCAACTTTTAGACGACATACTATACTATGACTTTTTTGTCAACTTTTAGACGACATACTATACTATGACCTATTTGTCAAATTTTGGACGACATACTATACTATGACATTTTTGTCTACTTTTAGACGACATACTATACTATGACTTTTTTGTCAAATTTTGGACGACATACTATACTATGACTTTTTTGTCAAATTTTGGACGACATACTATACTATGACTTTTTTGTCAAATTTTGGACGACATACTATACTATGACTTTTTTGTCAAATTTTGGACGACATACTTTTACTATGACTTTTTTGTCAAATTTAGGACGACATACTATACTATGACATTTTTGTCAAATTCTGGACGACATACTATACCATAACTTTTTTGTCAAATTTTAGACGACATACTATACTATGACATTTTTGTCAACTTTTAGACGACATACTATATACTATGACATTTTTGTCAACTTTTAGACGACATACTATACTATGACTTTTTTGTCAAATTTTAGACGACATACTATACTATGACATTTTTGTCAACTTTTAGACGACATACTATACTATGACTTTTTTGTCAAATTTTGGACGACATACTATACTATGACTTTTTTGTCAAATTTTGGACAACATACTATACTATGACTTTTTTGTCAAATTTTGGACGACATACTATACTATGACTTTTTTGTCAAATTTTGGACGACATTCTTTTGTATGACTTTCTTGTCAAATTTTGGACGACATACGATACTATGACATTTTTGTCAACTTTTAGACGACATACTATACTAGGACTTTTTTGTCAAATTTTAGACGACATACTATACTAGGACTTTTTTGTCAAATTTAAGACGACATACTATACTATGACTTTTTTGTCAAATTTTGGCCGACATACTTTTACTATGACTTTTTTGTCAAATTTAGGACGACATACTATACTATGACTTTTTTGTCAAATTTGGGACAACATACTATACTATGACTTTTTTGTCAAATTTAGGACGACATACTATACTATGACTTTTTTGTCAAATTTTGGACGACATACTTTTACTATGACTTTTTTGTCAAATTTAGGACGACATACTATACTATGACATTTTTGTCAAATTTTGGACGACATACTATACTATGACTTTTTTGTCAAATTTTAGACGACATACTATACTATGACATTTTTGTCAACTTTTAGACGACATACTATATACTATGACATTTTTGTCAACTTTTAGACGACATACTATACTATGACTTTTTTGTCAAATTTTAGACGACATACTATACTATGACATTTTTGTCAACTTTTAGACGACATACTATACTATGACTTTTTTGTCAAATTTTGGACGACATACTATACTATGACTTTTTTGTCAAATTTTGGACAACATACTATACTATGACTTTTTTGTCAAATTTTGGACGACATACTATACTATGACTTTTTTGTCAACTTTTAGACGACATACTATACTATGACTTTTTTGTCAAATTTTGGACGACATACTATACTATGACATTTTTGTCAACTTTTAGACGACATACTATACTATGACTTTTTTGTCAACTTTTAGACGACATACTATACTATGACCTATTTGTCAAATTTTGGACGACATACTATACTATGACATTTGTCTACTTTTAGACGACATACTATACTATGACTTTTTTGTCAAATTTTGGACGACATACTATACTATGACTTTTTTGTCAAATTTTGGACGACATACTATACTATGACTTTTTTGTCAAATTTTGGACGACATACTATACTATGACTTTTTTGTCAAATTTTAGACGACATACTTTACTATGACTTTTTTGTCAACTTTTAGACGACATACTATACTATGACTTTTTTGTCAAATTTTGGACGACATACTATACTATGACTTTTTTGTCAACTTTTAGACGACATACTATACTATGACCTATTTGTCAAATTTTGGACGACATACTATACTATGACTTTTTTGTCAAATTTGGGACGACATACTATACTATGACATTTTTGTCAACTTTTAGACGACATACTATACTATGACTTTTTTGTCAACTTTTAGACGACATACTATACTATGACTTTTTTGTCAACTTTTAGACGACATACTATACTATGACTTTTTTGTCAAATTTTGGACGACATACTATACTATGACTTTTTTGTCAAATTTGGGACGACATACTATACTATGACATTTTTGTCAACTTTTAGACGACATACTATACTATGACTTTTTTGTCAACTTTTAGACGACATACTATACTATGACTTTTTTGTCAAATTTTGGACGACATACTATACTATGACTTTTTTGTCAAATTTTAGACGACATACTTTACTATGACTTTTTTGTCAACTTTTAGACGACATACTATACTATGACTTTTTTGTCAAATTTTGGACGACATACTATACTATGACATTTTTGTCAAATTTTAGACGACATACTATACTGTGACTTTTTTGTTAAATTTGGGACAACATACTATACTATGACCTTTTTGTCAATTTTTGGACGACATACTATACTATGACTTTTTTGTCAAATTTTGGACGACATACTATACTATGACATTTTTGTCAAATTTTAGACGACATACTATACTGTGACTTTTTTGTTAAATTTGGGACAACATACTATACTATGACCTTTTCGTCAAATTTTGGACGACATACTATACTATGACTTTTTTGTCAAATTTTGGACGACATTCTTTTGTATGACTTTCTTGTCAAATTTTGGACGACATACTATACTATGACATTTTTGTCAACTTTTAGACGACATACTATACTAGGACTTTTTTGTCAAATTTTAGACGACATACTATACTAGGACTTTTTTGTCAAATTTGAGACGACATACTATACTATGACTTTTTTGTCAAATTTTGGCCGACATACTTTTACTATGACTTTTTTGTCAAATTTAGGACGACATACTATACTATGACTTTTTTGTCAAATTTGGGACAACATACTATACTATGACTTTTTTGTCAAATTTTGGACGACATACTATACTATGACTTTTTTGTCAAATTTTAGACGACATACTATACTATGACTTTTTTGTCAAATTTGGGACAACATACTATACTATGACCTTTTTGTCAAATTTTGGACGACATACTATACTATGACTTTTTTGTCAAATTTTGGACGACATTCTTTTGTATGACTTTCTTGTCAAATTTTGGACGACATACTATACTATGACATTTTTGTCAACTTTTAGACGACATACTATACTATGACTTTTTTGTCAAATTTTGGACGACATACTATACTATGACATTTTTGTCAAATTTTGGACGACATACTATACTATGACTTTTTTGTCAAATTTTAGACGACATATTATACTATGACATTTTTGTCAACTTTTAGACGACATACTATATACTATGACATTTTTGTCAACTTTTAGACGACATACTATACTATGACTTTTTTGTCAAATTTTAGACGACATACTATACTATGACATTTTTGTCAACTTTTAGACGACATACTATACTATGACTTTTTTGTCAAATTTTGGACGACATACTATACTATGACTTTTTTGTCAAATTTTGGACAACATACTATACTATGACTTTTTTGTCAAATTTTGGACGACATACTATACTATGACTTTTTTGTCAACTTTTGGACAACATACTATACTATGACTTTTTTGTCAAATTTTGGACGACATACTTTACTATGACTTTTTTGTCAAATTTGGGACGACATACTATACTATGACATTTTTGTCAACTTTTAGACGACATACTATACTATGACTTTTTTGTCAACTTTTAGACGACATACTATACTATGACCTATTTGTCAAATTTTGGACGACATACTATACTATGACATTTTTGTCTACTTTTAGACGACATACTATACTATGACTTTTTTGTCAAATTTTGGACGACATACTATACTATGACTTTTTTGTCAAATTTTGGACGACATACTATACTATGACTTTTTTGTCAAATTTTAGACGACATACTTTACTATGACTTTTTTGTCAACTTTTAGACGACATACTATACTATGACTTTTTTGTCAAATTTTGGACGACATACTATACTATGACATTTTTTTTCTCAAATTTTAGACGACATACTATACTGTGACTTTTTTGTCAACTTTTAGACGGCATACTATACTGTGACTTTTTTGTCAACTTTTAGACGACATACTATACTATGACTTTTTTGTCAAATTTTGGACGACATACTATACTATGACTTTTTTGTCAAATTTTAGACGACATACTATACTATGACTTTTTTGTCAAATTTGGGACAACATACTATACTATGACCTTTTTGTCAAATTTTGGACGACATACTATACTATGACTTTTTTGTCAAATTTTGGACGACATTCTTTTGTATGACTTTCTTGTCAAATTTTGGACGACATACTATACTATGACATTTTTGTCAACTTTTAGACGACATACTATACTATGACTTTTTTGTCAAATTTTGGACGACATACTATACTATGACATTTTTGTCAAATTTTGGACGACATACTATACTATGACTTTTTTGTCAAATTTTAGACGACATATTATACTATGACATTTTTGTCAACTTTTAGACGACATACTATATACTATGACATTTTTGTCAACTTTTAGACGACATACTATACTATGACTTTTTTGTCAAATTTTAGACGACATACTATACTATGACATTTTTGTCAACTTTTAGACGACATACTATACTATGACTTTTTTGTCAAATTTTGGACGACATACTATACTATGACTTTTTTGTCAAATTTTGGACAACATACTATACTATGACTTTTTTGTCAAATTTTGGACGACATACTATACTATGACTTTTTTGTCAACTTTTAGACGACATACTATACTATGACTTTTTTGTCAAATTTTGGACGACATACTTTACTATGACTTTTTTGTCAAATTTGGGACGACATACTATACTATGACATTTTTGTCAACTTTTAGACGACATACTATACTATGACTTTTTTGTCAACTTTTAGACGACATACTATACTATGACCTATTTGTCAAATTTTGGACGACATACTATACTATGACATTTTTGTCTACTTTTAGACGACATACTATACTATGACTTTTTTGTCAAATTTTGGACGACATACTATACTATGACTTTTTTGTCAAATTTTGGACGACATACTATACTATGACTTTTTTGTCAAATTTTAGACGACATACTTTACTATGACTTTTTTGTCAACTTTTAGACGACATACTATACTATGACTTTTTTGTCAAATTTTGGACGACATACTATACTATGACATTTTTTTTCTCAAATTTTAGACGACATACTATACTGTGACTTTTTTGTCAACTTTTAGACGGCATACTATACTGTGACTTTTTTGTCAACTTTTAGACGACATACTATACTATGACCTATTTGTCAAATTTTGGACGACATACTATACTATGACATTTTTGTCAACTTTTAGACGACATACTATACTATGACTTTTTTGTCAAATTTTGGACGACATACTATACTATGACATTTTTGTCAAATTTTGGACGACATACTATACTATGACTTTTTTGTCAAATTTTAGACGACATATTATACTATGACATTTTTGTCAACTTTTAGACGACATACTATATACTATGACATTTTTGTCAACTTTTAGACGACATACTATACTATGACTTTTTTGTCAAATTTTAGACGACATACTATACTATGACATTTTTGTCAACTTTTAGACGACATACTATACTATGACTTTTTTGTCAAATTTTGGACGACATACTATACTATGACTTTTTTGTCAAATTTTGGACAACATACTATACTATGACTTTTTTGTCAAATTTTGGACGACATACTATACTATGACTTTTTTGTCAACTTTTAGACGACATACTATACTATGACTTTTTTGTCAAATTTTGGACGACATACTTTACTATGACTTTTTTGTCAAATTTAGGACGACATACTATACTATGACATTTTTGTCAACTTTTAGACGACATACTATACTATGACTTTTTTGTCAACTTTTAGACGACATACTATACTATGACCTATTTGTCAAATTTTGGACGACATACTATACTATGACATTTTTGTCTACTTTTAGACGACATACTATACTATGACTTTTTTGTCAAATTTTGGACGACATACTATACTATGACTTTTTTGTCAAATTTTGGACGACATACTATACTATGACTTTTTTGTCAAATTTTAGACGACATACTTTACTATGACTTTTTTGTCAACTTTTAGACGACATACTATACTATGACTTTTTTGTCAAATTTTGGACGACATACTATACTATGACATTTTTTTTCTCAAATTTTAGACGACATACTATACTGTGACTTTTTTGTTAAATTTGGGACAACATACTATACTATGACCTTTTTGTCAAATTTTGGACGACATACTATACTATGACTTTTTTGTCAAATTTTGGACGACATACTATACTATGACATTTTTGTCAAATTTTAGACGACATACTATACTGTGACTTTTTTGTTAAATTTGGGAAAACATACTATACTATGACCTTTTTGTCAAATTTTGGACGACATACTATACTATGACTTTTTTGTCAAATTTTGGACGACATTCTTTTGTATGACTTTCTTGTCAAATTTTGGACGACATACGATACTATGACATTTTTGTCAACTTTTAGACGACATACTATACTAGGACTTTTTTGTCAAATTTTAGACGACATACTATACTAGGACTTTTTTGTCAAATTTAAGACGACATACTATACTATGACTTTTTTGTCAAATTTTGGCCGACATACTTTTACTATGACTTTTTTGTCAAATTTAGGACGACATACTATACTATGACTTTTTTGTCAAATTTGGGACAACATACTATACTATGACTTTTTTGTCAAATTTAGGACGACATACTATACTATGACTTTTTTGTCAAATTTTGGACGACATACTTTTACTATGACTTTTTTGTCAAATTTAGGACGACATACTATACTATGACATTTTTGTCAAATTTTGGACGACATACTATACTATGACTTTTTTGTCAAATTTTAGACGACATACTATACTATGACATTTTTGTCAACTTTTAGACGACATACTATACTATGACTTTTTTGTCAAATTTTGGACGACATACTATACTATGACTTTTTTGTCAAATTTTGGACAACATACTATACTATGACTTTTTTGTCAAATTTTGGACGACATACTATACTATGACTTTTTTGTCAAATTTTGGACGACATTCTTTTGTATGACTTTCTTGTCAAATTTTGGACGACATACGATACTATGACATTTTTGTCAACTTTTAGACGACATACTATACTAGGACTTTTTTGTCAAATTTTAGACGACATACTATACTAGGACTTTTTTGTCAAATTTAAGACGACATACTATACTATGACTTTTTTGTCAAATTTTGGCCGACATACTTTTACTATGACTTTTTTGTCAAATTTAGGACGACATACTATACTATGACTTTTTTGTCAAATTTGGGACAACATACTATACTATGACTTTTTTGTCAAATTTAGGACGACATACTATACTATGACTTTTTTGTCAAATTTTGGACGACATACTTTTACTATGACTTTTTTGTCAAATTTAGGACGACATACTATACTATGACATTTTTGTCAAATTTTGGACGACATACTATACTATGACTTTTTTGTCAAATTTTAGACGACATACTATACTATGACATTTTTGTCAACTTTTAGACGACATACTATATACTATGACATTTTTGTCAACTTTTAGACGACATACTATACTAGGACTTTTTTGTCAAATTTTAGACGACATACTATACTATGACATTTTTGTCAACTTTTAGACGACATACTATACTATGACTTTTTTGTCAACTTTTAGACGACATACTATACTATGACCTATTTGTCAAATTTTGGACGACATACTATACTATGACATTTTTGTCTACTTTTAGACGACATACTATACTATGACTTTTTTGTCAAATTTTGGACGACATACTATACTATGACTTTTTTGTCAAATTTTGGACGACATACTATACTATGACTTTTTTGTCAAATTTTGGACGACATACTATACTATGACTTTTTTGTCAAATTTTGGACGACATACTTTTACTATGACTTTTTTGTCAAATTTAGGACGACATACTATACTATGACATTTTTGTCAAATTCTGGACGACATACTATACCATAACTTTTTTGTCAAATTTTAGACGACATACTATACTATGACATTTTTGTCAACTTTTAGACGACATACTATATACTATGACATTTTTGTCAACTTTTAGACGACATACTATACTATGACTTTTTTGTCAAATTTTAGACGACATACTATACTATGACATTTTTGTCAACTTTTAGACGACATACTATACTATGACTTTTTTGTCAAATTTTGGACGACATACTATACTATGACTTTTTTGTCAAATTTTGGACAACATACTATACTATGACTTTTTTGTCAAATTTTGGACGACATACTATACTATGACTTTTTTGTCAAATTTTGGACGACATTCTTTTGTATGACTTTCTTGTCAAATTTTGGACGACATACGATACTATGACATTTTTGTCAACTTTTAGACGACATACTATACGAGGACTTTTTTGTCAAATTTTAGACGACATACTATACTAGGACTTTTTTGTCAAATTTAAGACGACATACTATACTATGACTTTTTTGTCAAATTTTGGCCGACATACTTTTACTATGACTTTTTTGTCAAATTTTGGACGACATACTATACTATGACTTTTTTGTCAAATTTTAGACGACATACTATACTATGACATTTTTGTCAACTTTTAGACGACATACTATATACTATGACATTTTTGTCAACTTTTAGACGACATACTATACTATGACTTTTTTGTCAAATTTTAGACGACATACTATACTATGACATTTTTGTCAACTTTTAGACGACATACTATACTATGACTTTTTTGTCAAATTTTGGACGACATACTATACTATGACTTTTTTGTCAAATTTTGGACAACATACTATACTATGACTTTTTTGTCAAATTTTGGACGACATACTATACTATGACTTTTTTGTCAACTTTTAGACGACATACTATACTATGACTTTTTTGTCAAATTTTGGACGACATACTATACTATGACATTTTTGTCAACTTTTAGACGACATACTATACTATGACTTTTTTGTCAACTTTTAGACGACATACTATACTATGACCTATTTGTCAAATTTTGGACGACATACTATACTATGACATTTTTGTCTACTTTTAGACGACATACTATACTATGACTTTTTTGTCAAATTTTGGACGACATACTATACTATGACTTTTTTGTCAAATTTTGGACGACATACTATACTATGACTTTTTTGTCAAATTTTGGACGACATACTATACTATGACTTTTTTGTCAAATTTTAGACGACATACTTTACTATGACTTTTTTGTCAACTTTTAGACGACATACTATACTATGACTTTTTTGTCAAATTTTGGACGACATACTATACTATGACATTTTTGTCAAATTTTAGACGACATACTATACTGTGACTTTTTTGTTAAATTTGGGACAACATACTATACTATGACCTTTTTGTCAAATTTTGGACGACATACTATACTATGACTTTTTTGTCAAATTTTGGACGACATTCTTTTGTATGACTTTCTTGTCAAATTTTGGACGACATACTATACTATGACATTTTTGTCAACTTTTAGACGACATACTATACTAGGACTTTTTTGTCAAATTTTAGACGACATACTATACTAGGACTTTTTTGTCAAATTTAAGACGACATACTTATACTATGACTTTTTTGTCAAATTTTGGCCGACATACTTTTACTATGACTTTTTTGTCAAATTTTGGACGACATACTATACTATGACTTTTTTGTCAAATTTTGGACAACATACTATACTATGACTTTTTTGTCAAATTTTGGACGACATACTATACTATGACTTTTTTGTCAACTTTTAGACGACATACTATACTATGACTTTTTTGTCAAATTTTGGACGACATACTATACTATGACATTTTTGTCAACTTTTAGACGACATACTATACTATGACTTTTTTGTCAACTTTTAGACGACATACTATACTATGACCTATTTGTCAAATTTTGGACGACATACTATACTATGACATTTTTGTCTACTTTTAGACGACATACTATACTATGACTTTTTTGTCAAATTTTGGACGACATACTATACTATGACTTTTTTGTCAAATTTTGGACGACATACTATACTATGACTTTTTTGTCAAATTTTGGACGACATACTATACTATGACTTTTTTGTCAAATTTTGGACGACATACTTTTACTATGACTTTTTTGTCAAATTTAGGACGACATACTATACTATGACATTTTTGTCAAATTCTGGACGACATACTATACCATAACTTTTTTGTCAAATTTTAGACGACATACTATACTATGACATTTTTGTCAACTTTTAGACGACATACTATATACTATGACATTTTTGTCAACTTTTAGACGACATACTATACTATGACTTTTTTGTCAAATTTTAGACGACATACTATACTATGACATTTTTGTCAACTTTTAGACGACATACTATACTATGACTTTTTTGTCAAATTTTGGACGACATACTATACTATGACTTTTTTGTCAAATTTTGGACAACATACTATACTATGACTTTTTTGTCAAATTTTGGACGACATACTATACTATGACTTTTTTGTCAAATTTTGGACGACATTCTTTTGTATGACTTTCTTGTCAAATTTTGGACGACATACGATACTATGACATTTTTGTCAACTTTTAGACGACATACTATACTAGGACTTTTTTGTCAAATTTTAGACGACATACTATACTAGGACTTTTTTGTCAAATTTAAGACGACATACTATACTATGACTTTTTTGTCAAATTTTGGCCGACATACTTTTACTATGACTTTTTTGTCAAATTTAGGACGACATACTATACTATGACTTTTTTGTCAAATTTGGGACAACATACTATACTATGACTTTTTTGTCAAATTTAGGACGACATACTATACTATGACTTTTTTGTCAAATTTTGGACGACATACTTTTACTATGACTTTTTTGTCAAATTTAGGACGACATACTATACTATGACATTTTTGTCAAATTTTGGACGACATACTATACTATGACTTTTTTGTCAAATTTTAGACGACATACTATACTATGACATTTTTGTCAACTTTTAGACGACATACTATATACTATGACATTTTTGTCAACTTTTAGACGACATACTATACTATGACTTTTTTGTCAAATTTTAGACGACATACTATACTATGACATTTTTGTCAACTTTTAGACGACATACTATACTATGACTTTTTTGTCAAATTTTGGACGACATACTATACTATGACTTTTTTGTCAAATTTTGGACAACATACTATACTATGACTTTTTTGTCAAATTTTGGACGACATACTATACTATGACTTTTTTGTCAACTTTTAGACGACATACTATACTATGACTTTTTTTGTCAAATTTTGGACGACATACTATACTATGACATTTTTGTCAACTTTTAGACGACATACTATACTATGACTTTTTTGTCAACTTTTAGACGACATACTATACTATGACCTATTTGTCAAATTTTGGACGACATACTATACTATGACATTTTTGTCTACTTTTAGACGACATACTATACTATGACTTTTTTGTCAAATTTTGGACGACATACTATACTATGACTTTTTTGTCAACTTTTAGACGACATACTATACTATGACTTTTTTGTCAAATTTTGGACGACATACTATACTATGACATTTTTGTCAAATTTTAGACGACATACTATACTGTGACTTTTTTGTTAAATTTGGGACAACATACTATACTATGACCTTTTTGTCAAATTTTGGACGACATACTATACTATGACTTTTTTGTCAAATTTTGGACGACATTCTTTTGTATGACTTTCTTGTCAAATTTTGGACGACATACTATACTATGACATTTTTGTCAACTTTTAGACGACATACTATACTAGGACTTTTTTGTCAAATTTTAGACGACATACTATACTAGGACTTTTTTGTCAAATTTAAGACGACATACTTATACTATGACTTTTTTGTCAAATTTTGGCCGACATACTTTTACTATGACTTTTTTGTCAAATTTAGGACGACATACTATACTATGACTTTTTTGTCAAATTTGGGACAACATACTATACTATGACTTTTTTGTCAAATTTAGGACGACATACTATACTATGACTTTTTTGTCAAATTTTGGACGACATACTTTTACTATGACTTATTTGTCAAATTTAGGACGACATACTTTACTATGACTTTTTTGTCAAATTTGGGACAACATACTATACTATGACCTTTTTGTCAAATTTTGGACGACATACTATACTATGACTTTTTTGTCAAATTTTGGACGACATTCTTTTGTATGACTTTCTTGTCAAATTTTGGACGACATACTTTACTATGACATTTTTGTCAACTTTTAGACGACATACTATACTATGACTTTTTTGTCAACTTTTAGACGACATACTATACTATGACCTATTTGTCAAATTTTGGACGACATACTATACTATGACATTTTTGTCAACTTTTAGACGACATACTATACTATGACTTTTTTGTCAAATTTTGGACGACATACTATACTATGACTTTTTTGTCAAATTTTGGACGACATACTATACTATGACTTTTTTGTCAAATTTTGGACGACATACTATACTATGACTTTTTTGTCAAATTTTGGACGACATACTATACTATGACTTTTTTGTCAAATTTTGGACGACATACTATACTATGACTTTTTTGTCAAATTTTGGACGACATACTAAAGTATGATATTTTTGTCACATATTGGACGACATACTTATACTGTGACTTTTTTGTCAAATTTGGGACAACATACTATACTATGACATTTTTGTCAACTTTTAGACGACATACTATACTATGACTTTTTTGTCAAATTTTAGACGACATACTATACTAGGACTTTTTTGTCAAATTTTAGACATACTATACTATGACTTTTTTGTCAAATTTTGGACGACATACTTTTACTATGACTTTTTTGTCAAATTTGGGACGACATACTATACTATGACATTTTTGTCAACTTTAAGACGACATACTATACTATGACTTTTTTGTCAACTTTTAGACGACATACTATACTATGACTTTTTTGTCAAATTTTGGACGACATACTATACTATGACTTTTTTGTCAAATTTTGGACGACATACTATACTATGACTTTTTTGTCAAATTTTGGACGACATACTATACTATGACTTTTTTGTCAAATTTTGGACGACATACTATACTATGACTTTTTTGTCAAATTTTAGACGACATACTATACTATGACTTTTTTGTCAACTTTTGGACGACATACTATACTATGACTTTTTTGTCAAATTTTGGACGACATACTATACTATGACTTTTTTGTCAAATTTTAGACGACATACTATACTATGACTTTTTTGTCAAATTTTGGACGACATACTATACTATGACTTTTTTGTCAAATTTTAGACGACATACTATACTATGACTTTTTTGTCAAATTTTGGACGACATACTATACTATGACTTTTTTGTCAAATTTTGGACGACATACTAAAGTATGATATTTTTGTCAAATTTTGGACGACATACTATACTATGACTTTTTTGTCAAATTGTAGACGACATACTATACTATGACTTTTTTGTCAAATTTTGGACGACATACTAAAGTATGATATTTTTGTCACATTTTGGACGACATACTTATACTGTGACTTTTTTGTCAAATTTGGGACAACATACTATACTATGACCTTTTTGTCAAATTTTAGACGACATACTATCGTATGACTTTTTTGTCAAATTTTGGACGACATTCTTTTGTATGACTTTCTTGTCAAATTTTGGACGACATACTATACTATGACATTTTTGTCAACTTTTAGACGACATACTATACTATGACTTTTTTGTCAAATTTTAGACGACATACTATACTAGGACTTTTTTGTCAAATTTTAGACGACATACTATACTAGGACTTTTTTGTCAAATTTTGGACGACATACTATACTATGACTTTTTTGTCAAATTTTGGACGACATACTATACTATGACTTTTTTGTCAAATTTTGGACGACACACTATACTATGACTTTTTTGTCAAATTTTAGACGACATACTATACTATGACTTTTTTGTCAACTTTTAGACGACATACTATACTATGACTTTTTTGTCAACTTTTTGACGACATACTATACTATGACTTTTTTGTCAAATTTTGGACGACATACTATACTATGACTTTTTTGTCAAATTTTAGACGACATACTATACTATGACTTTTTTGTCAAATTTTGGATGACATACTATACTATGACTTTTTTGTCAAATTTTAGACGACATACTATACTATGACTTTTTTGTCAAATTTTGGACGACATACTAAAGTATGATATTTTTGTCACATTTTGGACGACATACTTATACTGTGACTTTTTTGTCAAATTTGGGACAACATACTATACTATGACCTTTTTGTCAAATTTTGGACGACATACTATACTATGACTTTTTTGTCAAATTTTGGACGACATACTAATGTATGACTTTTTTGTCAAATTTTGGACGACATACTATACTATGACTTTTTTGTCAAATTTTGAACGACATACTATACTATGACTCTTTTGTCCAATTTGGGACGCCATACTATACGATTACTTTTTTGTCAAATTTTGGACGACATACTTTTACTATGACTTTTTTGTCAAATTTAGGACGACATACTATACTATGACATTTTTGTCAAATTCTGGACGACATACTATACTATGACTTTTTTGTCAAATTTTAGACGACATACTATACTATGACATTTTTGTCAACTTTTAGACGACATACTATATACTATGACATTTTTGTCAACTTTTAGACGACATACTATACTATGACTTTTTTGTCAAATTTTAGACGACATACTATACTATGACATTTTTGTCAACTTTTAGACGACATACTATACTATGACTTTTTTGTCAAATTTTGGACGACATACTATACTATGACTTTTTTGTCAAATTTTGGACAACATACTATACTATGACTTTTTTGTCAAATTTTGGACGACATACTATACTATGACTTTTTTGTCAAATTTTGGACGACATTCTTTTGTATGACTTTCTTGTCAAATTTTGGACGACATACGATACTATGACATTTTTGTCAACTTTTAGACGACATACTATACTAGGACTTTTTTGTCAAATTTTAGACGACATACTATACTAGGACTTTTTTGTCAAATTTAAGACGACATACTATACTATGACTTTTTTGTCAAATTTTGGCCGACATACTTTTACTATGACTTTTTTGTCAAATTTAGGACGACATACTATACTATGACTTTTTTGTCAAATTTGGGACAACATACTATACTATGACTTTTTTGTCAAATTTAGGACGACATACTATACTATGACTTTTTTGTCAAATTTTGGACGACATACTTTTACTATGACTTTTTTGTCAAATTTAGGACGACATACTATACTATGACATTTTTGTCAAATTTTGGACGACATACTATACTATGACTTTTTTGTCAAATTTTAGACGACATACTATACTATGACATTTTTGTCAACTTTTAGACGACATACTATATACTATGACATTTTTGTCAACTTTTAGACGACATACTATACTATGACTTTTTTGTCAAATTTTAGACGACATACTATACTATGACATTTTTGTCAACTTTTAGACGACATACTATACTATGACTTTTTTGTCAAATTTTGGACGACATACTATACTATGACTTTTTTGTCAAATTTTGGACAACATACTATACTATGACTTTTTTGTCAAATTTTGGACGACATACTATACTATGACTTTTTTGTCAACTTTTAGACGACATACTATACTATGACTTTTTTGTCAAATTTTGGACGACATACTATACTATGACATTTTTGTCAACTTTTAGACGACATACTATACTATGACTTTTTTGTCAACTTTTAGACGACATACTATACTATGACCTATTTGTCAAATTTTGGACGACATACTATACTATGACATTTTTGTCTACTTTTAGACGACATACTATACTATGACTTTTTTGTCAAATTTTGGACAACATACTATACTATGACTTTTTTGTCAAATTTTGGACGACATACTATACTATGACTTTTTTGTCAAATTTTGGACGACATACTATACTATGACTTTTTTGTCAAATTTTAGACGACATACTTTACTATGACTTTTTTGTCAACTTTTAGACGACATACTATACTATGACTTTTTTGTCAAATTTTGGACGACATACTATACTATGACATTTTTGTCAAATTTTAGACGACATACTATACTGTGACTTTTTTGTTAAATTTGGGACAACATACTATACTATGACCTTTTTGTCAAATTTTGGACGACATACTATACTATGACTTTTTTGTCAAATTTTGGACGACATTCTTTTGTATGACTTTCTTGTCAAATTTTGGACGACATACTATACTATGACATTTTTGTCAACTTTTAGACGACATACTATACTAGGACTTTTTTGTCAAATTTTAGACGACATACTATACTAGGACTTTTTTGTCAAATTTAAGACGACATACTTATACTATGACTTTTTTGTCAAATTTTGGCCGACATACTTTTACTATGACTTTTTTGTCAAATTTAGGACGACATACTATACTATGACTTTTTTGTCAAATTTGGGACAACATACTATACTATGACTTTTTTGTCAAATTTAGGACGACATACTATACTATGACTTTTTTGTCAAATTTTGGACGACATACTTTTACTATGACTTATTTGTCAAATTTAGGACGACATACTTTACTATGACTTTTTTGTCAAATTTGGGACAACATACTATACTATGACCTTTTTGTCAAATTTTGGACGACATACTATACTATGACTTTTTTGTCAAATTTTGGACGACATTCTTTTGTATGACTTTCTTGTCAAATTTTGGACGACATACTTTACTATGACATTTTTGTCAACTTTTAGACGACATACTATACTATGACTTTTTTGTCAACTTTTAGACGACATACTATACTATGACCTATTTGTCAAATTTTGGACGACATACTATACTATGACATTTTTGTCAACTTTTAGACGACATACTATACTATGACTTTTTTGTCAAATTTTGGACGACATACTATACTATGACTTTTTTGTCAAATTTTGGACGACATACTATACTATGACTTTTTTGTCAAATTTTGGACGACATACTATACTATGACTTTTTTGTCAAATTTTGGACGACATACTATACTATGACTTTTTTGTCAAATTTTGGACGACATACTATACTATGACTTTTTTGTCAAATTTTGGACGACATACTAAAGTATGATATTTTTGTCACATATTGGACGACATACTTATACTGTGACTTTTTTGTCAAATTTGGGACGACATACTATACTATGACATTTTTGTCAACTTTTAGACGACATACTATACTATGACTTTTTTGTCAAATTTTAGACGACATACTATACTAGGACTTTTTTGTCAAATTTTAGACATACTATACTATGACTTTTTTGTCAAATTTTGGACGACATACTTTTACTATGACTTTTTTGTCAAATTTGGGACGACATACTATACTATGACATTTTTGTCAACTTTAAGACGACATACTATACTATGACTTTTTTGTCAACTTTTAGACGACATACTATACTATGACTTTTTTGTCAAATTTTGGACGACATACTATACTATGACTTTTTTGTCAAATTTTGGACGACATACTATACTATGACTTTTTTGTCAAATTTTGGACGACATACTATACTATGACTTTTTTGTCAAATTTTGGACGACATACTATACTATGACTTTTTTGTCAAATTTTAGACGACATACTATACTATGACTTTTTTGTCAACTTTTGGACGACATACTATACTATGACTTTTTTGTCAAATTTTGGACGACATACTATACTATGACTTTTTTGTCAAATTTTAGACGACATACTATACTATGACTTTTTTGTCAAATTTTGGACGACATACTATACTATGACTTTTTTGTCAAATTTTAGACGACATACTATACTATGACTTTTTTGTCAAATTTTGGACGACATACTATACTATGACTTTTTTGTCAAATTTTGGACGACATACTAAAGTATGATATTTTTGTCAAATTTTGGACGACATACTATACTATGACTTTTTTGTCAAATTGTAGACGACATACTATACTATGACTTTTTTGTCAAATTTTGGACGACATACTAAAGTATGATATTTTTGTCACATTTTGGACGACATACTTATACTGTGACTTTTTTGTCAAATTTGGGACAACATACTATACTATGACCTTTTTGTCAAATTTTAGACGACATACTATCGTATGACTTTTTTGTCAAATTTTGGACGACATTCTTTTGTATGACTTTCTTGTCAAATTTTGGACGACATACTATACTATGACATTTTTGTCAACTTTTAGACGACATACTATACTATGACTTTTTTGTCAAATTTTAGACGACATACTATACTAGGACTTTTTTGTCAAATTTTAGACGACATACTATACTAGGACTTTTTTGTCAAATTTTGGACGACATACTATACTATGACTTTTTTGTCAAATTTTGGACGACATACTATACTATGACTTTTTTGTCAAATTTTGGACGACACACTATACTATGACTTTTTTGTCAAATTTTAGACGACATACTATACTATGACTTTTTTGTCAACTTTTAGACGACATACTATACTATGACTTTTTTGTCAACTTTTTGACGACATACTATACTATGACTTTTTTGTCAAATTTTGGACGACATACTATACTATGACTTTTTTGTCAAATTTTAGACGACATACTATACTATGACTTTTTTGTCAAATTTTGGATGACATACTATACTATGACTTTTTTGTCAAATTTTAGACGACATACTATACTATGACTTTTTTGTCAAATTTTGGACGACATACTAAAGTATGATATTTTTGTCACATTTTGGACGACATACTTATACTGTGACTTTTTTGTCAAATTTGGGACAACATACTATACTATGACCTTTTTGTCAAATTTTGGACGACATACTATACTATGACTTTTTTGTCAAATTTTGGACGACATACTAATGTATGACTTTTTTGTCAAATTTTGGACGACATACTATACTATGACTTTTTTGTCAAATTTTGAACGACATACTATACTATGACTCTTTTGTCCAATTTGGGACGCCATACTATACGATTACTTTTTTGTCAAATTTTGGACGACATACTTATACTATGACTTTTTGTCAAATTTTGGACGACATACTATACTTTGACATTTTTGTCAACTTTTAGACGACATACTATACTATGACTTTTTTGTCAAATTTTAGACGACATACTATACTATGACATTTTTTTCAACTTTTAGACGACATACTATACTATGACCTTTTTGTCAAATTTTGGACGACATACTATACTTTGGATTTTTTGTCAAATTTTGGACGACATACTATACAATGACTTTTTGTCAGATTTTGGACGACATACTAAAGTATGATATTTTTGTCACATTTTGGACGACATACTTATACTGTGACAATTTGTCAAATTTGGGACAACAAACTATACTATGACTTTTTTGTCAAGTTTTGGACGACATACTATACTATGACTTTTTTGTAAAATTTTGGACGACATACTATACTATGACTTTTTTGTCAAATTTGGGACAACATACTATACTATGACATTTTTGTCAAGTTTTGGACGACATACTATACTATGACTTTTTTGTCAAATTTTGGACCACATACTATACTATGACTTTTTGTCAACTTTTAGACGACATACTATACTATGACCTATTTGTCAAATTTTGGACGACATACTATACTATGACCTATTTGTCAAATTTTGGACGACATACTATACTATGACATTTTTGTCAAATTTTAGACGACATACCATACTATGACGTTTTTGACCATTTTTGGACGACATACTATACTATGACTTTTTTGACCAATTTTGACCATTTTTGGACGACATATTATACTATGACATTTTTGAACAATTTTGACAATTTTTGGACGGCATACCATCATACTATGACATTGTGGTCGACGACATAGCATAGTATGACGTTTTGGTCAAATTTTGGACCAAAATCTTTTTTGCAAAAAAATGGTCTGCTTTTGGACAACATAGTATATCATGACATTGTGGTCGACGACATACTAAAGTATGATATTTTTGTCACATTTTGGACGACATACTTATACTATGACTTTTTTGTCAAATTTGGGACAACATACTATTCTATGACCTTTTTGTCAAATTTTGGACGACATACTATACTATGACTTTTTTGTAAAATTTTGGACGACATTCTTTTGTATGACTTTCTTGTCAAATTTTGGACGACATACTATACTATGACATTTTTGTCAACTTTTAGACGACATACTATACTATGACTTTTTTGTAAAATTTTAGACGACATACTATACTAGGACTTTTTTGTCAAATTTTAGACGACATACTATACTATGACTTTTTTGTCAAATTTTGGACGACATACTTTTACTATGACTTTTTTGTCAAATTTGGGACGACATATTATACTATGACATTTTTGTCAACTTTTAGACGACATACTATACTATGACTTTTTTGTCAAATTTTAGACGACATACTATACTATGACTTTTTTGTCAACTTTTAGACGACATACTATACTATGACCTATTTGTCAAATTTTGGACTACATACTATACTATGACTTTTTTGTCAAATTTTAGACGACATACTATACTATGACTTTTTTGTCAAATTTTGGACGACATACTATACTTTGACATTTTTGTCAACTTTTAGACGACATACTATATTATGACTTTTTTGTCAAATTTTGGACGACATACTATACTATGACTTTTTGTCAAATTTTGGACGACATACTAATGTATGACTTTTTTGTCAAATTTTGGACGACATACTATACTATGACCCTTTTGTCAAATTTTAGACAACATACTATACTATGACTTTTTTGTCAAATTTTAGACGACATACTATACTATGACTTTTTTGTCAAATTTTGGACGACACACCATACTATGACGTTTTTGACCATTTTTGGACAACATACTATACTATGACTTTTTTGACCAATTTTGACCATTTTTGGACGACATACTATACTATGACGTTTTTGAACAATTTTGACCATTTTTGGACGGCATACCATACTATGACATTGTGGTCGACGACATAGTATAGTATGACGTTTTGGTCAAATTTTGGACCAAAATCTTTTTTGCAAAAAAATGGTCTGCTTTTGGACAACATAGTGTATCATGACATTGTGGTCGACGACATACTAAAGTATGATATTTTTGTCACATTTTGGACGACATACTTATACTGTGACTTTTTTGTCAAATTTGGGACAACATACTATACCATGACCTTTTTGTCAAATTTTAGATGACATACTATACTATGACTTTTTTGTCAAATTTTGGACGACATACCATACTATGACGTTTTTGACCATTTTTGGACGACATACTATACTATGACGTTTTTGACCATTTTTGGACGACATACTATACTATGACTTTTTTGACCAATTTTGACCATTTTTGGACGACATACTATACTATGACGTTTTTGAACAATTTTGACCATTTTTGGACGGCATACCATACTATGACATTGTGGTCGACGACATAGTATGACGTTTTGGTCAAATTTTGGACCAAAATCTTTTTGCAAAAAAATGGTCTGCTTTTGGACAACATAGTATATCATGACATTGTGGTCGACGACATACTAAAGTATGATATTTTGTCACATTTTGGACGACATACTTATACTGTGACTTTTTTGTCAAATTTGGGACAACATACTATACTATGACCTTTTTGTAAAATTTTGGACGACATTCTTTTGTATGACTTTCTTGTCAAATTTTGGACGACATACCATACTATGACGTTTTTGACCATTTTTGGACGACATACTATACTATGACGTTTTTGACATTTTTGGACGACATACTATACTATGACTTTTTTGACCAATTTTGACCATTTTTGGACGACATACTATACTATGACTTTTTTGTCAAATTTGGGACGACATACTATACTATGACATTTTTGTCAACTTTTAGACGACATACTATACTATGACTCTTTTGTCAAATTTTAGACGACATACTATACTATGACTTTTTTGTCAACTTTTAGACGACATACTATACTATGACCTATTTGTCAAATTTTGGACGACATACTATACTATGACTTTTTTGTCAAATTTTAGACGACATACTATACTATGACTTTTTTGTCAACTTTTAGACGACATACTATATTATGACTTTTTTGTCAAATTTTGGACGCCATACTATACTATGACTTTTTGTCAAATTTTGGACGACATACTAAAGTATGACTTTTTTGTCAAATTTTGGACGACATACTATACTATGACCCTTTTGTCAAATTTTAGACGACATACTATACTATGACTTTTTTGTCAAATTTTAGACGACATACTATACTATGACTTTTTTGTCAAATTTTGGACGACATACCATACTATGACGTTTTTGACCATTTTTGGACGACATACTATACTATGACGTTTTTGACATTTTTGGACGACATACTATACTATGACTTTTTTGACCAATTTTGACCATTTTTGGACGACATACTATACTATGACGTTTTTGAACAATTTTGACCATTTTTGGACGGCATACCATACTATGACATTGTGGTGGACGACATAGTATAGTATGACGTTTTGGTCAAATTTTGGACCAAAATCTTTTTTGCAAAAAAATGGTCTGCTTTTGGACAACATAGTATATCATGACATTGTGGTCGACGACATAGTATAGTATGATGTTTTGGTCACATTTTGGGCCAAATTTTTTTTTCAAAAAAATGGTCGAAATAGTGTAGTATGACATTGAGGTCGACGGCATAGTATAAGTATGACGTTTTGGTCACATTTTGGGGTAATAAAAGGTTTTCAAAAAATTTGTCCGAGTTTAGACGACATAGTATAGTATGATGTTTTGGTTCAATTTTGGACCAAACATTTTTTCCAGAATAATGGTCAGATTTTGGATGGAATAGTCTAGTATGACATTGTGGTCGACGACATAGTACAGTATGTCATTGTCTCATTGCAGGTGACCCTGGTTCAAATCCCACACCCAACGATCTTTCCTAAAAATATTGCCCAATTTTGGAGGACATAGTATAGAAGTTTTTTTCACAAAAATTGTCAGATTTTGGCTGAAATAGTGTAGTATGACATTGAGGTCGACGGCATAGTATAATATGACGCTTTGGTCACATTTTGGGGTAAAAAAAAATCTTTTTTTGAATTTTCCGATTTTGGACGACATAGTATAGTATGACGTTTTGGTCACATTTGGACCAGCAGTTTTTTTCACAAAAATGGTCAGACTTTGGCTGAAATAGTGTAGTATGACATTGAGGTCGACGGCATAGTATAGTATGACGTTTTGGTCACATTTTGGGCTAAAAATATAGTTTTTTTGAATTTTATGATTTTGGATGACATAGTATAGTATGATGGTTTGGTTCAATTTTGGACCAAATTATGGTCCAAAATGAAATGTTTTCAAAAAATTTGTCCGAGTGTAGACGACATAGTATAGTATGACGTTTTCGATCATTTTTGGACGACATACTATACTATGACGTTTTTGACCATTATGGGACTACATAGTATGCTATGACGTTTTTGACCAATATTGACCATTTTTGGACGACATACTATACTATGACGTTTTCGACCATTTTTGGACCACATACTATACTTTGTCGTTTTTGACCAATTTTGACCATTTTTGGAAGACATACTTTACTATGACGTTTTCGACCATTCTTGGACAACATACTATACTAGGACTTTTTTGTCAAATTTTGGGACCAAATTTTATTTTATTTTTTTAATTGACAAATTTTGGACAACATATTATAGTATGACGTTTTTGTCAAATTTTGGACCAAAACTTCTTTTTTTTAAATTTGACAAAAATGTCATAGTATAGTATGTCGTCCAGAATTTGACAAAAATGTCATGGTATACTTTGTCGTCCAAAATTGTCCATTCTGCCAATTGGGCAACAGAGACGACAGGATGCATCGCGTGACTCTTTTTTTTTTAGTGTAGCCTGCAGCTATTGCTCGTTTTCCAGACTTATCAACCTTAGCTTTCACCACAAACTAAAATATCAACACTTCAGCATCCTCCGCCCAAAATAGATCTGGCATCCCTGGTTATATAGTTGAAGCTGCAGGACTGTTTAGAGTGAAGAGGTCAAGGTCTATAACCTTTGGATAGTTCCACTGAGGCTCCAGCTCCTTTGTCTGGACGGGACATGGTGGATTTTTTTTGTCCTCATTGTCTTGGTGTGTTACTTTTTTGCTGTGGTTTAATTCCATAACTCCATTGACAGATGGACATTCATTTTAAATGTTTCAATTAGTGTCTTCATTCTGTCAAGGGTATCTTTGTGGTGATGACCGTGAGCCTGTGTGTGTGTTTTTTTTTTTTTTTTTCAACTAACCACCCACTGAACAAGGTGTCTGTGGGAGTTAGACGGCAGAATGTTCTTGGCATGCATCGCGCTGCATCTCCCTGGAGAGCATGATGGGATTGTTGGTCTTGCTGCCAACAGGACCAAAGAGAGCAGCAGTCGTCCATCTGGACGTCCATGAAAGATAAGGAAGGTTTGCTGGCTGAGTAGGCAGGAAGGACGACACTGCCAGGGAAGCGTAGGCTTCTCCGCTAAAACAAACACAAGAGACGCTGTGGAAAATGACTTTTTAAAGGGAATAAGTGATGTTTTTTTGTATGTGGCTTTTAAAACACCCCCGATTAATCAAGAGACTAAGTAAAACCATAAGTCAAGTGAAGTACAATAACCTTCATCATCCAGTCATTAAATGGGTAAAAGGCCCATCAATTACCATAGACTCCAGATTCTGGACAAGTATCTGTAATAACATCTTCACAATGTCAAAAGATACTACACGTCGACTTCAGTACAAATCCATTCATAGAACACAACATAAACTACATAGAATGAATCTCCAAGATCATGATATGTGCACACACTGCACGTTATACACAACATACAATAACTTTCACGATGCATGGCCTTGTCCAGACTTTCTGGAAAAACCATCTTAAGTGCCTTATCATCAATCATAGACCACAACATTCACAACCTTTCGACAGTTCAACTGCCACCTAAACATTACCAACCCCTTTAACAGTCACAAAGAAAACTCTCCTTCTTAGCTCAAACGCAGCCCCAGCTTTAAAGCTAAAAGTGATATATGAATCCACATTTTCACGATCCATTGTCTTTTCCGTTGTTAATTGATCCAGGTTACAATTTAAAATATCACAAGTGATTATCTTTTCACTGCCTCCCAGTCAGTCAGCGAATATGAATATGGTGAACAAGCTTTGACTCGACATGTGCTGTGATTTCATCAAATCATCAGTCATGTTCACTGCATTGGTACAACTGGCCCTTGATCATTTCAGCAACAGATCATAGTCCACAGACAGTGATGACAGATCACAGATCAGAGCTTTTTTTTCCCAGCAACTGTCAAACTCATAAGAACAAATCTCACGTTTGAGAAAACTACAGAGTAAATTATGACAGGGAGTTAATTAATTTCTTTCTACAGACATGGACGTCCGTTACAAACAGAACTGTTATGAGCAACCGAAAGATGAAACTTAAATACCACTGAACGCCAAACACGACTGAATCATTTGATGTTATTGTGAGAAAGAATCCAAATCTTTTAAAACAAATCTAATGTGACAGAAAACAAGCCACATGACCAGAGGGCCAGATTCTGATTGGCTCAGTCTGCGGAGAGCGAATGAGTCAAGAACTCTTAGATAGAACAGGACAGGACGCGGTGGGCCTCCCAGACAAACTGAGCCAGCAGAGCAGTCATCATTATTTTCATAAGCTCCTCCTCTTCGTCAGCATCTTTCACTACAGCCACAGTGTGTGTGTGTGTGTGTGTGTGGGTGGGGGGGGGGGGGGGAGCACACTGCAACAACACACTACACCTCTGCTTCAGCAACCTTCAGGATAATCATTCTGTCAAACTGCTCGTCAGCGATTCACTCTCAACACACACACACACACACACACACACACACACACACACACACACACACACACTTGACCCTCGGGCCTCTGGCAGTCTGACATCATGCTGGATCAGGATTCCTCCACACTTTTAATGCTTCTCGTCTGATGTCCGCACGTCATGCTTTTGTGTCTGCTCATACATACATTCACTAGTGTATGTATTCCGTGCAGTAGCGTACATACAGACGTCAGTGTGTACATTACATGCATGAATGCTTAAAGTCTATGTTTGTATTGGTGTGGGGCTCACTGTATGTGTGTGTGCAAAAAGGCACAAACATAAGAGAGAAAAAAAAGAGAAGAATGCATGTTTGTCTATGTCCCATCTGTGCATTGCATTTGTCTGCTGTGATGAGTCTGAGCAGGCGGGGGGAGTTTAAGGATGCACATGTGGAGGGAGGTGGAGGGTGGAGCGAGAGTTGGGATTTGGTCTAGAGACTTTCTGGCAGTCCTGGGTGTCTCAGGCCCCTGAGTGACACATACCCTTGTCTGGGTAAACATCCTCACTAGTGGTGAACCTCACCCCCTTCCCGCCGAACACTGGCCCACAGATGGGGCAGAAGGAGGGAGTGGACAGAAAAAGGAGAGACACACGTAGAAAGATGAGAAACAGACCAACACAAATACGTCGAATGACTTATTTCTTCTAAACTGGCTCTTCATTCTTCTCAGTTGCAGCAGCTGCTCCAGCGACATGCAGCGAAATATACTCTAGGTATGCTTCAGAAAACTGCGTGACATTTTACTTAATTAAATTTTAAATCTACCCCTCGAATAGCATTTCTGTGAGCAGTGCCCAGGGACACTGTGTCAGCATCAGCGCTTCTACAAAGACGCTGTCTGTTGTGTTGCCATCTGACAGTGTGATGGAAGCTGAGCAGCAGAATCGAAGCGCAAAAGAGAAAAGAGGGGGTGGCTATTTCATTTTTTTTCCCTTTGCAAATAGCTGTCAGATCATGTGAATAATAGTGTCTGTTTTTTCTGAATGCTGGCTACCAAGAGACTTAGCATTTCAAAACTAGGAGAAAATGTTGAGCTGCTACAGCCTCAACTAAATGCTCTATTAAGTGTGTGAGACACTTCCTGGACTGTACTCCAAAGAAAAGTAACTACAAGTCATATGCAGGAATTAGGACCAATGGGTATATTTTTAAATGAGCACCCCTAGTGGTAAAATAACTAACAGCAGGTGTGTCACAATCAAGAAGCTGCGCTGAGGTTTCCACCGGCAGTTTGGCCTGTCTTTTTTAAGCCCTAACCTCACAAACACTTGTATGTAGTTGTGTTCAAAAAGACTGTAATCTTACCTATGGGTTGTATTCAGGGGTTTGCCAAAACAACCTATAGTTACGTTTCAGTTGGAAGACAGGCTGAACATTTATGGGTTGGACATTTTACGGGTTATAAAGCTGATGATGGAATTTGGAAAACCTGAACGTCAACAAACGAGTAGGAGACGCCAAGTAGATTAGCTCCTCTGAGAGAGCGTTGAAAAAGAATGGGATATTATTGTGAACCAAATAAGAGATTCACAAGATATTGTAAATTAAGTCTCTTTTAGCAAATGAAGACACTTGAAAACACAGGGAATCGTACATTTTCCAGAGAAAGAGAAAGGAATGTCACAGAGAACAAAAACTGTTTACCTTGTGCATTTTGCGACTGGACAAAAGTCTTAATCAGTTTGTCTGTGGCCTGCGTGTAGAGGGACAGGGCATAGTGCAGAGACTGGAGGTCAGGGCTCTTCTCCAGGAAGGTCTTCTTCAGACCCACACCACCAGCATGGAAGTATTGCTAACACAAAGGGAAAAAAAAATGCACCTATTTAAAATATCACAGAGGAAGGAATCATTGAAAATGAAAAGCGAGCTTTTCAGAAAGCCAGCTCCAGTTGGTTCCCAAGTCCATAATAACACGCCTCACATACACACCCAGGCTATTTTAGCTGCATATTCTTCCTGTCTCTCCCACAGCTCATCAGTGCAACTGCTGTTACTGCTCATGCATTAAGCCCCACCACCACCCCAGTGTCCACCTGCAGGCTCCAGGGGGATTTGCTATGCTTGCTGCTAATCGCTTGCGGATATGTCAGTGTAACATATCTGGAGGGAGTGATTGAGTCGGAGCCTGGACGTCAAACACGAGCATTATTCGAATGCAATAAAGAGTGAAACATTCAATTCTGTGACTGAACTGCTTTTCCTAGTACAGCACATGTGTTTCTACATATAAAACAATGCAAATTCTCAATGATGTCAGGCCTGAAGACAAAGTGGCACCTAAATGTAAAGGTGTGTGCTTTACCTTGATGGTGTCCAGAGCCAGCTCTATCACAGCACACTGCTTTGGTGAGAGTGCTTTGGCCTCTTCACGGACCATGTGCTCCTGAAGACAACCACGAAAGAGAAGGACACAAAACAAAAATGACCGCTCTGTCCATTCATGTCCAAAATATGTTTCCTGCTCCAGATCCCAGTGTAGCGTCACAGCAGACAGTACCTTTAGCTTGGACAGCTGCCCGAGCTCCTTAGCAGCGTTAAAGATGAGCTGAGTTCCCTGGAAGAGGCGAAGAGAGAGGGGAAAGAGACAGAGATAGAACGAGAGAGAGCAGTGTTATTATTCCGACAAATGAGGGCAGTAACAGTAAACGTGTCACACAGAGGACAGCGACGTTTTCTAACGTGCACATTCATCAACAGTCACTCCACAGGAAGTCGCTTTACGGGCGCCAGCGTACGCTTTCCTTCGAGAGACGTAATCATACTTATCTGTGTTTTACTGTATTCACACACACACACACACACACACACACACACACACAGTACACACACAGAGTGGAGGGAAAGTGACTCAGCTCATATTGAAGGTTGGAAAATAGTTGTGCACTCACACATACAAGCTGCAGCCCTGTAGTAACCCTGTGGTGTATGCAATGATATTTAAGTGTCATACTACTCCTTTAAATCTGACCTTTGCTTACAGCTTCAGATGTAAAATATAATATGACAATATATGGTATATTGTTTGTCCAAAACCTAGTGAAGTTTCTGAAAAACAAGCAACAAAATTAAGTTAAATAAAATAGTGCTGGGCGCGTAAACGGCGTGAACGTTAACGCACGTTGACGCATGACGCGCTTCCATGACGACTGGCTGGAAAAAGGTAGCTAACTGGTAAACGGTGCCTGAACTACGGTGTCGCGGCCACGTAAACATGACGTCACAAGCGTCTTTTCCCGGTCAGTCGCCGTGGAAACGCGCCATGCGTTAACGTGCGTTTGCCTAGTGCCCAGCACTAAAAATAAACAAATGTAGAAGTTTCAGTATAATATCAAACCTTTAGGGATGAATAAGCATTTTTGAAAAGTGCGGTGTCTTATAATCTAAAATGTATTCAGATAACAGAAACAATGCTTGGAGTAATAATCCACATTTCCTCCAGTAAGAATTAGTGACTGCAGTGATGAAGATAAAGTATTCATAGATCTTCTGACACTATATGCAAAATATAGTGCACCATAAACCCATACAAAGTCAAAGAGTTCACCATCAAGTGGTTTCTAGTTGACCTATGGCTAATTATAGCGATACATGCCAGAAAATGTCTGAACTGAAGATGACAAAAAAAAACAGTCAATAATGGTTTTAACCTTGCTTATGAACAGAAATGACACTGGGAAACAGTTGCCATGTTGTTCTTCTTTGTTGATAGCTGTGCTGCTTTTAAAACCAAAATCAAATGAACTCCTTGTCCTGTGGTTTGTGGTGCGTTTGAGCGTAACTCTCTGCTCAGCACATTAGAATGTATGACCTGTTTTCACAATACAAAAAACAATATCTCCACTGCTTTGTCTGACTGCGGAGCTGAGGGAGAGAGACAGAGACACGGTGAAAAGACATAGAGGAGAGAGACGAGACACAATGATCTGAGGGGGTTTAGTCCTTACATCACTGTGAGAAGCACTCTTCAGCCTCCCCTGGAAAGAGAGCACGTGGTTAATACTTCAAGCAAAGGCCAATCCCTAGCAGTCTGACTTCGCTCTCACTGATTAGCACGCAAACAACAATTTGCACATGCTCCTTTGCAAAATGTAAACAAAATCTGAGGTCATCATCGTCAGTGCCGGGAACATGTCTTCTTCCAATAAAGGGGGAGTGTTTATCACGCACAGAACAATATTAAAAAATAAATAAATAAATAAATGACAACGCTTGATAAACTGATAGTTGGCATATTAGAATAAGACTTTTCTCTATAAGCATACAGGTGACGTTTGCTTTTTAATGATGGTTCCTGATAGCGAACTACAACAATGGCACCAAACAGTGTGGTCTGATACTAGAAACAGGTCACTTATGAAATCAATCATTTAGAGAACAATGAGGAAACTACAAGAAACGGAGAAGGAAGAAGGAATATTAAATGGTAGAAACCCACACAGAACCTGATAGAGTGTATGCTATGAAAATTTATCATGAAAACAAAAGCTATATACTGTATTAATAATAATAGAAAGTCAGACTGAAACAAACTAGTATTTGACAGAATGAAGACACTTGTTTTGATTTTACAGAGTCAAGTGCTGAAGGATGATTAAAGCACTCGACTGACACATTTACTTTTTGTTTTTGTGTAAAGATAAATAAAAAAGACGAGTGTGATGCCAACACTGATGCTGTAGTTTTGTTTTGTGCATCTATGAAACAATGATAAGATAAGATAAGACCAACTTATCCAACAGCTTTATGCTTGTGAAGTACGAACAGAGCCACACTTTGCATGTAGTCTTTATGTGAGCTATTGTTCAACATAAAACACTGATTACAACCTATAATGATACACCAGCACGAGTGTGGAATCAGTCTTGAATGGAAAGATCCAAATTGTCTTCTTCAAACTATTCCTCTATGGTAAGAAGATAAAAGAAGAAGGAAGTAAAAGGCTAAATAAAAGGCATTACATTAAAGTTCTATGTGATGAATTGGCAGGTTGGATATAGGATCAAATTTCATATTATGTTCCCATCTGCCAATATGAAGCTTTTACAGACATATTGGAATCTGCTTGAATTATTTATAAATATAATATAATATAATATATTTTATTTCTGTTTTTGTCGTTACATAAAGCTATTTATATTTTAAGTTAATAGTTAAACTGCAAACTAATCTTCCATATTCCATATATTTGATCATATATATATATATATATTTGATTTGATCAAGATTTGACATCATATAAATGATTTCCATGTTTTAAAAAAATTTTGTAGAAAATTGGCCAATTACATTTTATTCTATTTCGTGCCCACAAAATAACATGTTGTGGCTATGAATTAGAGTTTTTTCCTCCCCATGTCATGTCTGGGACGCCGTAATTTGCAAATAATACATCAGTAACAGAAATCAACTACTTCCTAACAATCCTTTCGATCAGCAAACATACATATGGTCAGGTCAGATTCTAAAAATGAACCATAGATTACATTTGCCAACTCTGAAGGCTCTTATTAAAATAAGACGGAATAACCTAATATTTGATTAGCTAATACTGGATATATGATTTTTGCTCTGCACAGTTAGAATCCATCTTGTATTTTTTTTACTAAATATCAACCTGAACCAATGACCTCCTGAAAGAAACAGCAAAATCAATAATACCAAATTCACAATAACCATAACGACAACGGAACATGAAACCAAACCCGGACAGACCAACAGAACAGGTCTGTAGAGACATACAGTACAGTACGGTGTTGTACGGTATACTGAGAGAAGACTGCAGTGTTGGAATAGATCGGATGCAAGCAACAAACCCACAGTGGGGATGGGGCGGGGTGGTCGGGAAACAGTTCAAACAGTGGGGGGGAAAGTGGGAATATTGGTGGACAGTGGTGGCTAAAAAGGAGGGAAAAGGAGGCGAAGGAGGGCAGGACACCAGATACCAGGCCACCAAAAGATCAGTCAGCCCACCGGAGTCCAGGTGGGAAAAAAGGACACAATGCATGAGAAGAAACAAGGCAACAGAAGATGCAAGAGAGGAGAACCACTTCCTGCTTGAGGAGAGTGTAGCAGAAGAGGGGAGGGGGGCGGGGGGGCACTGATTGGTGGATATTGTTGAGGGGGTGGGACCGACCAGAACCAGTCAGGAATGCACCATGCTTCTCAAAAGAGAGACAGAGTTAGAGAGAAGAGAAAGAAGAAGAAGAAGACGAAGAGAAGATGGGACAGGTCAAAGAGAGGAGGCCCCCAGAGACTGGATAAGGTGTGATGGAGGGCAAAAAACGGGGGAGAACTGCAGCCACATATAGCAGAGAAAACCAACCACCGCGGACGGACAGACAAACACACACGCAGGAGTGCTGTACTTACAATCATCTGTGGAGGGAGAGCGGTGGGAGCAGGATGTAATAGTAATCACAACAACAACGACAACAACAACAACAACAACCAGAGAGAAGGATCAGTCAAGCTGCAAAGAGCCCCACATCAATCAAAAACACACGTTTTGGGCCTCAGGTCTCAAGCAACAAGCAACCAGTTGACATATTTAACTACTGCGGATGCAGAATATATGTGTTTTAAGGTTTAAACAGCCACTTGAAGTGAAGAAATACTTATTATAGAGATCATAATGTGACTTTTACAGTTCTTTTTTTTTCTTTGAATCGCTTTGGCAGTAGATTCAGAGCCATTTTTAAAAACTCTAGATACAAGTCTCACAATTAGGGCACAATTGATTGAAGAAGTTGAACAGTTAATCACATGTTCATCACATTAACAAATTAGAGCTACTCTTACCAGTCGCTGGGAATCAAATGCAAATGCAAATACACTATATATATTTATTTATAAACTTGACTTTTAGATTTATTGGATTATTTCAAATCCAGAGACGTGCAATAAGCCTGGGGTAACATGATGTATATACTTCACAAATGTGTGACAGAGAAGCGGCAGAACTATTTCTCACTGTCTCTCAGCAGCTGCAGCTCCATTTATTGATCTATTTCACTTCCTTGACTCAGCGATCGATACGCAGTTTTTCTCCTTTCAGTGTTGGACAGCCTAAGTCGTGATCATTTACAGTTTTGTGTCTAGAGTTTCTAAAAATGACATCAAGGTTCTGACACGAGTGCCAATGTGGGGGGAAAAAAACAACTGTATCTACTCATATTCAGAGCTCAATATTTTAATACCTGTGGATACTGAGGCGGAGCCAGTGATGAAAACACAGTACTGGCCGGCACTGCACATCAGGGATTAACAACCACGTTATTACCGTCAGTGATATGAGGCTCTTTTGTTTATAACCAAACATAAATAAGAACACATATATCTAAAACAAAAAGAAAAACGAGTGGCTGCTTTCCAAAATGTATGACTTTTGTTTGGAATTGGGCCAAATTGGTTAGGCAAAGGTTTTCTGCCACGCTGCTGTGATTTACTTACAAATCAGAGGTTTCTCCAAATAATTGTTGGCTGACATACTGGAGAGCAGCCATGAGCTGGTGTTATAATGATATGGTGCACTCCTTTTAAAATAAAAAAAATATTTTCCTTATTTTTATTGCTGGGATGGATGAAGGTTCCAGTGGGGGAGGGCGATGCTGAATATAATGTGTATAGAGGTTGAGAGGTGGGTTTGGACGTGATGTAGATGTGATACAGATTCAATATGAGGGCCATTTTGAATCGTAACACACACAAACTGTCTGCCTCAGTGTTATTCCCTTTCCTCTTTTCTCCACCTTCTCCTTCTTCTCTCTTTGATGCAAGTGTGGGTGTGTGAACGTGGAGGAATCAGTCATCAGTAAAGACAATAAAATTGTTCCGTTCCGTGTAGTTTTCCACAGGAACATGAAAGCAAAATATGTTTTTGTAACATATATATGTAATGAGTGTCTATAGTGTATATATGTGTATGGCAGCGCAGATTCTGTGCGTGCAACTTTGTTGTTGGTCTGTGTCCGCGTGTGTCCGCGCGTGTGTCCGTGTCCTCTCACCGTTTGGTCTGTGAGCGGCGGCAACACGATGGTCTTCTCCATGGTGTTCATCACCAGCTTCCACAACTCCTTCAGCACACGTTTCAGCACAGTCTTCTCACAGATCTTTGCAAACAAAGTCAGGCTGAGAGAGAGAGAGAGAGTAAAAGAGAGTGAGATGAGTAAGAAACAATGGAAGGAGGCAAACATTGCTCTGTTGGAAAATAAAGACAGACTTTGGGGGAATCTCAAAACCTTTCCTCCTCACTTGCAAACGCCCTGACCTCCTGAACACATTTTTGTGGAATAGGCTATTTAAAAAGCTTCTACTAAATGTACTGTCAGACTCATGAAATAGCTGTTGAAATATAGAGCTATTTAACGAAAGTCCAATATCACTGACACCAACTTTCTCTTCACACAACCCACATATGACAATAAAAACTCATAAAAGTGAGAAAATATTAAACGTCTGTGTGTTTCTCACTGTTGTATCTCCTCTTGTACTAACACACTCAGGCCGAATTCACATGTGGGCGAGTATTATTTTTAAAAAAACGAAGGTTTTCCATTTCAGTTTTTAAAAATAATCCTGTCCACACGAAAAACGCCACAACCCAACGCTAAGTGCTGTCAAGCAAACCGCTGGTGACATAATTGTATGTGTAAAGTTTTGTTGGCTAATCGGAAAAGAACGGTGCACTGTGGGAAATGTAGTACAAAGCATGTCTCACTTGCTGTCCAAAAACTCCATGATGGGCTGCAGGACATTGTCAGCATCCTGCGCCACACTGCTGGCATTTCCCACGTTTGAAGTTCCTTTCACCTGAGCCAAGATGTCGCCCATCTGCTTCACATTCTCCTCAATATGAGGCTGGAAACTACAGGAAAGAAGTATAAAGACAATGTTTTAATGAAAGTCTGTGTGTGTGTATATGTGTGTAGATGCTGCTGGGAAAATAATGTTTATCGACCTGACAGCAAAGACCCTGCTGAGATCATCCATAACGTTGTTGAGTTTAATCTGCAGGTCTTTCAGAATGTCGCTGGCCTCTACACACAACTGAAGTACACACAAGAAAACACACACACACGCGAGTTACTCCAAGAATGAATAATACTGTTTGAGGTTGTAAAAAAAAAAAAAAAAAAAAAAAGGTGGAATGACTCACATCTTTTCCACCCATCGCCTCAAACATTTTCTCAAGCTGAACTCTCAACTGTTGGATGTTGTTGATCAGGATGCAGGGCTGAGAACAAAAGGCACATGTCAGCCTGACACAATTCTAAATAAGTCCAACGCTTTCACACACAAACAAAACCTCATTAAAAAGAACTGTTTTCATTCTTCAGGCAATGAACTGATTTTCAAGCTCGTAAACAACAGAGCTAAAATGAAAGTAAGTGTTAAAGGTGCCTTTATTATTACATAATGCACCTTTAAATATCCCCTGAACAATCCAAATGTCTTCATCAAGTCTTTGGCCACTCACCACTTTCTCCATGGAGACATAGTTGGCAAACAACCTAGAGATTATATCAGCATAGGACAGAAGTACGTTGCTGATTGTCTGCAGAGGGGAACGAGAAAGAGCAGCGGGTCATTAGCTATCAGGGGAACGATGTCGTTTCATTTCTTGTAGGTTAAATCCTTTTTGTAAGTACCTTAGCAAAACGCTTCATGTAGTGTCCCACAATCTGTGGATCTGGACACTCGAGCTTCCGTATGATCTCAAAGCTCTGGTTGAGCTGGGAAAACACGTCCACCACAGAGCAGGAGAACAAAGCATGTTCTGATGTGACCTGGAACTGTTGGACAGAAGAAGCACGTGAGAGGATTAAAACCTGGAAAGGGAAGACTGTGTGCAGACCAGACATCTTTCAGTGCATGAGACTCAGACGCCCACCACGGGCATACTCTGAGTTAGACAGCCATCCAGTGACAGGTGGGAGCTGTCTGTCTCCTTGTAATTGTCTGCTGGCTTGTGTCTGGTCCCTAATTGGCTGGAGGTGAGTGTGGACGTGCGCCTCCAGGGAGTCTGGGTAATGAGGTGAGGGCAGATTTCTAACAGGCAAAACTCTGGAGTAAGGCCATTAAATCACAATATCCTGCTGTCACAAGCACATGCACGTCTCAACAGCGCTTACTTAAAGTTCTAAAGAATCTCTTTGCACAGCGAAGTGCTTCGGCTGAAACATCCTCACATTCTAAACACAAACGCACACTCCCCTCTCCTCTTTGAGTCTGCTCTGTATGTACTCTTTTACTGCTCGCTGCCAGTGAAGGAAGCAGAGTGGGAGGCAGGAGGAAACTTAGGCTGATGACTTTGAGCGTGACAGAATAAGAGCAAAAGGATGGATTACAGTAATTCCGCCTGAACAACTGCAGCAACTGCATTTCCAAACGAGTGACGGCAAGATAAGAGGGAAAGAAGAAGAAGAAGAAGAAACTTTTACCCCATCTTTTTTGTCCCTTTCCAGAGCACCGTGCAGAAAGTCTCGAGACACTTCCTCATTTTCGTCCAGCCACTGGATGACAAAAGGCTCAAACCACCTACGGAGAGCATAAAACAAATAAGCAACTCCACATTTTAAATAGAAGAAAAATGCTCAATACAATACAAAATGTTTGAGCGAAAACCCCCAGGATGTTAAGCTGTTTGATGGGATAAATGCCTACTGCAACTTGGTAGCGGAGAGGTGGGTGTGGTGTGAAAACACGTAGGCAGCAGTTTTTTAAGGGCCCGGTCTTATAACCAGAGCAAGGTGAAATGCTTTTGTTAGTTTCAGACAAATGCAGTTGTTCATAGAGTAAATGCACTTGCACCCATCTGAGCAAGTGTTTGTCCTGAAATGAGGAGCAGTCAGACACATTGCTGTCACATTCCTATAATGAGGCCATGGGAAAAGGAAGCTCTTCATAAAGAAACTCTGGTCTTGTCTAATTATTAGGCTACATTATCATGGTATATCGCCCTACATAGGTGAAAGCATTATATTCAATTTCTGCAAATTATTTTCTCATACTGTCATTCTGATTGATTTATTGTGCCATGCCCAAAACACACCCACAAGTAATTAAAGCACATTACCCATGATATATTGTGTTATAAAATAGTGGCTGAGAGCATGTGAAAAAAAACTGTAAAGAGTAAAGAGTGAAATCAGTTTTACTGTAACAACACAAAAGAACCTCAGTACACTTTATTATTTACCCAAACACTTGTGAGGACCTGCACCTGCTGCTTCGACACAACTGCCTTTGGTTTGTTAGGTAGCTGAGATGTCTTTGTCCTGAAAATGTGTCTTAACATTGATGCAAAAACAAGCAGAGAAGCTCTGCTGCTTTATTAAATCTAACCATAAGGAAACGACGTAGAGAAGAAGAACAGACTCCTGCTGTGAGGCTGTTATCGCTGAAAGTGGAGACAGACAGCAGGACTAAACCAGCTCTGTGTTTGAGTACAGTATGTTGTTAATCTACGACCAAAATGTCACTTCTCTACATGTTTGTTAAAGAAGTGGTTTGATATCAGTGATATGTGTTTCATTTTCTGTACAAGCACTAATGAACAGCAACTTTCAGCTGCTTTGGTCCCCACTAACATGTGTATTTTAGAGAATGTTGCATGAATTTTTAAATTTTCCTGTGAGTCAAAGTCAAAGGAGAGTCAAAGGTTCTTTTTTTATGGTTTTCACACGCACGCACCCATGCACACACACACACACACGGTGACACTTGGCAGTGCTTTTCATCAGTAACAGCATGAGTAAAGATGTGTGTGTGTGTCTGTGGATGGTCAAGCTGCTACTCACGCGGGATATTCAGGTACTCGGCTCTTGAAGAACGGCAGGTCTTTGCAGTACTCGTTGTACAGCCACTTGACCTTGAAGTGCAGGTTCATGTAATCGGCACTCTTGCACAAGCGATTTTTTTCATGTTCTGAGAGAGAGAGAGAGAGAGAGAATGAAGTCAAGAAATACATCTATACAACAGTCCAAGATCATATTCATGTCTTTTATAACTTGCATAGCACACAAGCACAGCTCAGGATATTCATATAAAGACTGTTATGAATTTATTGAAGCAATCAAACAATAATGACATTTAAAATTTAATTGTTAGAGAAAATATTGAATTAAAAAAAGGTTTTCCATATATAAACATTCAATATGAAAGGCAGGAAAAATATGCTACCATTAATAATTTACTTCTCGGCGTGCATTTATTTGAGGGTAACCATATATCAAATATCGTTATACATAAATATATTAGTAGGCTATTAGTCTTTCTGTCTGAATATAGTGATGTAGCTGGGTTTTAATTTCATTTATTGAGGAACATGTGTACCGATCATGAACAACACAAAGGTCTCAATAAAGCTACCCACAAATTCCATATTAGCATATAACTACTGGTTTTGAAGCAATATGTAATATTCTTTCCATGGTTCTGTTTGTAAAAAAATGTAACAAATCATTCAAAGAGGTGAAAATACTCAAATGATCCACAGTAATTATGACTAAACCACTGGACACGGTGGTCTGGGAATAGCATTTAATGCTTTAAATGTCATCACAAAGCGTGGGTCAACTGCATTACATGGTCCTCTGTGTCTATCTGTGTTCAGTCATTAGTGCAGAAAGTGCTTGAACCGCACACTGTTAGCGGTTTCGTGTGTCTTGACAATTCATCAGTGCTTTGACAAGGCTCATTTGAATCAATGATATGCACTCACCCTCCATTGCATATTTCATATCCTGAGCAAACAGGTTCCACATCACTTCTGCACTGATTTTACCCACGTTCAGCTCCTGGGGAAATCTTTCATAAAGAGAAAGGAGAGAATAAATAGAGTTTATAAACTTGACAGACAGAAAATCCTGGTAAATCCTAAAAGGAATATGATCACATATTGATGAGTCCACATAGATGATTGATACATACTGGTTTAGGCAGGGCGTGTAGGAGTTCTTGTCCTCCTCGATAATGGAAACAATAAGTGTGATGAGTTTGGACCAGAAGTCCAGATTTTTGATGCTTGGTCCCTGCTCCTCTGGAGGCACAGCACCCTGCTTGGCCTGGAATCACAACATAATTGACACTGACTGTGACCTGATAGAAAAAAGCTAGGCAAACAACTCTGTTATTTCTGAAAAGATTGCCGTTAAGGCCAAACTGTGTCCACATGTCAAAATCAGCTGTCTCCTCATCACGATATCTAAGCTCAAGAAACTAACTCGATAAGACAATCGAAAGGCTTGATCATCTAAAAAGTAGTGTTTTTTGAATTCTTTGAATTAGCTGAAAATGAGCAAGAAGTTATGTTAAAAAAATTAAATAAACTGAGTACTGTAGGGGATGAAGAGTGAAGAAGGATCTCGCAGAGATTTCAACAAAATACTGCAACGTCCCTCAGGATGAAATGTTTTATTCAAAGAGAGAGAGAAAAAAAAGGCTGATTTGAATTTCACAAGGGAGTCTGAAGGGAACTGGTGCTTTAATGAAGACTCAAAGCAGGACCTAGAAATCCAAGATGAAATCCAAAATGATGGATGGGGAGAGTCCGGCCCCATTTAGACAGAGAGGGAGAACGGCAACGAGGCATCAAGGTACATGTATGTACATAGACCAGAGTCAGAACACATGTTACACAATCAATGCTTTTATGCAATTGAAACTAACTAAGAACTAGACTTCAACATTCATAAAGAAATCCTTTTTTTCTCACGAGAGAATGCACCAAATTACTGCCAAGGATCAATAGAAGTACATTGATCACAGACTAACCACAGCCTGGCCAATGACACTGAATGACAGATAAACCTAGTTATTAAGTATAGTATAGTATAGTATAGTATAGTATAGTATAGTATAGTATAGTATAAACACTTTTATAGTTAATTATACACTAGCGAAGAACCAACTTAAAACCCAGTATTTTCTTCACCAATAATTTCTTTGCGGCATGAAAGACTTTGTGAAAGCCATTTGTGTGATAGAAACTTAAATGAGGTCTGTGAATGCTACACTTTACAGTCAGTATGATTACGATAATCATCACAAAACATCGAGGATTAGAGGAACTTGTGTTCTTACACCTACACAAGCATTTAACATCAATTAACTGCTGCTTCTTACCGGGTCTGTCTGATACTCGCGGCTGTACAGCTCATGACAGTTATTAAAGATGTATTCGTAGGTGGAGTTGAGACAGGCTTTGACGCAGTCTTTCACCACCTGACTGGCTCTGGGTGGAGACTGGAGTTCTTGGACCTGAATAAAAACAGAAAGTGTGAAGGGGGAGGGAGACATCGATTCAGCACTAGGCAAAACAGAAGGATTTCATGGTCATAGACTTTAAACATTATTAACAAAGAGAATTCTGCTTTTCATAAGAAGAAATGATGGGTGATGTTCAGTACATCATTTGAGCAGAATGAGTTTAAGGGAGGTGGAGAAGAAAGTGACCGTACCTTCATCCTAAAGAAGGTGATACTGGTGAGGAGGTCCACTGTGGATTTCAGGTCCTGCAGCCTCTCAGGACTGCTGGCTGGAAAGTTATTCTGCAGTCAGACGATCAAAAGACAGTGAGACACAACAGGTGACATCACTTCCTTTTTTTGTCCAGAGACATGCTTTTATGTCCTTGGGCAAGACCCAGCACAGTCACACAATTTCCACTGGCACTAAAAGTGTTGCACGTGTTACTTTGTGGGTGTGCACAGTGTTTCCTGAATGTGTCTATGCATGTTCCAACGGAGCTGTCGCTCCATTTAACACATTTACCAGCGTTGTTTTAGTGATTCTCGCATACAGGGAGACAGGGAATCACAGCAGATATAAGAGAAGAAATTCAGCTTACTCGGTACATGGACAGGTCGATCCTCAGAGAGTTGTGCAGCTGATCTAGAAGTTTGACAAATCGCTCTTTCTGTTGGTATTATGACACGTATGAAAACAGATTTTAACATTATGACACGTACTGCACTGATCGGTAACCACAGGAGGAAGTATTATATTTGGGCTGTTGGATAAATTTAACCCTAGAACACCAAGGGAATTAATTTGTTCTGGTTTCCTGTGACTCACCCCAAAGTTAGATGCAGCAAAGCGGTCAGAGGCAGAGACGTTGTTAGTTGCCTGCGTGGTGTGGGCATAGTAGGCATTGATGTTAGCCAGCAGGGTGCTCATTACTGCAGGCACACCTGGGCACATGTACTTGGATGACAGACAGGCAAAGTGGCTGCAAATGAGGGACAGACACATGAATAAACACTTCAAACATAGCTGCGTATCTAGAGATAGATGCACGAAAACAACCACACGTTTAAAATAATCATCTCTGACAGCTACGTACGTCATCGCCTGGTAGATGGACTCCACTCCGTAACGCATGGCGAACTCATCCACAATCTCCTGTGGAGTCTCCTCAAAGTAAACTTTCCATGCGTCGTCTCCTTTAGCATCAGGGATTTTTACCACGCCGTTGTTCTGGATGTCCGTCACATAGTGGAAGAGGTTCTACAGAGAGGAAATATCAGTGAATTAGGGATCTATCTATCTATCTATCTATCTATCTATCTATCTATCTATCTATCTATCTATCTATCTATCTATCTATCTATCTATCTATCTATCTATCTATCTATCTATCTATCTATCTATCTATCTATCTATCTATCTATCTACAGAACAAAAACAAAGCAGACTTCATGTATCATTCATTTTCTATTTATCTTTAAATGGCTGTGCTTTGTTAATTGCATTACACTACATTATGAGGCCAAGACGATTTGCTGCCCTCGCTGCTCGGCCATAAAACATTATGCTGCTGTACAACATTGCGAGTTGCTTTGTGGTTTATGGCCACTTACGTGCACCAATAACAGCGGCCATTTGTCAGTTAAGGTTCAGCTAATGTGCTTTGTTGAGTAACGGGCCAAGTAATGATTCAATGCAAAGCTATGATTGGTGGGAAAAGATCCGTGCACAGAGTGATACAGATGAACAACTATCCAATTCATCTGTGATGGTAAAATGTCATTACCTTTGTAGAAGTTAAATTTGCTTTAAGTCCATAAATAAAGTGTAATTTTTAAGATGGACTTAAATAGAATAAGATGAAACAGTGTGCAACCCATAAAGACCGAAATTTAATATGTTTCCCATGAATATGTTTGTATACAACACTTTGCCTTAAAATAAGCCTTTTATTTGTACTTAAGGCAAAGGTCTTGCTTAATGGAGGCTGCCATCTTGACCTGCCAAACCAGAAAGAGCAGACATTTCACATTTTGAAATGGCAGCTGATGAAGCAGAGCGGCTACGCCCACAAACCAACAACAGAAGACGGGGAAAACAGCAGAGAGACGAGAAGACGAGAAGAGCGAATAGATTATGTGAAAGAGTGGTGACATCTGTTCTGGTATGCAACGGTTACCATAGTTACTCGATGAAAGGGAGAGGTGAGAGGAGGAGTCTGCTCTTTGGTGCAATCTGCAGTTTCACCATTAGATGTCACTCATTCTTACACAGTGGACCTATAATGACTGCTCTCGTTAGATTCGGCTGCTCAGTTCTCACTTGCACTCACTGATTAAATAAAATACGCAATGAAATAAGAGCTTATTGAAACCTTAAATCTCTAGATTGACGAAATGTAAATGATGTCAAATACTTCCAGGTCATAAAACATAAACCTTTTGTTGTGTGTGTCAGTGGAAGAATTATAACAATTACAAATAAATAAACATGCGATAAACTGTGTTGTGTAACAAAATGCACATTAGTGAAAATAACTCTTTCTACAACACACAGAAATATAAACACACGCGCTAAACTCACCTCATGCAAACAGGTGTACTGAACGTGATATGGGGCGACCGTCTCCTCTCCTTTGATCTCGACGTTAATGTGCATGCGGATAGCTCCAGATACAGCCGATTTGTCTGTACGCTTGTCTGTAGGAGCACAAGACACACAACAACAACACAGTTACTACATTGGAGATGTTAAGTTTTATGCAGATGATGGCGGCGAGGAGCTGTGGGTTTACTGCAGGGTTAAGTTCGACTGACCAAGATTGTACCAGACGTCCATCTCTCCACTCAGAGTGCGGACCTCGATGATGGTTTGACCGAGGAAATCGTCGGACTCCCGCTTGAACTTCTGTTTCACGCGCGACTTAATGTCATCGTCCTCATCCCACACTCTCACCTTGATGCGATCTGAGGAGTTGTGACACTCGCTGCGTTGACAGAACAGGAGAATCAGCCCCAGTTTACATTGATGTACATCACGCAAGATGAATTACTTCCTGGACTAATAGAATTATCGAATACCACAAGTCACCAAAAATCAACAGAACGCAGGTAAAATTACACTGTACACTCTTAGAAATAAAAGTGCTAAGTCGAACCATAAGGTTCTTCGGCTTGTCCTCATAGGAGGACCCTTTCTGGCTCAAGGTAGAACCCTTTTGGAGGGTTCCAGGTGGAACCCTTTTAAAACCGTTTAATCAGGAAAGGGGTTTTAAAGGGTTCTCTGGATCAAAATGGTTCTTTCTGGAACCATTAGTGTCACCAAGAACCCTTGAAAAAACCCTTTCTTCTGGAAAGGATTTTTCATAAGCAAATGGTTCCAGGTAGAACCTCAGGCCTTGTAGAAGAACCCTTTTGGAACCCTTATTCCTAAGAGTGTAGCACCTAGTGCTGAAATGTTTATGAGATTGACAGAGGAATAATCCACAACACTGATAACTGTTTAATCATTTATTATCTAAAAGTCCTTAACATTTGCTTTCTGGTTTAAATAATTTTACTGTATTCTTGGCCTCAGGGGAAATGTGATTAATATTGAGCTAAACTATTGACTAAGTGGAAAAATAAACTTACTTCTTGGCAATTAATATGATCTCATCATTAAAACTCTAACTATATTCTCTTCAAATTTTTTTTTTTTTTTTTTTTGTTAAACAAAATGTTATGACTCACAAATTAAATGTCTCCTCCCAGACAGGATTGAGGTTGCCATAGATGGTCTTCGTCCTCTTTTTGGTCTTTCCCACCTGGACAGTGACATATGGATCACTGGAACCAGTTTTATCCTTAGCTTGTAGACCCTGGGCACATAGCACTACAGAAAGAGAGGAGAAAAAGCTGGTTAGTGTGTGTGTGTGAGCAAACAGATGCCTCCAACCTCATCTGATCCTGTTCCATTGCCCCACAAATGCCTCTCTGTACACAAACAGCAGCTTGTCACTTTTTTTTTTATAGACGCAAACATGCGACTCCCCACTCACCTGTGATGCTGATCTTGGCCGACCATTTGGAGGTGCCGTCGAGCACGCTCTGTTTGATCTGCTTCATCTGCGTGACGTGGGTGGACTTGAGCATGGTGAACACTTCCTGAATGAGCTCAAATATCTCTGGTTTGTTCCTCTCGCGGATCTTCATGCGGTCTTTAAGAACCATGATGATGTTCTGGGTTCGGTCCTCAGCGCCGTGTTTAGAGCTTTTCTCTGCTGCCCCTGGTTAAGTGAGACAATTCATGACAGTGTCAGACATGTGAAAGCATATAGAAATGAGTGTGAAAGCAGTGATTGAAGGAATACAAATGTTTGAAAATATCCTCTCAAGAAGACAAGGGATTTTTTAAAGTAGGTGAGAGGGGAGAAGGTGAGATGAGAGGAAAAATAATGAATAGTTACACTAAAGCATATTAATAATACAAAATATCAGTGAATAACAGTGAAACATTTAAATGTCATCATATTCTTGTCTAATAATAATCTTGTCTTACTTTGCAGACAGTCAGCGTTGAGTAAATCCTGGCACTTTTCGTGGCATTTGACTCCACACTCTGTGCAGCGCATGCCCTGGCGAGCGATGCCCCACAGCAGTCCCTCACACTCGTAGCAATAAGTCGGAGTGGTGGCCGTCCACACCTCGAAATTATGTGGAGTGGTGCAGGAGATGGGATATATGAGCGCCTGAAGGGTCTTCTTGTAGACGTGACTCTTCTGCGGAGAAGTACGGGGTGAGAAGAAGAATCAGCGTTGAAAGCCCTTTTAAGTGTGATGTGATATACTTTGATTCAATAGTGTAACATGAGCACTGACCAGCTCTTCATTGTGGAGGGTGCTGGAAGTCAGAGCTGAGGTGATGCCTGCCTTCCTGGAGTTCTGAACCAAAGACTGAGTGAAAGGAAACACAAAATGGAATTTCACACTCTGATATCTGTTCTTGTTTTTTTTTTTATTATAATGACAACAAATTATTATTATCACAAAAAATGTGTTTTAAAGTGACCCTACATCAAACCAGACCATCCACCCACCATCAACGCCTGAAAAAGTCTACCAGTCTACCACTGACAAACCACCTCTTTTTTTAACATGTAGACTGATATAATGAGCTGTTTGGGTGGATTTAAAGGGCTGCCATTTTTAATAATGACCAATTAAAAACAATACATTTTTGTGGAACTCAATTTGTCTCACTCCCTGCTCTCTTTGAGCTTCCACTGTGGGCCATCGACCTTGACATTTCTTCAGAGAGACAGACAAGATGGCAGCAAGCAGTGAAGATATGTTCCTAAAAAAAAGTCTCAGGCTCCTCAGTAACACTCTTAGAAATAAAAGTGCTAAGTAGAACCATATAGGTTCTTTGGCTTGTCCTCATAGGAAAACCCTTTTTGGCTCCACCAAAGGTTCCACCTGGAGCCCTTTTGGAGGGTACCACCAAGAACCCTTTTAAAACCCTTTATTCAGGAAAGGGGTTTTAAAGGGTTCTCTGGTTCAAAGTGGTTCTTACTTGAACCATTACTGCTACCAAGAACCCTAGAAATGTTTTTATCAGAAGCAAATGGTTCCAGGTAGAACCTCAGCCCTTGTAGAAGGACCCTTTTGGAACCCTTATTTCTAAGAGTGTACTACTCTGCAAACTTTGATTAAATGTGACTGAAACTAAAGGTAACAGTATTTTAACTCAAATTCATGTCAAAATGTGAAGTTTTAAATCGAGTCAACTTGAGTTTGGTGTATTTAGGCCATATCAACAAGCCCGACTTCCTTATACGATGAGACTAGAAAACTAGCATCACATCATAATTGTTTCTAGAGCAAAATAATGTCAATGTGACTCACCATAGCCTATGGCAGAACATGAAGATGGGAGGAAGAAAAGAGAGACTTTATGTTAGAGAAAAGACAAGAATGAAATTTCGAACACATAATTACAAATGTGAAAGAGATGTCGAGTTTGAACAAGAATCCACAATAAAAGCATGAGGGTAAAGGTAATCAAACACGGTGAATCTAGAAGCGGATGTGGAAACCTGAAGGCGGAGGAAGTCACATGCTTCAAACAGAGAATCTGATATCTGAATGACACATGATTACTGATCATACAACCATGACGCTATCCTGTGTGATCAATTACACACACACACACACACACACACACACACACACACACACACACACACACACACACACACACACACACACACACACACACACACACACACACACACACACACACACAGGAGTGTGCGTACATATGTGAAAGAGTGTGGCTGTGTCTGTCTGTCACTGCTTAGTGACCGTTACTGTGCACTGGTAGGATTTACTGTAATAATGAAGACAGCCATCAGAGATAATGACTTGTTTGTCATAACGATAGGAATCGGGTGAGTTTAGGAAACTGGCACACCAAGCTTTGCCTGGCAGTTAATTGCTGTTGCGTTTCCACCTTCTGTTACTGCAACAGTGTTTTTGCAGTAGTTTTGACAGTTGAGGAGCTTGTTTGTTTTTATAACAGGGAGTGGGATAAGAAGATTGAGGTCACTCTCATTTCACTACAGCAGATTGAGTATCACAAAGAGTGAAGATGGGGTAAAACCAGCCTATCAGTACCTCAAAAGCCCATTAACAATTGTATTTCCCATAATGTAAACATTTCCCTTTACGGTTTTCTTCCTATTCTGTGTAACCTTGTGGCTTGTACAGGTTCCTCCAGTGGACTGTATTTTTTCCTAGTCGCACCACTAATGAGGCAGTGTCAGGAGGGAGGCATGGTGATGATGCTGGGGTGGGGTTAAGAAAAGGTCTGTTTTATGACAGCAAGTGACAGACATCAGTGTCAGCCAGAGGAATCATCTGGCCCTTGCCACTGGCCTTTCTAACCTGCGGCTTCCTCTATTATCACAAGCTAGGACTTGTTGGCGAGAGATGAGACACTTCCTCAAGGGGAAATGATGAGGATTAGCACAGGAACTCACCAGATCGCTAACCAGGGGCATAGCTTTCCTCTTCCTGAGGTCTGGCATGCTGTCAATGCTGTACAGAGCTCCGCCCATTCTGGAGACCCAACATAGCGCAAAGCAAGATTCAGTAACCTTTACTTTTGTACATTATTACAGTCATAGACGTAGCTTTTGGTTGGTATAGATTTCTGTGACTTCACTATGGTTACTTACCCTGCTGATAAAAGCAGAGAGGCGATGCCAACACTTTCTCCTCGAGCCTATGGAGAAAGAGAGAGGTGTTATTAAATAGAAAGCCATAGCTTAAAAAATACATCCATAGTACTGCACATGTATTATTATATTCATGCTGAGAGAAATATCATTGAAATATGGTGCAAGAGCAAAAAGCAACGTTTCACATAGAGTTCAGCTATTGCTTCAAAAGCTGTTCCCAGATTACAAAAATGAATAAATCAACAGCGGTAAAAGTAGGAGATAGAAGGAAAAAGAAGGAAAGTGGTAAAGCTAAATTGTGTCTTTCTTTAGCAAGTGTGTTGATTACCGACATGAGCAGTGACTGCTCTGTGTTTCATGATCATAGTAAACGTATGCAGATTACAGGCAGATCCAGATGGCTATCTGTGTCATCATTCTTCTAATTCTATCTGCTCTATTATTGAAAGACATGTTCTTTGTCTGCCTGCCTGCTCAGAGAATAACACAAAACACTAACACTCGCTTCACGTCTCCTCAAGACACAAAAATAAGCATGATTGGAATAAACGCCAGGCTTTGAAAGTGACAGCAGGCTTACAGCAGCTTCCTATGTGTTGCTTTGCTCTCCGCAAATAACAACAAGCTGTAAACTGTGTACATACAATCATAATTCAACTGTTTAACACACTACTGGCCACACCCACCTGAGAGTCTTCTCCAGCCATGGGAAAACAAACTGGACTACATGCAAATCGCTACGATGATGGAAAACAACTGGAAAAAAAAATTATGAAATGGCAAAACAATGCAAGGGGTAAAAAGAAACAATCAAATAACCACAAGACAACACAGCATAATCAAACGTCGATAACCAAAAGCTGTAGAAAATGGTGGACCAATTAAGAAAAAGTAGGGGCTCATGCAGCAAAGCCACACATTTAAAACATACTTTAAGTGTTAAAGCACAGCAAACAACAGAGAAGAAATACTGATTTATCATCCATATCCTTATTAGCACATTTGCTGTGCAAATTCACACTTACGTGCACAAAGATACACACACACACACAAACACACACACACACACACACACACACACACACACACACACACACACACACACACACACACACACACACACACACACACACACACACACACACACACAGGCTGTACCTCTTGCAGCTGTAGTCTCACTCGACTGAAAAGTCGAAGCCAGTTCGCTTTGGCTCTGGCAGGACCAGGCTCCATTATTTCTCTCCTTGGGAAGCTAAAAGAACAGGAAATTTGAAATATAATAATGTATGTGCTGCTACAAGCTTCATTAGCTCATGTAATTATGAAGATAAACCAAATAACGGGGAGTTAGCACACTAGCGTCTGACTGGTTCTGGACTAGCACAGATACTTGGAGAGAAAAAGGTATAATAACGGCCCCTTTGTAAGTTATATAAAACTGTAGTGCATAATTTTAAATATAAACAAAGGTAAGCTACTTTCAAACGTTCAGGCAGGTCTGATAGTATTGCTCGACAGAGCTTACGGCAGCATACAAATAATGCTACATTGTTTCTGTTCATGAAGACCAAACAGAGGCATAGTAACGTCAACAAAAGTTACGCACTGCAGCTTTAACTTTGTAGAAGTTCAATTCCAAATGATTATAGTAGGTTTATATCTACCTTTATCCACCTATGATATTCATGTGTCTTCAATGAAGCTCTGTTAAAATGGTGAAATATGTTTTTCCTTTCCCTGTTTATGTATGTTTCTCTTCTGGATAATTAACTCTAGGTCTGTCAAGGTATGTATCTAAACCGTATGTGCTTTTTGTTATTTGAATTAAGTGCCAGAATAATCTTTTTTCTTTATGAGGCTGTGTTCACCTTGGGACAAAAGGCGCCTTTGTTTTCTCCTCAGGAGCTGGAGGAACTCCCTCTGCTGCTGGAGGCTTCTCAGGGGGTTGAGGTTCCTCCAGTAAAGCCTCAGATTTGCACTCAGGCTCCATGTGCTTGGAGTCTGGAGCTGGGACCGGTAATGTGGTTGAAGGGGTGGATGTAGAGGTGGTCGACATATCTGGCTGTAACAGTGCAAAGGGAGCTTTTGTGGAGTCTGAACTGAAAGGGGGTAACATGTCATCCTGTGAGGCAGTAGATAGACCAGTGGCAGTGCTTGGTGGCTGGAGCTGATCATGGGCAGGGTGATGCTGATGCAACGATGTCTGCTTCTCCAGAGGGGGCCTGGTGGATGACTGACCATCAGAAGGTGGCATCAAGGTGTCGGCAGTGCTTGTGGGTGTGTAGGGCGGTTCCTGGAATTCACCGAGTGTGCTGTCAAGTGGGTACATATCTTCCTCTCCCTCATATGGCATCTCCTCTTCATCTTCGTAGTTGTACACTCTTCCCTCCCCATACATGTCTCCCTCCTCTTCGTCATACAGTGCCCCTTCCTCCCCTCCATCTTTGAGATAGCCTGCCTCGTCGCTGTAGATGCCTTGCGGGTCTTCACCATCCCAGTCCGGTGAATCCTCTTTGCCGTAGCTGACAGAGGAGTGGCAGGAGTGGTAGGAGTCGTTTTCGTCGTAGAACTCCGAACCTCGCAAACTCTCCCCATCCCCTGGAACAAACTCTTCGCTGAGCTGAGAGCTGCCTCGACTCAACTCACCCGATGAGGCGTAACGACTATCTGTGGGACTAAAGGGAGGAGGAGATGCAGACTGTTACATAAAGACACCCACACAGGTTTCAAAGTAAAAGTTGTACAATAAAAGGTTTGGTTGACAGTTTTTGGATCTTGTGTTCAGGTAAGGGAGGTAGACCATGAACAGGAATGAAAGGAGAAGTAACTATGAACCAGCTAATCAGGAAACATACATCAAAGGATCAGACCAGACCTGCATCTATAGTATGTAACTGTAAGGGGAATCATCGTTTTCGTAATGAGAAGGGTTATATACTGTTAATGCCGTTTCATTCACACCATACCAAAAGTGATGATTAGAAAAAGAACACCTTTCACACGTCTAAGCTATAAATAGGCCTTTTCAAAGGAAAGAACATGAACCCAGGGGGGTTGGAGGTAATTTATGAGCGCAGCAGTACAAAAAAACTGCTCTTTCAGTCGCTAAATATGTGAATAATATTTATTCACGATGATGAATGAGGCTGTTAGACGCTGAGAAAGACTATGAGTCAGGGAGAGATTTGAGACACATGAAAACAGTCTTACACACACACACACACACTCTCTCTCACACAGAAACTGTTTAGTCTATATTGATTACTGTCACTGTAGTTCAATAACGCATAGTGCAGGAGACATAAAGTAGAGAACTAAATAATGGCTCTGGGCTGTGTGCCACAATGAATACACGAGCACGGATGACTGGACGCAAACATTCAATTATGACGCCCCTGCTCTCCTCTATTCATCACCTATCTCACGATCTCCCTCTCGTCCGACGCGAAGACAAACACAGACAGTGACAAACGCTTATATAACGCTTCAAGTCCAAACACATGTCTGTCTTCTCCCTCAGAAACAATGAATAATTAAAAACAACTAAATGAAGGGAAGATATGTAAAAAAAAAACCACACACACACACACGTCTTGGTCTCTTTGCTTGTCCTCCTACTGTCTCACAAGTGGAAATTAAATGTGTACAATTACCAAGTATGGGACACCCAGAATGAGACAGGTCCGCTCTTAAAGTCTCACATACAGTAATAACAGGCTGCCACCACAACAGATGCGTGCACGCACACACACATCTGTAACGCCATTTCCTCCACCTGACAATTACTCACTCTGTCTGTTATAACACGTCCTTTCACTCGCTCACTTGCCCACGCACACACATACACACAAAACTGCACAGAACTTATGAGGGTTTAAAGATGGAGAAGACAAGAATGATACGCTATCAGTGATAGTGACGTCATTGTAATTCACCAGTAAAGATGCAGGACCAGTAGTTTTGGTTCAAAAATATATATACATATACAGAAAGAGGGTAAGAGCGCATGCATGCAAGCACAGCGAGCGAGGAGGACAGGACAAGTCCACCACTGACGTCACAGCGAGACGGAGTCACAGGCTGGAGCAAGAAAAAGAAGAGGTGGATTTGGAGAGGAGGTACAGAGACCCACCTATCGGACAGTGAATGCCTACTGTCTAGTGAATACTGACGACTGGTGCGCCGGCTTGACCCTGAGCCTGAGTCGATATCGCTGCGCCCGTTGGTGGCAGAGTCTAAACTAGCATAGTGTCTGGTAAGAGGAGCAGGGAGGAAGGTGAGGAGGAGGAGGGAAGAAGTGGGAGAGGAGCATCAGTAGAGCTCAGTTCAAATGTTTAAAAGAAAGCTCCAAAGCACTGACCAGTAAAAAAAAAGGCAGGTTTGTCATTTGTGAAGTCCTACAACGGCTGTGCTCTGCTGCAACTATTCCCTCTGTTCACACTGTTAGTGACGTGCAACAAAGTGCTCAGTGCTAATCCAATGGAACGCTGTGTTACAGACTTTTAAGGTGCAACATACAACATTGTGCCTCACATGATAATGAGAAACACATTTATGCAAATCTCTTTTTTTAAGGCATAAAGGCTTATTGATTAGTATTAGTTTATTGATGAAGTACTCTGCACACTCCACTGCAAATATTACATACTGGGTCTCAAACTGAATCACAACATTTAATGGACACCAGTACTTGCACTTATTCTGAGGAATATACTATTCCAATTATGATGTTATTAATATATCATTTTGTTATGATTCCTGTCTGATTATGACTCATCATCTATATTATATCTCCACTGCTGTGAAAACTCCAGCAGGACATTATAATCAAGTTAAGATTTATACATCAGAATATACCACGTCTTAAATCTGATATTGCCTTAATCAAAAAAAAGTGCATTAGAAAGATATTTCTCATTTCCCATGACGAACAGGAAGAACAATAATTGTTCTTACTGCAGTCAGTGTTCATATGCACACCTATCTATGTTTCAAGCTTCTGCACAAAGACCTGTCACTAAGGTTGAGCACCTGAGGGTTTATTTCACCTAATCTAAAGTGCAACCTTTTTGCTTCACATTCCCTGAGCAATGCATGAGTCAGATCACCTGCTGCCTTTGAAAAAAAAATAAAAATAAAATCATCATACAAACAGTTGTGTGTTTCGTTTCATTCATTTCTATTCCGCAGAGCAGAAGAGATCACGTGGGGGTTTTCTACAGCTTACACACACACACACACACACACACACACACACACGTGACATGCACACAAAGGTGCAGGCATGTAGAAGAGCTAACCACAATTACACACAAAACAAGAAACCCCAAAGGCCCTCTCCATACATGACCTGTATACAAGAAGTGTGTGCCCCAGCCTGCTTGTATACACTGAGGCATGGGTTATTCTCTAAGGGAGGAGAGCACAGTGGGACAACATGTTACCATGTACAAAACAGTGACACAAAACAAGGCCACAGGATCTCTGCCGTCTCAGGGCTCAATGCTACACATAATTGGACTAATTCTCAGAAATATACTACACAATTTTGATTTCTTCCTGTCTCCCTCCCTAAGTAAGCCTGTCTGCCTCTTAGGTTTGCTGTTTGACGACCCCCCATGGTAATCTCATGGATGCACATTTGCAATTAAACATACAAAAAAGAAAAGAAGGAAAAGACACTTTGCCTCAATTGTGGCTTTGTAGTGGTTGCAATGTGCTTGTTACCTCATGGCTCTGTGGTCATAGTCCAGCTCGTGGATTTCGTCACCGTAGGAGTCGCTGTAGTGCTGGTGTCTCATGGGGTACTGGTGCATGGAAGCGTTGGGTTGAGAGGTGGTGTAGAACGGAGGCGGGATGCTGTTACTGGTCTCACTGCGGTAATCGCTGTCCCTGTCGTCTACAGCGCTGTCTGGGTCCTCGTCTGTTCACACAAGCACAGCGAGAGACGGGACACGATGAGGGGGCGAGGAGGGAAGAACTGCATGTTACACAGTATTTGCAAAATAATGTTTTTGCATAATCAGGGTATGATTAGTGGAACAAATGACCAAAAACAGTATCATGATTAAAGCTCCCATAGAGTGGTCCTATTGCACATATATATGAGTTATGGAGGTCTACTTACATAAACTTGTTTTTATGGTCAAAAACCTCCTAGTTGCTGTAAATGAGCCGATAGAAATCTCTCCTTACTGACGCTCTCGTCAGCCGCGCGGTTTCACAGAGAAATCTCACCCCAAGAAGAAAGAACTGTGTTGTGATTGGCCAGCCAACGTAGAGCCTTCCCAACTGTCTTGTGATTGGCCAATACCCGGAAGTGACGTAATCAGCACACCAGCTCTCAGAAGAGCAGCTCCCCCCTCTGGAACGGTGGATGCACTGCTACTCATAATCAAAACATTGTTTTAACAATGTTTAAAAATAGCTTCGTCATGACTCCCCGCCGCAGTCCCTTTTAAGACTTTGACCTGGAAGCGGAAACAGAGTCAGAAGACACTGTCGCTCGTGAAACACCTCCACAATCGGACGTTATTCTTCTTCTGCGGTTCAATGTACGCAACCGGATGTGCCTGGACTAGTGCCCGGAGCAGGAGGATCTGCTGTTCAGGAGAACTGCTGTTTACGTAACCGGACCAGGTTTTTTTTCAGAGATCTCGCTGAGCCTGAGATTACAATACAACACAGCGTTGTCAGCAATAGCTGAACTGTTTGTTTTGAACCTTCAGGGCTTGATAAACAAGATAATGGTGCAGATACACACCAAAAAAAGAGTTTATTGCTACTTCCGTTCTATGGGAGCTTTAAAAGAAAAAAAGTTTTAAATCAAAGAAAAATCTATAATTATTGCAACAAATATCAGATGAGTTTTATGTCTGACTGAACCCAATCAATTTTTACTTTTTATGGGTAGAAAAGAATGAACACCTGTTTTAGACACTTACTAGTCATTTATTAAATGTAACTGCACAGTTTGACTTTAGAATCCACTGGATTACAGAACACTGATCAAAACAGAAAGAGGGTTCAGATAGACAAAAAAAAGTTCATGCCGGCTAATGGTTTCAAATAAATCCATGTAAATAAAAAAGTAAGATCATTATGTGAGGTGAGACATAAACAAGGAAAACGGAATTACTCTGAGTCATTAGCGGAGGCTCATGAAAGAAACTTACTCTGTTGCTCTCCCCACAGACTCCAATTACCTAAAAAGAGATGAAGAGTTGAAAAAGCTAATTAGACGTAAGCCACATATTTAACTCGTCACCAAACCGCGAGGGCAAGTAAACGAACACGAAGAGAGGTATAAAAATCCTGATATTATTCCTTTGAAGTGTAAATCTGAGTGATAAGTGAGATGTGAGGAAAAAAAATGCTTGCTGGCCTTGATGCTGCAAAATAAGAACAGAAAGATCGCCCTCATTTTATTGTCTTTGCAAGCACACACAGGTCTATACTTCACAGACTGAATCTATCCATCTGTTCCCAGCAGTCAGTCAGACTCACAGACAGACAGACCCAACATGCAGAATGCCAGCTCACACTCATTACACATCCACCATCTCGAAGTCATTTGATCAGCTCTCCTCATGTCCTCCACCTGTTTCTTTTACCTCATCAATCAACCTAATCTTTCACTTCCTGTCTTGTCCTGTTCTCAATAAGTCAGTGCAACAGAACACAGGGAGTGATGATGGCAAAAAAAAACAAAAAAAACCAGGAGGCATGAAAATGACACAGCAGGGACGGCACACAGAGGAAGACGCTGCTGACACTTACAGCACTGTGTGGATGGTGCTTGCAGTGGTCGCTCCTGTTCCTCTTGGTAAGAATACTGAGGGGGGAAAGCAAGACAGGAAAATCACTGATACAAATATTGATGTTGTTATTAACTGAATGTGATTACAGAGAATGTGCGACATGTCAAATGAAGTAAAAGTAAAGGTAAACAAGAAAGAACTATAGAAAAGGAAGATACAAATAGATGAGGAAATACAGGTGACATCCTTACATCTTGATCTCTCATGGCATTAAGTTGTTCAAGTTTCTTGGCCCAGTATCGGGCCTCTTCCTCTGGAATGTCTGCAGCACACAACAACAACGAGAACACTTAAGCTCACATTCTGCTCTGCAAATCAAACTCTCTCTCTCTCTAATGACTGCACTCCCAGAAGGGCTCTCTCTCAAAATGCAGTATAAACTTATATGTGTCATTTGTTGAATCACATGAACCAGATAAAATTAAAGATTATCAGTGCTTATGGTGTCAAACATAAAATGTATAGAGAAAGTAAAAGAGAATGTGACACTTGTAACTGGTAGAGGAATGGTGAAAGCTATGGAAATTAAGTATAATCCACTAAATGCTTATGTTTTACAAGCAGGGATGGTTCATGGTTCACCATTTCATGCCAATTGTCAGTCAGTTCATTTTCTCAGTACAAGCTTGCTTGCAATCTGCACTACATATTATTGTGAAAAGATTCAGGGAATTTTGGAGAAATCTTGGTGTGTGTGAAGACCAAGGACAGAAACTGCTGCTGAATGTGTGTGAACATCGAGCCCCTCAGGAAGTATTGTGTGAGAAACTGTTGAGATATTGTGATGGAAATAGCCGCATGGGCATGAAAGGAAGGTGCCTTGGGCAAGAAATAATCTGAGATGGACTGAAAGACAGTGGAACCTTGTTTTGTGGTCAGACATAGGCACATTTCAGCTAGCACATGTGATTATTTGTTCTCTTTGTTCATATTCATTTAAAAAGTCCTCTGTATAAAAAAAATTGACATGAAAAAGAAGATATACAGAACAAAGCAAGGAATAGGCGGAATACATTAAGCTATGAAAGGTCAAACCTAGTGGCAGTTCAAAGCGGGTGTCGAGCAGCAGCCTGTGAAAGGTCGGGTCTTTGGTTCCACAGATTTCATTCTCAGCCATGATCACATTAGAGTCCAGGGTCAGCCACTGACCAGGACCCTCCTGGACACAAGAGTGGAGGAGGAACATGATGAGGACAATATTCACCGCTGAAAATAGCCTCTAAATATAGCGTTAGCTCAACTGGCTGTGCAGTTCTTTGATTTAAGTGTAAATCTCTAAGGAAAACACCCTCTCTTGATGTAAGAGTGGGCTTTGAACGTTCCTTTCTGAAAGAGCTTATAGTTAAGGTTGATTCAGGCCTGACTATTGTACACTCTTAGAAATAAGGGTTCCAAAAGGGTTCTTCTACAAGGGCTGAGGTTCTACCTGGAACCATTTGCTTCTGAAAAACCAGAAGAAAGGGTTTTTCAAGGGTTCTTGGTCATACTAATGGTTCCAGTAAGAACCATTTTGATCCAGAGAACCCTTTAAAACCTCTTTCCTGAATAAAAACAAGGGTTATTGGTGGAACCCTCCAAAAGAGGACAAGCCGAAGAACCTTATATGGTTCTACTTAGCACTTTTATTTCTAAGAGTGTACTGCATGGTTAAATTATCAGAGGACACATCATGCAAACTAATGAGAACGTTACACAGATTTTATAACATTAGAAATGATGTGTTTTCATAACCCATATGCTTGGGTAATTAAATAATTACATGCATCCATCACAATAAGTGTAGCCAGTGAATCCAGGCAACATACCTCATTGGACTGCCGTATGTTACGCAGGGGGATCCATAAGGTGCCCACCATGGTGTCCCAGATCAGCCCTTTATTCCACACCTCCACTGTGAGGCCCAGATCCAGGCGGTTTATTTCACTGCTCGGCAGAAAGAGGGAGAAGCAGGTTAGCAATAAGAGAATGAACTAGAAGAGAAACACACACTGTAAAATAAGAGAATATTATAAAGCACTGAGTGGAGACAGGATTGTATGCCACATGGAGCTGCACTTAAATCTGGTGATGGATATGTGCTGTGATTCAATCTGCTGAGGGAAATGAGTCACTCAGCACACGGATGGAAAGAGTAGCTGATTGTTGACCGGGTTGCTGACAAGACAAGCACAGCTAGAACAACAGAGTCGACCTGTATAGAGTCTAGAATCTAAATTTGGCCAGTTTTTCCTGCAAAAAAACAGCACATACATATTTACAAGAGTAGCCATTTATGATGTGGCTACATTTGTCAGCTCTGTCATTTCTGAACAATACTTCTCCACCAGCTCACTGGACACCAGGAGCTGAGAAGTAAATGTAGAAAAGGCTGAGTAAGGTATTGGATTATTGAGTCCCCCCCCCAAAAAAAAGATTAATATAAAGCTGCTGATTCAACGCAGATACATTTGTGGGGAGAGATAAACTATTATGAAGTCTGGATGAAGAGTCACCCTCATGATTAGCTCTGTGAACTCTGCTGGAGCAGCTCAGACATCGCTGGTGTTGCATCATCCTCTCACTCTTCAAAGGGAGGGAAAGACAAGAAGCAGGGGGGCAAAATAAATCCTTTATAGGAAACAGAAATACCACTCAGCCTGCTGCACAGCATGTGTGTGCCGAAAATACTGAAGCCTCTCTAATCATGTGAGTTAATTACATCCATCTATCTAACGCGTATACTTTGAAACTCTTTAAATATATCACATGGATCGCAGATGTACATGCAGTAACATGTGATGCAGGTGTGTGCTTTTTTCTTTTCTTACCAAACCAAATTTACAATAAAAGTTTGAATTATTTGCGCAAATGTGATGAAATAATTGATGTCATGCAGCCGCCAGGAGAGGCAAAGCTGGAGGTAAAAGTAAACAAAGTTTTATAACAGAAATGTATGAAAATTGATGTAGCACAGAGATTTATTTTATGGATCCTTCCTTCCTTCTTGTCAAACCCGGAGGATTCAAGTACCCATGATGTTATGTACGATAAGACCTTGTTCTTACAGGTCTGACCACTCCCACATCATCAGATCCAGTCACAAAAATAACTGCATTCAGAGGTGGATTATGGGTGAATGTGACCACATTCCAGTCCGACCTGACGTCGTCTGACCAGCAGAAGTTTCAGAAGTATTCTACCGCCACAATATCAATGATCATCACATTGTTCTTTTCCTGACTGCTTAAAAACGTATGTCATGTTACAGCTGCGTGAGTAGAGCTTTGATCAGTCAAGCTTCTCCTGTCTCTTTCTCTCTCTCCCTCTATTAGCCTCAATTAAACAAGTTAGTTAAAGTCAATGAAAACAATGAAATCGTATAGAAGAGAGGTAGAGAACTTGAAATATTTACAACATGAAATCCTGCTCCCAGCACGGCTGACTGCCGCGCACAGCGATGGTTGTGCTCTTAACATTCTGCACCTTCAGGGTCACGTATGTATTAAATTTCTCTGTATAGAAAAAAAAGGGGGAAAAAAAACAAACAGATATTTTTGACCTGCCAAATATGGTTTAGTTAAAAAACAAGTAAGTCATGTATTATCGCCACAGATCAAATGTCATAACTCACCTTGGGGTCCATCGAGCTTGCCTTTCTTCACTGTAAAGACATTGAGAAAATGAGTTTTAAGTATGGAATGACTGAGTGGGTGAATAAAACATTTTCAAACATGACTTTTTATGACTTGAAGAGGCTCAGAGTCCTCAGGGACCACAGCCCTGCATGTTTCAGATGTTGCCCTGCTCCGACACCGGCTTTTGCAGAGCTTGATGAAGAGCTGACCATTTGAACCAGGTGCGTCAGAGCAGGGCAACATCTTTAAAACATGCAGGGCTGTGGTCCCTGAGGACCAGGATTGAGAAAGACTGCTCTAAAAATCCATGGGGCTTGACTCTTGCCTATGCCTACAGTGTAATGTGACTATACCTTAGCATCCTAACAGGTTTCTGCCTGTAGCTTGTGTGCAAATGTGACCATAATGACTGACAGGAACCTGGCATTTCAGAAAAGTGAGGTGGGGAGAGTTTCTCAAGCTCCTGCTCTGGGCAGAATGCCAAGATCTCAATGCCAGGATGCCAAGAAAGACAACATTTGTTTATTAGGAGATCCAGATCCAGGTCTCAAAGATATCACACAGCCAGAAGGACAGTCTGTGCAGGAGACAGTAAAACTATTTAAATTACTAAATGCTGCTATTTGGAGACAAAGTTTTGTTGTACTTTTATGTACGAAAGCAACAAAAAACTATATAATCTAATCAAATGTGTGGTGTGTGTTTAAAAAAAAAAGAAAGAAAAAAAAAGGGTTTGGTGATGCTTGGGAAAGAAGGACTGAGCAGCAGTGACTTCTATTTTCTAACACAATAGATGAGGCTCTGCTGTGGCGCCATTGGCAGCTGCACAGACACCTTTGGAGGTACCAAAGTGACTTTATAAAAACACAGTGACGTCAAAGGCTTTTCATTCATTATTCAATCCTGCACCCTGCTGATGCCCAGCATCCCCGTGTTCAGCACTAAGGTATTAATATTTACAGCTCTGTTTAAAAAAATAAAAATAAAAATCCTGCTGACAAAAGAAATTAATTTCAAATCATTCCGGTTGGGAAATTAGCACTTTAAAGAAATCTTCTACACATGATGGAAAAAGAATGGTTGCACGGACTTACTGTCCAACACTCTAAAATAGAATGAGAAGAATAAATGAACACTTTCTATTATTGCAGTCAAAAATACAGTTTGCTGACAGAGAAACACATTCTCAGTATTAATCATAATCAGTGGCATTTGGGCAGGTACATGTATGGTTATCCCCGTGGACAGATTTCCTCCTAAAAATAGCACAACCCCATCAAACCCACTTAAATGGACAGTGTGTAATTTTTGGCCACTCTGGGTCCCTCAGTCGAAACAATAACAAAAGACCTAATTTGATGATGTCAAGAAGCAGCAGGGGATTATGGGAATTGTCTTGTTTCCTCTGTCTTTACAGGGAGAGCCTCAGAGAGGCAGAAGGAGCAGTGAGTCGTCATGATCCGTCAGGAACAAACACACACAAGAATGTTCCATCATAAAGACGGCTAAAGTAGATCACGTCATGACAGAGAGAACGAAATACAAAGGTCCATTACCTTGAATAGAAATATGGATTTCTTTGTATTGACATTGGCGAGTGCTGGAAATGTTTTTGCTTATCTGAATGCGCCACTCTACCTCACATTAGACCGATCATTTTAAAAATGTTTTTAATGCAGAACTGGTTGCGTATTATATCTTTAAAAATAGTGCTCCGATTCAGGAGGCAGAGTAAGTGCGAATTGTTGTGATGGAGTAAAGTAAAACCTGATATTTCAGCTGATGTCAGGGTCGGTCACAGTTATGGAGGCTTCATTCTCACTGAATACACATTTGACAAAGAGGCATTCAGAGTCATTCTCTCTTCGCTTTAAACTGACAGTACACGGCAGACGCACGCCGGCTGCAAAACACTTTCTCTTCCACACCATCGGCAAATCATCCGTCGTCCTCTTTCACTCTCTCTCTCTCTCTCCATTATTGCTCCTACAAGCTTCCTCTGCCATGTGGTGAGCATGCACGTGTGCTCCCTCTCCATCTCTCTCTATCGTGCTGCATTAATCTTTCTGTGCAGCCAAGTGCAGGCAGAGTGAGCTGCATCCCCAACACTAAAAATAACCACTTCAGTGTGACAGGGATGGGGTGGAGGGGGTGTATGGAAAAGGGAAGAGGGAGGGGGGGGTGCTTACAGCTTGCAGGCACAAGACTAAACCAACACTGGTGCATTTTACAGCACAGAGGGAAGAGAGAGAGAGTAGGTGTTACAGATTTTCTGCAAAGCCATGATCAAAAAAAATGTTGCAACTCTATCAGTAATTACAGAATCTAATTTTATCTGCCTTTGCTCACTCGTGGCTTTGTGTGGAGAAGCTACAGGGGCTTTTCTTTATTTTAAGGGTTTTCCAATCAAACCTAGAGACAGAGAATGGGCTAGGGCTGCAATAATGAACTGATCAATAATCTATGTTGTTTTTGTTAATAATTGAGGCAAGTTCTATGTTCGTTTTCCACTTCATATATCAAAGAAATAATAATAATAATAATTAAAAAATATTATATATATTTTTAGTTTGTGGGTCATCATTTTGAGTTTTTTTTTTTACATATTATGGACCACACAATTAATCTAGAAAATAATTGATAGAATAATTGATGATCAAAATAATCATTAGCAACCTTAGAATGTAGGCATATCTAAATATTATGAGAAAAATGAGAAGCTCATGTGCACAGTTGAGTTTAAAAAAAGAAACTGTGAAGAAGATTGACATGTCATTATAGTCTGTGTCTATCTTCTCTACAGGATACAATCTGGTCACATAGCTGCAGTAAACCTGAGGGAATACTGTATATTTGACATATATATAACTGTATTATAAAACCAGTGTTAAAATGAAGACACTACAAGTACTTAGCGGTTAGAGTTAGTTGCTAACTGAGTGTTTTAAATGTAACAAAGTACAGAAGTCAAATTACTAATACTTTTTCTGGCTGTTGAAGAGCTGAATATTTATATATGTGCATAAATGTGATATTAATGAAATAAGGTGACTGATGGAAATGTTTTAGCTTGCTGTGGTATAGTATGTGTGATCTCTATTTATATAGCACTTTTCTAGTCTTGATGACACATATCATATTTCATACAGTGCATCTATGTGCAGCGTATTTTTTCTACCGCTCATCTTTCATACCCATCCACACGTTTCCGGCACAGCCGTCAGGAGCAACGTGGGGTTAAGTGTCTCGCCCAAGGACACATCGGCATGTAGACGAACCCACAATCTTTGATTTGAAAGACGGGAAAAGGGGATAATGGTGAAAGGATGGTTGCTATATTTGAATATGCTTATGTGACATGCGCTACTGTGTTAAACATGACATGTAACAACACACAACAATGGAATTAAACACACAACTCCGACCCACCCATGTCACGCCACTATACTACATCAGCTTTTACCGTTTCAGCACCTGTACCATCATTCTGCTCAAATTACTGTGACAAAATATAATGCCGATAAAAACCTAGCTGCAAGCCTACAACAGTGTGTGTAGAAATGAATGAGAAAATGCCAGCAGAGAGCGAAAATACCATTGGGGTTGCTATGCCAACAAGGCTTCAGGACATAAAGGGGGCCACCAACAGGCCTGAAACTCAGAAACTGACATCTGTGCAATCCAAGCTCCAGCTCTGGTGTCTCCATACAGTGGCAGCCTCACTGTAAACATTCTAAGTCTGCTCCAAGAGGACAGTGTGAATACAGGGGTGTCTCATATCCGAATCACATATGAAGTAAAATTCTTTAATGCTTGAATTTACTGTGAGCTTTGCATTATGTGATTTAAACGGTTGGTTCACAACATGGCATACGTGCCTGATGAGGCATGATTAAAGAAGTACATTCCCACGATGATAGTAAACCTATTTAACTTTCTTGACATTTGCAAAAACTGTCCAATCTGTCCACCCAGTTCTCTCCGTTGGCATTTGTGCTAATCAAATTAAATGGCAACTGGGTGGGCTCTGATTCACGCTGATTTCCAGTCCTGTTTGGAGCTTCTGAAAGAAAATGCTCAATAAATCCCCTGCGATCAAAACCAACATGTATGTTTGAATCTTTCATATGACCACAGTCATGCATATATGACATTTAAATGCACTTTTAAAGTGTCGTCTTTCAATTGGAAGGTCAAGGGTTTGATTCCCAGCTCGGCTATACTCTACATGCCCTTGTGTCCCTGGGCAAGACACTTAAACAGTTGCTCCTGATGGCTGCACTGGTACTGTATGAATGGGTGAGTAAATGGGTGAATGGCAAATTTCATATATATATATATATATATATATATATATATATATATATATATATATATATATATATATATATATATATACGCCACACACACACACACACACACACACACACACACACACACACACTGTACCTATGTGTATAAAATCACATATAGAAAATGACTGTCACCAGTATGATATCAAAATGGAGAAATATTGCACGTTTCAATAGCAGAATAGACTTTCGTTTTTATTAAATAGATCAATTAATGACAGGAAGGTGATTTAAGAAGCTTGAGACTGAGTCACGTGGTGTGAAGGAATATCCTTAAAAAACCCCGTACGTTTTCCCCATGAATTTATGCATGGAAACTGAAACCGTTTTCATTTTTTTTGGTCATTACTTTTTAGTCATGAAATATCGCGTGCGTCCATTAAACAGAGCCAGACTGGGAGCGGAAACAGTTTTACACCCTGTTTTACTACGTTTGCTGGCGGACGGTTGAAAGCATTAACACCTTCTCCATAAATCGATTCCGGGCAGGTTTGGTAAAATGAAATCGAAGCTCGTGCTGCTGTCGTTGTAAAACGAAAACTGAAAGTCGCTTAAGGTGCATTAAATTGTATTTAACCGCAAATAGAAAACGAATCAACAAGATTGCCTGTGTGTGCAATCGATAATTCTCACGGGTCCTCGCGGGTCAATATCGCCGCCAAAAAAAAAGAAGATTCAACTTGGATTAATTTAAGCCTCTCGCATCAGCATGTGGTGTCTGAATGTAAAGTGTTGATTCCTCCGCCTCTTACCTCCAACACACAGCAATGACATCTCTTATATGCGCCTATAGTGCAGGGTCCAGCTCTTTCACCAGCTTTTTAAACTGGGCTAATTCGTGCGATCGCTGTGCAGCTTGCTCAGAAAGGAGATGGAGAAGCCTGGCGTCGTTGACCGGGGGCGGGGGGGGGGCCCTGGCGAGGCTCGTCACGCTGCTCACAAATCAGGCTTCACACTTTGAGGATGGAGAAAACCTCAGTCTCTGTCTCCTCCTGGTTAATGGTGTGTCTGTCCGAATGTGAGACACTTCCCCTCTGCCGCCTCCTCTCTGGGCTCTCCGCTCCTCATCACACAGCCATCTTGTTCAGCTTCAGCACCACCGCCGCGTGGACAGCTCCTGGCAGTGACGTCAGGGAGGCGGTGGTGTGGAGCAGGAGGGATGCGAGACACAAACACATGATTATAAGCCCCTCCCACTATATATTCAAATTGAACACATTTGGAATTACAAAAATGTGGAAAAATCCTTCATAGTTCCTCATATAATTCGAGATTATTAACAAGGTTTTGAGTACAAACATTTCGGTCATATGATCGGATTCAGTCCGTACTTTCAAAGAAACACAAGAACGTGACAGGAAACCGAGTGGGAAGTACTTAAATGGCAATGAGTCACACTAATGCTACCTTAGTGAGGAGGACACTCACAGAAAAATACATAGTCATTATCCTAACTGTAACCATCACAACTAAATGTCTTATCCTGTCCTCACATGACCTTTCCCTAATGCCAGGTTTTAACCCACAAACAGGCAAGACAAAAGCCAGAGCAGCAAAAATATCCTTGTCCTGTGGTTTAGAAGTCTTTTGGTCTTCTTTAAGATACACACAAGCATGCAAAAACATCTTTATATAACAACTTATTTTCCTTTATAAGGCTTTAACCTTCTTCTAATGGTGTTTTACACCATTTGTAATGTATTTTAGATGTTTGAGTATACAGTACCTTGAATTAACCTTTGCATTTGAAGTGTTTTGTAAATAAAGCTGGCTGGGCTTGCTCATAGATCCTTACCTTGTCCATCATAACGTAAAGTCTAATTTTCAACCCCCTTAAGCTCTCTGAAGTTGCGATGACCTGCAAAAATGTCCTCACATCATGTCTTCCAAATGCTAATTTGTCCTTGCAACCTAATAAAGACACACACACATACATTTATTGCTGTTCCAATTCAACAGAGATCTCAAAGAAAAATACATGATCTACACTCCAATGTGAGACTGTGAGCTTTGCTCTGACTGAATGTGTGCAGCACTTGTTATGACTGCTGGGTTATGGTTTGCATGAGGATTTGTTTCTTTTTTTTTCTGAATGAATGTATGAATGAATGAGCTTGTCCTGTGTATCAGGTGTGTGCCAGTGCAAAGACTCCATTGGGGCACCGCCACTGTCCTGCCGCTTATTGGTTTGCCTGCACTATGACGTCCGCCTTATCATCCAGCGAGGAGGAGGAAATGACTCTGCTTCCACCAGACCTAACCAGCCACATCCCTTGTCTCATTCAGAATTTGGACAGGATGGACAGCCAGTGTTCTCCTCTTTATTTTCAGTTAGGGAGGTCATTTGTTGGATTTTGAGAATTGTCAGGCAAGATGCGTTTATTATCTAGTTGTTATTCTGGCCATTGTCCATTCTGAAGCCATTCAGTCTTCCCTTTGTTATCAGTGTAAATTAAACACATTTATTAAATACAGTGAGTCTTGAGGAAGTTGGGTCTTTTTGTGTTACGGCTCAGCCTCTTCTAGACAAGGCATTACACCAATGAACTCTGATTTGGCTAAGATTTAAAACAGAGCACCTTTTTTCAATGAGAACCAACAGCTCCCCCTGCTGGAACACAATATGTTTTGCAGCTTTACTCAAAGATCAGTGCATCAAAATCAAACGTATCCATAGCACTTATCAATGTCTAGTATTGGAAAAAAAATGACATGCACACCATAAAGACAGTTTGGTTTATGTTGCCATTCCTATTATTTTAGATTTGAGATTTTGCTGATGTCTGTAACTGGAGAAGTATTGTTTTAGTGGCTCTGTGTACCCTGTTTGTTTGTGCTTCCACACTTGCACTTGCCAATATGACCAACAGAGGCCGCCAGAGGCTTGTTGCGTGAATGGGGTGAAGTCTGCCGTCTCCGATTGCCTCGTTTCTGCTGCATCTGAACATAAATATGTACAAGGCTTATCAATTTTATTGGACAAATAAGAAAGTGAATTCACCTTTCTATACCCAAATTTGGGCCGGCTCAATGGGCTTCTTCTCTGAGAGGTCAGAAATGAATCAACACTCAACCACTAAAACATTTTGGAATGCAAGTATTTTAGTCAAGACATAATAATTTGCTTAACTATTTTTCCTGTTTTTTTGTAAAAGAGTCAGTTTGTATATGAATATAATGATACATTGATATATTTTAGCATTAAAAATATAATTTCAGTTAAAGAGCTTCTACATACTGGTGTATTAATCATTAGAGAAACATAAGAAATGGTTTTGATAATTACCAATGCTGTTAATTTAGGGCCACTGTGGCTTTGGTTGATGGTCTCATAAATCTGTTCAGCACTGTATGTATACACTACATAAAATAGCACCCATACAAATGTAAAGAAAAAAGGCAGAAAATATCACACACTAATGTTTTGTTGGAAACATTTTCAGAATGGTTTACTGAACATTTAAGAAAAATAGAAATATACTTCAAATATAGGACATTCTCACAGCATGTTAAAAATGCTCATCAATCCCACAACCTGTCATTATCAATGTGAATTCAAAGGTAAAGTATATATGCCCCAACGTCTAATTTTCATCCTTTCCACTTTTGTTTTTCATGCAGTCTAAATAACACTATGCACATCCACCCACCCACTACATGACAAATAGGATTTAATGTAAACTGTTTTGAGTCTTGCCTCACTGGACAGACCATAGAGCCTGTGTGTAACTGCTGATACAAAGCTACACAATTCATTCAGGGTCAATGCAAACCTACCTATGTAATTGGAAAAGGTAAAATTACATCATGCTGACTGGAATTCCTGAATTGTAAAAACCCTCAACACTGCCAAATACATTTACATTCACAAAAATAATGTGTGCGAATATAAAGGAAATGTCATGTGGACATGCTCCGAATGTGGTGTGTGAAGTGTTTGCACTTGTACCCTTGACTTATCCTTGACATAGCCACATGTGGAGTTGAGAAGCACTGATCTGAGCTTCAGTAGAACCACTGAGCCGGTTATGTCCATCTGATGCAGGAATGAAAGGGTCTCTGGAAAAGCCTCCTCATAACTTCTCACTGGCATGAGGACAGAAAATAAGATGACATTTAGACAATAGGAACCTTAATATAGTTAAACCTCGCCCTAATAATACAGTCTTAATCATTATGAAATGGGGATACATACAGAGCACACAGTGAGTATGGTCATTCCCTTTGTATGATAAACAAACAACTCTGCATCTTAAAAAGTTACGGTGTGTAACTTGTGTTCCTGTTATTTTGCCTCTATCTGAACTTTGTGAAATGAAAGAACATATGTTTGCTTTGTCCTTCAGACAAAACGGTATCGTTCAGGCAATACGATCAGACCTGAGTGAGGGAGTATGTGTGTATACAGCAGCAGAAGCATTATCGCATTAAAATGCTGGACGACGGGGCATTTTGTACTACAGCTTTAATGCCACAGAAATTGCACTGCGGGAAAACAAGGGCTTCTTCTTTGCATATAAAACAGGGGTGAGTCAGATTTACCTCCCCTAACCTTCACCACTATGTGAACTTTATTTTATGTTTGACAGTATGGATGTTCACAAGCTGTTTCATTGCGGCGAGCTTGTTAAATACAAACACAAAAGTAAATGTTCTTGTTTTGATTTTAGTACCTTGCTACAAAAATGAATGAATACAACTTGAAAACAATCCAAAACAAGTGTTTTTTTTTTTTTTTTATTATATGGTAAACAGCAACATCTAATCCCTGTGTTGACATAGAATTATATGCCATGTTGTAACGTTAAAATTCATTCATTCATCTTGTACCGCTTTATCTTTCTCCGAGGGTCAACAACAACCATCCATCCTCACACTTGCGGCCAATTTACATAATCCCCAAATCTGCATGTTTTTGGACAGTGGGAGGAAACCAGAGAACCCGGAGAAAAACCCATGCACACACACGCGGAGAACATGCAAACTCCATTTAAAGCTTTAATTAAGTAAGGACTCAAAATGGCTTACTCCATAGTAGCTACACCCAGAGTATAATTACGGTCTGTTTTGGTAACACACAGCCACATAATCCAGAAAGCATCGTTTTAAGAACGCCGGTCTGAACAGAACTGATGTTCAGTCACCTGTCAAGATGAGAGAAGACCTCGCAAAGCTGGTTAAGCAGAGCACGGTGCTGGTGAGGGTTTCCCTCCAGAACTCCACTGAGACGACTCAGGTACGAGTCCAGATTCCCGACAGAGGCTGTTTCACCTGTACCTGTTGAGAACATTTAAATGCAAAATATAAATCAGTTCCTCACACGTGGAATCACATTTTCATTTGATCTAATGCAATTTAAGAATCACTCCACATATTCAAAAGATAAAAACAATCTAAATGAATGCAGCATATATAACATTATACTTATTAAAAACTGGAGTAAGTGAAATACATTTAAAATACATCTCATGTGGCTCTTTAATCTGACTGTTATCTCTATTCTATATGGATTCAAGTTGGGACAAGCAAGGGGACGTCAGAGTTGTAATATCATGGTCATTTTACATGCTCTTATTACAGTGTCTTTGCGTTCTCCAGAGTACGAGGGGGGTTTATGTTGATGAGAAAGTTGAGGATATCGGAATACTGCCTCAGATTATATTCCGCTCTGGCTGTTACCACACTCTGAAAAGCACTACGGGGGCATTTTAAAAGGTCAGATATTCAGGTCAGTCATGATCTGCAAACTGAATTCTGATAACTTGAAACCAGCACAGGCTTTTCCTGCCAATATGGCACTGTAAACAAACAACAAGAGTCAGAAGAACATCAGTATCCAATGAGGAACAAAAACTCCAATGAGGGTAGGCTGCCATAGGGAAGATGGAAAAAAATGTAGATGAAAAAGAAAGATGAGAGGTTAGCCTAAAATTAAAAATATGAAATCACTGAAAGCAGCATTAAAAATATTACTATCTGTGTTTCTTGATTAAATAAAGCAACTGGACTGCTCACCTGGCAGAGGGACTGTTGAGAGACTGTTGAGCAGTGTGTGTTTGATGGTCAGTAAGTGTTGCTGTAGGGCCTGGGTGCGCTTCTCGTCCTGTCCCAGTTCAGCCTCCAGGCGTTCTTTAGCATTGTACATGTCTTTTATATGCCGCTGCAACACTGAATTCTGCTCCTCAAACTCAATGTTGGCCTTACGAAGCCGCCGCAGCTCAGCTTCTCGAGCTGAAACAACAATAAATGATATGATAAGGACATGAGTCACCACCAGATTTGTTGCTTTAACATGTATATTGGGAGCGTATTTCTTAATTTTGTCAATTATTTTCCTATAAAATAATGTTTAAGCATTTAGAAAGACAGGAATTTAAACTGGAAAACAATATTGATCAGCCTCTGTTAATGTCAATAAAGAGGTTGAACCCCGTCCTTGTGTTTTATTTGTGGTTTCAGTGTTTCAGTCACCTTTGTTTTGATCTAGGAACTCCTCTGTGAAGATAGGAATGTCAAATCTGCTCGGAAAGTCAGCAGCCTGAAGGACAAAATGAACAAGTTAGCTTAGTGAAGTCTATAAAACAAAGCAGAACATACAGTGGTGAGAAACGGGAGTGTACCTTGTTTAAAGACGAGCCCGCACCAGTACTGATGATGACAGATGGAGTGTCTTCTGAAAAAGAAAAATGTTATGTTCATTATACGACTCAGCTTAACAATGAACATACAGTATCTTCCTGTTTGTCCTCACAATGAAGTGGTTATTAAAGAAGGATGTAACTGATAAACATATTAAAACATTGTACGAATAAAACAATTTTGTAAGGCAGTTGTCACCTTTTTTGATCCTCTTGTCTTGTATCTTAGCACTTGTGATTTGATAAGCCTCTGTCTGCTGATATTCCTTCAGTTCCTGTGCATACTGCATCTTCTCCCGCTCTGCCTCATCCAAATAGCGCTGTCAAAACACAGACTCATGACTACTACAAACATTTTTAAATATGTATTTTAAAAACATTGCCACATAAATAATGATTATCTTCATAGGAAGCACTAAAAAGTGCAATATAAACTCAATATGTTTGGTTATATTGAGTTACCTGTTTGTCATTTGGTGCTAATCGTGTCCACTCTGCTCCAAGTCTTTTGGTGATTTCTGGAAAAGGTAAGTCAGGGTATCTGGCCCGCATATGTTCCCGCTTTTCATTCAGGAATCGGACGTATCCCGTCACTGGCGCCTTCGGACCATTTGGTAGCACCTTCTTTCTTTTCTTTCCCTTTGGCCAGCCCCTTTTCTTCGGCTATAGGGCAGTAAAAGAGCACTTTTGAATGTGCAGGAGTGTTTGTTTTTGGGCAGTAAAATGTCAGCAAACATGAAATACAAATACAGTGAAGAGTCATTTTCAAAGTTCCTGTTTTGTTCAACCAAAATGATATTCACTGCACTGTGGAACAAAAGCTCCTTTATATAGTAAGATATATAAAGTAAGATATTCAAGTTTTGACTATCTGAAATGACAACACTGAAATATAATATGATAATTAATTACGGATATCTGTAATATTAACATATTAAACCAGAATGCCGTATTTATTGCAGTACTCACCTCATCTTGTGGCTGATCTGCTGATTGTGAGGCTCTGGGCTGCTGTGGTGCATCACTCTGCTCTTGTTTAATTCCTCCCATATCTTCTTCAGCGCAGGTTGTAATCGGGTTTCTATCCGTTGGGATTGTGACTCGAGAATTTGTCGCTGCAGAATAACATGCGAGGAACTGTGAAATGGATGCGATAACTTGAAAATGTCAGCAATAACAACCAAACAGTGACGTCGCTTCTCAAGCTAACCTGCCTGCTAGCTCTTTAGCACTGTTCACACGCACACGTACAATGGCTACAAACGTAGACCAAAATGCTCATTCTCCCGACGGGAAAAAACACTTAGCAGCAAACACATTTGTTGATTTATTTAATAACGTTTAATTACCAAGGTCAGTTGCTGTTTAAGACAACCATTTGTACTTTTTTGTTAGCATAAACGTTATATTACTCACCCGTTTGTGATGACTACTTCGGTGGAACAGGAAGCGACTACTCTGTAGTCTGATTGGTCGAAGTGGAGGCTCGTGATTGGCTAGACGACAAAGCCACTCCCCTCAAATGTATTCCATGGTTAATTCACCAGGGCCCGGTTTTTCAAAAGTAATCCGCTCGGATTTTGGATAACGGATTGGATCAAATCTTGAAAAAGGTTTTTCAAAAGAAAAAACGGATTACGTAATCGGATTGGATCCCATCAGAAGGGTGGATTCAGCGTGGATTTCAGGCCCAAAATGGAATGAAACTTAAAAAATTGTATCAAATACTAGATTTGGATCATGCAGTATAGCCTACAAGATATCCTATTTAGTCATAAGGTTTTTATTTCATTTGTTCATCTATCAATTTCGGCTTAAACTCTATACTTCACAGCCAAGTAATTTTTATCAGAAAATACCATTTACTTCAATAAACATAGCATGGATTCATCTAGAGTAGAATGTCTGCCGTGTTCTCTTGGGATGCTTTTTCATCTCTACATCAAGGAGCACTGGAAATTGATAGAAATGAACAAACACCATTTATAGAGCATTTAATACTGTGGATGTTCTGAAGAGGGTAAATACAGGAATCCTGAAGTTAATTTCAATACCCGTGTAAGACCTTCTCAAAATATTTGAAGACCTTATCGCCATTTCAAGCTGTAATAAGCAACATATATTTAACGTAGTTTTAGTTTGCAATTAAATCTATAGAGCACAACCATACAAAGGAACTCCATAAGAACAAAGCTCGAAATAATAAATTAAGGAGCGCGTTCGCAAGATGCCCAACGTCACATGTATGCGCAGCCCCAAGCTGATCTTGCAGGACAAGCATGCCTGCAGTGTGGTTTTTAACAAACATGGGGCGGAAAATAAAAACATTCATGCTTACTTTTTGCAGTCAAAGTCTTTGGACAAAATTTAATACCTCATGAATTCATGATCAAGGCTCAATATTTTCAAAGCCTCAATTTCCCCAAAATTGATTCATCAACTTTTAACACGTTAAGACCCCACAAACACCCTGTTAATCAAACATGGCACAGATTCATCTCCTGTTGAATTTCCGCCCTGTTCTCTTGGGTTGCATTTGCATCACTACGTCGAGGAGCACCGACGTTCATGTCAATAACATTTAATACGGGTGGGGACAGGTTGCTAAAAACGTAGGTGTGCCACATTCCTAGAATAAACAATGGGGCAGTGAAACCCACCCACAATCCTCCAAATCAGACATTTACTGTGGCAAAAATATTTGGTGTAGTGTTATATACATTTTAAACTCATTTGTCCTGCACAGCTGACCATAAAGGAATAAAAAAAAATATATTTCTATCATATTCAGTATGCAGCACATCCACACCTGTTGAACATAACCTCAAGTCTAAAAATATCAGCTAAACATGAATTGGCAAACTGGTTGCCATCCAAGGTAGCTGTCCTAAAGAAATAAAACTAACTGAAATCCAACTTATGCATGATAAAAACGAGAAAAGTCTGTGCCATATATTTTTCTTTTTATTTATCGTTTACAATTTTTGTAGTTATTTATTCATTATTGGCAATCATGTGTCATTGTGTTGTGTTCAGTCCGGTTCCACAATACAGATATAACTTGAAAAGTTGCAAGAGATCAGGCGAGGTGTTCAGGCTTTTACAATTTGTCCAGGTAGTTGTCCAATGCTGGGATACCTTCCTTGAGACCCTTGCGTTTACGCGTCTCAGCGACAACGACGCCAGGCTTGGATGCAGGATCCATTGGGTCTCCAGGAAGGACCTGCCAGTGGTCGAATACGCACTGCGGGAAGGCTTTGCCACCAGTGTTTGAGCGAAGGTCAGCTGTGAAACCTGGATATCAAGAGAGCAAAACATTTTTAATCTCTCCCTGCTAATCCATTTCAGCAATGCAAGGATTATCATCTCTATAACCTTCTATAGACATCCACAGATTTTCATTGGCTACACCTCATGCCAACAAGCTCGAACAAGAACTCAAGAGTCAAGTCAGACTCGACCCCCCCCCCCAAAAAAACTTATGGTATTGGATCAGTGATTGAACCGAGTATATTGGGTAATAGATTTACTCCATTATGCCCACTTAAAAAGGTCTGCATCCTGAGGATTCAGTTATGAACCACGCTTTGTGGGGGTTTGCACAAAAGATAAATGTATGATCACCTGACAGCTGTACTGGGTGGAAAAGGGGCTATAGGCAAGGCTGTCTGCAGTGCCTTTAATAGTCAGCCAATGGGCAAACAGCCCAACAATTTCTGGTATTTACCAAACAAATGATCAAGTGCAATTAGCGCAAAGATGTCATAGGCATATACATTCGAGTCTTCTTAAAGTTGAGGTTACTTTGTGCACCCCATGTCACTCCACCAAAGCAGGGGATTTAAATTTGCAAAGAGCAACTTTAACATCCCAGGATTGAATTATTGAATACAAAGTGACACCCCTCCTCAGTGAAATACATACCGAATGACTCCATGACAGGCAGATGGGCCTTGATCATATGCATGGGTGTGCCAGCGACACGGAACTCGTCAAACAGGTGACCACGCCTCCTGGTCAACACACTGTAGACACCACCCATTGAAGCTTCAGGACACTGTAGAAAGGTTGAGATTAATTTTCAATAACCTCATTTGGAAACAACGAAAGGCATTTGCAATGAAACCAGTGTGACTTGGTATTAACCAAAGACAATAAATTTAAGTGCAAGCTCAATATTTGGTCAAACTGACAAATGGATCTAGGGGGAAAAAAAACTCAACTTTATTTTATAGGAACTCACCTGGATCTCCACAAGATAGACAGGTTCCATAAGTCTAGGCTCAGCTGTGAGCTCGCATGCATACAGAACTCTGCGGGCTGTGGGGATAATTTGACCACCACCACGGTGAATAGCATCGGCATGCAGGGTCACATCATGGACGTCAAAGCGAATGGCACGCATATTCTCTTCACAAAGGACACCCTAAAGACAAAAATGGTAGATGAAAGATTAATTGATGTGTGCATAGAATAAGCACAGCAGTTATTTGTCAAGTGCAATGAATTATTGCATATTGGACATCTTACCTCCTTGACAGCCCACTGGAAGCCAGCCACAACGCTGTCCTTAATCTCATTCAGGTACTGCACTCCCTTGGTTACATCAACCAACATGTTGGGCCCAGTGCCATCAGGTCCAAAGCACCAGATTTTTCTGGCCTCGGTGACATCCCATTTATAAGTGTCAGCAAGGATACGGGCACGGGCCTTCAACTCCTGACGAGAACTAACATCTCCCTTTTCAATGTCTTCTGCCAGGCCTTCTTCTAAGGGACGGGCTTTCATGAACAGACGGTTGTGCTTGTTGGGCGACTTTGACAGACACACAACACACGATTCTGCGCTGACCGTCTCTCTGTAGGACACCACTGGGTCAGATTTCTATGAGAAAAGATTCAAAATAATGTTACTATGTGATACTTTCAAAAACACTTCATTACAACATATTTTTAGTTGGTATTAATTATTCCAAGATTTTACTTAAACATGGTTATTTTGCAGTGAATGCACCTTGAGTGGAATGCAAGCATGATCCTCCTCCAGATCCTTCAGACAGATCTCCAGATGCAACTCTCCAGCTCCAGCAATAATATGCTCTCCAGACTCCTCAATGATACACTGCACCATGGGATCAGACTTTGACAGACGCTTCAAACCCTCCACCAACTTGGGCAGGTCAGCAGGGTTTTTGGCCTCCACAGCAACTCTGACCACAGGGCTGACACTGAACTTCATCACTTTCAAGTTGTGGGCATTGTCAAAGGTGCTGATTGTGCCAGTCTTGACAAGGAACTGGTCTACTCCAACCAGTCCCACGATGTTGCCACATGGAACATCATCAATAGACTCCGTATAACGGCCCATCATCAAAACAGTCCTGTTCCAGAAAAATGTGCATTAGTCAAATAACCACACCTAAGCTTATATTCATTTTGAATGAATTGGCTGTTAAGTTCAACCTCTGAATTGGCTTGATGTAGAGGTCGTCCTTCTTTCCAGGGACATAGTTTGGTCCCATGATGCGTACCTTCAGGCCAGTGGAAACAACCCCAGAGAACACACGGCCAAATGCATAGAAGCGACCTTTGTCATTTGTGGGGACCATCTTTGAGATGTACATCATTAAGGGAGCCTTGGGGTCACAGTTCTTGATACCTGGGTAATGAATTTATACCAACAGTCAAGAGAAATCAAGAATAAGCAGATGGTGAAATGTTGCATGATGCGTTTCAATCCTGTGAATGAGTAAAATTAAGTTCAAGTCATACCAAGAGCAGCCTCATCGTCAGGTGGTCCTTCATAAAGCATCTCACAACGGTACCTCTGGGCAGTGACCGGGGAAGGCAGGTGGATGGTAATCATTTGCAGAAGGGCTTCTCCAGCTGGCAGCCAGCGACGCATGACAGCCTTCAGGAGAGGCTTACCCTCTTTGTCCTTGTCTTCATTATCCAACTTGATATCCAACTTCTCAACCAGTTTTTCAGTGTCCTCTTTTCTGAATTTCATGATGGCATCAAACACCTAAAAATGTTGATTTGTGTTAGTGTAGTTTACCATGGCAGTTAACCCAAAGACATTACAGGAAATGTGTGCTCTGCTCAGATTGAAAACTATCATCACTGGATAATCAGGTCAAAGTGAAGAATATTCAAATCATCATTTACAGGCTTTCATTTTGAAAAAACAAAACATACAATGCCATTATATTTGCGTGTCTCGTATTACCTTGTAGATGGGATCCAAGACGAGAGCAACAAAAGAGCGGGGTAACTGCTTGCCACCCGACCCTTCAGAGGTCTTGCTAAACTTTCCATTAGCAGTGTCATAGTACCTGGAAAAAAATAAAAAGTTTGTCACCATAATTGCAAGCTACATACTACAATAACACATTTAATAAAGCTCTGTGTAAAGACTCACCTATCACCCCACAGCTTCTTCATCATGTCCTCCACCTTCTTGCAATGCTCATCTGGTGTCAAGGGGGCTTTGCCCTTGGCAGCAAACTTGGCCACATACATCTCTGCAAACTGCTTCAAACTGAAAGCCCAGCCATGGAGTCCAGAGCCAAAGCCAACAGTACCAATCACTGGATCAATCTAGCAGAATCACAATAAGTGCACATCAAGAGCTTCTTTAGTCAAAGTTCAACATGTGGTATGACCATGTGAAAGATAAATATACTAATATAACATACTAAGCCGAAAATACAATGAGCTTCATGGTTGTTGCGCTGAAGATAGAGGGCGACTCACCTGAATGTTGCCTATAGGTGAATCTTCCTCTTCGTAAGTGCTGATGATGACATTGACAGTCTCAACAATACGCTGGAAAGTCTGATAAAGGTCTTCTGGTTCGATTTGCAACTCCAACAATGCACGATCCATCTTATTCATCATAAGGACTGGCTTGATGCGCTCAGCAATGGCCTGACGAAGCACAGTCTCCGTTTGTACACAGACACCTGGCAAGGTATACAGTGAACAATAAAAACTCAACCCAGAACAACGCTGCAAGTCTGACCCCATAAATTAGTTCAGTTACATTGTATTGCGTGTGCTGCACAATCATGTGAACACTAGCAGTAAAAATAGCTTGCACTGAATACTTTGAGTCAGCAACAACTTCCAGGGAATATTGTTTTCAATTTGTATAGTACTAGTTTCAATCAAAAGAGCAAAGGGTAAAACTGTTGTCACTGAAATCACTAGGTTTCCCACAACAAAAGCTCAAGGCCGAGTCATAAAACAGTATAGGTTTTTCCTTACCAGACACACAATCCACAACCACCAAGGCTCCATCAGTGACACGCAGAGCAGCAGTAACTTCTGAGGAGAAGTCAACGTGACCTGGAGAGTCAATGAGGTTGATCAAGAAGCCAGAGCCATCTCTGGACTGCTTAATGAAGGCCACGTCATTTTCGGAAAGCTCGTAAAACAGAGAGATGGCACTGCAAGTTGGGACAAAGAAGAAAACATTTCAGAGAACTAAAAATTACTTAAAAGACCAATGTCTCGAAGAAAATGTTAACAAGCCAAGTAATCTTCTATATCACCTTACGTTTACTCTTAAATGACTACTATTGGCGTTGTAAAAAATATGAATTCTTACGTAGATTTGATGGTGATGCAACGTTCCTGCTCATCTTTACGCGTGTCAGTAAAACGGGTCTCTCCAGCGCGAGATGATGCAATGATGCCAGCCTTCGACACCAGCGAGTCGGTTAGAGTTGACTTTCCGTGATCGACGTGCGCAATCACAGACATGTTACGAATATTGGCCTTTTTGTCCATGATGGCACGGATCTGGTCTACGGTGAAGTTCACCTGAGGGGGACATAGTCAGATATCAGCCACTTAAAAAGAACAGGTTTAGATAAGCCGACGACCTACAATCCTAATGTCATACTTATCTGTAGAGGATGGAGTACATTAAAACATCCATTTCAAATAGAAACATTATTCAATGAACATGAAAAGGATAAATGGCAGCATTTATGTGCCAAACCATACATAATGTAAACAGACATTTTGGACTACAAATTTCAATAAAGAGATGTACATGTTACACTGCAGCACTATAAGGGCAAACAAATAAGTGATAGCTACATCAGCATACGCAACAATGTCACAGTGACAATGCTGCCGAGTCAACATGAACAGTTCAGCGAATCAACTCAGAACGCTGAGTGACGACAGTCTTCTCGACTGTGACGTCACTATTATCGAAGTTCAGACAATATTAAAGGTCTACCCTTTACTGTCAGACAAAACATACAATTGAATAGCGGTCAGACTTCGCTTCGACGTTAACGTTTGATTTAAACAATATGATAAAAAGGGAAACGCGTAGCAACAACCAGGATAAAGTGCCAACACCAGCAGGCCACGTGTAAACCGTGCTACATGCTAACACTACGAAGCCTGCGTAGAAGCCGGCAAATTATTACTGTTACACCCTTACACAACTGCGAGTGCTATTATGATGTACTCGTTGTGTTCGGTCTCATATAGATCATCGTCAATATGCCAAGTAAATGTATATCGTTTAAATTAAGCCACATTTATATCAATAGCACCGCCAAAGTGAAGCTAACATGGCATAAACCGCTTTAGTCAAAATTGCCCAAAACGCAACGGTGTTGCGCCATACACGTGAGCAACCGAGCTTGTTTCGCCATGTATCTATATTATCGACAATATAATTATCTGGTATTGTCTCTGCGAGCAAATAGGAACACAAGTGAGTGGGACAAAATTAGCGTCCTGTCGAGTCGCAGCCGGCACCGGAGACAAAATGGTTGCCATTTGGAGAATAGCCCCATCCGCAGTATCGAGGTGGAAATAGCACCGCGTCAATAAAAATGCCCACATAAAAATATTCATATAACGGGCCCCAGACCTACATTACAGTGTACATAGTCGGATTAACGTTAGTGACTCACCATTTTGACGGATGGCTTTGGATTCGCTCGGTGGCGTAAAGGGGAAAATTATTTTGTACACTGCCCACCACACGAGGGTTTAGGCAGGGAAGAGACCCCTCCCGTAAAAAAAGACGCTTATATACAGCGTGCGTCACCCTTGTGGTTAACCATGTGACAATGTTACGTGGCTCGCTGCTGTGACGCAGGACGTATGCGCCGTTACATGTAACCAGAGAAGACGACGGCGTCATATTAGGTTATCGATGTTATTGTCATTTCCCACCATGATACCTTGCTTTCATTATTGTTATTATTCAACCTAGTTAAACCGCTTTACTCTGTATTACTATCACATCAGAACAACGTAATGCATTATTAAACTTTTATATACATGTATATATTTTTTAATGGTTATAAATTCACTGTTTTAGTGATTGGCTGTGTATTATGAGATGAAGAAGTGGCCTGTTATAGTACATTGTACATATGTACATATCTGAAAACGCTCCAAGGCATGTCGGTATTGACACAACAAGAAGGTCAGATGTGTTTTGTTCAAGGAGGTGAGACACCATACTTCTTTAACGACAGACCAAGTGTGAGCCTTAAGCATCCCAATTCACCAAGTCTGGTTTGGTTTTAGTTCCAACATCTGCTGAAATACAAACTGCAGGATGGATGCTTATTCCTTCAATTGCGAAGCATCGACTTCTGTAAATGTGGAAAAGGTCATTCATTTTGAGAATACTGCCATTATGTCAAGGCAAAGTAGGTCCGCGAGGAGAAAGACCGGTTTAAGAGCTCCTATAGACGCTTTGGAAAAAAACCAGAGGCCCAGTGTGTCAAGAAAGAATGTGTGGATGTGTCAGTTTTTGGAGTTGGGAGGGGTTGTGGCCAAGGGCTTTTTATCCCCTTGTGTATGGGAGGGGGCGACAGAAACCCTTTCTCCTGTGGAGGGCAGCAGTGCACCTCTTGTTGTTTATACCCTACCATAAATTATTACAAGAAAAAGAAGGAGGACTTCTAGGATTAAGAAGTTTAAGAACTTTGAACTGCAGGCAGACACTTATTTTCCCCTGTGGAGGGCAGCAGTGCACCTCTTGGTGTACAGTCAGCTGGAAAATAGTACTGAAAAAAATGTCAGATTATTTGCCTTGAACAAGTTGTCACATTTTACATGCATGTGACTTGCATATACACTCTTAGAAATACAAGTGCTAAGTAGAACCATATATATATATTTGTCCTCAAAGGTTCTACCTGGAACCATGAGTGTTACCAAGAACCTCTTTAAAACCTTTTATTCAGGAAAGGGGTTTTAAAGGGTTCTCTGGATCAAAATGGTTCTTACTGGAACCATTGATGTTACCAAGAACGCTTAAAAAACAAATGGTTCCAGGTAGAAATGGTTCTTTCCCTGAAGAAAAGGGAAATGGTTCCAGGTAGAACCTCAGCCCTTGTAGAAGAACCCTTTTGGAACCCTTATTTCTAATAGAGCACACCAGACTCGATCATATCTTTAGTTGTTTAAGGATAGAAATAAATATGTTGCAGAAATAGACATATATAATCTAATCGTTTTTGTGCCCTGCATGAAGCCCATGTACTTGACCTGAAAAGCAGCAATTCTAGGTAAAGTCCACTGTGTTTCACATAGTGATGCTCTCATTTATTTTCTCCAGCAGATGACACTATAGCTCCACATCCAGTCTTATGAAGCTGAACTGTGTACATGATTATTTCTCTGCACTAAAAAGAACATCATCACCAGAACCACCCTCATCCTACAACAACTCAACCGGCTCCCAGGTTAAATCCAGAATCCAATTCAAAATCCTCCTGCATGCTTTCAAGGCCATACACACAACCTTGCCCCTCCGTTTCTCTCCGACCTCCTCCACCATCGCCACCTCCTCCCACTCCCTCAGACCCTCCTCCTCCTCCTCCTCCTCCATCCCACCTCACTGTGCCTTCTGCCCGCCTCAGCACCACGGGGAGCAGAGCTTGCAGCCGCACCAGATATCCGGAACTCTGACTCTCTTCCCCTCTTCAGACTCAAAACTCACCTGTTCACTGTTGGTTCACTGTTCACATCGTCTGTTGTTCGATTGTTTTGTCTCTGTAAGGTGTTGAAAAGGTGCTTATAAATACAATGCATTATTATTATTATTATTGATGTATGTTTTGGTGTTTTTTTTCTTTCCAGAATAACATTGGCTTTATGACCACACATCACGTTGTGTTGAAAGGTGTTTTTTATGAAGTTCACAAATGTATAATTTAGTTTTGATGTATTGAGTTACAGTGGTTGAAATGTTTAAGTTATAAAGGAAGCCATGTTTTATTGAAAATAACAGCTTTCAGTGGGTGTTTTCATGGCTATAGAAATTATTATATTAATTTATTATAATATATAATCATTATATATCATTTATTTTTATTATAATTATTTATTGTATAAATCATTTTTACATCGTAGTGGCAAATGGGTACATGGGGTGTGTCCTTGATACAATGGTTCAACAATACAAACACAGAATTATGTGCTGAATGTAAGAAAAGTCACATCACAATGGCCCAGCAAGTACAGTAAAATCAGCTTCCAATGAAAGCCAAAAACCAAGTATGCAAGCATGTATTTGCATACTTGGGAAGTACAACTGGAGTAAAATACTCTGCAAATACGGGAGTACACAAGTATACGGTCATTGCAGTTACAGTAGTGTACTTCCTTGTGTCATTGCCGCTACCTATAGAGCAGCTGTCAAACTCATTCTCACTGAGGGCCACATCAGCATAATGGTTACCCTCAAAGGGCCAGATGTAACTGTCATACAGAATAAATATAACTAATTGTAACCAAATATAATGTAAAATAAAGGTAACTACTCTGTAACATATTGATAAATAACTTTCTGTATTTATTACTTATTCAATTTCACTCATCGCATGATGCATATACAATGATACACTGCGGTCTAGTAGTGATGTCGTCACTTTGTGGGTAACGCAATGGCCATGCATTGTGGGTAATGTAGTTTATGGTCAACGCGCGCCTTAAAGCAGCATAGACCTATTTTAACACAGATTTTTAAGACCAATTAATCACTCGCATATCTGGCCCCCGGGCCTTGAGTTTGACACATGTGCTATAGAGTGTTGATGAATGAACATGTCAATACTTTTAATAAATGCATAGATAATATACATATGTAGTTTGAAACATCGTACTGTCACAGTAAGAGGCATGTATGTCTCTCTCTGTCTTTCTCTCAGCTGTGAACAGAGCATCATGTCTGATCTTTCATCGATCACCCACCACGTCGCTCTGCCTCAGCTGTTTTTTTTTCTTTTGATTCATGTAGTGCTTTCCTTTTCTCTTTTCACTAAAATACGGCCCCCTCCCAACATTTTTTTTTATCACCAGCCGCCACTGTGTATTCATATGTATGAATTGCCTGGTATGAATTTCTTTCATACCTTTTATTTTATAATTTATCAACAAGGTTTTCAAAGAGAGAGAGAGAGCTCTGCATGGCTGCTGCTCTCTCGGCTTCATCCCGTCTTGCCAGTGCCTCCTCTCTCCATCGCTGCCTCTCTCTTTCAGGACGGCTGACTGGCCCTGGCTTCCTCCACAGAGGGGGCAGATGCTGGTGTGCTGTGGCAGTGGCAGTGGTGTTGGCTGCAACAACCAGGGGTGGACTAATTCAATGCTGCTCCTGGTGGAGCGCAAGCATCCATGCCACTGTACCACTGCCAGGTGGCTGCAGTCACAGCACCGACCTCCTGTGGGAGGATCTCCGAGCTCCTGAAATTAGTGTTTTAACCTCCAATTTAAACCACATTCAAACCAACTGCTTTTAATGTAAGAGTCAGCTACTGTATTAAACAGCTACCAGTGCTTATCTGTGATGAATTCTTACAGACTGTCAAAATGAGTAGTTTCCTTTGAAAAGATAAAAAGAAGAAGAAAAACATTCCCTTATATCTGCCCTTGAGATTATTCGCTGAACAAAGTCCCTGAGAGTCCTGAGTCCCACTGCTACTTTTATGAAGAAATATAGGTTGAACGGCTTTCTCAGACAGTCGGATAATATGACCACTGATAATCATTCAGTCTTGGACCAATTGTGCCTGCTTGTGAAGGGCTCTTTGACCACCCACCACTCAATGAGCAGTGATAGTAATACAACAAATGCTTATATCTAGAATAATCAGTCTACATGCACACTAAAAAAACATTACTGGCAATGATCGGGTAACTGGAATAAACCGTTTAAGGTGTATACATGTCTCGAAGAAATCAGATTATTGACAGAAACCTAGGTCTCTTCAACAGGTTTTTCAAAAATTATATTCCATTTACGCCCACGGTTGGTGTTGTGGTTAGCTCTCTTGCCTTTGCAGCAAGAAGACCTGGGTTCCTGGGTTTGAGCCCCGTTTGGGACAACTTGGGAAGAGCCTTTCTGCAAGGAGTTTGCATGTTCTCCCCGTGTGTGCGTGGGTTTTCTCCGGGTTCTCCGGCTTCCTTCCACAGTCCAAAAACATGCAATAGGGGGATTAGGTGAATTGGTCACTCTAAATTGACCGTAGGTGTGAGAGTGTGAGTGAATGGTTGTTTGTCTCTATATGTGGCCCTGCGATGGACTGGCGAACTGTCCAGGGTGTACCCCGCCCAATGTCAGCTGAGATAGGCACAGCACCTCCCGCAACTCTCTGGTGGAGGATAAAGCGGTAGATAATGGATGGATAGATGGATATTCCGTTTACATGAGCACTTGAATAATCAGATAACTACAAAAACCCGATAATAATCGTGTTTTTTTATTTATTTTAGTGCGCATGTAAACGCACTCAATATAAGGAATCAATTGATGTTTGAAACGATAGTATCAATCTGCATTAACACATTAAATATTAATGTACTAATTTTGGGTCAGGTCAAAAACTTGACATTAAAAAGGCAATAATGCTTCAACACCAAATGTATCTAATGTCAGAGACAGGACAGGCCGAGGTAACGCTGTGAGCACTGAGTGTCCGTCAATTAGATCAATTTTGTGGGCATGGCAATGTGACAAAAAGCACATTTTGTGATTTGCCCAATTGGACACAGATTCTCCAAAAAAAAAAAAAAAAAAAATCAACACAGTAGATTGAATGGATTTGACAGTGTTCATTACGCATTTGAACAGAAAGTTTCCTCATTTTACACCATCTCACCTGATCTGTCAAATTGTGCGATGCAGCGCTCAGCGTGCTGTCACATATGAAAACACTCACGCCAAAGGACTGACAGGAACAAATGGTTTCGACAGCTCAGAGTAATTAACTACAAATTGAAATGACACGAAATTCAAAAAGGGGTGTAATTGCTCCGATCAGAATGCTCTGAGAATGTGTCAAGTCAAAACTCAAAGTCATTTTCTAACTCCACGAACAGTGCCATGCACTCGTGGCACTTTGCAAAAAAAAAGAAAAAAAAAAGACAGGAGTGTCTGATGTACTGTATTCACCGTAGCATCCTTAGAAAGGGTATGCAGCCTTCAAAGTCATTCATCTGATTTATCCACAATTTCTCATCTACTGACCATCGCACACAGACATGACAGCATGCTGAGAGCTATGCAGCCTACAAGTTGACTACTACACGCAGACATCGGCTGATTAAAGCTGTGGTGTATGACGACCATGTCCTGCATGAACTAATTAGGCTCCATTAAGTGTGGTGAGGCACTTGGTTCTAAAAGTAACGGCAGCAGGTGGCAACCAACTTATTATTTTCTCCAGTTTGGGAGGGTTCAGCTATTGAACTCAAACATGCTTAAAAAGCCAGTGACATCAAACTGGGCTAATGACCCAGTTCTGACAGAACAGTACAAGCTGTTTTTAGACAGTGATGGCAGCACAAAGGCTAAAGAAATTCACCATTGTTCTCTATGCTCACTCTTTTATAACCTCTATAATAATATAATATAATATAATGCACATGAGACACATCATACAAAAAAACATTAATGTGAACTTTTAAAGATGTTAAATCTCATTTTCTTTGTTTTGTCCTTGTGGCAGAGTTTGTCTGAATTATAAAATAAAATGAGTATGTTTACAGCAATCTGAGTCAGAGTATACATGCATAGGGGAAAATCGATTTATTGGCAATGTATGTCTGAACCCACCTCCACAGGTGGTGCTCTATATCTCTATAAAGCTACACTCTTAGAAATTAAAGTGCTAAGTAGAACCATATAAGGTTCTTCAGCTTGTCCTCATAGGAGAACCCTTTTTGGCTCCAGGTAGAACCTTTTTATAAAGGTTCCACCAAGAACCCTTTTAAAACCCTTTATTCAGGAAAGGGGTTTGAAAAGGTTCTCTGGATCAAAATGGTTCTTACTGGAATCATTAGTGTTACCAAGAACCCTTGTTAAACCCTTTCTTCGGGAAAGCGTTTTTCAGAAGCAAATGTATAGTGTGTATCAAATCACTTTCCTGTTGACCTTCTCACAGCAAAACAAACGGCGAGATGGATCGTGCTGTGGTTCTGTATGTTTCGTAACTGGACATCGCTTCGCACATTACACTGAGCGCAGCAGCTCTTGTGGTTGCCGTGTTTGGCTGATTTACTGCAGTTGACACGTCGTCTCCTACATCCAGGTCAAAGACTGGTGGAGGACATTTTGCTGCATGTGCAGAAGTCTGACTCCAGTCTGACTAAGCCTAACTCATGCAGGAGTAATCTGACTATGAATCACATTATCCAGGTATGTTAGTCCGACCTCCAACATGCATGTAAACACACTGACTGTGTGTGTCTCGTCTCTAAACACTAGTCACACTAGTTTGATGAAGGAAGGGGATGGGGGGGTTTGACACTGCCATGACCAGTGGGTTTCTTTCTTTCGCACACATTAACATTCACATGTAAATGAGCCAGACTGTTGCCACTGGCACAATTTCCAAGTCCCCTGGCAGGTTGGTGTCAAATAATTATCACATAAATTAACACACAGCAACACCTTTAAAAAAAAAAAAAAAAAAAAAGTATATTACAGAACAGCCACAGAAAGAGACAACACAATAAAGAGACCAACCCTAACCCCAATCCCTTTCCACTTGGCCACGTTCTCTGCCCCCATTGGAGCGACTTATTCAGATCTGAGAGCAGCGTGCACACTGACTCAAAGCCAGCTGTTGTCAGCACCGACTGGAGCTTTGATGTCACATTTTTTTTCTGTTTCAGTTGACAGAAAATCAGTCACACCTATACTATTTCACTGACCTGATTTTTATTTCAATCACTTCATGGCTGTATTCACTCTTTACACTGCTGCTTTTTCTGCTCATAATTTGTTTATTACAATGGTAATTTCTATTTGTAATGCCAGAATTTGGCTGTAGTCCACGCTGTTATGCATTATTATAACTGCAGGGAATATTCCCAAAAGAGGAACTAGACAATCAGGTAAAATGTTAAATGTGCAGAAGCTGGTCAAAACAATAACATTCCTGAGATTACCAGTGGGGAAGAACAAATTGTGGCTTGCATGATAAAATAAAACCTGCTCATACAAATAAAAGCTTAGATTTGGGTAACTGTTTCAACAGAAAAATGGGTGAAACCATCTCAAGCTGCATTGTTAATCTAGTTTGTGATCATAAATGGATCTCCGATTACCCTGGAGAGCATTTTGTTATCATGTTTTCAGATATTTCTCTTGTCTCTTGCAGCCTGTGACGAATGATAAGGAACAAAAATAAATTGCACTGATAAACTGCAGACATACGAGGCAAAAATAAAAGAAAGATCTGTTGCTATCACCATGACGCGGACAACAATTTTATCACTCTGCTGCTGAGAATAAAATGATTAATCAGCCTGACAATCAGCAATCTGAACAATGTCACTCTCACAGGTCACTTGAATGGAACAAAAAATATATATATATTTTTTCTTTTTACCAATTATTCAGACTGTCATTATAAATGCAGAGCACACAGCCCCATTCTCCACATGACTTTGGCATTATTATAACCCTATTATTACATGACATCACAATAGTTCTGATATTTGGGTTTTATTTTGACATAAATTGTTTTCTGTTTCCAGGATTTTTTCTTTTTTTTTTGTTGTGGCAAACATTACAAAAAAACAAAACATTTTCACAGACAGCTATAATTTCACATATTTTGTCACATGTTCATAACTAAGGTTTCGTGATAAAAAAAAATGTTTTTAGGAAACTGGATGCAATCACATATTAGCAGCTAGATTTACACATCATGATCCTTTACGGTTATCATCTATTCATACCTGATTTTATCTGCCAGAGTCGTATTACTGATGACTACTTTTGAAAAATGTAATTAAACAAGGTCAGAGTTTAGAGAACGGGCAGCATGGCAATGGGGGTTTGTACCGATTATATTAGCTACATTAAAAATACATATTTCAAGCACTCAATTCTCATTGACGAAACACAGCTAAAGTCAGTCTATAGACATCTGGGTTACGCCATCATGGTTTGAAAATGCCTTCATAAAAAAGTTTTGGGCCTTATAGTATTAATATTTTTCAGTTGGAGCAGAGTTTCTTCGAGTGTGCCTGAGGTATTAGAAAGGCGATGGCATCAAAGACAGCATTATTCATGGGAAGATGCACACAAACTGAACTCAAGCGGCTACAGCTCACAGCCAGACAGACCAGCAGAGAGGGTCGGCAACAATGAGTGCAGGACAGACCGTGGCTATGCTTACATGTGCAAAATTTCATCATTCTGAAAAGATCTGTTCCTATTTTAATTTACATTTCCATCGTTTGCATCAATGCAAAATTAAATGATCCGATTGTGGTGTGCGTACACACATGAATCAAGCATTCAGTCAAAATGGACCACTTTGAATTCTCCAGAAGCAGAAGAAGCTTCACTTCCGCTCATTGGATCCTGATCGGATGAACTGTTTATCTGAGCAACGATCTGAATGAGGATGGGTATATACCAACCCTCTCATTTGGAAGGAAATGTGCTTCCACATAGGGTGTATCGGATCTGAGTTTTCAGATTGATATGTTAACTGTCGCTCCAAAACTAAGTAGCCAATCAGCAGGCAGCTTCCTAAAGCCAGCCCGCAAACAAACAAAAAAAAACCACAGCGCAAAGAACAAATCAGGGAGTGCAAAGAACAATTTTATTTTCAAACAATAACATACTACATTTTTTAAGGATTAAATTGATATTTTATTTGTGTCTTAAAGTGTTGTGGTTTGGAAATATCGACAATAATCTAATTCTATAAAGGGCAAGCAGGCCACAATGTGAACGTATCATCTTATAGCCAGCCAGGATTATTGTGGAGTTCCCCGTAGCGTCCAAGCACTTCCATTCATTTGTTTTGCAACCAGTGATCGCCCTCTAGTGGCTATTCAGTACATTCTTACTTCCAATACAAAACCCCTGTTATAAGACCATGCACAGTCTCTTATATTTACATCTTTCTGCCTATTTATATCTCTGCCTATTACTGATTACTAAACAAAATTATTTACGTGGCAACATTTAAATATAGAAAGTATAAATTATTTGGATGAGGCAAATATGTCCAAAAAAAAAAAGTCCTCATAACACCATGATACTGAGACAGCTCACAACACGCTCCGTTTTGGTTTATTATGCCACCCACCAGCACCCGCCCAGCTCATAGCGTTTCAGCACACATGATGTCAACACAGAGCAAATGGCTACACAGTGTCTACAGAGTTGATTCAAAAGGTGATACCAAACATACTAAAAAAGCCCCAACACCTCTCTCAAAAACGTCTTCACCAGAGAAAAAGCAAAACAACGATCTATAATGTTGACATATAGACAGCTGAAAAAGGAAAGGACGTTGATGAAGGACTGCATCAGTGTGTGTGTAGTTTCCTCCCTGAGAGGGAAGAAAAATGGAAAAAGTCAGCTGGGGTTTGATAACTAAGGCTCTTTGCCAGTAATATTGAATATAGATAATGTATTATGGTCCATTATTGTTATGGGACAATTCTCTGCTGCTGTTCTAAAGCAGACACACTTTTCAATCTCTGCCTATTACTGACACATGAAACAGTTTTATAAGTGTGTGTGTGTGTGTGAATGAACACATAATGCCAAGTATAAGTGCAGCTTCTTATTTATGTATTTGGCATTTCTGGTAGCCTATGTGAACCATGGTCATGCAATTATTTGAAATGCAAAAGGTTGCTGTTGTACATATTTGACATATTTCACCATGAAGGCATAGAAGTCTGCTGTGTGTGCATATATCTTCCTATAATCTTTCAATTTAGAGATGCATTTCAAGGATAATGTGTGCATCCTTTGTGTTAATTAAACACCAATGCTGAGATTTCATATTTAAACATCAGTTATTACAAGCTTCAGTGATAATATGAAAAGATGTGATTCATTGTGGTTAATCACAGCAGAATTGACTTAGTGTTGTGTTTTATGAATGTTAGAACATGTGGGTAAGTTGTTCATTCGGGAGACAGGCGTTGCTTCGTCGGATTCACATTATCATAGTCATTTTGGTGGACATCTGCTGGACTGCTAATCTAACCATGTGGTGCGCGACAGCTCAGGCCATCAGAAGCGTCATTGCAGATAAGGAATGAAGTTCACTTCCCGCAAGGGGGAAAATGGCTTCACAAAATGCAGGCATGTAGTTTCATCTCTGCTAAACAATCCCACACAAAATAAATCTGAGAACATATAACAGATACTGCATATCCCTGAGGGGAACTAACAGAACAGTACAACCTTTCCCCCCACAAAAAAATGTATTTTGACTTCTGCTCAGCAAAGATATAAAATCTAAAAATGTCAGCTAAAATGGGTCAGCAGTTTCTCTGGCAGATTATGAAGTTGAATCTGCTAAACGCTGAGGAAATATTCCATATAAAAGCGTTGCAAGGAATTTTAAGCTATCCAAATGCTTAGAGGGAAGACTGAGCTGTGTGATGGCAGCATCCCCAGCTCATTTCTTCACTCAGTAAACAAACTGCAGGAGGTCAAGCAAATTTTTTCCACACCCTCACCATCCAAAATGTTATATTTTTTTCCTTCTAGCTCTGTTAGTCCACCTACAATGTTGCTCTTTGTAGGCACAACAACACTGATGCGATGAATCAAAATGTATTTTTATAGCACTTTTTTGTATTTATGGAATGCTTCAAATAAATGACCTTTTTGACTTTGACAACCATTCACGAACACCTACAGTCACTTTAGAGCAGTGGTCACCAACATGGCGCCCGCGAGCACCTGGTTGCCCGCAGGCAGCCAATAAGGTACCTGCACGGTGGCTGACGAGGATTTGACCTGACTGAGCCAGAGTATGTGTGTGTTTGTGTGTGAAAGACTGCTGCACGTTGCAGGTATCCGTATGATCACTCAGTAAAATATCATTGATATAGTTTATAAAAACTGATAATTGTGAGGAGTAAGCACTGGAATTAATATGTATGCAATGCAATGCATAATATCCATGTTTTAAATCAGGGGTCCCAAACTGGCGGCCTGGGGGCCACATTCGGCCCTCCAATCGATTACATGCGGCCCCCCTCTTAATATCATGTTATCATGAAAACATGGCCCACGACCTCACCATCTTTTAAACACAGTGTGTAGCTGAGGCACAGCTGCCGGCGAGGTGATAGAATATAATATATTTTTGCGAGCAATGTTTTTTATAACAGTAATAATAAGACATTTGGTCTTAATTGTCCCATTATTAAATGTATCACATACAACATTCAATTACATATATAAATACACTTGTTAGGGCCCGAGCCACGAATTGTAGTGGCCGAAACGGCTCCTGGTACGAATTTTAATTACAGTTGTCGACACTATTGTTAATAGTAGTTGTTAATTGTTAAATGTAATTTAAAATAAATGCCAGTTTTTGATATTAATACATTCATTTTGCATCATAAATAGTATTATTAAGTATACGTGTGATATCATGATGCAATATTGTGAACAGTTGGCTTTTTTCCCCCACTTTTTGTTCTCGAGGCCGGCCCCCTCTTGACCACAATAGATGCGCATTGGCCCCCAGGTCATTTGAGTTTGAGACCTCTGTTTTAAATGGTATAAAATGTTAATATGGCAGCCCTCCATATGATTCTCTACCATTCAGGTTATTCTCTGTATGAAAAAGGGTGGTGACCACTGCTTCAGAATGTCCAATTAACCTCTGCATGGTTTTTCTGTTTGGACATGTGGGAGGAAACATGAAGAACGTGCAAACTCCACACAAAAAGGCCTGAACCCAATTATATATTATAATTTAACAATGATAGTTGACAGGACAGTTTTCTCCCATACATTATCCAGAAATGTAACTGTACAGCTGGCTGAAGAATCCGGAGTGAATCTGGGTTGTTGCTTCGGTACATGAAAGCAGAATTTTAGTCGACTGCTTCTTCACTGTTCACACAAAGTTGTGTAATGACTATTATTTTCTTTTATTTGACTACCCATGTACCATATTTCAGAATCCTTTTAAAATAACACTGTAATAGGAATTGTAAACGGTTATATACGTAAACCTAGTCAGAGCAAAGACACATGACGCAGAAACCTTTTTTTGTTCTTCTTTCAGAGAAAACATACCATGCATATAGTTTAACACTGCCACAATAGTGATTTACAGAAGCTTTTTCAGTTATTGACATTAATGCCTCCGCAGTGCTTGCTCCTATTGTGTCCGTCCTTTTGTGGAATCACATTTATCTAAAACGTCTGTGCCACATTCATTCTTTCAAAAGTGCACGGCCACAAATCTATGATACATTAGCCACAGCGTTTGCAGTCACCTGTGTTAATGGAGGACTTTTTAAGCCCTGTGTGTATTTCGGTCTAAACGTCCGTGGTATCTGGGCGGGATAGGTTCCATGTGCAGAGCAAACTTGGTTTTGAACACGATCATAGCCAGAGGGTTCAATTTTCACCCACCCACCGAGACAGGCAGCTGAAATATGCGCCAAAACCATCCTTGACAGACTGAATAGCAGTTAGAGACTCACCAAGGACTATAGTTCTATGAATGACAAACGACATCCAATGCAAGGCTTTGCATACATAGAAATATCAAATGTGTCATTCCAGGCACTCAGGAAAAAGAAATCACTGGACAGAGAGATTGATGTGCATCTTATTTCTCAGTGTTTGTATTCAGATAATAAAACATTTGTTAACAACAGGGTAATTTACAGCAATACAATTGCTGGTCATCAGCAGCAATATTGTCTTGTATTGCCTTCTTTAATGATCCCATTACTCTTAACAGCACTGTTGCACTAAAAACAAAATAGCCATTCATAAGTGCAGGAAAAAGAGGGTTGTGAGAAAGTCTTGTCACATGAGGCTGACTCATCACATATTTACAGCGTTGCTGTTCATAAATTGTCAGTTGTTGTCAGTATGCGCAGGCTTCAATTATGATCGTCTAGAATCAACAGTTTGCCACTGAGTTCGAAGCATTTATAGGTTAAATGTTGCATCTGAGGCTGAAGCATTCAGGCGGAGGTATCATTAAAGAAAATGCTGTATGTGGTGTTTTAGTTTCTGTTTGCTATAATCACATATTATTATATCGACGTGACTGTGCAATATGTGACAACTGAAACAACCAAGAGAAATCCTCTGTGCTTGTTTGACCTCAAGCACAGTTTAGTTTGCTCAATTTCAATGTTTCAATAAAAAACAACAACACGAGCATTAGATGGCTAATTAGAAAATAATAGACGAATACATTCATAATGTAATATTAAAGGACTCATATTATACCCTATTTTTCAAGTTAAAATAGTTCCCTGGTGTCCTAATGAACATGTCTGTGTCATGCTTTGGTCAAAATACCATAAGGATGAAGCACCACAGCAGTTCAATCACCCTGCCAAAACAGCCCTGTTCAGAACGCTCTGTTATTAGTATCTCTTAAAAAAAAAAAAAAACTACTGGGTACTGGGAGCTAACAGCAGTTAGCATTTGGAAAAGTGATCATTTGCAGGCTCTAGCAGGCACATTGCCGTCATATATAACATGTATCCACTGGACAGATAAATCCTCTGAGGCTGGAAGTTTGTGTAGGACTCTGTGCTGCACTGTGGAGACAAGAATAGAACTTTTCACAGTTTTTCAGATACCGTTGCCCTCGCCAGCACTCTTGCCTGTTTTACGGACAAAGCAGAGCCCCGCGAGACAACAATTCCAGGAATTTAGCGCATTTTGACGTCACAATTAATCAACACTGCGTGTTTTATCTCCTGTACAAGGACTGAGGAGGACCACAAAAACATGAGCGAGTCATTTTTTTTTAACACTTTGGCGACTGGTAGGGCCTCCAGAGTCCCAAATATAAGGATTTAAATAATTAAAAAGTTGATTTTGCATAATATGGGACCTTTAACAACAACAATAGAGGGAGCCACACATCAGTTTTAAGCAGAAACGTCTTCTGAGATAGTGTCCAAGTGTCAGGTTGTTTTGGGGATAAATGTAAATCAGACTCTGCAGGACAGTGATAAACATGTCCATTCAGACTGTTATCAATAAAAGGTATTAAAAAAACACCCAGCATGTGTGATGCATTTACGCCCACAGCATGGGTGATCTGGTGAAGTTAGCATTGATGTTAACGCTTATTTGTTTGTCACAATCTGTCACAAGCTGAATAAATTGTAGCTCCATATCAACGGGAAACCCATTTCATTTGCAAACGACTGAGTACAATTTGTGAAACATTTAAATAAATGAACAGAACTGGTTTTATTGAGTTGCAATCCTGTTTTATTAAAACGCTTCATGATGCATTCATCTCAATTGGCCTTCTTCTGTGGCTACATTGTAATGATTTTCTGGATAAATCATGCAGTCTCTCCTCCCGACCTGCCTGCATCTCTTTCCTGTCTTAAGACTCTATATAAATTGTGAAAGCGCATTCACCTGTAAAAGTTGAATTCCCCATTTTCGCCCTCATTCACTCATACAAAAGGCATTTCTTAAAACCAAAGACTGGCAGAAATAAGGAGGAGATAACGCTCAATATACAGGTTTCAATCTTGAATCTTTACACCTGTAGTCTCAGTGCGTAATATAGATGTCAAGAAAGACAAAATCAGGATATAGGAATATAGATTATAGTCAAACCAAATTGTGTAATGGAGATGAAAGCTTTGGGTTTTCTAATGGCCAACAACATACCAATGAGATACACTCACCGACCACTTTGTCGGGTACAAAGGACACCTTTGAAAGTGGCAGCAGTGGTACCCAGTGAGGTCTTCTAGCTGTAGACCATCTACTTTAGCTTTGACAGGTTTCTTCCGAAGCCAAATAGCAAAAAGCAATCCATTCGAATGGGTCTACTGGAAATGAGCCTACTTTTCTCATGATTAATAGTCAGCAAACATTTTCCTGAGGAATAAATGTGCAAGTTTCAGGTCTTCTTCAGTAGCAAATGACGTTGGTTTTGTAAATGATGGATGGTGAAGTACAGCACGTTGGAGTGGAAACCAATATTTTTGATAGCTGGTATTGTCCAAGGGGTGGTAGCAAGAGATGCCTGAATCTGAACTTCAGATTGCAAAATATCAGCATGGCGCCGGCCAAATTGCAAAATTGGAGTACAGGTTTTTTTTAATGAGCTACATCACGACTGGTTGCCACTTGGATGTAATGGGTGTTTATTTGAGTTGGAACCAGTCTGATTCATTCTCCTCTGACGTCTGGCATTAACAAGGCATTTTCGCCCTGCTGGATATTTTCTTGTTTTTTTGGATCGTTCTCTGTAAATCAATGGATCAGCATTTTTCGCCAACAACCATGGCACACTAAATGGGACATATTATGCAAAATCTATTTCTTAATAATTTAAATCCTTATATTTAGGACTCTGGAGGCAACTATCAGTCGGCCAAGTGTGAAAAAAGATGACTCACTCATGTTTTTGTGGTCCTCCTCAGTCTAAGTACAGGAGATAAAACACACTAATATTATATTGACTTCCGCACTCACTGGGACGTCACAATGCGCTAAATTCCTGGAATTGTTGTCTCGCGGAGCTCCGTAAAACACACTAGAGTGCTGGCGAGGGCAACAGTATCCGAAGACCGGAAGTCCGTTCTATTTCGAGTTCTATTCTTGGCTCCACAGTGCAGCACAGAGTCCTACACAAACTTCCAGCCTCAGAGGATTTATCTGTCCAGTGGATACATGTTATATATGACGGCAATGTGCCTGCTAGAGCCTGCAAATTATCACTTTCCCAAATGCTAACTGCTGTTAGCTCCCAGTAGCATCTGTGGCTGATGTCATTTCCTGTCCCTTAAGTTTCAATTCACTTTATTTTTTTCCTTTTTTTAAAAAAAAAAGAGATCCTACTAAACCGAGTGTTCTGAACCGGGTGATTGAAATGTTGTGGTGCTTCATCCTTATGATATTTTGACCAAAGCATGTCACAGACATTATCAGTCATTAGGACACCAGGGAACTAGGTTAACCTGGAGAAATAGGGTATAATATGACTCCTTCAAACATCACATTTTTCCCCTTATTCTAACACTTGGTTTGAACTTAATAATGTCGTCTACTCTACATGACCAAATGCAATGAGTTGTTGTCATGTGACCGACTGATTAGATATTTCTGTTATCGAGCATGTGGCCGATTGAATAAGCCGATATATCACTCCTCAGTTAGAGGGAGTACTGTGAACGTCAGCTGAGTATAATTAACAGCATGTCTGTGAAAGAGCATCGCTCAAAATCATTTTCCCTTGAGAGATGACCTTGTTTCAATGTTCTAACAACACCTGTCTCCAGTTAACATGGGGCAGAGAACTGTTTCCTCTCAGAGACTGAAGATAAAACAGTGCGTTCTCCAAGCGACACCTCTTGCATCCTGTGAAGTCTCTCTCAAGAAACGGCAAACAAACCCGCAGCGAGGGCAAACCCACTTCACTCATGACCTCACTGAAAACTGCTAAACCATAGTTATAATCCCTCTGAAATGCTTCAGTTATAGTATGTGCCTGCTGTGTGTTAAATAGTCATCGTTATTTTTTGACTGATTTACCGCAATCACCACGATACCGTATAGGGAGTAATGTTATATTGTATATTTCATTTCACTGAATCATTTAGCTGGATAGATCAGAATATGGCTGGTATAATTCAGACTAGATAATGAAAATGAATTCATTAGATTAAAGAGAATACTGTTCCGAGTCGAGGGCATGTGCTTATGAATGAGCAGTGACTGTGGAAACCCCTTGAAGTCCAGACTGGGATTGTTGGAGGGTGAAGAACGATGGATCAGATGAGACTGACAGTCACTGAGAGGGAGTGAACTATAGCAGAAAGAGACAAGCATTAAAATGAAATGATGCTTTATATTTGTATAGTTGCATTACAGACGGACACAGACTGAAAGACAGCTGGAATTAGATTCACTACAACAAAATGTCTGACCTACATTCCAGTCCCTGGAGTAATCTGACTTGTGAATTGTTCTTGAATTGAAATGCCTGATGAAAAAACCTTAGAGAGGATCAGATCCTGTTCAGAAAATGTAGGAACAAAAACAACCTTTGTTGAGAGTTTAATGAATATGAATCTCCTGGTAAAGTGGAGGATTTTCATGATATTCATGCATTATTAAAATCAGAAGCAGTTCTGTGGTAATGAGATGGTCTCCACAATAATACATCTGTGCAATCTCAGCTCTGAGTTATTCGGTCAACACCTGAGCTCATCGTGTAAATACGCCTGAGACGCTGTCTCTCTAAGAGTCCTGAGAACAATGAATACATTTGCCTCAAACATGTCTGCTTCAGTACATTTTCCCTACTCTAAAAAAACATGATTGACAAAATTATAATTGAGCCAAGAATTGGTCAGTGTCAGGCAACAGGCCGAGGCAGATGGACGCATGTCTTTGAGTCTGGTTATTTATTTTTTACGACCGCCAAGTGCTTGCTCATTGTGTGAACTGTTGGGTTTCTCTTCTCCTCTTTGTAATTTGGCACTCAGATTGATTTGCAAGTGTTGTGACTGAAAGTAATGTTTCAATTTTCATTTAGCTTTCTATTCTATTTAACTCTATTCTATTTCACTCTATTTAGTCTCAGTGTTGATATCTTTTTATATTGTTAATGCATGGTTATTATTTATTATCCTTATCTTTACTGTCTTGCTGCTGTAACGCTGCAAATTTCCCCCACTGCAGGATGAATAAAGGACTCTCTTATCTCTTATCTTGATAAAGAAAGTTGGGACATCACACATTTTAAAATCTCCCTCTCAGTTATAATTAGTTGATTTAGCATATAATTAATATTCATTATTCATTAAAGCATTTTAAGGCTTTTCTGGGACTCAAATTGGAAATGAGTTTTTTTTAATGATAATTTCCTTTCTCACATAGTTGTAAACAGAGTTGTGCACAAGTTTCACAAGTTTAATATGGATTCAATAATGGTCTTGAAATAGATGCAGATCCCTGACAATGAAGTGATTGGCAGAGTCATTTTTTCTCTTTATTCTGAATTAGTTTTTCATTATTATGTGAAACTCCACCGTGGCGCCACTATTACTCAATTGGCGTGTTTCCACTAGTGTGGCTCAACTTTGACGGTTATTTTGCTTTTCTGTTAGCGATACACTCTTAGAAATAAAAGTGCTAAGTAGACCCATACAAGGTTCTTCGGCTTGTTCTCATAGGAGAACCCTTTTTGGTTCCAGGTAGAACCTTTTTTATATAAAGGTTCCACCAAGAACCCTTTTAAAACACTTTATCCAGGAAAAGGGTTTTTAAAGGGTTCTCTGGATCAAAATGGTTCTTACTGCAACCATTAGTGTTACCCTTTTCAGGAAAGGGTTTTTCAGAAATGGTTCCAGGTAGAACCTCATCCCTTGTAAAAAGACCTTTATGGAACCCGTATTTCTGTGTGTAGTACCTGGTACCAAACCTTGTAGAGTTGAGTCGAGGTGAGGCGAGGCGGTACTATGGGGTGGAAAAACGGCATTTGCAACAGTTTACCAGTTGTGGTGCTATAAAAGATATACAATGAAATCCATTCAACTATATCCAGTATTATTCAGATATTTCAGCCCACACCAAATTGATCTGAATGGATGTCCTATACAATGCATTATAATACACAATGATGTTCCTATATCACTTATTCATTATTATTCACTGTTAGAAACAAGATGACAAAGTGATGAGAAGAAACACAGTCTGACACCATACTAAAAACCAAATGAGGTTGGATTACACTCACTCCACCTGCCTCCCTCCTGTGTGTGTGTGATAATAATGTCTCCAGACATGGATGACAGGATGTGTCTCAAGCTGGCTTGATTTATCTAAAGCTTTCTTTGTCTTGACCTGAGCTCCATTATATGGCCAGAGAGAACAGATAACGCCTGAAACACTGACTGGTATTTTAGCTCATCTATTGTTGCTGGGTGAGATGATCATTAGCAGGGAAAGGTCAGAAAGACTGCCAAAAAACAACAACAATGAAGCTGGGTTAATCTCCAGAACTGTTGCACGTAACCAAAGATATTTAGGAGTCAACTTTATGCAACCAAATTTGGCTGAGTTAAGTCAACAATTTTTCACCTCTCATCCAGGGGCCAACAAAGATATCAGTTTTTAGCTGTCCCTGTCTAGAGAAGTGTTGTGATGTTAAACAGCAATCATTCAATATCATCATTTGGTGCTTGTTCTTAACAGCAAAACAGTTTTTAGTTTAGTTTAGTTCAGAATTTGAAGTTTTTACGAGTTTATGATATAATGTTAATTATTCCAAGCTACTCATCAGAACCTGGAAAAACATGTACAGCCCTGGAGCTGGCAGGCAATTGTGGATGGATGCTGGTGCAATGTGTTTGTGTGTGTGTGTGTGTACTTGTATTTGTTTCCTCTTTAAGACCGTGATTGAATATTGACGTTGTCAGGACCAGTGGTCTTCATGGAGACCAAAACTTGGTCTTAATGAGGAAAAGGTATATAAAAGGTCAGGCATTCACTGTTTTTGGTTAAGGTTAATTCAAGATTCAAGAAAACTTTATTCATCCCCGGGGGGGGGGGGGGGGGGGGGGTAATTAACGTAGGGCATGTAGAGCAGAAAAAACGAGATGAAGAATAAATAGATAAATTAGTTATGAAGAGATTAAAAACAACAAATATGTGCCAAGAATAATTAAGGATGACGCTTTGCTTCTGTGCCAATGCAGCTGTGTCAGGACAGAGGTGCAGATGAGGTCTCCCTCTCAGTTCACTTCCTGAGTTTGTGACTGATCCTAAAAAATTGCATATGCCACACAACAATCATGCCTCGGTCGAGCTATGCCTCACTTCAGTTGTAACTGCTGCTGATGATTAAATTAAATTAAATTGGAAGATTACAAACTGTTACCAGAGTATTGATATTATTGGCCACTTAAAACATCAGACACCAGAGAGGAAAATTAATAAATATGTCTTTCAAAATGGCACTTATCTGGTCAGAGGGTAAAGAGGCAGGTGCCACCTGGGGTCTATCTGTACATACACAGTAAATGACACTGACTGCTGATTTACACATCTCAGACTTTGACACTTTAATTTATTTAAAATGGTTTAATTTGGGTTGAATCAATTTAATTCAAACTTTCTTTAAACATGGTGTGGTGGTGGCCAATCCTCCCGTGAAAGAGAATGGATTTTGTTCTTCTTCCATCGACACAGAACTTTCTTCCAAACAGACTTGCCCCACTTGTTCTCTTTTTTCTGCTGCTCATCAATTTGATCTTGAGGTTGGCATGGGTCTACTGCGGTGGGGGATAGTGCTTGAGGAGCACAGGAGTCCTTTTTCTGATCCTCTCCTGAAAGAGGATGGACCTTGTTACGCCTTCCGTGAAATAACTTCCTCCACACAGACTTCTTATTCTTATTCTGCAGCTCAGCAGTTTCATTCTTAGGCTGGCAAGGGTCTCCTGTGGTGCAGGGTGGTGATGAAGTGAAGTCCTCTTTTTGATCCTCTGGTGAAAGAGGATGGATCTTGTTTTTCCGCCATGTACCAAAAAACTTCCTCCACACAGACTCATTCTGCTTGTTCTCCTGTTTCTGACACTCATATGTGTTACTTCTCCCCAAGGTGGTCTCAGTTATTTCTACAGTGGCTGTTGCCGGTGAACCAGTTTTCCTGTTCGACCCGGTGGAGCAGATGGATGATGGTCGCATCTCAAATATCATGTTTTTCCTGTCTCTATAGCCTTCTTTCTCCAACATTATAAAATAGTGGGCAAGACGGTAAGTAAACCATCTCAAATCCTCATCCACAGCACCTGGGTACTTGCTGCGTAGGGTGGCCTCAGTTAACGTTGCAGTCATAGGTAAGGTAGGGGCAGTTTTCCTGCTTCCTAATTTGGTGGAAGATGGTTTCATTGGGACGGGAACCATGCCATGTCCCTCTTTGTATGACTTTGAGGCTTGAGAGCAACTGTCTTCCATTTTGGGGTTGGGCATTTTCTTCCCCACTTTTGACCTGGTAGGGCAGTTGTTGGGTGAACTTGTCTCAGGGACATTTTCTCTGTCCTTATCATGTCCCCCTTTCTTTGATGTTGCTAGAGAGCAAGAGGCCTCGTCAAAGACTTCCACTTCTGCCATCTCAGGGATGGAACCTGCTACTATAACAGTTGGACAAGGGGAAGGTGAGTTCCTGCTCACCCCTGATCGAATGGAGGATTTGGCGGCTAGCCTTTTCTCCTGGATCAAAACATTGTCGCTGTCTTCACAATGGCCCACTTTCTCTAACAAAGCTGGAGAGAGACTTTTTGCCACAACATGTATTGACATTGTTCGACGTGTAGGTGAAGAAGAAGCAGAGGGAACAGTGTTTCCCTTTACCTCTGACCTGGTGGAGCAGCTGGAGGATGACTTAAGGGTTGATATTGCGCGAGTGGTTGTTGAAAAAGCTGTTTTGCTCTCCGTCTCTAATCTGGCAAAGCAACTGTAAGATGACCTTACCTCAGGGTAAACTATGTTTTTGCTGTCTCCTCCATGCCCTTCTTTATCTGACAAAGATGGGGAGAGACTGTGAATCCCTTTGATCTCTAACGAAACTTGAGCAAGACTGCGGTGTTCCTCAAAGTCCTGAACGCGACTGTCTGATGTAATGGTTGGCAAAGAGACAGCTGGGGAAGATCTCACCTGTGATCTGTGGTCTCCCTGTTTCTCTAACTCTTTAAAATATGAGGGATCTCTATGGGTGGCCTCAGTTAATGCTGCAGAGGAAGTTAACGATGCTGGAGAGAGACTGTGGGTCTCTTTATAGGTCTTTTCCATCTCAGGCTTGGACAATCCTACAGGTGAGGAGGAATAAGCAGGGGAAGCTGTTTTCCCCCTCAGCTCTGACCTGGTAGAGCACTTGGAGGATGATCTTTGTATGGGGGTAATTCTATTTTTACTGACTTCGTGTCCCCTTTTCTTTGCCAAAGCCTGAAAGAGATTTCCGGTCTGGCAACTGCCCTCCATCTCTGTTGGTAAAGATGAAGGAGTGTTTCCACTCACCTCAGATCTGGTGGAGCATTTTGAAGTTGACTTTCGATCAAGGGTCATGAAAATTCCCTCTTTTCCTGACAAACCCGAGGTGAGACTGCGGGTCTCCTCAAAGGCCCGAGAGCAGCTTCCTGCTATCTCAGGGGAGGACACTTCTATAACAGTTGTTAATGGGGAAGGAGTGTTCCATGATAACCTTGTGTCAGTGATAGTTAAGGAAGTAATAGTTTCTATGTTCCTGCCTGATCTAGTGCAGCAGCTACAAGGTGGTCTTGTGCCAGGGATCATGCCCTTTTGGCTGTTTTCTTCATGTCCCTTTAATTCTGAGGTCGCTAGGACAGAACTGTGGGTGCCCCCATTTTCTGACATAGCTGGAGAACGACTGCCAGTCTCCTCAAATGCCTGAGAGCAACTGTTCGTCATTTCAGGGGTGGACAATTCTGTCTGAGAAGAAGGAGTGTGAGCTCTTTTCCACCACACTTCTGATCCGGTGGAGCATTTGGAGAAGGATCTTGTTGTAGGGATCATGAGGTTGGAACTGTCTTCATCATGACCGCCTTTCTCTGACAAAGATTTCTCAGATACAACTGGAAAGAGATTGCCTTTCTCAGTCTCCTGGAAGCCCCGAGAGCACATGATTGCCCGCTCATGGGAGAACATTGCTGTAGAGGTAGGTGAGGAGGAAACAGAGGTAGCTGTTCTCCTCCCCTGTGTTGATCCAGCGAAGCAGCGAAAGGGCCTTGTTTCAGGGATCATGACATTTTTGCAATCTTTGTACATTCTTCCTGTCTTTGACAGAGCTCGAGGTAGAATCTGGGTCTCATCAAAGAACGAAGTAAGGGAAGGGGAAAAGGTGCCTTCGGTGTCCTTGTCTTCTTGATGCACCTGGAGATATTTAGTAGCCTTTAGTTGCTCATTAAAGTACCTTGACAGATATGCATCCGCCTTCTCTTTAGTGATCGGACCAAGTTTGAATCCCTCTTTATTGTCCCCATACACATGGCGCTCCTGTGCATTCCACGTACAAAGTGACATCTTCAGGTCCGCAATATCCACCATGGTCTGCTTGATGACAACCAAGACAAGCTTGTCAGTCAAAGAATCACATTCCTCTGTACTTGAATCTATTTTCTCCAGTGAGTCCATTTTGTCAGAATCAGTTTGTTTGGAATGCTGAGTAAGTATTTATGTTTCTCTGTGTTTCTCTTTAATTCTTGTGTGCCAGTCTTTCTCTCGAAATACTTGCATTGTTGTGTCTGTCTCTTGTGACACAAAACTTCATTGTCTTCCACAATTTGAAGTCCTCAATAACAGTTCAAAGCACGTCTTCCTCGTCTTGATTTACACCGCTCTTCTTCCTCTTCTTCTTCTAATAAATTCTTCAGCACAGAAGTTCAAAGCCTCTCATCGTAGAGGAAAACCTTTATCGCTTTCCTCTGGATTGGCTCATCAAAGTAATCATGAAGTTGCCATGAACATCCAAGTTCATGAAGTCACAGTGTCCTTGGAACTTTGTCTTGACAACAGTTAAGAACTGGACAAGGAAAACTGAATGACAAGTGAGGTCATGGGGAAGTGCAAATGGTAATGGTAAGGAACAGAAAAAAGGTTGCATTCATAGCAGGACCTGTTGTGGAGGATAAAGCGGTAGACAATGAATCAATGAACAAATTATTGTTGATATTGCCTTTGATATTGTCCTTGTTTCTCGTGGTTTCTAACCACAATTCATTAACCACTGAAAGGTTAGAAAGGTACGTAACCTTATACTTAATCAACCAGGAATATTAACTCAACAGACGTGGGACAGAGGCATCAATGTGATTTTTGTAGACTTTACTGCTCATAACATATTATGGAGCAGTGACAAAACTAACAAAGGTCTAGAAGTGATGTCAAATTGTAAAATAGAGCAGGGCATGAGTTCAGTTGCAAATCATTCTGTTCTTAACATTGGCTGCCAGCCATTTTCAGCGCAGAACTGCTAAGCGTTTAACAGCATTTTTACTGATTTTCCAAGACCCACAAAACAGTGTGTTCTATGCCTATGTAAACACCAAAACTACCAAAAGATAGAGTAGATTCTCTTGAATTGACGTCTATGGACGTCATTGGAAGCCAATGAGTTAAAAGCAAAGAAAAGATGAAGAAAATCATAATTTCAAGGGGATATGACAAGGGTAAAGAAGCAGCAAATAATAGAAATGAAGTTCAGTATAAGAAAGCCCAAGCAGAAGCTATGAGAATGAACAAGACAAGAAAAAAAGAGTACATATTGGAGAAGGTCCTGTGAAACATTTGGGTACACATTTAAGAGAAGCTACGTTTGGGTAATGATAAAAGTAGAGAGAGTGGAACTACCTACTCTGAACACCTGTGATAAAGTGCTTATCACTTAATGAGTACAGGGTCTGATGTAGGTGGATCAACAACCAGCTCTCTCTTTCTACAGTGTGCAATTTTAGTCTGTTTTAAACCAATTACGAGTTCCTTTTTTTGTGTTGTGTACAAGAGGGAGCAAGGACCAATCATCTAGTCTCGAAAGGCCATTGGATGTTGGATGGATAATTTACTGCCGCTGTAATTGTTTTCTCCTTAGCACCTCCTTGTTTTTAGCTGTAGCCTTTTTTCCCTATCTTGGTCAGATTCAAGACTATGCAGTGCCACAGAAGTTTCCAGTATATTAGTTTAACCTTTTCTCATTTCCAGCCGGCTGGAAATTCAACCTGTGCCTGAACGACAACTCTTACTGACACATCGAGTTGTGAGAGACCAGGGCGAGGGGACAGCAGCTGAAACCTAAACAGGGATAGAACAGGAGGGTGATACAGAGAAACAAACAATGTGCACTTCTTGCAGAAAATGCAGATGCATGATGAGTATTTATGCAGCTGAATAACCATACTAAATACTGGGACATGGGATTTGCTACCTCGGTTGCCATGACAACGTACATAGATCAAAGGCAGTCTGTCTCATTCATATTCAATGGGAAAACTGATGCAGAAAAATGTAATATTTACCATGTTATTTATTAAAGTTAATTTATTATAAATATGAATATGAATGTATACAGGTCCTGACAAAAAAACCAAAAATAAAACACATACACCATAGCTTTTTGAAAACGTGGCCCCCTGATCAATATAGTTGAGTCACCCTTGGAATAAGGTCTCTGTCACCTCAGGAGTGGTCGATGGATGCTACTGTACATTATATGGCATTAACACACTATGTATCCCTCCTGCTAGTCGATAATCCCATCGCACAGTGAAAAAGTCAACGCTGTTTGTGCCAAGTCTGCACTCATGTTGTGCTAATTAGGGACAATTATATATTCGAAAGATACAACTGTCAATGGACTATCATTAGACCTTGGAGAAATGTCAGCACCAAGGGTGTTGTGCAACCTTCAACCACTTCTTCCTGTCCCAGGGGTGCTTCATACACATAAGTATTGATCAAATAGCCTAGCATGAACGGGAGGTGAGCACATGCTGAAAAGCATATATACATGTGTAATGGTAAATGATCTGTATTTATTATTGTTCGTGTAGAATTATGCATATTTTTTATTTGTTCTGTTCCTTTCTTGTTTTTCTGGCATGGAAGAAGAATTTAATTGCTGTTGTTGAAATGTCACAAAGTTACACCCTATTAACATAAAAAGAACAGAAGAACGAGTATCAGATGCCCTTTATCTGTTGGTATTGTTTTATGCCACTGTGAATTCAAGTGTCCAAGTTACATGAGGCATCCAATAATAAATAAAAATGCACAACATGTTTGTTTTTGTTCTGACTCTGACCACGTATTGCAAATGGTTCATGCAGAGTGTTTTTAATTTAATAATTATGTCATTTACAGTGCCAGTCCATACATATACGTTTCTATCATCAAATTAACAAATGTTCCATATAAATTGTAATAATATCACAGTCATTAGTATACACAGAGACAACATAATAATAATTACAGTAGGGCTGCAATTAACAATTATTTTCATCATCGATTAATCTGTTGATCCCACAAAAGGTCCACAAAATCTCAGAAAATGTTGAGAAATGTGGTTCACAAAGCAAAAAGTTTGTCAATTTTTTATTATTCTCATGTCAGCCCTAAATGACAGCATAATCACATTATCACATCTGTTTGACTTGTGCTCTCACAACTGACATAACATAACTTTGATGATGATTGAACGGAGCAGGGGCAGCTGACGTTTGAGAAGCGCTTTTATGAATGAATGAGTGGCTTGGTTTCAATATGTGGCAAAAGACACACATCACGTGAGTGTCGCGTCAATTCTGAATCATTATTTGCGTTGTTATTGCTGTAGGCCATCTACTTCAGAGTATCCTATATGTTTGATGGACACGTGTGTTTAAGCATAGTCATTTGTCTATAGTACCTTGGTGGCACTGAGTGCTTATTTGGGCTACTTTTGTCTCGCTTTCATCTTGAGCCACTTTGACTATTCTCATTTTCACCCAGGGGACTGTTGCTCCCTTCATGGACCCCTCAGATCAGCAGTTTCTGATATCTGACACCAGCAATTATGTCACTTTCTCCATCCATTCTGTTACTCATCTATATGACGTGTATGAATTTCCCACCATACGATTAGTAGTTTAGACATTTGCTGAACAAGCAGTTGACAGGTGTGCCTAATGAAGTGGTGGTGAGTGTATTCTCCTATATTATGGATGCATTTCGTGAAACACATCCAGAAGTCTGGTCTGATACAGAAGACTGTATCGGACTAATATCGGTATATCAGACTTTGTGATATCTGGCATAAGCTCAGTCAGGAAAACTACTCTTTTGCAGTAATAGTCACAGCAAAAGCACACAAGATTCCCTCCTCATCCCTTTATTGTCATTTAACAAAAGCATCATAGATGATGCAGATAAACATCATTATTAATCATCAGTCACCATCACAACCATCAGTGTCTGGACTCCGAGGGAGGGATTTGCTTTGTTGTGGCTCTAATTGCATTCACGATCACATTTCATTTGTATGATGGTCTTTTGATAGGTAAAAATAATCACAATCTGTTTAAGTTATTGAGAAAATCCAATACAGACATTCCTCCTTTTAATCTTTAACTACATGTGCATACACCATGATGATTATTCTGTCAAACTGATAAACAGCATTTCATTCATGTCACTGAAGGTCACAATTCACCTCGTCTTTCGAAGGCATAGGACATGAATCGCGACAATCACAAAGCTCCCATACAAATCTTTGTACCTGGAAGATTGAATTGTGTAGCCTGGCAAGCTTCGCATTTACTTTATTAGATACTATTGGCCTGTAATTTTGACTTTTTGTTGAACTTCTGTTGTATTTTTTTCCATTTTAAACATGTACACAGTTGCACCATCGTAACTGAGCGTGTCTTAGTTATGTCTGAAAACTGCAACTATTTGAACCTCAGTTATGATCGACATTCATACATATTCATAGTTTATCACGGAACAGTTCAAGTATTGCCTGTCAGAGGCAGAGATAGAGAGAAGCGGACAGACAGACAAACAGCAAAAGTTGCAAACAATGAAAGTGAAGTGCATACCAATGGTTGTGTCCATCATTACTGATGTGTTTTCAAAGTCACTGATTCTGATCAGTTGTGATAAAGGCAGCTGTCACGTGTGTACTTTGTCAGTCGGCAATCCCTCAGCTTTTATCAAGTCATCTCGTCAAACATCCATTTGGACCATCACCAGAATGGGCGGTGCCTCAGCCACTTTGGCCTTGCGGCGCAGCAGATGAGTCACGCTCCTGAAGGATGGAGTGGAGTTGAGGAGAAGTTCCTTGAGACCGGCTCGAAACTCCCTGCGGATCAGGCAGTAGAGCACAGGGTTGAGGCAGCTGTTGGTGTGCGCCAAACACACAGTCAGGGGGAAGGCATACGCCTGCACGTTGTAAAAAGCCTTACTGAAGGGCACAAGGTCAAACTTGATGAGAACACCCCACAGAGTCAGCGCCTGATTGGGAAGCCAGCATAGGAAGAAGGACAGCACCACGATGATTATAGATTTAGTCACTTTGGAGCGACGATTTTGCCGGCCCTGCTCAGTCTCTGTGCTCCCAGCACCAGCTACGCGTCGGGTGAGAATCAGGCGCAACAACAGCAGATAGCAGACAGTGATTATGATCAGAGGGACAAGGAAGCCAAGCAGAACTTTCTGCAGCTGGTAAAGTCCCAGAAGAAGCTGTGGATCCCAAGTGCCAGAGTCAGGAAAGCGCACAAGGCATAACTCCTCATCTGATACCTGGGCACTGGTGGAGTAGATGGCATGAGGTAACGTAGCCAACAGAGACACAGCCCAGATGCCCAGGCTCGTATATTTGGCCCTGGCAGCTGCTGCCCGCCTGCTGTGCATCTTCAGTGCAGTGGAGATGGAGTAATAGCGCGCCACACTCATAGCTGTGAGGAAGAACACACTGGCATACATGTTCATGGTGGTGACAGAACTGATAATTTTGCACATCACACGACCGAATGGCCAGCGGAAGTCCAGGGCTGTGTCCACTGCCCAGAAAGGTAAAGTGAGAACAAACTGGAGGTCGGTGATGGCCAGACCCATCACGAAGCAGTTGATGGACGATTGCTTCTGCCTGTAACGGGAGTGCAGCAGATACAGAGCCAGGGAGTTTCCGACCAGTCCGAGCGCACAGACTACAGAGTAGACACATGCTATCATCACACGCACCACCAAGCTGGAGCTGTCACCTTGTAATTCCATGATAGAGTCCCTGGTGAGGAGCTGCAGCCAGCAGTACAGCGACAGGTTGCTGCTGGAGGAAGCTCCACTGGAGTTCCCAAGCATGTTGTCCTGTAGTATTTGCTGCTCGCAAGGGTCTGGAGCCAGTGTTTGAACTCCAGTATCATTCAACTGCATAGCTGGAATCTTTTTGCTCACATATCACTCTGGAAAGCCAAGTTGAACAGCTCAGATTGGAAAAAAAGGGAGAAAGAGAAACTTTGTGTTCATGTCAGTCTAACAAAAAAAAAAGATCCTGCTGCGTCTGTGCCAGCATCTCTCCCACAGCTCTTCGGATGCCGCTCATCTCCTCTCCTCTCTCCGCGCCACGTCCGTTTATAGGTTCCACGAGAGCGCGCAGCTGAGCCGCGCGCTCGACGCATTTCACCTCTCCAGCATGATTGGCCCAGAGTGCGCGCTCTGATAGCCGCAGCCGCATCAAAGTCTGCCAGTGTGTCCGTTCGGGCTGAAGCTTAACGTATATTGACACAACACTATTGCACCTCATAAATCACCGTGTTTGTGCTGCGCTTCTCAGAGACAGCTGTGCGGAGTAAGACAACGCTGCGCGTAAAATATGCAGATGTGCGGAGAGTGCGCCTGAGCTGAATAAGTTACAGCCTGACACGAACTGCAGAAGAATTAAGGATCAAGGACACAACATTCAACGGTCCACGTAATAATCTTAGCGGAGGGAAAAAAGAGCAACCTCTCTGGATGAGCGTGTTGCGCTCTGCCTTAGCGCATTCCCTCTTTAGTCTCGGGTGGCGCAACTTTTTATGGATGAAATAAACCGCATCAGCAGAGTGAACATTTTAAATGCAGCATGAAAACATACTCTTTCATGTGAGTGTGTGGACTGTATAGTGATGTGGAGACCACATTCTCATTCTCTCCACTGTCTGTTTAGAAATATAACAGATTATATAACACTTGTTTCTAACACTGTATGTTTGAATTAAATAATATTTTTTTCTGATATTCAATCATATCTGCCCACAAAAATTAATAAATACATATATATGTGTATATATATATTTCCATTTGTATATTAAGTATATATATTATAGTATATTAAGTATAAGTACTACAATAAGGGAACAAATAAATATCAGACTTTGTGATATTGGTATCGGACACAAAAATGAGGTATCGTCCCATACATATAATATAATATAATACAAATATTATTATGGAAGGATTCAGCAGAGTGAAACAAATCAGGGGGTTGACCACAAATATGATAAAACATTAACAGAATTCTTGAATTGCACCTCATGTTTTCCAACACTCGGTATCGAGCTAAACCAAACTTCAGGATAGAAATAGAATCGTCCCCCAGACAATACACAAAATCCACAGAAGTTATGGATTTTGAGTTATAAAAGGTTTATCAGCCTGACTTGATTCTGGACCCTAATCCCTCTCTGTACATTTTCTGAGCAAATTGGGGAAAAAAAGACATGTCAGAAAGGGGAAAACAAATTAAAATAATCCACACTGTTTTAATCTGTTGTGACCTGGTTTGTGTCAGTTTGTCATTCCATAAACCTTCACATGCTTAAGCACTGTCAGTTTGTCTGGTTTAATGTTCTCCACATTCAAATCTGTGATGTAATTAACTCTGCAGTGGCAGAACAAAGTTTTTTTTTTACTTTTTATTTCAGTTGTTGTTGCTGTGAACATCAATTATTGCTGTTGGTGATGGAAATGAGCCTGTTTAAGATATGAGTTAACACATTTTTAGTTCTTACTAAGACCACTTATCTTTTGAGGATGATGGGGAGGACATGTGTCTGTTTGTGAGCAGCATAACTCAAAAAGTCCTGAATGGGATTTGATGAGGTGTGAGATTGGTACGTTTTTGCCTAATCTGCATGTTTTCGGACTGGAGAAAACCCACACACACACACACACGGTGAGAACATGTGAATTCCATGCAGAACCCATGTCTTGGCTTTGCTCTGCATGTGGGTTTGTTGCCCTGAGCGACCATACTGCTCGTCTAAAGAGTGGAGCCCATCAGCGTCAAGTCTTACTGCATTTCCATTTGTTGCAGTAAATGGTTTGATTATGATTCAAAACTTTAATTTGTCCTTGGCAGCAGTGCCACAACAGGGGACGTTCAATTGAAAATCAACGGAACATGCACAGAATCATACAGAATGATTTAATTGTGTGAGAGCAGCAGCAGTTGAGGTGTTAAGTGTCAAGTTAAGGGCATTCGGTTCCCTAAGTGAAATAGTGTAATAAAATTCAACACAAAACAGTGTGACTTTCTGAAACAGAAAACTGGAATCATTACCAATAAATACAAACTTTCAGAATGACAAAAAATAATAAAAACCAAGGATCATAACCAATAACAAACACTGAACTCCACAGCAGCTTCTGAGTCATGACAGTGTTCCTGACCGAACTGTACACTTTCTGCTATGTCCATTGAAAGATAATATATATTTAATTTACACCACTTAGGAACAAATGTGTGGGTGAATGGCTGTAGTGTAAAAGAACAATATATGTACACTGTTAGAAATGTTCCTGTAAAAAAACAGTAAAGAACTAGCATCTGGGTTGCCATTATGTTACTGTAAAATTAACATCTTTTTACTGTCACTGAAATGTACAGTTTTGTCCTGTAAATGAAAAATACAGTGTAAACTGATATTTAAAATTACTTTCACTGTATTTTACAATTAAATTACAATTTAGCTTGTTTTATTTGTACATTTCAACAATCTATTAAAACAATATGATTGCACACAGCTAAAGGCACTTTTGTTAAGAAAAACATGTTAAATGTCATTGACTTTAGGTTTCACAAAATCTCTGTTTGAACCTGGCCACAAGCACGGAAGGCAAACCATAATAAAATTAACCTTTTATTTGAATGTAAAGATGACATCTAAAAACTTCACATGCTGAACAAATTGCATGTTAAAAACAGTATTACGAACATACATATATTACATTAACAGTATTACGAACATATGCCAAATATTATGATGGGAAATTTCAAGTCATTCCGAGATACTTTTTGTTTTTGAGAAGAAAGTCAGCTCACTGTCAAAGTGCATCAGGGCAAATGGATCATATCCTGAATTTCAAAAATTCATTAAAATTATTCCTTAAGAGGTTTGCAAATATTTTCAACTGATCATTGTTCAGGGCGATGCCGACTATTATGATGCTTAATTTCAAGTCATTCTGAGATAGTTTTTGTTTTTTTGAAAAAAGTCAGCTCACTGTCAAAGTACTGTACTGTGGAAGTCCAAGAACATCAGCAGGAGAGTTACGGCTCACTCAAAGACACCAGGTTTCTCAATCCAGCCTGTAAGTAGCAGTGGTGAAAACATCTACTGCATCTGCAATATAAGAGAAATGTGTCAAAAAATCCAAATACAAATGAACAGGCAATTGTACAATGCAAGATGGAAAAACAGTCAAAGTTACAGCAATGCAAATATTCTTCAGTATTAAATTTGTGATCCAATCATTATCTTGAAAATAAACTTGCCTTTATTTGAATCTGCCCTATCACACACAATTAGCATAATTAGCATGCACTGTCTTTAAAGTGTTGTCAAAAGCCCTATTAGCACTGGATTAATTAACTGGGGTCACCAGAGGTCCCTAAGTAATACTAATCTTGTGCGAATAGTGAATAGTGAGTGAATTACATAGACTGTAAAATGTTTACACAAACTATCATCAAGTTTAATTAATTCACTGACAAAATGCAGGTGTCAACAAACGTTAACATAGAAATTAAAATGTGCTCCTTGTGACTACTTTGAAAATGTAGCTAGCTGCTAACCAAAATCATTGTCGTATGTGCATATGCTGTAATCATCAATGCAAACAAAACTAATCAAAACTAATAGAATCAAACAATAATAAATGTAAATGTAATGTGAATCAATAAAATAAAGTTGCTACTCACCAAATAATTAGTTAGATGGAGATGGATCAGGAATGGCAGGTAAATAGCTTCACATGTGCAGCTCAGGCAATGCTCTTCTAAGAATGCCAAAAATAATGCATGATACTGTTATCTAATACACTTTACCGGTAAAGTGCTGTAAAATAGGAACACATTAGATTTCTGTAAAAAAGAAACAGTAAATGAGCTGTAATTTCACTGATGTTCTGTAATATTAACAGTAAAGCACTGTTTATTAAAAAAAACACCACTACTGTTGACATTCTGCCGTAAATTCACAGAAATGATTTACAGTGTAGTAAAGCAGATATGTCCCACATTCTTCAAAGACAAACTCTTTACATTAATTGTGGCAAAGCAGTGTAATCAGAACACTTTCAAGGCACCTTTAAAGGTGCATTATGTAATAAACGTAAAGCAACTGGCCATAAAATCCTCCTAATATGTCTGAGAATCAGGAATAATGTTCATATAACAAACTGAACTCACCAACAACAACAGGACAGCCAAAATATTTGCATTAAAAAAAAAAAACATTTTGCAGACTGCAAATCATGTTTATGTTTTGAAATCCTGTTTTGGCATGTGGCGCCACCTACCGCCGTCTACCAATCATTGCAGTCAGTAGACTCTAAAACACCTCGGTATTTTGAATTTGAATGTAGTAACCGTTTTTGGCCACATTCTTACATATGGCACCTTTAACGAAGTTCTATTCACAAGAAATGAAACACACAGAAAGTGCATCCTTCTCAAGCCAATCTATCCCAGGATTCTTTGCACAAACAGCAAGAGCATGTTTTTTTTCATATAAACAATATGTCTCCAAACACTGAGTCTGAGGATTGCATTTAACATTTATGATTGGGGTGGTCGTTCTATAATAAATGCAGTGGCTCGACATTGTGTAGAGGTGATACAAGCGAAAATCTCATTTTGATTTGGCCTTCAGGCAACATCTATATACAAGTGCCTTCTATGACAAATTATACATGTTGGTTGAATTGTCTTGGCTTGTTTGGTTCAGTGTCAATAATCTGTTCTTGACCTGTGGTCACACTATTGTTGTTGGAATTCTCACCTCCAGATGATCGTCAGAACACGTCTTCCCTCTGCCGCATACATACAAATGTTTCGAAAGATTGGAAAAGACGCGAGTCCTGATTGCACGGTGAATATTTTTGGATGGATCAGCTGTATTTCAAAGCAGCGACAAGCACCTTTTTGTCTTATAATGACAGCGTTGAGACTCATTAGTGAACCAACCTGCTGCTTTTGATTGTCCGTTTATCTTTCGTGGCAGATTAATTTAAACAAAAATGACAACGATTAGAGGGATATTTTAATGCCTGGGGTTCTGACAGATTTCATGAGCGAACACATCAATATCAAGTCACGCAAGGGTCAGAGATAATGTCGATACTATAGTAGTGTCTCGTCTGACAGGTAGGAGCCCAGTCAAGTGGGCGATTTGAGCTTATAATATTATACAACAATATGGCATTGTGATATTGCAACAACAATATTTGTTTTTGCCTCTATTTTATTCTTTTTATATGTATTTTCTTGGCTTGTGTAATCGTTTATGTCTCTGATTTATCATTCAGGACGGCACTTTACTTACACGTTGGTTGTTTTTAAAGTGCTTTATAAATAAAGTTGGATTGGACTGGAGCATTTCAAAATAAAAGTGTTGCAACAATATTTATATCACAATAATAAAACATATTTATGATGCATAATTAATTTATTAATAAAAAAAATATATATATACCACCGTTCAAAAGTTTGCTGTCGATTAGAAAACATTTTAATTTTAAAGGAAACGCACTTTTTTCAATGACTATAACATTAAATTAAAATATTAGAAATACACTCTATACATTGTTAATATGGTAAACGTCTGGTTTTTAATGGAATATGTACATAGGTGTGTAGATTTCCAGTGTTCTAATGGTACATTGTGTTTGCTAATGGCGTTAGAAGGCTATTGGATGATTAGAAAACCTGTGAAAACCCTTGTGCAATGATGTTAGCACAGCTGAAAACAGTTTTGCTGTTTCTTTGACGAAAGGGCAAAATTATTATTTGGAATAAAAATCATTATTTCTAATCTTGACAATGTCTTGACTATATTTTCTATTCATTTTGCAACTCTTTTGATGAATAAAAGTGTGACTTTTAATGGAAAACACACAAAAATTGTATAGGTGACCACAAACTTTTGAACGGTAGATACAGAAATGACTCATTATAACTTGATTGAGTTTGGAGGGCCACATAAATTCGATTGGAGGGCCGCATGTGGCCCTTGAGCCAGGAGTTTGAGACCGCTGCTGTAAAGGCTCCTCGAGAATGAGTAAGAAAAAGACTGTTATTTTCTCTGCTAATGTTTGCCGTGGGCTGAACTCAGTTCTGCTGTCAGATCCGTATCAGTCACCTCCACGAGTGTATTTTAAGTGATAATTCAAACATCCTTTTTTTAGACTCTTTCCACAGTTCTGAGCAACGAAGAAGCTAATTATTCCCTTTCCTCGGTTGGGAACATGCAAAGGAAATAATAATATACTAGATCAGTAATAATTGAAGGGGTGCAAAAAAAGGTTGTAGCTATATTTCCATCCATCCATTATCTACCACTTTATCCTTCACTGGAGGGTCGTAGGGGTGCTGTGCCTATCTCAGCTGAGTAGCTATATTTGTTCCTGCAATATATGTGAGGTAAGATAAAAACAGTTGTTTATGGAGGTTTTTAGGTTCACATTTAGTTACTCAAGCCAGCAGGTGGAAGAGACACACTGCCCGGTCGATGAAACCTTCATTTTGTTTGTACACTGTGTGTGTTTACTTGTTTTTGTGAACCTTTTCTGGTATAAACACTGAATTTTTCAGGAACACGATAGACCTTAAAGAGACAGAACCTGATTTCTGGAGGCTCTGGTTGATGTTAGGATCAAGATGGGACAGAATTGTGCAGGTTAAGATTAAGGTTTGTTTAGGTTCAGGGTAAGTTTTTGTTAATGCAGTGTCCTAACAAGAAGAGCTGCACTAAGACCTGTGTGTGTGTTTGTTGACTCACTAACATTGATCTGGGGCTGAACAGTACTAACTGTGTTGTGTTTACATGATGAGTCATTTAATCAGCGGAAACCTGAATCCCTACATTATATATAAACAAATGTGTGTCTCAAATGAGCATCCAAAATCACTAAGCAATAATTATCCCAAAATCCCACATCCAGACAAATAAGTAAAATTAAAAGATTAAAACTACAGCACGTACATAATAAAATTCATAATTTAATCAGTAAGCCCATGTGTGGATTATCATTTTATTATGGCTCCAAATCCCTGAAAGCACAGAGCAAAGTAAAAGAACAACAACAAAATAAATAGTTGGAAATAACAGATAGACTTCAGATACTTCATACTGTACCAGAATACCTTGTTAAGAATGTACCAATTACTCATTACTCCCGAACTGCCAAGTGTCCTAATAAGGTTGGCTGGATCCAAAGCTGATTAAAAATGCTTCCTACTCACAGCGAGTTGTCTGCTCTGCTAATATTTTACAGTCCTCACGCTGCCTACACTTCTGACATGTGCTGATCACAGGCAGAAGTAATTGTAGTGACTTCTAGCCATTTTCAGACAGCATGTGCCTTCACTATTTATTTCCATTTCCTCCATCCAGTCCAGTCTGAGCTTGTGTGAAGCAACTAATTGTTGTATTTATAGGGCGACAAGTCAGGGTTGATTTGATTTGCATCGACTCTGAATGATTAAAAAACACAACCGTTTCTGTTAAGTGAAGAGACAGGGAGATAATGTTATTTTTGGAAAAATGTTATTTGGTTTTGTGGTCACCTTTGTTTACCCATGAATCCCTGTTTTTATAAAAAACTAGTGCAGTGCCCGTAGAAAGTATGTATTCCTATAGTGGGAGATGAAGAATATTTTTCAGTTATGGTAATGCATGATAAGGAACGTAAAGGCCAGTGTTGTGGGTAACGAGTTACGAAGTAACGGATTACAGTAACTATATTACTTTTTTGGGTAACAAAGTAAAGTAACGCATTACACTAAAAATATCAGTAACTACACTACTTTACTTGACTATAGTAACAAGCTTTTCTGTGTTACACAGTGTTTGTATTATGTTAGCCCTACGCCAAAGCTAACTGTAGCCTCGCTAGCTTACCTTTGGAGACAGGTTCGCCAAGTTAGCCGCAAAGTAGTAGCATGCTAATACAAAATAAATATGTGCTCGCGTAGTGAATGGACACTTTGAAAATGTCTCTACCACCGTGAGGACAGCCTCTTCACTCCCACCTCCCCGACTTGTCCAACAACAGTCTATTTATACAACTTAAAACTGTGAATTGTGATTGTTTCACCTTGCTTGTAAGTAGAAATATGACTAATGCACATAGCAGCTGTCTATCAACCCTGATAATGAGGACACATTCATTAAAATGTATCAAGTGAACAAATGGCGTTTTTAAGGACCCACTCTCGTCATTTACTCAAATGGGCGCAAAGCAATTGACTCATTAGCAATGGTTTTGATTCAACTAATTTAACTAATGGTTCATCACCAGCCAAATGGATTTAAATGAGCTCACAAATTGCACAAATTGTCTGTCTCGAGTCGTTTGCCCTTTACCCCCGATTATCTGCACACGACAGTGCTGCAGTCATTCTGCAGACACATCGACACAAAGTGAAACTTTGCAGGTAAATCCAACTGTAGCATGACAAACAATAACATTTCACTTGTATTTTTTAACATATTTTTATTATTATTTGTGCTGTAATGTTATTGTATTATAGACGATGGAGATGATTGTTGACACCCGCGAGCAATAGAGAAAGGGATCCCCTTAGACCAGGTGTTCTCAAAGTTTTGATACCTTGGACTGAGGGCCACCAAAGGAAAAAAACATTTGTAATATGTGATTATATAATGACCAGATTGCAGTTCTACCGTTTACACTTATTGGTCTGTATCCAGTAATGTCCAATAAACATTTAACACGCTTAGTAGCTCCTGGATTGAATCTTTCAACTGTAATTCATTGCGGGCTGCCAGAAATGTTTCTGCGGGCTGCCATTGGCCCACGGGCCGCACTTTGAGAACCAATGCCTTAGACGATGAAAGATGCAATAATCAACAGCTTAAGGCAAGTGTGGTTGAGCCATGATGATACAGGGAATAATTAACCAGACACATGACACATCACAGCTGATAGGCGAGTGACAGAGGAGCTTTATTTGCTCTGATAGCTGATAGGACAGATGACACAGACAACGGGCAAAACGCAGGGACAGGAAGTAAAAACAAAAGAAAGCTTAAGGTAAGTTTGAAGAAAAAAAATTCTAATTCTCAGACCACGTGGGAAATGACATTTACACTCCATTAAAAATGAAAATGAAATGAAAGATTCACCCATGCCCCCCTGAATTCCACAAATCAAATAATCATTTAATTAAATTACATATTTCTGTTATTTAATGATTCCACCACAAATGAACAAGACCTGAAGCAATAAGTGTAATTTCTGTAATCGTATTGTCTGATATATGTTTTCAATTAAATCACTAATCGCCCTAAAATAATTTGTAGTGGGGAAAACAATTATGATTAAAAAAAACAAAACAAAACAAAAAAAACATTCTACTTTCATTTTTACCAGTAAAAGTGTTTCATAAAGACCTTCAGACATAGGTTTGTTATATTATCTGTATTTCCTGTAGTTTTAACTGTTTTATGAAGTACTTTTAAATATGAAGGTTAATTCCCTAACTACAGTAATATAGTATGTTTTAAAACAGGGTCTTGTCCTCTCAGTATTATACTTGATGTATTAATTGAATGTTAATAGAAAGGTTGATAATTACCATGTCGGCCCAAATTACCACTACATCTTTGCAGTTGATGACTAACATTAAGATTACTGACATTTTTATAACATAATGGGCTACAATTTAAGATGGTGCCATGTGTGTACATTTCCAGAACGGAGAGATAAATACTGAATGAAGGCCAGTTTTATTAGACATACAGTTTACATGGGGAAAAAGGTGTGAAATAGTAATTCTACTCTGAGGACTCAAGCCGGGTTTAGCAGTTTAGACGTTTAAGTTCTCCACCTTCTCTCTTTTTCTGAAATTGGAAAGACAATTTTGCTAATAAGAAAGTTTGGAGGTGCTTGGTAACACAGTCAGGTGATCTAGGTCAGGATCAAATGGCCCATTTGTAGATTAAAACCCCCCCCCACAACTTTAGGACTTTCTTTGATTCACTCAGTCTTCCTATCATGTCCTCATGAGCGACCAAACTCAGCGGGAGCTGATTTAAGTTGAAAGGCCACTCTGCTCCACAGAGACCAAGCTAATCAAAGGAATGTGTTAAGGTCAAGAGACTTTTACCCTGATTAAAGACAAAGCAAGACCAAATCACATGGAGGAGAAAGGAGGACAGGTGGAGGGCACATTTTCTCTGGAGGTTTGTTGGACATGGCAATCTGGGAGGGGACCCTGGAGTCAGTTAGACCCATAAAGAAAAGAGAAATTCCATATTATTCCTTCTGCCCTGAGAATCCCTATAGGTGCTGGAAAGACTCGCTGTGGAGAGGGATTTGTGGAAAACCCTGCTTAAGCTGGTGCCATATTGTGACACACAAGCTCAGATTGGAGAGATCTACAGGTTTGCAAACTCAAACCTTCAGGACTCAGGACCCTGAAACATTAACGAACTGACCCAACTGTGACTTGATGTTTCTCAGTTTCCACATGAGAGAAAAAAAAGTGTTTTACTTGAGCACTTCACGCTACAAGCTTTAGCCAATTATCGGCTCATTTGGTTGCAGACAGCTCCACGGTGCCCGATAGCTCATATTTTAATGTACCTGCCTCATTAAAGAGCCAGTGAAGCTATGGTTTAAAATCTGTGGAGAATATAACATTTTCTTTTTCTTAATATAATGTTAAAATACATTTTTGTCTTTTAACATTATTTTAAAGCTGCAAAGTTGAAATGACCTTAAAAAAGGCCATAAGTCAAAGGTCAAAGTCTGTTTTATTTGTTTATTTATTGTGTCTGTTTCCACACAGGCTCATTAAATCACAAATGTTAATTTTGGGCACCTCCCTGTGGAGTCTGGCCAATCCCAGAAAATGTCAACCTGAACAAGTCAGACCATAAATGTTAATATATGAATCGCAAATTGGATCACATCTTGATATGACACCACTGCTTCACAGCCCCCGATGCGTTAAGTCTTTCATAAATTCTTACGTCTTCTAAACCTCAGAGAGAAAAAAATACCACCGTGCTTCTGATCCCTCCAATCTTATGTTGACATCTTTTATTTGACACTGTTCAATTTCATTATTTGCTGACCCCTTAAGCTGGAGAGCTGAGCCAGTGTCCTCCTGTACGGAAGTATTCAGAGACACTGGGGGATCTTACAGGACAAGATTGTCCTTTCAAAAAAACATTCTACAAATTATTCACTACATCATCTCAGCTCCAGTTACACAGATTTCGACAGTTTTAAGCACACTAATTTACACTGGCATTTTATTAATTATGAAGCCAGGGAGCAAATGATACACAGTTTATCTTTACAGTCGATTTCATAGCAAAATTTAAATTCCTACACAGATATAAAATAATATCACAAAGAAAAAGGCACAAAGACGGTACATTAAAGGCAAAACATGAATGATTAAAATCTAATTACCCCTCTCTGTGTCTACCATAGGAAGGAGGAGGACATTTGAGAAATTCATGAGGGGATTATTTTTTAATCTGTCTTACATATCGTCAGCATGTGGTCGCAGCTTGGCAGAGTGGTGGGGATCCAAGGTCACCGTGGCTATGTGACCAGTAATTGGGTCGACATGGAAATGACCAAGTCTCTCCGGTTCACTGCTGTTCAGAGGCATCGTTTCCAAACTGGACCGCTCATGGTTCACTCCCAGTTTTCCCATTAGTGCAGTAATATCTTCTAGTCCCTGGTCTCCTGGGAAATGCCGGTGGAGCGGTTCTGATTCATCCTCAGTGGAGAACGGGGCCTCGGTGACATGCAGCACACGAGAAGCCTGGAGGTTCTGCAGAGACCTTGATTGAACTGTGGGAGTAAAACGTTTTAAAAAAAGTAAACCTTACCAAGTTTCCCATTAGACAGACAACTCCTGATCAGCACTCAATTGGGATTCAAATATGATCACTGACTACTTTTTTAAAGAATGGTAAAATAAGACAGGGAAAAAAATCAATACAACACCAAAAAGCATGCAAATAAAATCATCCTAAAGACAAGAAACAGGGCGAAATCAAGCCTAGTTTTTGACCAAGGAGGTATATGTTTGTCCGTCTGTCTGTTAAGCAACATAACTCGAAAGGTCACGGATAGATTTGGATGAAACTTTCAGGAAATGTCCACAATGGGACCAAGAACAAGTGATTACATTTTGTGCGTGATTCATGGGCGGGGGGCTATCCTTCTTCCTGGATGTGACTCAGGTGACCCCTTATGATGGGAACTGGTCTTTTATTCAAATAAAAAAAGTATATAAATACAGACTATGGCTGTACAGATGCATCTGCTGTCGATGTTGATGTACTTTGATCTTGGCAATAATGGGTTTACTCGGGAGGTATAAAAAGTGTGAGAACCTCTGATCTAATGACTTCGAATGTTGAATGCATTGTGACCTTAAACGTGTGGTCTAATCCCCTAGTACACGGAGAATGTCGAGTCATTTGATGGCCCACAGCTGTGAAGAAGTTTGAAGTAACAAATGACTTCTTGCTGCTGTGCAAATCCTCGTCTTGCTATAATAATTAATGGTATTTCATCAAACGGTGAGCATTAGCTTAATAACTGCAATAATACATGGGATTCTCTGTGCACTGGGTGTGATCTTGTAAAAAGGTTGTAGCCAAATCCCCAGCAGTCTGGGAGGCACGAGAGCGGTGAGCCTCTCCAGCTCCGGTTTGAGACTGCACTTCTAACAAGCTCCTCAGCTTTGACAGAGAGGCTCTGGATTAGCTGACAGGCAGGCACGAGGAGTCTATTCGCTGCTGAAGTTTACTCACTTCTGACTGGACTGAAGTCTCCTTGGCTGACCTTGGTGTCAGGGAAAGGCTTAATACTGGGGAACAGGATTAGGGAGAGAGACAGCACAAACACCTAAAGAAAGAGATATGAAAACATACATTTGAAAAATTGTAGTTGGGGGGGAAAAAATGACAATATGCAGAAAATTGTACTACACACAAGATTCAAGTCAAATAAAGTAATAATAGTTTTTGAAAACCAAAGTGTTAGGTACATCTAGTGGTTATGCAGAGGGCATCGTCACTGAATATGCTTTCAGACTGCAGTCGTCAGAAGAAAGTAGTCTTGCTGTGGAAAAATATTCTGTGACTGAGCGGAGACTTATAATTATTCATAGATTAGAAATTTAATTTTTAAAGTTCTTTTCAACTCACATTGCTTCGGGTCATGCTATTTTTTCCACTGCAGCAAAGAAAGGAAATTAATGATCAGTCTAATTCTCTGTATTGAAGCCTAGTGCTCTTTGTTTCCAGTGCAATGTATTTTCCATTGCATACGTAAAGAAACTTAATTGGCCTTTATCAGTGGATACTCCAGCTGTTTGACTTAAAAACAATGAGTCATATAGGGGGTCTGGGGGCAATTTATTTGTGAGACGATCTCATTTGGACAGCCTAACCAAAGCCTAACCTTAACCTAACCATGATTCAAATCTTTGCCCTAAACTTAACCAGTTCTTCAGAATTGAGGTTCTGCCTCAGAGCCAGGTTTTGGTCTCTATGAGGACTACTGGTCCTGACAAGGTCAGTTTTTTTTATGCCAGAAAATGTCCTAGTACACACTCTCATACATAGATGATGCACATACCAGGACACATGTTCCAGTCTGGGCTGGCTTGTTGGATGTATTCATGAACAGAGCCTGTAGCCTGTGCAGCTGTTCCATTAGTGACCTGCGGGGATGAGAGGAGAAGACAGACAGAATAATCAGAAGACACAGAACATGGAGAAGACAAAAGTAAGTGGATTAATGAGGGTCTGGGGGAACAAGAGGGCAGAAGTAAAAAAAAAAAAGAAATACTCCCAGAGAAATTGCCAAGAACTGAAAGTGGAGACACTTTTTAATATTACTCACATGTTGCACTTCTCCAGCTGTGACACTTTCCTCTGCAGCTCCTGGTTGTGTGCATTGCAGGCAGCCATCCTGGGGAGTTAAATGTGTCACTAACAGAAATATAATTATTCTGCTTGTTTTCTTTTTCTTAAAAAATCCAATTATTGCCAGGAATATATAATTAGGACCTGAATAAATTATTGGTTGATTTTAAATGTTCACGTCGGGAACTATTGGATGCTGACATCAGGGTAAAAGTGTGTAATAATAGCTTCATATATACATTTGTACCAAACTTTTGGGTTCTGGATGTACACTGGTGTTTGCCCTCTAAATAAGAGGATTCCAGTCTTTGTATTTGCAAACATTAAATATTAAAAGGTCAGCTTTTCTCCCGTCTCTCCTGACTCAATTTGTGTTTGTTTTTGTGAGTGTTTGTTTGTGACGGTTCGATAGTTTGGTAAAATACTGTTAAAGAATGGATAAAGCATGGACTCTTGAGCCAGTGGAGATCCAGCAAAGCCCTATCAAAAAATGCTCTCAGACAAATACAATTGAATCAGGTCGGGGTTGTGTTGAGTATGTGTGTCTCCCCATATTAGGGTTTTTATTCCATTAACTCTTATTGAAAAAAAACAAAACATTGTAATCATTGTAACGGCTGCATGTGAAGGACGGGGTAATGCAAACATTGCGGGTCAGAATGCCTCATATCGAGACAAAGGAATTTATTTTTACATCTTAATTGATAGCATATAGAAAAATACACAGTGTAGTAGAGGGAACATCAGGTTTAACAGATCAAACCTCAACACTAACTTTAATAAATGTCTTCACCTAGAGTTATAGACACTTGCGTCAGTCTCTTACTCCGTTACATGATATTATTGTAAATATAAATGCATCTACGAAGTGGTTTAAAGGATGACATGTTTCACATTTTAATGGAATATTTATAATATTGAACTAAAACCCTTTTCACTCTCACATTGTGTCCAACTTGTATACTTCCCCCGACTCAAATACATATGTAGATTTGGACGCCAAACTGATCATTATTGTCCTTGAGGACCCGTACAGAAAATCGCCACAGAGGGAGAATGACATGTTTGAAAGCCCATAATAAGAACATCAAGAACAACATGAAATCAGTTCTATCACGTGTGTGGCCCATCAGAATGCCACATGGTGACTTTACTATGGTGAAAAGACGTAACCAAGGGCCACCTTGAGCGCACCATCAGTAATAGAAAGCATATTGAATTTGTAATTAAAATGAAAAAAAAAACCCTCACAAAACCATCATAATTGGACTTGTCACTCTTACATTTTTAAATTGGGGTTCTCACCTGCTCTCCAGTCCATCAATATATTCCTTCTTCTTCTTCCTGCTCTCCTGAGCAGACTGCTTGTTACGAATCTTACGGCGTATTTTCTTCAGAATCCTTTCTTCGTACTGATTAACAGAGTATAGGCGATATTTTTTTATTTAGTGCCCCAACTAAACCAAGCTGAGGAGATCACAAGTGTTTTTTTTTGTTTTTTTTATGGTTAAGTTTTTTAATTGCAGTGTACCTTGGTGAGAGGGAACTGGCTCGGTAGAGAGGCCCCCTCCTTTGCTAACAGCTTCTTCTCATCCTCATTGAGAATCAGCTCTTGAATGGACTGTTGGGATGGCTGTGGGGCCTAGTGGTGAGATATGAATACTAATAATGAGAACATCACCATTGCAGTTTAATTGAGTTTATTCCAACACACACGCAGACACCCAAGCCCCCCCCCCCACACACACACACTTTGTGGAGCTTCACAGGACGTAGTTAAACGAGAGCGGCCTATCAGACCATCTTCATCACTCTCATTTCATGGCTACCTCAAAGCAATTATGGCAAGACCTAAGTTGCTTTCTGCCACTCTCTTGTTCATCTGATTAAACTGGGAATATGAGCAGTGTGTGCTGACATCTGAGCATGCAGCAAACTTTCGAATGAAAAAACAGATCAGTCACCTTTTTATCTAAAATAAACAAATTGTGTGTCAGAAGGCTTAATTGTGCAGAGATGCCACGATATACATACACTCACCAGTTCCTGTGTTCCAGACAGAAGCAGATCTTTAACAGTCAGAGGGAAGTCAGAGGACACATGTGGTCGGTGTACATCTGGAGGATATTGTGTAAGCCTTGCTCTGCCCATTGGGAATGCAGGATCTGTATGCACACAGACACACACAGTGGCATTGTTCGGATTGTGTCCTCAACAATACTAATACAAATATAAAGACATGACATTCAGAGCTGCAGGGTTCCTCAAATACCAACTGTTCTGCTCGATACCTCAACAGGTGTGGTTTTATTTTTCATCAGCAAATAATGTCAGTGATAGTTTGAGCGCTATCCTCCAATATCTCAAATAACATGTGTAATCTTGTTTTATCCTCTGTGATGCTTTATGTGCAGGAATGCAGCCAGAAGACAGTGTGGTGACATTTAAAATTGGGTTCCTGGAAATAAATGAGTTTGTTTTTTTATCTATTTTCCTCTTTATCCCCAGTGAACACGTCTGTATGTATGTACATAATGTGATTCCTTGCAACGTCTGTCTGTGTTAACTCGCCTGTCGTTGTGTCGTCAATGTGTGTGTGGCTTTATTGAGCATCCGTCTTTACCTTTGCTCTGGAGGTTATGTTTTTGATGGAGTTTGTCTTGATTGAAATGTTCTGGAAGTGGAAGAAGGGAAGACGAGATTGGTGGTAATCCAGATTCAGTGACGTTGGTGGAGGTTTGTTTAGTAACAAGTGTAGTAACACTAGAATGTGATTGAAGCTTTTATAAAAAAATCTATTCTACAATTATTTTTTGTAACTCTTCATTCCCCTCTTTGAAACTGTGTATCATACGTATTTGTGACTCACTGAGGTCAATGGAGACGTTGGCTGCTTCCAGGCTTGCCTTTGTCTGCGGCCTCTGGCTGAAGTACTGAGTGTCCTCCGGGGGGCTCTCAGGGCGCTGAGGGCTGTCCATGTGGTCTGAGGGAGGGTCCTCACTGATCCCACTATCACTTGGAGATGGGGACCAGAGAGGGGACCCTGACACTGACACAGAATCATTCCCTCTCAAAAGGGCATTGAGAAAGTCGTCATGTGTCTGTTCAGGTGGCTGCAGCATCTGCTGGAAGAAACAGCTCATTATAAGACGGCAAGAAATGGAACTGGCTTAAAGGCCAAGGACAAACTGTACAGTACACAGATGAACATGTATGGAGTTCCATTAGAGATCCCATTGTCTGAGACTCACATTCTGTTCCTGCATTGTCCAGCTCTGATGGTTGCTATGGTGTTCCGGCGCTTCCTGACAAAGAATTCCATCATTTTGATCAAACAGCCAGTAGAGCAGCTCCATGTCTCCAGAACCCTGAAATGAGATCATTACATTTAAAATGACAACACATAGGGATATTCATGGCTACCCTTGGTGACTTCACTTTTCTGGGTAAGAGTTCATGATGATCCTACCTGGACGCACTGTACTGTAAAATATAGATAAGGACCAATATGTTTGTATGTACTCTAAACTGTCTCAATTTAGGCATAAAATAAAGACTTTGGAGACCCTTCATTTAAATGGCGTTTGTATTTGAGTTTTAAGACAGTTGGACCTACACCAATCAGCGAACTTAATGTACCTACCTACGCACTGAATCATCCTGAATCAATGCCACTATCACCGTGTCAACAGCGAAATACATTCCTCTGATTTGAGCAACTAAAACCGTTTCTATGAATAATATATTAGCAGTCATTTGTTTGAAGTTAGATTTAATAATCAGATGTAGGTTTTAATTTCCTCTCTCCAGACTGAACCACCCATGCCCCAGTAACCCACATCAGGACAACTATGATGTAATGAAAAGGCAATATTTAGATATTTACCTGATCTGGGCAGTTCTCCATAAGTCTCCGTTTGTTGGACGAAGCAGAGAGATCTCCAAAGATCCAAGCAAAATATCCAAATCGCCTTGTTATGTAGTAGCTTTGTCTTTGTTCCTGAAAGTCTCCACGGTATCTCTCAGCTCTTCTTCATGGGTCCAAAGTTTAAACTCCAACTCAACACACCCAGCTGACTGACTTGCTGTGGGTCTATTGGCTTATGAGGAGATATGATCTGATAGGTAGGCATTAACACGTAACTAAGGAACTTCACACGTTGCTATATCTTGAGACGGATGACGAGAAAAACTTCAGAGAGGCCAAAGTCTATTGTTTCCTTTTTTTTGGAGAGTATATTGATGTACTGTTAGCTCTGACCTTTGGCATACATTCAGAGCATAGCTACTCAGCTGGGACAGTTCTTTGTCATTATTCATCTCTTCTCTATTGTATATAGGGATCTGCCTTGAGATGTTGCGTGACATTATAACACACCCTTATATTCTAGGCATGTGCCTCACCTCTGTTGACTGAGAATCATGTTGCATGGAGTTGTTTGTGAAAGGGATGTTGGCGTGATATATTTATTTGTAGATTAAGCCTGCACAAATAGGCCTTTTGCAAAGCTTTTTGACAAAATATGTTATGACCTTCAGACTCTTTGTTACATGCTTTGTGTGTCTCTTATTTCCCACTTGTGAGATTGTCTTTCTGGCCAGGTGCACTGTCATTTGTGTCAAAGTCTCACCTACCTCCCTTGAGTATTTGGTATCCAGGCTCCCAGTCCAGTTATCAGTTCATTTTCACAGGCAGTCTGACCTTCTGATACATCTGTTCTTTCTAGTATTTCTCCACCTGCCTGCTGATCAGCCTGAGCATCTGTAAGTTTAATAACTCCAGCGCTATTCTTCTAGTACCCAGTGTAAATTAGCAAGAAAGAACCACCACACTCAACTTTAAAATACAACATAGTCTTACTTTCTCCCAACCTGACTCCGAGTCTTCAGCTGAGATGGTGAATCTGTGGATCCTGTTAACGAGAGGCCAGTCTGCTGCTCAGCTGCTGCTCATTCCCATCAACCTGAACCTGAGAAAACACTCACCAGCAACTTCACGAGTCACACCTGTTCAATTTGTTGTTGAAGCAAACACCTAAGCAGCCAATAACATGGCAGGAACCTAATACATCTTGGCGTGTAGACATAGACATGGTGACCTACTGAAGTTTAAACCGAGGATCAGAACGGGACAGAACGACTTTGAACGTGAGGTTGTTGGTGTCAGCTGGGCTGGTCTGAGTATTTCACAAGCTGCTCCTCTACTGAGGATATCATGCGCAGTAATCTCTAGGATTTATTGAGAATGGTCTGAAAAGAGGAAACATCCGGTGAATGTCAGTGCTCTGTGTGAAAATGCCTTATTGGATGCCAGAGGTCACAGTGGCCAGACTGTCTGATGATAATGATGGAAAGACAACTGTTAGTGAATTAACCACAATCAAAATATGCAGAAAACCATCTCTGAGACCTTCATAAGTGTACTGTTCACCTGATAGAGAGACTGGTGTGTGTTTATGAGAAACAGAAAGTGTTGAAGCAGTATCCAAGGCTTGAAAATAGTGAGACTTAGATGTTACATGATAAGATAACAGTTGAGGGCCTATAAAATGCAAAATAACATTTTTACATATTGAATTTGATCAAATACACAAAATATAATAAATTGATTTATATAATGGGCTTTACCAAAATGGGTTTTAAATTGAGTCTTAATGTTGAGAATGAATGCTGTTTGTTCTCTTTATGCTCAGCCATAAAACTGATTTTATCTACAGTACAAACTGTCTGTACAGACACGGCAATCGTCCAGAGCTTCTCGTCTAACTCTCACCAAGCTCAGTATGCACAGTTCAGGTGTGTGTGACCCCCACTTTGTCACAGGTCATTTTGTCACAATTAAACTGTACAAAAAAAATGTCTTTATGATTTTGCATATGAGATAAATATGCACATCCTCTCTGGTCTAAATGCCAGGGGGAGCAGTGGAACAAGGCCACTGCCAAACAGATTTGATTTGGTAGCTTGAATCTGCTGTTACTAACAGTCCCTGCTGCAGTGCACGATAAGTGGCGGCAACAAATAGCAACAGTCTGTCCCTTAGAAACGCCACAGCAGCTGGGAGGATGAGAAGAGTTGAGTAGGTGAAGCGGTGACTGTGGATGGCAGCATGTACTCTAGTTGTAAACCTTAACTAGAGCGTCAATTTTGTCCAGTGACATTTGAAGGTATGATAGGTTAGCTGTCCGTTGACATATCGGAGTTACAGTGTCTAGCCAGGACTTACACTGGGTTTTCATAAAAGGAGAATTACATCATCATTATTGCTTTGCTATCTATCACAGAAAGGTTTCAAAGGGCAACAGCCCTGCAACGGTGATTCAACAAGCTCTTTAACTTTACAGCAAAAAAAAAAAGTGGTGCTCTGTACAATCAGAATTATCTGCAGTCATAAATCATGTTTAATTACTTCTCATCTGTGTTATCAACAGTATTGTTCCCCACCAGTATGTCACCAGTTTGTCCTTCCAGTCATAAACTCTGTCTTTTTCAGGACCAGTAGTCCTCATGGGGACCCGTCGTATTGAGGTACAACCTCATTTTTGAGGCTCTTGTTTACAGAGAGTCAGTTATTAAAACTGAATTACACTTCTTGTGTTGGTTCCCCATATGGAGAAATAACACTGTAATATTCTAATAAATAAACAACAATGATGAGAAAAGAAAAGACGATTAGAACAGAACGCTTTTGTTCATGTAAGTGGCGGCTGGACTGACGCAGAGATGCCAGAAGCATGTGTTCCTGCATTTGCTCGTGCCTCAGGGGGGGGGGACACTGCCTTCACACTGAAAGGTCATCTGCCTGACAGCACTGTGAAATTATCATTTAAAGGTAACAGTAATGCACTTGGCTTACTCTTATAGACACATCAGCCTTCACTCATTCTCAAGGGGCATTTTGTTTTATAATGGATGGCTGCTATTCTTGCAGAGATTAACATCTTATCACCTAAAAAGAGCATCATGGACGTGTGTTCGCCATTTGAGGGCTACACTGTGCTGTCTCTCATGGTCCAGGAAAAGGAAAATGAGGGTCAGATGACAACAAATTCCGTGATGGATGCTGCGGCGTGCTACGTTAATGACCTCTGAAAACAACACAGCTTTCAGATTTACAGATGCTGAAGGCCAACTGCCAATCATTTCAGTAAATAGTATTCTCATAGGAGCTGACGCACCGCAAGGCCACCCAGGTGATTTTTGTGTAATTAGAATTTAATCTTTCCATAGCAAGGTTTTTCAATGGTATGTACAATCAAAGTATTTCAAAGATGGTATATATGTGGTCCGACATTTTAACATTTAATCACACTTATGGATATTCAAGTGTTAAACTTTCCAGATAATTTTAGCTTTCATTAGTTAATGATGCCATAAAATAAAGTGAGACATCGTGATGGACAGCTGAGACTGAATAACGACGAGTCAAGCCTATACAGTCTGTGAAGAAACCCAGGTCAGCGAAACTGCATTCTCAATTACATTTTGGACAGCTGGACAGTTCACCAGTCCATCACAGGGACACATAGAGACAACCATTCACTCTCTGACTCAGACCTACGGTCAATTTAGATCGTCAGATTTACCTAAATAAGGACAACCCGCACACACACACACACACACACACACAGGGAGAACATGCCAGATAACATTTGGTTAGGGCAAATCTGTATCAGTGACAACTACTATATCCGAAATCTAAACTGACAGAAATTATGATATAATTACAATTATTAGTATTGTTCTTTGAGACCAAAACCACCAACCTTTCTGAGGGGTGAATTCAAAATCACACAGAATATCAAAGACAATGTTCCCTTCATTTCTTTGATCAGTCTAGTTATCAGAGTTATCCATGAGTCATCAGCCGAGCAGCAGACCACTGTCTACGTCAAGTGTTGGAAGATCTGTTGCAGATTGTTGTGGACCTATCAGGATGTTAGTGAGGAAAAAAACATGACCTTTTCCTAACCCGAGTCAGGAGATATTAGACATTTAAAACCAGGGTGACGATAACACCTGGTGGTTACGCCATAAAGTGCCACAAGCAGTTAAAACTATCATGTTGCCGTGCACACCTGTACGACCTGTACATGCATTAACGTTTAATACAAAGCAATTGAGAATGCAGTTTAGCTTAGGGAGTGTTTTTAGAAAACAAGGTTCAACCTCAGGACACAGACATAATTTTGTCTTCTTACCAGAGACAGACACTGAATTACAGAGCACCAGGCATAATACAAAATAATATATGGCCACAACAAAAGCCTGGCATTGCTATTTACTTAAGCATATATTAAATTATATATTACAATATTGAGATTCAGTCTCCCGTCACACTGATGATCACACTCAAGCTGTAAACAGAGTCTCGACGAGGTGCAGATTGTCTTTTTCAGTCCACATCGCTTTTGTATTAAATAAAAATATAAATAGATCTTCAAATAAAAAAACTATGTAGTTTAAAGATGTTCTCACTCGTTTACAGCGAGTGAATGGTCAGAATGACACATTTCCTGTTCCTTTGGGGAGCAAAAATCTTTACCATAGACTCTCGTAATAAATGGTGCATGCGCAGTAGACCCCCCGCCCCCCAATACAAAAGACTGGAAAATGGCCACAGCCGAGCAGAGATAACCAGATATAAACATATTACTTTAGTAACTACCGCTCGACATGCTCTTATGAGCAGCTGCAGTCCTGGCAGCATCAGTGTGGACGCACGTCTTCTCCACAGCAGATGAGACACCTGATGACTGAGTCCATCATGTCTTTATAAACGTCTGTGAACATCAAACTGGTTTGGAGCAACGCTCCCTGTCTCTTTCTCTCTCTCAATCTCTCTCTGTGTGAGTCTCTCTCTCTCTGTCTGATCTTTAATCGATCACCCACCACTTCGATCCGTGCTAGGTGTTTTTTTTTCTCTTTTGATTCGTGTAGTGCAGCCCTCAGCTCTTGCCCTTCAACTCCAAGGAGCCGCTCTGCATGTCACCCTCAGCCTGCCGGGTCAGGCACCGTCGTCCTTGCAAAGCCCCAACCTGAGTGAGGTGGACAGCACTACCAGGTGAGAGGAGACTTGGAGGCCAGGGAGGATTATGGTTACAGGTATATGTATACATAACAATCCATGAATTTAAGTCGCCTTATGTAAGAATGTGGCCAAAAACGGTTACTACACTCAAATTCAAAATACCGAGGTCTTTTTGGTTTTCGTTTTCTCCGCCATTGTAGCTCAGACGTAACTGGCAACCCGTGGTTGCTCGGCAGCTGAGACTCTACTGACTGCAATGATTGGTAGACGGCCATAGGTGGCGCCACATACCAAAACATAAACATGATTTTAATGCAAATATTTTGGCTGTACTGTTGTTGTTGGTGAGTTCAGTTCGTTATATGAATATTATGAGTCTCTGTGACCTATTAGGAGGATTTTATGGCCAGGCTTTAGATTTATAACATAGCACACCTTTAATATTTAGTTCACACAAAATAATAATTTGTGGTCGAAGGAACCAATTGTTTTTTTCCCCGCCTGCTGCTGTGTACAGAAACAAACAATAAAGTGAGGTATCTTCTATTCAGATTCAGGCTTGCTGTCCAGATGATGAACATGTTTTGTTCATGAGACACAAAATACAAATATATTTTAAGACAAAAAGCTTTCACAAAGGCCAAGTCAAGTTACTGCTGGGGTTAAGCGGCTGATAATGAAGTCATGAATCCCAGAAGTTGTGCAGCCAGGTGAAGAGAATGAGTAGATGAGTAGAGTCACAGCTATGATTTCAGTTCCCCTTCTCTATTTTATATTTGTATTTTAGATAGAAGTGCCTTTTCCCTAGGTCACTTTATTACAATGTACAATGTCTTAAACTCAGCTTAAGTGTGTGGGTTTTGTATATGCCGTATATATTACTACATCTTCTTTGTCACCTTAAACACAGTTGATATCTTGGCACTTTTTTTAAGTTAAGTAAAGAGGAGGGGGGATTATTTTTTAGCAGAGGCAGAAAATAACCCATCAACCATGAATACAAAGTAGCACTCAGGCTTTGACTTCAACACACTATTAACATGTCAAAGCAGCTATGAGACAACTGGCTCATTTCCATAGAATCCCTTGTGAGTTCTGGTCATCATCAGGATCATCATCTGGGTGATGTCACGTTTTTCATTTTGATAGAAGACCCTGCAATTATTCCAATACACTACATTTCTAAGGCAGAACAAATTAGACGAAGAAAAAAATAATCAATCACTGATTACATAACAACACGTGCGACTGCTTGAATCAGATTGATTTGTCTTGTGTTTCACCAAATTAGCAGTTGCGTGATCTGGGAATCAAATGACAACTTAATTTTGATTGACTGCCCTGTTAATGCATCTTAGACACAAAAGCACAACGATAAGGTTTGCTAACCAAATAATCCAGACTGAGAGAATCATTTTTCTTTAAAAACATAACAAACTAAAAGGAGAGCACTCACTGGCATGAACACTAAAACAGACATTACTTTGTGAGAGAAGAAATAACCACAAGGTGGGAACAAAGTGGGAGCTCAGCTGTCTAATGCATTCTGTTGAAAAGAGAGGCTTTCAAGGCGACGTGGACCCAGGTGAAGATGCACAAGAGCAGTTCTCAGGCTAAAAGATACTGGAGACAATGACACTGGGTATGAGGGTAAGGAGACAAGGGTCAGGACTCAGGCAAGAGGTAAAAGACTGAAGCCAACGTGTAACGTGAAAATAAAAAACAGCAACCAAATGGTTACAGTATGTTCAGCCACATTTTTCAAATCCTATTAAATTCAGACACAGATCAGGTTTGACAGTTTGCATTCATTGCAAAGTCTTCTGCCGCCGACTCTCCTGTGAACATGACTGTCATCTAAAGTGGCATGCACTGCATCTTTTTTGCATGCATCATCAACGACAACAGAAAATGTAATGTGCGAGTCCAGAAATAGAAGCAAGCTATTGCAGCAAATTAGTGGGCGAGATTTAGCTCTATACAGACAGGACAGTGTACTTCTACCGTTTCCTCTACTGCTGTTTGATTTGCCGTGCTGCTGGTGCAAATCCATGATGTCTGGGCTCAGTGCATGTGTATATAGGCAAAAAGCCACATGGATTATGATACCACATACTGATTCCTGTGTCTAAATGGCTCTGAATCTAAATTTAAGTTTCTGACTTCCCTGCAAGTGCCACGTTTTTCTTCCATTCCCAAAAGTGATGCAGATTAAGTGCATATGTGAGTGTGACTCAAAATAGTGCCAGGATATTTTCCCAACAAACGTGACCCACATGTTAAACTGTTCAGATACATAATGCATTAATGGTTCACTGAAGTTATCCTTCAAAGTCCTCTGTGTTTCTTCAGAGGTCAAGGGACTAGAATGTCAACCAAGAAATGGTGAGTTTTTGTTAGGGTTCGGTTAGTCATGTCTGTCATTTTGTATCTCCAGGTTTTGCAATTTTAAGGTATTCAGCTGGTTATAATATGCAGCTTCACCCTTAAATGCCACCATACCTACACACACGGATCCCTTCCAAGCAGTCCCCCCCCCCAAGAATAACTTTGTCTCTCGCATGCAACCTACTGCCACCTCCTAAACCTCTATGTATGGCCAAAATTAATTTACTAAATCAAAGTTATTTCTGATCGTCAATCATGTGAAGTTCAAACGACACTTAAATCCTTAGAAGCCATTAAAGAACTTTCTGAAAGCCACTTAACAACTCATGGACTTTAGCAAAGACTTAATGACAGAGGCCTTAAACGCTTATTTTTGCTCTGTCTGCTTTTCCGCTTTTTTTTCAAATCGCTTCTGAGAGATTTACTCGTCTGTGTGTTTGATTCAGTTACACAATCCGTTCACACTCTGTCAGTAAAAAAAAAATGGATTAGCTCGACTTGAAGTAAACAAAACACTGATGAAGAGACAGTGGTGGTTGCTCTAAGACAGCAAGGGGAGCTCAGCTTCCTTTAAAATGTGTCAAATATGTACTGACGCTGGGCTTCTGCGTGATGATTGGAGGAACTAAGCGCCTGCTTAGGGCCCTGTGACCACTAGGGGGCCCACGGAGAAGATTTCATGATCTTATTTCTTTTATTGTTTATGCATGATGATAACATTACCATAGCACTGATAAAACAAAACACAATAGGTTAAATAATATTATACTAATATTATATATAGTACTGCTATTGGAGTAGTGATTCCTTCCCCCTTAGAGCTTAGGTAATGACAACCATGACATTTATGTGCATTTGCACACTATGCTGTACATCAGAGAGAGTGTGAACATGTATATCCCTCTGGAGTTGAAACAAAGAAAGCAAGAGAAAGCAGAGAATGACAAAAGAGAACAAGCTATAACTAAAATTTAGATTTAAAATCACTCCCAGAAGCATCATGTCATGTTCTGCTTTAGTATTGGGGTTGGCCCCAAAATCAAATTTGACTTCGGGCCCCATTAAGTCTTGAGCTGATTGTGAAATGTTTTCAATATCTGGATTTCTTCCATTGCCCCTGATACGGCAGGCAGAATAGATAGATGGATAGATCCTCTAGCGTGTCAAGAGTTTATTTGCATCACTTATGTCACAAGCTTGACTTAATTTCAACTCTAATTCGTTCACCTACTTTGCTTCTTTTTCCTAACGTGATACGTTTTGTGACTATAGAGGCTCTGAGCAGTACCTGTGCTTGGGGATAAAGCTTTGAAATGTTTTCCAAAGCTTCAAACAATGAGTCTTGTAAGATGTTGTCACTGCCTCGCCTCAGGTGAAATCAGCACAAGCTGGAAGGATTTATATCAATAGAATGGGAATGTTTGGGCATCAATCATGGTCGAGCTCAAAGACGTCAGCTCAAAAGGACGCGTGGGTTTGCAAGGTTACTTTTTGTTTGTTCTGGTGCAATATGTATAACACAAATTCTTACCTTTAAATGCTGAGTGATAGTAGAGGTTTAGGAACATGAGGAAAATTAGAGTTGTAACTTCTCCCACCAAAGCACTGCACTAAGTGTACACTATCTTGAGAGCATGTTTGTCACTTTATCTCACTATAGGACAGCCTTTTCTGAATGGAAAATGGATCACTCTCCTAAACCATATTCCATTGAGAAAAATCAATGGTTCAGTTTTGGGTAAATCTGAAGGAAGGATTTCAAATGCTAAACTAAATTTTTAAACTTCATAATGGAGGCAGCTGTGGTTCAACAACTCCTGTCTGCTGTTACAAACCGCAGATGTGCTGTTGCTGCAGATGGGACTGTGTGGTGCTCGGTGCATACTTTAATTTGATGTAATTTGACCAGACTAGTTGGGATCAGATCAGGGCGTTGGTTCAATGTACGGTGAGCGACTTAATAAAGCAACTTTATTCTAATAATGCATTTATATCGCTTTCATTCTCTCCTGCAGAAACTAGGTTATTTTAGCTGCTTAACTTCATGTCAAGCACGTCACTTTCTGTTTGATTTTCGTCCGCTGTGTACGATCACAGAATCATGTTTCAAAGGTGTCATTGCTGTGCCACTTTCTTTAATGGTCTTTAAAGGGCTATATACTGACCCTCTGAGGGTATTCCAACAGCCATATTTTACCCTAATGAATAAAATCAGGACATTTTGAGACAGAAAGAAACGTTTAGGTCACAAAGTAGCCTGTATTCAGTGTTGACAGGTTGCATGCACCCCGCAGGTGAAAATCAACTTTTGGCAGACAATCATTTTTGGGCTCAATATTGGCGCTATGGTTTTACTGGATGCAGCCCCCCACCCTGAGGCTCAATTTAGAGTGTCCAATTGACAATGAGCAATGGAGATTGGGTACCTTGCTCAAGGGTGGCGGATTCGATTCGAATCAGCAATCCTCCGGTTCCAAGACCAAATACCTTCCGCTCAGCCATGGGCTATTATCACTATGCCTCTATGGGATAATTTTGTTTCATGCATAGGAGTTTTGTAGCTCAATGTGATTCACTCATGTGTGCTGCAACAGCAACATGGGAGACTAACATCCCTATATTCCCGATACACCACTTGCACTTGTACTACCTGGGGGGGGGATAATTTATAGCATTTTGTGTTTGTCTGCTGTATTTTGTAGTTTATTTTGATACATTTATGAGTTCGGGTATTTGGTATATTATTTTAAAATACATTTGTATGTATCTTTGCCCATGCATGCCCTCTATCAATACGCGATCTACTATAAAACACGACATGAAATTAAACACTACTATACTGAGAAGCACAGAGAGTGAGTGATGTGGTGTGGACCTTATAGGTTTAATCTGGCTTATTTTGGTTTAATTCGCACAAAAAGTTCACTAAAAGCTCACTGAAGTTATACTTTTTTAAAGTTTGTTTGTTTACCTTCCTCAGAAGTGTCACGTGATGCTGCTATGATCACCGGTATAATGTCCAGCTGTCAAAATGTGCAGGGTGGAGTGGGGGTTCCAGGTGTGGGATGCCATACTTTTCTTTTCTTATTTCGACTCCCTCCATTATCCATCTGTGGAACCGTCACTCCAACCAGGATTCTGTGGAAGATTGCAGGAAATACAGTCACAGGTCACAACAACAAACTTTGACTAGTAGCCAAAGAAAAGAAGGTAGTTCACAGTATCCTTTCACAACAGTTAAACATGTAGTAGACATGCGTTTATATTTAAAAGTTACACAATATATTTGTATAATGATTAATGATTATCATGGCAGTCAAGATGTAATGTTAAATGCCAAAGTATGCTTGGGTTTCTCAATATAAGTCTACCAATAAAATGGCAGAAAGTATTAAAGTGTTCTGCATGTAGCTTATGGCAAAACTTCAAAGCTGTGTTGAGTTTATTTCTGCTTCTGATTTATTTCATTATTTTTGATTTACTTCACCCCACCTCTTGTCCAATAGCCTCAGGATGACGAAGCCAAAAGAGGGGAGAAGCAGGATAAACTGCACACCATGCCCTCTATGAAGGCAGCTAACGAGCACGTTGCAGAGTCCTCTAACATTCTTTCTGTAATAGGACATACAGTATGAGCAAGCCCACGACTGATAGATTTAATGACCCTGAGCAAGCTCTGTCACCTCTTGGTTGTTAAGCAGACATGTGAAAAAAACTCAGCCGGATAATGAAACACCTTGCCCCAAATCACGAATCATTCCCTTGACATTTCTGAAATTCGATCAAGTCGAGTGGCCTTATATTGCAGATGATAGAGAAAGTTTGTTTCTTGGATTGCAGCATTTTACCCAGCCGTCCTCCTCTATCCTTACCATCCAGGAAAGGTCAACACCATTTTTATTACTATTACTTGTGGATGGAATATGACGAGGCTGCTGCCCCCTCAGGCCGTCGCTTGGGGAAATAAACGTACATATATAACTTATTTCTAAGATGAAACTGAAGGGGGAGATTCAGAAATTAAGGAGGACCTGCAGATGACCTGACACTTCTATTTATGCCTCAGTCTATTGTCATCATGCATTCTCGTATACTGGAACCTCCTGTGCAGGAGAAGCCAACCTCCAGGATCCAACTTCATACTCACACGTCATTCAAACAAGCATGCACACTTGCAACCAATCACGCACTCACATTCAGACACCCACACACGCAAGGAAAATGAAAGGGAAAGCATGAACCTGGGGTCATAAAACATCATGAATCTGATAAAGAACGTGTAAAGAAAATGACATGTCTTTAGACCCAACAATGAAAGAAAACTGTTGGTTGCAATAAGCTTCTTGTTATATAAGTTATTTGAAATTATACTTGGACTGTCAGATGGTGTCACCTGACCTGCGTGGGAAGAGTATTTGAAGCACCTTCCATCGACATCTCCTTCAGGCCTTCACACACCACAGTTTTTTATTTTAGTCACACGCTATAAAAGTTTTGCTAAAGTTTGCTTGCGCTGTGACAAAGCAGAGAGATTATCAGTCGACTCAGGAAGCCAAACTTCCAAAACGAAGCCCTTAATATATTATATTTATTGATATTTAAGACAAAGCTTTAGGGGGAACTGGCAATAATTTATCACAGGTTAGTCATTACTGAGACTCGAGTGTCCTTACCTGACATGACCTGGTGAGGAAATCCACAGTGGAATGTAGCTTCCATCTAGTGGTCAGAAAGTGTAAGTACATGTTCAGCAGCAATTTAATCAACAGCCACTGATATTTGCAATCTGAAGACAATCTGAATACTGAATGTCGCACATGACTAACTTTACAGAGACTGCATTTCTACAGATATATCCATATGTATATATATATATATACATATATATGATCTATATAGATATACCTAGATAGATATCTAGATATAGATATACATATATATTACAACATTTCTGTAGAAGGCAAAGGAATGCAGTAACCATTTAAACCATTCCACACACAGGTAATAACAATTCAAATAGTTCAAATTTGAAAAGCACAGTTCAGAAATACGTAGTTAAAAGTCAATAATAGAAGAGATTTAAGAGAAGAGCACAATAATATTCTTCTCAAATTCAAATTGTTAAATACAAATATGAAATCTGTGGCACAATTTAAAGCAATAGAAGTAGTCTGAAACAATATGAATACCAACAAAATATGTAAAATAATACATTATGATTGTATCCTTTTTAGGACTATTGGTAACACCTTACCATGCAGTAACATTATGGTAATAGTATAGTATATTGTTTCAAACTAAGCACATATAGTATATGCGATATTATCGCCTTACTGTCATATTAACAAACACACAATTGCTGTGAATAAACAAAAATTTACAAAATGATAATCATACTATTACCATGTTGCTACCCTTTCATTATTACTAGCCTAGCGAGGATGCGCGCGCAGTTTGAGGTCAGAAAACGTCACAACAGGTAAGCGATTAGCATGTATGTCCACTGTCCTCCACTGGATATTATGCTCATTGTTGGACCTAAATAAATTAGTACTAGCCGACGGCAATAGTCTGCCTGACCCAGCACCCATAAAATATTGTGGCTAGATATCCAGTGGCCGGCTATTCACTCTTACCTTTATAGATAAACCTAGCCCGTACACGCGAGAAAGTCAACCGGGAAGCCAACATGGCCACGAACAAGTCGCTAACCCGGTGCTAGCCGGCCGGCAGCTAACTACAAGCTAGCTACGTCCAAGATGATAAATGATAACTTACATGAAATGAAGTGAGCACTACAAACGCGAGCACTCTTTGATTGCAGTAGCATCGCTCCAGTCTTCTTTTTTTTTTTAAATGCTTGGAGCCACAGACGACGTCTTTTGAAAGGGATGAGGTCCTGTAGCAGGGGTGTCAAAGTCAAATGACCTGGGGGCCAATGAGCGTCTAGTGTGGTCAAAAGGGGGCCGACCTAGAGAACAAAAAGTGAGGGGAAAAAAAACAACTGTTCGCAATATTGCATCATGATATCACACGTATACTTCGTAATACTATTTATGACTCAAAATGAATCTATTAATATCAAAAACAGAGACATTTATTGAAAATAACGTAAATAATAATGTGGACAGCTGTAATTAAATCACCAAACTAGGTCTGCGTCATGTAATGATAGGGCCCACACGTCCGTTTCAGCTACTTCCATTCGTGCCTCGGGCCCTAACAAGCGTATTTATTTATGTAATTTAATGTTGTATGTCACATGTATCAAACTCAAGGCCCGGGGGCCAGATATGGCCCGCCACGTCATTTAATGTGGCCCGCGAGTGATTAATTGGTCTTAAAAATCTGTGTTAAAATAGGTCTCTGCTGCTTTAAGGCATGCGTTGACCATAAACTACATTTCCCACAATGCATGGTGATTGTGTTACCCGCAAAGTGACGGCACCGCCACTAGACCGCAGAGTATCATTGTATATGCATCATGCGACGAGTGAAATTGAATAAGTAATAAATACAGAAAGTTATTAAGCAATATGTTACAGAGTAGTTACCTTTATTTAACATTACATTTAGTTACATTTATTCTGTATGACAGTTACATCTGGCCATTTGAGGGTAACAATTATGCTGATGTGGCCCTCCGTGAAAATGAGTTTGACACCCCTGTTGTATGTGATACACTTAATAATGTGATAATTATGATGGAATGTCTTATTAATACTGTTATAAAAACATTGCTAGCAAACATATATTATATTCTAGTTGGTTGGACTGCTGTGCTGCATGATTTGAAGGGTTGCGTCACCTTGTTTAGACCTTTCCCTGCAGGGTCACCACTGACAGAACACTGCAACCCAGTGTGTGCAGGTCCAGCTCTAATAAGAGAGGAGATCAAGTATACATGAGGATTTTTGATCATTCTCAAATACCACCAATCCTCTGATTTGTCTGAGCTCCATATTACATAGATTTATTTTCCATTCCCTGACATTTCCACGATATATGTTTTGAGAGAAGATAAATATTTTCTCTGTAAGTGAGGTAAGGATGATGCAGACGTTTGAACAACAAAATCTACATTCCTGTAGATATTGAACAGCAGCAGTCCAGACAGTCTTGATATTTACTTTGGTTTGTTATGACGTCCTGTATCTTAAAATAATAAAAATAATAAAAATAGTAATAAACCGCCTTACAGGCTGGTGATAGAACAAAACTGCATCATCACACCGGGTGATAAGGTTCTCTTATGATGCGAGGATAATAACATGCTGCAGGAGACCAGGAACGTTCCAGCGCTTGCAGGATGAGAGTACATACAGTATTTGTGAAGAACAAAAAGAAAGATGCAGCTGCCACATACAACCAGTATTAATTAAAACTCAGCTAGGCTTGTGGTATATTTAAAACATTCAGAACTATAACGGTAAAACAAACTAAATATGCAATTCCAGTCTGATATTTTCATAAATACTATATATTGTCAATGACCTGTGGGCAAGGCAAAGTGTGTGCATAATTATTGAGACTGCAAGAGCCACTTTTCTGACCTTTTCCCACTAATGACTGCATTCATGCTCCATCCTCGTTGGATTTTTTAAAAAGCGTGACACCAGGTTGCTCAAATGGTTGTTTTAAATTCAACGCTGTCTCTCTTTTGATTATTTATACACCACAGAGAGGATGTGTGAATTTGTAGGACCTGCAATTATTCCTGTTTTGACAGCTCGGGATAAGGGGTCTCATTCAAATAACTTGTTAAAATTGGATATTTCAAAAATAATAGATTAAATATTGAAGCTTAGCACTGATAAACTTTTACCTGTGCCAAAATACAGTATCATTATTGATGCGCAAAACCATATCTTGTTATTTCACACAGCCAGTACTCATTTTATTTACTGTTCACCTAACATAAATAGAACTCCTAATTTCATACTATGCTCAACTAGCTATGGCAACACAGGTTTTCTGACGATATGCTGATGGTTAGTTCACATGTCTTACCCATACAGCTCATTCTTTTCCTGGTTGCAATTAGCAACGGAAGACAAGCATGCAGGACTTGTTTATTTGAAAAGCTCTGATCGATATCGCAGTTGTTCTCCACTTCTGGAGCAAGGACCTAAGACCAGAGGAGGAAGGTGCGGCACACTGACTCCACACTTCAGTCTGCTCTTATCACATCTCATCAGCCTGTTAAGCCACTCGCCCGTAACGCTGCCTCCTACGTGGCATGCCGTCATCACCTCGCGGCCTAATTTCCTTGAGCAACACCTTACAGTTGAACAAGCATGCTTTGCAATGCATAATCACAGTGCAGCGGTGAATTAGTCACCAGGGGACACGTCTGCAACTCTTAGCACTGATTAAACCACTACTCCTCCATGCCAGCAGCCCGAGCAGAGAGGAGGCTTCCTCCCCTGAACAGCAACATCTTGTCTTGTCAAGTTCTGCATACATTCACCAACATTTGCTCATAAGTGAAGGACATATGGCAAATTAAGCTGTGTATGTTTTCCCTGCCTATGAGTATTGTGTTTACATTATATGCAAGGATGTGGGGGGAATTGTTGAGTATGAGTAATTAGGAAGTGTGTGTACCTGGTATTCCTTATGTTGTGGGTAATTAAATCTGTTTTACACAGGACACATTATGGAGACTTGTCTTCCCTATGGGACAAAAAAAAATAGTGTCCCCTTAACCCTATAACGCCAAATGACAGAGAAACCCCACAGAGATGCAAGTACTGCATAGGCCACTGTGAGAGAAGCAGAGTGCATCTTTGTCTGAACAACTGTTTTCAAGCCTACCATCACTCAAAGTAAAAAGGTTGTGAACTGCAAATGAGTAAAAAATAACTGAAATGTTATGTCTTCCACCCTGCCAGTTCCATTGCTGCATTGCTTTTGTTGGATTTGTTTGTGTATTTTTGTTAGAATCTTTGAGAATTGTGACCCACTGTATCACATATGATACAAATTAAAACCCCTATATGGAAATTGAAAAAATATTTGAAAAGAAATTGTTTGTTTGTTCAGAAGGACCAATAAAGGCTCCAGTTTCAAAGAATGTTAATTTTCTGTCAATTATTAATGGTTTGGGCTTTACATGGTTAAATTACCGAACTTTAGGTTGAAGTTAGGTTAATGTTAGGTTCAGGGTTAGGAGTAGGCCAGTAGTAATTATAGTTAAGGTAAGAGTACGTCTCTAGGAAACAAGTCAGTGCGATGTCCTTTGAAGTCATGGAAAGCAGTCAGTGTGTGTGTGTGTGTGTCTGACTGTCTTTTAGTTTCGTTTGCACACAGTGCACACAGAATGCAAAGTTACTCCCTCAGCTGCCTTTTCTTTCCCCACGGACCCTGAACACATTGAGCCAGTCTGCCTCCATCTCACAGTCCAGTCTGGTTAACAAGCAGCAGAATAAACGCCAGCTAGTTAAATTATATGTAACTTTTTTACACCAAGCTAATAGTGTGACCTTTATTGATTTCTTGCCTCTGCCCTCAGCTCGCAGAAACACTAATGGCACTGGTCAATAATAAAAAAAAAACCCTGAAGTGCAAGTTCTCAATACCCCTCCCTGTGTGTTGACCACATCCCTAAAAATAGTCTCCACCACCCTCAGAGGCTGCTGCCATGACAGCTCAGTGCTCTTATTCAATATGAGCTGCTCTGTTTGTTTCCCCACTGCACATGTAAGCAGACTAACATGCTGAGCCATCCACCAAACACATCTACCTCAACTCACATCCCTGCCAATTCCCATTCAGACAACCAGCCACGTTTAGTCAGTACCCTGCCTCTTTTAATCAATAAATGTATAACACCATGAACTGAGCATAAAATAACACTCAGACTTGGTCACGCAAATCGAAAACAAACAGCACGTTCAGCAACTATATTTCACTCTGCACTCTGGGGCCTGACTGCCTCAAACAATTACAGACTGATATCAAAAGAACAAGCTCACAATAACAATAATGATAATAATAATAATAATAATAATAAATATCCTTGTGTCTGTGAAGCTACCACCCGATGTTTTATTGACCGCTAATGTCAATGTGTGCCTCAGCCTGCTCATGTCCTTCTCTCTGCACTTGCACTGATCGAACCTTGCAAAAAGAAATATTGTGAACACAGTTCAATAGAGCTGGAATTATCCTCAATCCGCGCCCCCCCCCCCCCCAAAGAAAACAACCAGCTGCCCTGGATAACCCATGCTTTTTCATCAAACTTCTGGGGCTTTGTTGACCCGTCTGTTTTTGAAGTGCAAACCGTGGCCTGCTTTACTGTACTGAACAACCTTTCCTCCTACCTTACAGGTAGGGACACTGCACTGAATTCAGATAAAGTGCAAGTCAAAGTTCTGGGATTGGACCTGTGTGGTGCCGACTCCTGCAGCAGCAGCAGTAGCAGTAGTATTGATTCTCCTCACAGCCTTGAGCCTGCTGTCACAGACAGTATATCACTTTATTTAATCCACTGTTAAATTGGCTGCAATTAGAAATCTGTCCAGCAGTTGATTTTAGTTGAATGGTGGTTTTGTGGCTATACGTCGAAAGCCAAACTGCGCCCTCTGCTTTGCATTACTTGTTTTGAAAATGGGTTTTTCACTTGTCAGTATTTGTATTTAGATGATGGATCTGGATCTGAGTGCTATTGACAGAATTTGCAAAGAGAAAGCAAATGATGCAAATAAAAGCTTCTCTTGGGGGATTAGCCTGTGTGCTATTTGGAAAGTACTTACAGTAAGTCTCCTAATTGTGGTTAATGTTTGCTGGTCCCTTGACTCAATCTAATGAACGATTGCCGATTACAATACCACTAGCCTTGACTTGCATTCACTTTACAATCATATAACTTCTCGTGTTTAATGTAGGGCACTCTTTATCTTGTTTTTATACTTTTATTAGTGGAGTATATTTCAACACACTTTGAAATGTTTTGTTTTGTTTGTTTGTTTGTTTGTTTGTTTTAAAAGCAATATTAGCTGTATCTTGTGCAGACAGATCCAATCACATTGGGGAGAAAATAATAAACACTATTTTTGCCTTATTCCAAGAGACGGAGTATATACGTTGTATTGCCAAGATATTAAAATACAAGGCATTTGCGTTGGTGTTTCGGTGCAGAAAGAAATAAAATAATACATACATAAATACATACATTATACTGGACATCAGTCTTGTATAAAGTACCAGAAAATGACTTTGGTAGAAGTTGCAGTCACTTTTGAAATTAAGATTCTGATATAAAATGTACTTAAGTTAGGATTGAGCCATGGTAGCTCAGTGGTAGGGTGAGTTATCTTTCAACTGGAAGGTTGCAGGTTCAATTTCTGGCTCTGCTAGTCTATATGTGTGTGTCCTCCTCGAGACTAGAAAAGCTCCTCAACCCTTTAAGGTACTACTCAACCATTTGGTCGACCACACTTTAAGTCACTATATCTCATTGAAAAATGCATCAAGCTGAACTCACTAACACTTAATGTGACTTGTTCTGTACTTTATGAATTATGCAAACCAGGTTTATTATGAACAGACATCTCAACCGTTTGGTAGAGGCCCGTATCTGAAATAATGTAGGGTCTAATAATATATATATATTGATTGATTGTCATTATTGTTATCATAAGTAAATAAAATAAAATAATAAAAAATGCAAATAAATAATTTTTCCTTTGCTTTTTTCTTGGTGCGTACCTTAAAGGGTTAAATAAATATAGACTATTACCAACTCTTCTTCATGTGATTGTATTAGGTAGTAATGAGTAACAAAGTAATAAGAAAATATAGTGGAGTAAAAGTTGCTAGATAACAAATTAAAGTACAGATACGTGAATGTTGTACTAAAGTACAGTCACAAAGTATTTGTACTTTGTTGCATTACAACACGGCTGGAGATAGGAGTTGCTGATTCTGTCAAATGAATAAAACAATGTTAAGATTTTCAGGAAGTCTGTTCCAAGTTTGAAGGACAAAAAGCACAAAAGTATACTGCCACTCCTTGCTTTGTTCAGTGAGCAGACAAACAGCTGCTGCTGCTGCTGCTCCAAAAAAAACCCCAAAACAAAACCAACTTTGAGGAAAAAGTATTTCCCTCTGAAGCTGAAGTACTCAAAACTAACACTGGGTGTCGCTCCAGAGCGTCTAATATCGCTATTGTGCGTTTATTCCTCCACTATCGCCCCCTCTTTCCTGCCTTACACCGTGTGTGTGTGTGTCGGTAGAAAGTCAGCCTGGTTTCCAGCTGAGAGCTCGCTCTCTCACAGAGTGTGTGTGTGTGTGTGTGTCTCTCTCTCTCCGCGCGCGCGTGTGTGTGTGTGTATATGTGTGTGTGTGTTGTCATTATTATCCACTGTGCTCCTGCAGCTCAGAATGGCCAGATTCACTCAGACTGAAACAAGAAGGCAGCAGCATCATCCTCAGCAGCCCCAGTCCGCTCACTCCAGCCTGGTTTTCACCGGACCGGGAGAACCAGCGAGCCAACAGCCACTACTATTTATCCCACACCAGCACCAGTACCCTCAGTTCACATTCCCGAAACCCATGAACGGGTCAGAACCCATATCAATTCATCCGGAGAGCGGCAACATGAAAGACCAAGATGCCATTAAGCTGTTTATCGGGCAGATACCGCGGAACTTGGAGGAGAAAGACCTCAAACCTCTGTTTGAACAGTTTGGGAAAATCCACGAACTGACAGTTCTCAAGGACCGATACACCGGCATGCACAAAGGTAACGTGTCACACCGGCTGCGAGGCCCTTATTTATCGGGTGTAATTGTTTGTTATTGGGAGGTGTGTCCCCGGAGTGAATATGTGTGACAATAGTAAAAGGGAGCGGTTGATATTTGCGCGTAAAACAAGTATGTATCCACGTTTAATGCAGAGTGCGTAAAAATCACTTCATTTCACAACAGTTTGAGCCAATAGTTTTTTTATTTACTTTTTAAAAAATATATCTTTTTATTTCACTTTTTGTGTGCAAACACTGCTCACACATTAGTGTCATGAACGACGGGGGTGACAAAGTGCACGTTCTTCATTTTATTGCAATTTAAGAGTTTTTTTTTTTCCTCTCTCCCTTAAGTGGGGCACAGGCTGCATTTTTAAAAAGCCTCTCTTCTTGCCATGCAGTCCCATCTTTCAGGACATCATTTATTCATCCATATACTTCCTTTAACACCCCCCCACTCCCCATGTGTGGATGGAGGCGCGAGAGAAATCAGTTTCAGTGCCACGAGTCTCTCTCTCTCTCTCTCTCTCTCTCTCTCTCTCTCTCTCTCTCTCTCTCTCTCTCTCTCCGTCAGTCCACGGGGCGCGAGAACTGTCACGAGATGACGGACGTCGCCACGCAGAGTGGGCAGTGATGCAGTGCCGCTTCCGCTGAATTGGAAGACCGAAGGGTGGGGGGTGGGGGGTTTGGGGGAGGCAGTGGGTGTAAATCCACTCAGCTCACTACCCAACACACCACACACACACACACACACACACACACACACACACACACACACACACGCACACACACACACTGACAACCTCTACCTTCCCCATGCAACCAGTCCACTGAGATGAAAATGTCACGACACGCCGTGCAAACATCATCATCATCATCATCATCATCATCAGCATCATCACAGTCACAATTTTACTTTTGTTCATTTAGTTTGTGTGTGTGTGTGTGTGTGTGTGTGCGTCTGTTCGCAACACAGGTGCAAATAACAACCCTGTGACATTTAGACTTTCATTAATCCTCATATTTCACAGTGCTATAACTGCCAGCAGCACCATCATAATTATTGGATTTACTGTAATTATAATTCTCACGTGATGCACCGTTGATATCGTCTACAACACCGTAATCGTAAATCAAAGGCAGATGATATTCTTACGGTTTTGATCCGAAAACTTTCGCCCAGAGAGCCACGTAACAGCCACGACTGTCATTTTGTCACAGCTCTTCTCCCTCACTCTCTCCCTCTCTCTCTGTGAATGCCATTTTAGATTCTTCATCTTGCGTCTTGGCGCCGAGCAGATGCTGATGTGTGAGTGATGTTAGTGCGGTGGAGATAAGCCTTTTATTGCAGTGACATTTTGGAAAAGACAAACGGCGATCTGTGACAGTGATATAAATGGCGTTGCCAAACGGCGTCGCGTCTTCCGTGACATCGAGAGCCACCGTCTTGGCATCGCGACATTTCTTTCCGTGGAAATGTAGCCCATTTGCGGAACCCTGAGCAGAAAAAAAATTATTATAATTATAATAAATGTTAAAGTTAATGAACATTTCATTCCAGCTATCATTAGCCACATGCACGAATGGCAGCCAAAACTGATCTTATGACTGATCGTCAGCTTGTAGACACACTTGGCCTTCATGTGTGTGTGTGTGTGTGTGTGTGTGTGTGTGTGCGTGCCAAAATGCCATTGCCCTGTGTTGCATAATGATTGCAGTGTTTGGTTTTTGAGTGAGTGAGTGTGGCTTCATTAAGGTGTCAGGGAAATGATAATTTCCTTCATAGAGAGACAATAACACATAGAAGCCATTTGACACATGAACTTCAACTGCAATCTTTTTACTGTCAGCAGTAGAGTCGCTTAAATATGCAAATGAATTTACTTTCTTATGATTATTATTTCAAGCAATTATTCAGGTGGGTACTCAATCCTGGTCCTGGGGTCACACTGCTTTTGCAGGCCTTGTTGACGAGCTGACCATTAGAATCAGGCGCATTGGAACTGGGAAACATCTAAAACATGGAGAGGAGTGGGTCCCAAGGACCAGGATTGAGGCTGGCTTTACACGACAACGCTCCCGGGTGCAACCACAAAATATTTTATCAGATGTGCCTTTGGTTTAGACAGCGACAGGGTTTTTGGGGCTTAAAAACGCAAACAAAAATTAACCCACCCTCCAGAGTGGAAATCTTAAAAATGCTTGAAGGGTTGAAAACACAAAAGTGTGCGCTGAGCTGCTCACGCTGGCTATCCTCCCCGTATGCGTTGACGTCAGATCCATGTGCAGTACAGGCAAACAACAACAAATATGTCGGATTATATCCATCAGTCGGACATTCAAGTTGTCTTAGCTGCTCTGATATCTATCCAGGAGTCATTTCAGCATTTAAGCCCAGTTAATGTTTTGTTTTTTTCGACTGTGGGCTACTTAGTGCTACTAGAGAGAAGTAGAAGGAAGTTGTCATGTGGCAGTGCTTCACAGTGCCACCTAGCCACCTGGCAGGCATACTACATCAAATTTCACACACTTTAGCGTCACCGTGTGCATGCAGATTTCCACCCAAAGACACTCGTCTAAACGGGAAATACAAAGTGGGAACGCAACGGCACTTTTGCGGTTTGTGTTCAGATGTCAGCCTGAGAAACCCTGACATACTGTAAGACAAGGATAAGATGACTTAAAAAGTTCATTCTTTATTTCCTTACTTATTCCCTTTTTTGATGAATTGCAGGTAAGTCAGTGAGATTAAACGGCTTACAGTGTAATGAATTCTGGTCCAACAGTTGATACATAATCAATAGTTAATCATGTTATTTAACAGGGATTTGCTTTTTTATTGTGTTCAACAACCTTAGTTCTGGCCAGGACGTTTCATACTTCATGAGAAACTCAGGTGCAGAACTCCTGCGAAGTCCACCAATTCACATTTCTGGCCAATAGTTGTCGAACAACACACAATAAACAGTTCTGCCCAGATCATACACCAAGAAATAATGACGCCCATTAATTTCTGGCAGCAGAGAACACGTTCATCTGTTCTTGCGGAGTTTACGGTTTGCCCCCCCCACACCCCACACCCCCCTCATTCACTCACCGTCCATCCCACACCGCCAGGTAATCCACGAGGGAAAACATGGAATTAGTTTGTAAAGCGTGATAATAATGCATGGCCATAATAACTTGACTCAGGAGGATTAGCAAATGTGCATTGTCTGAAGCAGCGGTCTCCTGGGTGATCGGCTGGTTGCCTCCCTAAACAGTGACTGCCTCTGCCAATTAAAAATTCAGTCTAGTCTGCCTCTTCAAATGATTAATTCTGCGCACGCCATCGATGGCCTGCCAATTATTGTCGCCCAATTGGTATTAATAGGTAGAGGATTTCCTGATGTTGAATTTATCCCAGACTGTGAAAACTTCTCCCCGCGGCTCTAATTAGCTTCCATTTACAGCAACATGTAGAACACACACTTTCATATGCACATGCATGTATGCAGAACCAAGACTAATGGGTTGTCGTGAAAACGTCTTTTCCTTTTTATATATTTATGTGTTTGCATTGCTGCTTTTCAACTTTTCGTTTTTTGTTTAAATTGTTTGCCTTTGAAAAAAAAACAAAAAAACGGAATGTGCCCTCGGAGCAGAGCTCGCTTTTTATTTCGGCTGTAGATTTCTGTTGAATTGCTCTATTTGTCAAGATGGATTATATCCTTTGGGTTTGACTGAGATTGACTAATCTCCCCTCATTCTGTTGAGTAACACGTACTCAAAGTGGAGCAAAAGCAGCAGGAGAGAGAAGATTTTCTTTTCTTTTTTTACCTGCAGGTGTGATTCAGCAGAGCAGAAACGGCAGAGAGACAAAACAACACTCATAGCCGCTCCAATCCGCCAGATGAGGCTGCCCAGAAATATTAAGCTAGTGTCGAGTATCATTGTGTTAATGCATTAATAAATGGACCAGAGATATTGCCATGTACCTCAGCCAAGCAGAGGCACATTAAATCAAATAATAATCTAATGAAATATTTATTCATGTTTTTTATTTCTTTCATCCTCTGAGTCAGGCTGATGGATGGCGTTCCTCTGTGGGTGGTCCTCCCTGTAAACAGGAGCGACGCGAGGAAATAGGAATCGCTGCATATGCGTTAAACCAAAACGACACAGTATTAATATGAGACTAAAGTTTTTACTATGCACTAAAATGAAAAGGCGTGAGCACAGATTATAGATAGCTCTGCGTTGTTGAAGTCTCTCGTATAGATTCCATTAGGGCTGAACAATTAATCGGAATTTTATACTGCAATTATTGCCTTGACTTATACACTTTTTATTCTACAGACTGAAGAGAAAATCACACTATGTAAAAATGACCATTCCCTCTGATATCGCAAATCATATCGCAACTCTAGCTCTGAACGGCATCTGTGGGAATGTAAGACCCATGTGAACGCGCTAATTTATTCTTCTCAATGCGCCGTTTCCGGTGCAACGTTCATCTTTTCCGACTCTTCGCCTATAGCCGCTACGGTTAAAGGTGCGTTATGTAATAAATCTAAAGCAACTGACCATAAAATCCTAATATGTCACAGAGACTCAGGAATAATATTCATATAACAAACTGAACTCACCAACAACAACAGTACAGACAAAATATTCGCATTAAAAAAATTATTTTGCAGAGTGCAAACCATGTTTATGTTTTGAATTCATGTTTTGGCATGTGACGCCACCTACCGCTGTCTACCAATCATTGCAGTCAGTAGAGTCTCCAGACTCCGGCAGTTAGGTCTGAGCTACAATGGCGGGGGAAACACAACCTAAAAGACCTCGCTATTTTGAATTTGAGTGTAGTAACCGTTTTTGGCCACATTCTTACATATGGCGCCTTTAATGTTTGTACGCAAAAAAGCAGCCACTGAGCTATGACTTATTTCATTCACAATTACCCGCAAGGGTTGAGACTCACTCGATGTGTTTTAGTGTAAAAGAGGCTTTACTGTCCTCTTTGATAAAAGGGAAGTGTGCATTAATCTACATGTGTCTGATTTGTGAGGGTCCTTATGCGAGGTGTCAAAGATCATGCTGTTGTAGGACAGCCCCCCCCCCCCCCCCTCGAGGAAACAGATGGAATACATTCAGTTACAGACCATAAACACAGCTGTAGAAGTGCCGTGAATAATACTTACATAAACACGCTGTGATATCATTATTCATTTAACAGATAGCTGTATAGCATAGGGTTTTGTCAGTACGATCGTAGCGTGGTTGCTAATTAAATTAAATGCCTTTTTTTTTTAGGAAGAAATAAAATCCTGTCCTCCTGTGTATGGGAAAACTGCGTCGCTGGAAAAAAAAAAGAAAGTCTGCTCGCAGTTGTGTGCAGTGATTCGGTTTAGCAAATCTTGAGTAAAATCGTCTGTCGGGGGCCAGTGAGTGAGGGCCACCGAGCCAAGCTAATGCAGTAACAACACTCGCTTTGCTATCTTTAAACGTCTGTAAATATTGTAATAAGCAACAGGGCATTCCTCATAAAAGATGCAGCAGCTCAACTGGTACTGACAGGCACTATGGGCCTTGACTTCAAGATGAGGAGTGCGGCCTCCTTCTTCTCCCTTTTCTGTTGGTTTTCCAAAGAGATTGGCAATCTCAGATGCCGACAAGGCCGTGCTCTGCTGGAGGTTAGTGTCTGCAAACTCAAACTCACCTAGCTTTTATTCTGTCTTCGCCTCTTCCCCCCCCTCCCTCTAATCCCTGCCCAAGAGAACCTTTCAGATGGATTGATTTCCTGCACCGATGCAACAGTCATTGTGGCTTGCAGTACATTTTGCTTTCCATATATTGGATGTGCCTTTATTCTGTGACCTTTGTGGAATATATTTGCCGGTGCCGTGCGTCTGGAGTCGGGATAGAAGTGGGAAGATGTATTTAGAGGTTTCAGGGGAAAGATATAGGCTCACTTTATCATAGAGACACAGGTTTATGAAAACAGCACAAAAAGAAACTATTGCCTTTGCAGCAAGAAGACCTGGGTTCGCGACCCTGTTGGAGCAAGGAGTTTGCATGTTCTCCCCAGTGTGTGTGCGTCGGTTTTCTACGGTTTCAAACAGTCCAAAAACATGCAGATTTGGGGATTAGGCCGTAGGTGTGAGTGAGCGAGTCCAGATTGTGTATCCTGCCTTCCGCCCTATGTCAGCTGGGACTGGGACCCACAATCCTCATGTGGAGGATAAAGCGGTAGATGAGAGAGTGGACAAAAAGAAGCTCTATGCTGGTTTTGGTTTAACTGTGGACTTTGCCAGCAGTGTTGTATTAAGAGACATGTTGCTAATGGCATGGTCATTTGTGTTATATGGTATAAAAAACACAGTTGTAACCAGTTTACCATACAACTAACCACACCTTTGCCTTATAGTTATGTACTTATTATGTAAAGCCCAATGTATACTCCTGCATAAAGTGCTCTACGTCTGTTACGGAGACCCCTCTACGTCCCCTCTACGGAGACGGTCGGAGACGCCGGAGAGGCTCTCCGACAGCCTCTCCGGCGTCTCCGGACCTGCTCACCACGGACAAAGTCGCTGGCAAACTATAAATACGTCATATCTTAATACACAAACCACGTTTAGACTGTAAATGGCTAATTTCTCGCCTCAAATGATCTTAAAACGGAAAAATATGTATTTCAGGTGAGAAACGGCCACGGTTTCAATGTTATTCAGCTGCAACAACAACAATAACAATAACAGTCTTTCTCTCTCAGACGCCACTGCTCACTGTAGCAAGAGGCACAACAACCTTGCGTAGCGACCCCTACTGATCGGGCGGGAAATTGCAGTGCGTATCCGGCACCACGACGGAAGTATAATGTGGCCTTAACAAGATTTGATTTTCACCACTTTTTTCACCAACTTACCCCTGTTGTCTCTCTATATTTAAAGTGTTGTTAATGTTGTTGTGTTCTATGTTAATAGCAGCAAATAGGACAAAAATATTGCAGCACTAGTCAAATAAGTATTCTAAGAAGACAAAAACCTGTCTTGCTATATTGGTATTGCAAAAGAAAAAGGAGGCAGTAATGCTGCATTACAGATTCCAAATGCTGTAAAAGAAAACATAAAAGAAGGAGTAATGTGAATCTATTAGAAATTGTTATTGGTTCTTTCTTATACCTGCACTAACAGGATTTTTCCGATTGAATACAACGATATTTCGTTGAATTATCTGCAGCGTATGCAGGTCTCGTTTCTCTCCCAGTCTGTGGAGATGTACCACCTTCTCGTTCATACACAAAAGGTTACAGCTATTTCCTTAGTCTAAATAGAGAGAGACAGAAGCCTATCTATTTTGTATGGGTAGCTTAGTAGAGAGTGCTATAGCCTACAGAGGAGAGTGTACTCTTATGAGGGGGGAGTTATAAAGGCACAGAAAGGGAAAAAAAAAAAAGGAGAGAGCAAGGGAGGAGGGGGTTGGTGGTTTCTGTTAGAATAGCATGAGCTCTTTAATGTTGTGTTTGAGCCTGACTGGGCACAGATTCATTTTAGAGGGAAAATGAAATAACAAGAGAGAGGGGGAGAGGAGATTTTAATGCAATGTTTTGTGATAATCCCTCTCCATTTTGGAATGGTTTAGGAGAACTCATGCGATAAAGCCTTGTACAAGCCTGCGAAATAATAAGTTATTTGTCTTGCCTTATAGTACTTTGCCCTTGGAGGCCTCGCTAACCTCATGTTTTGACCAGAAAACAATCACAGATTAGTCAAGCTGTCACATCTCTCTGATCGCCAAATGGCTTGAGCTCCTGATGCCGGTGTGGGTGAACAATGCGTACATGTCATACATGTATCTCTCTGAGAGTGCACGCAATAACAAAAGCAGCTGAGCGGCTATGATTTAGCACTTTTCACTTCATCCGTCTCTGTCACATAGCCCAGTGTGACAGAGGGTTATTGTAGAGGGAGGATGGCACATGCATGCAGCCAGGCCCACAAGGCAAATGACAGACAGGCACATGGGCACAGAACAATGGATGTATGCTGGAGAAGAAAATTGTTTGTCTGAGATGCAGAAACAAATGGTTGCTTTTATCCCGCAGCAATGGGAGAAGAGAGTGATGGCTTAGCTTAGGACATGGAGGATCTGTATGACAGGTTGAGAACGGGAGGGGAGCACTGGGGATACACGGTGGAGGACTATTGACTGTATACAAAAATGGACACAGTGGTCAGGTTGCAAAATGAACTCCTGATATGAGGCCTGTTTGGAACAGCACTGTGCCAGTTTTTGAAAAACTGGAAACTCGCAGACATCACCTTCAACAAGTCACGTTTGACGACACTAGCTGTCAATCACAATGGTATCCACTCGTATGTGCCGCTCTTTATTGTTTACTTTTCTCTAAGTGGGATTGTTATCAACAATAGGCCAACAAAACGACGTGAAACTATAGACTGACATCATTAACGCTTCAGAAAAATGCTTACCGATGTTATAAATGAAGATCAAGAAGATACCAAGTTTGGTATGTGTATTAACTAATAGTTATTCCAATATTAAGCTAATGTAGCTTCTTCTAGTACAAAGTTCTAGCTGTTGTTTACCATGATGGTTGTGGGGGCACTTGCGCCAATCCCTGCTGAGAGAGTGGACAAAAAAGGCGGGGTCACACCTTGGACAGGTTGCCAGTCCATCAAACAACCATCCACTCTCACACCTACGGTCAATATAGAGTGTCCAGTTCACCTAATCTCCAAATCTGAATGTTTTTGGACTGTGGTAGGAAACCGGAGCATGCAGAAAGGCCCGTGTTCTGACCACGTCACAAACCCAGGTCTTCTTGCTGCAAAGGTGCTAACCACTAGACTTCAAATAGAAACGACAGCAACTGTTGATAGCTGAGACGGAATAACTGATGTTTATTTACAATTATGAACAATCAACATTCAGACCATTACGAAGCAGTCCGCGTCATATTTAAGATCGAAAACTGTCTATGAATGTTCAGGTCCGTGAGGGATGTTTGAAGATCCATGCTGCTCAGCATGGTTATAAATAGAAATTCTGTGGTATTTCCGAAAATAGGTTAAGCTGCCGTCGCTGCACTGCTGGCATGACATCACTGATTGCCTGCCAGCCTCCCCCCAAAAGACTGCTCCCATACTGTGCTCAAAAGAACACAGAGAATGAGGGAGAGACGGCTGTGGGGCTCTGTCCCCTGCCCCCCCCCCCCCATCTCTCCCCTCTGTTGCTCCCTCACACCCCCCTCGCTTCCATCACACAGCCATCTCTCCCCCTACTCCTCCCATTTATCTTCCCCAGTGAAGGAGCAAATGCAGTATGTAACAGCCTGTGTACTTTATTGCCAGAGACACAAACTGGTCTGGGGCTTTGTACTGGAGATGTATTGCATCAGTATATATATGTGTATTTCTTTTTTCGTTTTTTCAAGTTTGGTACAAGCAAATGGAAACTTGAACGGAGAAAGGTGACATATGGAATTCATGTTTCAGTGGTCATATGATAATTTGGTTGAATTAAAATGGATAGGCAGTGAATCTGAGTGTCTGTCTGTCTACCTGCCTATCTGTCTTTCCACGCCTTATGTGACTCCCTGACTGTGCGTCCATAATTGGACAGGCAGAATATCTCAGGAATTAATTAGGCTGTATGTGGTTACTATAGGAACATGTCAATGCCCTTAACACCCTGGTGCTTGTTACTCAGACCATTAGTGTTAATTAAAGCTCTTCTTTCTTTCAGTAGTGACACGAGACAAATAAACGCAATGAAAGCAGGGACAACGACACAGAGTCGTATTTTTGTATTGTACGACTGTGTTGTTTTTTTTTCGTGGCATGCAGGGTTGTAATTGAAAATATGTGTCTACGTTCCATTCAGTGCATACATTGAATGGAAGGAACAACAATAAGCAGCAGCAGAGTAGTCATTACAAGTTTGCTTATAAAGATGTGTACAATTAGTGTTTCCTCTCAAGGTGGCCTGTGTATAGTTGTATAATGAAGAAGAATGTGAGCGCGGGTGTTGCAGAGTATCGGTTTTTCTTCCACCCCCCCCCCCCAGACGCATTTTTTTTTTTCTTCCACGTTCCTCTTTCAGTCACTTCTTCCCAGCTACCCCTGGGCCTTTGAAGTGCTGTCTTTAAAGGTATCTCTCAATTTGTAAAATCAAAGTGACTGGAGACCGGCGCAGTCTCTCAGTCCACAGTCAGTTTGCCGCTGCCAGTCATCTATGAATGTGGCTTTGCTATGATCAATTGATCCGTCTCGAAGGTTTAAACGCTTTTTAACCCTTTGAAAGAGAAACAATGCGCCGTTTGGAATAATGTATCAGGTGCACGAAATCAGTGGATCAGTGGAAACGTGATATATGTTGTTTACAACGGTAGATAAATAGGTGGGAGCCAAGTGAGAACGATTTAATTATTTCCCTTTGCTTTGACTTGTTTGTTTTTCTAAGAGGTTCCTGTGGTTAAAAAAAAAAAAAAAGTAGATGCAGTTTTCTGACTTTCTTGAAAGAGGGCAGGGACCCTCAGAGAAACTTTTATTGATTTCTGTGTAAATCCCCTGGCCCGAGCAGACTTGGCTGGACATGGGAGGGATAGAGAGACGGGACTTGGCAGGTAAACTCCCATGCCCTCCCAGACGTAACACAGCGTGAGGGAGTTAGTGTGAACCTACACATTATTTACAGCTCTGTGAAACTCCATCCATTAACTGTGTCAATTAGCTTGCTCATCAGGGATGCAGGCCACTAGATGTATATATAGATCGGGCCTTGGCTTTAATAGCAGGAGAGGGATGAAATACCCACACAGTCTACAAAAGCCAAGGCTGACTTTTAAGACCATAGCACTGACAAAGATGCAGAAAGTGCTGGGCCCCGATTGTTATCCTGAGCCACATACACATACCAGCCCACTTGGGAATGACCGGCCAGTCACAGTTTGTCTCATTACCTCCCAAAATTGCCAAACAACATTAGGAAATGTGCACTTGTTGAAAGTGCATGCATAATGTTTTCAGCCCTCTTTTTTTATTTAATGAAGCTTTCCTTTCCTTTTCCTTGCGGCCCCTAAACTCTTGACTAGGTAATCTCTTTGCATTGGTATTTTAAAATCCAATTTAAAGTTTTACCCCATGTGTTATTTATACTTGTCTTATCTTCTGTCTGTTGTGTCAAACGGTTTAACAGAACAAATAGTTGAACTTAAACTGTTTGTTTTCCACGACTTGATAAGGCAATACTGTATGTTCTGATTTTTCTCAAAAACAGTCAATTTGCAGTGTTTTTCATGTTGGAACTGGTCATAAGTAGTTATATGTAAGCTTTTGAGAGGAATACTCCACAGTTGTGTTTTTATATGAAGCACCACTTGTCCACAGAGAGAACTGTTTAACCTCAGTGATGGTGAGTGTCATCTTCCTACATTGCAATGATGGCTTCTTTGTCCCAGTATTGATCATGAAAAAAAGACCACACCCTTTCAGAAAAAGAAATATTGCCATCCTCATCCTCATTAGGTAATGCACACCACATGTGCATGTATGTATATACACACACTCTTGTTTTCACACACATGAGGCAGTCCTCTGGGATGTGCTGCCAATGGATCTGTTTGACTGCTTCTTTAGTGTAGTCTATGTGAACGAGTTGCAACAAATCAATGGCTGAGGTCTCCTCCTCCTCCGGGGTCAGAGACGATTCCAGGCAGGGTCTGGGGACTATTTCTTGCCCTGGTGATGGACAGCTGTACACCTCGGCGCTCTGCAGAGCTCATCCTCCTCCCCCCGCAGCCGTTGCTCAAGGTGAAGCGATGATGGGAAGGGTTGTGAAAGGAGAAATTGAGGAGGATTTTAAGATAGATGCAGCAGAGATGAAAGGATGGCGTGATTGATGAAGGTGTGATAGAAGGGTGCAGTCAGCTTCAGGAACAGGATATTGTCAGTGAGCACAGTTGTAGGCTCCCTTTAATGTGATTGCTGCATGGTCTTAAAGTGGACCTAGACCGGAAGTTCCAATTAACGCTGTTTTTTAGTGTGTATCTGCGTCATTACCTTGTTTACGAAGCCCTGAAGGTTCTAAACAAACAGTTCAGCCATTGCTGAGAACGCTGCATTTTATTGTAATCTCGGGCTCAGCGAGATCTCTGGAAAAACCCGGTCCTGTTACGTAAACAGCAGATCCTCCTGCTCCGGGCACTAGTCGGGGCACATCCGGTTGCGTACATTGAACCGCAGAAGAAGAATAACGTCCGTTGTGGAGGTGTTTCACGAGCGACAGTGTCTTCTGACTCTGGGTCTGACTCCGGGTCAAAGTCATAAAAGGGACTGCGGCGGGGAGTCGTGACAAAGCCCTTTTTAAACATTGTTAAAACAATGTTTTGATAATGAGTAGCAGTGCGTCCACTGTTCCAGAAGGGGGCGCTGCGCTTCTGAGAGCGGGTGTGCTGATTACGTCACTTCCAGGTATTGGTCAATCACAAGACAGTTGGGAAGGCTCTACGCTGGCTGGCCAATCACAACACACTTCTGGGGGGGAGATTTCAGTCTGAAAATATTGCGGCTGAGGAACAGCGTCAGAAAAGAGAGATTTCTATCGGCTCGTTTACAGCAACTAGGAGGTTTTTGACCATAAAAACAAGTTAATGTGTGTTAGTAGACCTCCATAACTAACATATATGCAACAGGACCACTCTATGTGAGCTTTAAGTTAAGTTTGCAGGTTACACTAGGCCATTGCTTATATTACAGTGCTTATTACTATTATTATGCCCATGGACAGAGGAAATATTTTTGCCAGAACAATGAGCAGCAGTTTGGAAAGCTCTATGCTCTTGTTTTGATTATACGTCTTTTTCTGTCCTTCTTCTCGTCTTCTCCTGCTTCTCAGAGAGCAGGCTGATTACCCCCCTCGCGGTCAGTCTTTGCCACAGAGCCCCCCTGCCTCCCAGGCTGGCAATGATTCAGGTCATAATCGCATTGTATCAGTGCTGCTGATGTGTGTTTCAGCCTCCGACCCCTCTGAAAGGCTATCAGTTTCCCCAGAGCCCCTCATGGCAGTAAATGAAGTAAGCAAGTAATCTACCAACAGTGATAGCATTTTCCAAAGCGTGCAAATGATGTGTGAGGCAGCGAGAGAGGAGTGGTGCCAGGACTGGCTCAGTTTCTGCTACCATCACACTTTCTGGCCAAGGAAATGCCACATTGAGAGCAAGTTCACACTTTTTCATTACACTGGGGCAGCTTGGATCCTCTGGGGCAAGGAAATGGAGACAAGGGTGCAAAGACTTTATGAAAGGGGGAGCGAAATGAGAGAGATTGCGATTTGAACCAGCCAGGTCTCCTGGGAATTGCATTCATATTTTTGACGATTTTGCATTACACGATTTAGTAAGCAGTGGGACGTTCACATTGCATTCTTGTGTTTGACGTAACAGCTTGCAGCAGTCATTGCCATGGTGACAGGCACAAATTCATTTCTTCACTGACTTGCCTGGCTATATATATCGATTTCATTACCTGCTGAGGCAGTTAGATTGTTGTGACACGTTATGAAAGAGAACTTCCTCCAGGTCAGACACTTAATGTAATATACACACAAAAACCAACCAAATAAAATAAGTTAAAATAAGTTACATTCTGCATTTCCGTCTATTAGTGGATATGTATTAGGACAAAAGATAAGGGATGATTACATTTTTGAGTCCAAAGATGCTATCAGATTTACACATCGATTCATAGTTAAATATTTTAAAATAACATTTATCACAATGTATTAATGTTGAGGAAAATGTACCAGCTTAGGATATACTTATATATACACATACATGTTATACATGATATTTTACCTTTCAAATCGAGACAAATGGACTTGCATTCAGGAAAAAAAAATACTCTACTAGCCCTGAAATTTGGGTGAGAATTAATCACTTAATTCCTTATGAAATAAAAGCCAGTTCTCTAATTTTATTTTCTTAAATTAATTTTTTTGACAGTAAACTAGATATATTTGGTTGAGCTGTCAACATTTTCCACCCCTTTTTGTTATTTTATGGACCAAATTGCTAATTTATTAATCCAGAATATAATATATGTCAATTATAATGCTATTAGTTATTCACTGGACAAAAATAGCATCACATAAAATATAAAACATTCAGCTAATACTTTGGCAAGAGTGAGTTTAGTTGTTTTAGGGAGTCATTTGACTGCGACACTCTTGCTAATCAAGCTAACTTGAATCAGGTGATAGCACAGGAGCATGAGGGAGACATGTGACAGGATCATAACACACCTGCTGCCACGCTACAATTAACAATTAAACTACAATTAAATCAAACAATTCATGGAATAGCACTGTGGCAAAGACTGTTTTGTTGAGAACTCAGTTGTGGGCTAAAGAGGAACTGAAACCAGCATGAAGCGGGTGAGTCACGAAACAAGTAAATTAGCTGCATGTGTTTAGCCAAAGCTAACTCTTTTGTACTGACCACAGTGTTAAATGTGTTCGTTTTTGTTGTGTGTTTGTTGTAAGTTGTGGTAAAGACATGAAAGACAGTCTCATTTTATATTCTCATACACTAATGAATTAGCTAGTATAATAGTACTAGTGTAATATACTATTTACTATAGTACATCGTATAATAGTAGCTAGCTAATTAGCTAGCTACTATTAGCTGATTGATACATGCATTTTAGCCCTGTTACTTAAGGTTTGTTTGATATGTTTAGGTTTATTTTCTATACCGCAGTCACAGCACGGCGCATGTCTGTGTTTAAATGCCATTTAGGTTCACCATTTTGTTTCGTTCGTAGAAGACACCGCGCGCTGGATAATTTATGGCATTAAATTGGGGATATAAGATGTGTTTACTTTGGAGGCAACGTATCAGCAGGTGTTTTTCGTGGAGTTCATTGCTTATGTATCAAATTTGGGTACATGGTGCTGTGCTGAGTGCTTTCCATAACATGAATAATTCATGCATGGTTCTGTGCTGAATGGTTTTTCATAACAGTGATAATTCACACATGATGCCATGCTGAATGTTTTCTTTTAATAAGAAGAGCACCACTGCAAGAGATGTCAATTACATGGGTGAGGTTTTCTTACAAGCAGTTTGGCTTATTGTGACTAAAAGCCTTGTGCTGTCCAGGGGAAAAAAGTGAGAATGTCGTGCTGACATCCTCACTTTTTTGATGACCATGGCATAATATTTGCATCATGCAGCAATTGTAAGATAGTTGCAGGGTTCTGTAACATTGACATTCTGTTTTTCTGTGAATGGCAGCTGCTTAATGTTTAGTTGAGGTATATTCAAAAATAAGATTCTGTATTCATACATTTATTCACACATAAATGTGTTGTCTTTGTATGTCTGGTCGTTACATAGCAATGTTTTCGCAGGCCTTCTAAGCTTTGTATGCACTCAGCACATGACAAAACAAAGTGTGATCAAAGATGTTGATTTACATTCAAAATTAGCCTGATACTCTGATGCTGGTCGACATTAATGTCCTACAGAGCTTTGCACAAAAGAAATTAAGGAGCTGCTCGAAGCTGCAGAAAAACAAATTATGAATGGTAGGGCTACTGCTCCAGGAGCACCTCAGAAAATAAAATTAAGTATTAAATGGTTGGGAAAACATTTCCTTTCTTCTTTATTAAAATTGGAATTGAAGTGGAGACGTGACATCTGAGTTATTTTCTAATTGTGCACTGTCTACATATAATGTATACTGTGATAATTTCCAGTTAGGATGGGACATGATATGAACGTTGTATACCCAGTATGTAATTTAGTTGTCGCACACAGGCAGTGTTTGTTGTTTCACAGCCTGAAATAAGTGCTTTGTGTGTTTGTTTCATATGGATTTCCTCACAGAAAATCAGAACCATAGTTCTGATAACAAGAGCCTTGGCCGTGGTGTATGCAAATGGCTGATACTGTATCTTGCACTTTTTGTCTCTCATATTCTTTCCGTTCTCCATGTAAGACTCTTTAATTACCTGGCAATTCAGTGTCATGGAGATGGAGGGACTCTGATCTATTTTCTAGCACGCACGCTATGCAGTGGGCTCTTTTAAAGATGCATTCCTCAGAAATGGGAGATGAGCTGAACGGCGTTAGAATTGGTGATTAGAAAAAATTCAGGAGAAGAGAGGAGGGTGAAAGGGACTTTTTTTTCCGTTTGGAGTTGGAGTTTGGTGCGAGATAAGGCTGTTTTAGAACTATCAGATGATGCAGAGGATCATCTCCTCACAATGGGACAGCTTCCCTCTCTGCTGTGTCAGCAGGCTCAGATTACAGTGGCTTTTTGTTGTGTTTCAAACAATTTCATCATGCCACCAACCCCCACACAATTTTGCACTTGGTATGCAATGCAGCAGTGTCAATTTGTACCTGTTTGGATTCCAATTATGGAGTTGTTAAAGCTTTTTCGCCTGTGGCCTGCAAATTCTTATTAAGCCATACATTAAAGAGCACAGCATCACATTTAAATGGAGTTCATGTTTTTTTTCATTTGTTTGCCAGTGCTGTGGTTGTTATTAATTTATTCTCAGTGCCCTATGCATTACACATTAACAAATAAATTGTATGTGCGATCGCATTGCAAAATCCTTGTGTCTTATTCAGGGAAAGGGCCAACATTTGTCAAGTAAACCCAACACTAGCGAACCCAGAGAGAGCTTAGAGGGGAGAAAAACATGTAAATGGAGCCATTCCTTCCTATTAAACTTACTCCTTTGAAAAAAAAAAACAAAAAAAACAACAGACAAACAAATAAACAACCCTAAAAGAAAAATAACATTTCCACCCTCCTGGTGTTACTTCACAAGCTGATGTAGAGAAAAGAAAGTGAATTAGGCAGAGTGATTGAGTGATTTGCTTGGTGGCCAGTGGAAATCATTAGGTTAGGGGGTCTGGGACAAGGGAGACTGCGCTTCTACAGTCAGCCAACAAAGGTCACAACCCCTGTCGACATCACACTCTTTATTTTTCACACTGAAAAGCACAGCAGGAGTGACTGCCAAATGTCCTAAACAGAAGAAGAGGTGCATGGAAGAATTTAGTGAAATTTCAAATAAATTGATTGAATCTTTGTTGTATATATGTAAATGTAACTAACATGAAAGTGCACTTACACGTACGACACTTCAGGCGTGGCGCAGGAGATAAAAGGCAGCAAGGTTATAGGTCAGTCAATAAATCAATGAGTGACATTGCGTCTCAGCACTCTTTTTTGACGCAGTCCTGCGAAAAGTTACACTGGAGACACAGCCAAAGTGTAAGGGTTATTAAAATAGCAAACCCAAGGAAAAAATCAGCCATGAGACAAAATGGAGGACAAACATTTCAGGTGGTAAACGTGATCTCATGTGCACGATGGAAAACGAATTGGAATATTGCCTGTGTAAAGACACTTAATACATCACCTCCCACCGAATACATTTGGCTGTTGAAATGAGATCCAAAATTTAGTGGCTGCTAATAAACCATCTTCAGAGTGGCAGAAATATGATGCATGGTAACCCATATGAACCTCATTAATAGAACACAAGCAAATCTATTTATTCAGACAGTCGGGGGGAAAATGATTGCCTCAGTACTTTATCTGCTTTCTCTCATTCTCTTCTTTTCTCTTCTCAGTGTGTACATGCTCTACATCAATTCTATGTGGATGTTTGTGAGTGTGTTTACATGCATGAATGTATATTTGTTAAGCATTCACCCTGGAGATTTTCCCTCTATATCCCTCCTTCCTCCCTCCGTCTTTGTCACATCCATTCAGGATGGAGATGCTTTCTTTATTGGGCTAACATTTTTAATATATTTGATTTTCACATTATTCCTCTGTTGTAGGTTGTGCATTCCTCACCTATTGCGCCAGAGAGTCGGCCATCAAAGCCCAGAACGCCCTCCATGAACAGAAAACACTGCCAGGGGTAAGTGTCTGTCTCCCCTTTCCCCTCCTCTTCTTTCTTTATCTATTTTCTTTCTCTATGGTCAGCCATGCCATCTGCACCCGGCTGCACACCAGTCGGCATTCGCCTTGTATAGTCCCAGAGATGAAAACACTTTGGAAAGCAATTCAATCAATAGTTTAGCCTTTTGAAGGCCTAGTTTCAACTTTTCTGTGTGTCTGTTCTCAAGGGAATATTGCCAACATTGATCAGATAACGCTGCCTTATACTTTTAAAGCCGTGACATAGAATGATGTATTTTTGAGGTGAAAACCTTTGCAGTTCAGTTTTTTTGTCAACATAAAACATGTCAGATTAGAGGTTAGAGTTAGTAACATTCGCCCACATTCATACATTTTGTATATGCATTTGTATGTCCAGTATATTCACCTCTGTGTATAGTCGTCTTTATTAGACACTGTTAGTGTTAAGTCAATGACACAGGGAAGAGAGTGGGGAGAAGTGGCTCCCTCGGTGGCAGCATGGCTTAACTTGGTCCCATCAAGTTTGCACCAGGGAGAAATATCAGTAAAGATGAACTTAATCACAGCACTCTTTCTAATGAGAGACATAGAGCTTGAGCAGCCCAGCCCACATGATTTTGATAAACGTGGATTTAAACATGCAAATGCAACTACCACCAGCATTTTTCTGGTGGCTTTTCTGAGACACAAGTTGTTTCGTTTATTCTGCAAATTAGCCAAGCGTGAGGCTGGGGGGCGTTATTTTCAGAATTTCCCTTTGCACTGAATAATAAGATGGGAGACAGAGGCAGATGAAAAACACCATTTCACATTATGCCAGAGGATGTGTTCATTAAAGCTTAAAACTTTATTCAGCAATGTGTTTTTAAAACTGAGAATTTTATTGTATTTCTGTGTTTGTCTGTTGTCTGTTGTAATAAGTTCATTCTCTCACAGTCAAGTCTCTGGTATTGCTAATGCCCCTGTAACATGTTATTATCTCACAATCCTGATGCATAGAGTACGGGTCACACAGCAAATACGTTTCGATGGCTGCTTCTTTATCCGTGCTCATGTGTGCGTCCATATCCAGTAACTCTGAGAGTTGCTATGTGTCACTTGTGAGAAATAAAACCCTTTTCTTGTACCTTTCAGTCCTGCTTTAAGCCTTCTGCTGACTTACCCTCTGCCCCACCTCATCCTCACCACCTCACATCCTCCCGCTCAACTTTTTTTTTCCACTGCTCTACTGCCGCTGCTCTTCCTGAGACAGAGCATGTCATAGAAATGTAACAGGCAGACGTTGATGAGTGTCAGGCCACAGACAAGGCTGCTCGGCTGTTCTCTTCCCCTCAGCTTCACTCACACAAACACCCGTGGTCCAAGACAGTGTGTGCTGTAACAGTGCATCCACAAATAGCACAGGCAAGAACATTAGCTTCATACAAATGCTGCAGGACGGATTCATCAGTATAAATGTCCAGTTTTAGGAAGGATAATTTCCAGCAGTATAATGTAGAAAATACATGATCCATTGCACGTTCCACTGCCCCCCACTGCTTCTCCCAATCTCGTCTCTTGAGCTTTCGGCTCCTAAATCTTTTCTGGTATGACCCCTGTTGCTTCACTGCTTGATGGTAACTAGATATGCCAGCTGTTTGTTTACAAAAACCTGCTTTATAGGCCATTTGCTCAGCTGTGGTGTAAGTAATGTAAACTTCGAATTCCCCAGGCATTAATTGCACATTATTAACAGTTGTGTTTTGTCATTATTCCCTGCACTGCTGCTCTTGCACAGATGGTTTTGACCAGTGCTCATACTCATACATATGCATATGTCATTGTAAACATTTTTAAAGTTGAAGACTTTTTGGGTTAAATCACTATGTATGAAATCTGAAGAGTTTGGTAACTTGCGTTTTTTTATTTAATGTCATTTATTTTTTGCAGAATGAGTCCAATTTAATTTCCTGTTTATGTTCCTGTACTGGCACCTTGGCTATAGACACACACATTTCATATTTATCATTTTTAGTGCAGCACTTTTAATGGCAATCGACTTCCAACTTCCATCGTCTGACTAACATCCATCTTTCTCAAGCCAAACCACCTCCACTCACATAAGCATTTGGATTTAATATAGATTGTGTTTGTTTCAAACCTCCTGACAGTGTTTGTTGGCAGCCGTTCTGCACTTTTAATGCCCATGCACTGTTGTCTGTTCTATACTGGGATTTATGACGCATTGGCTGTCAACATGACATGTAATTGTGTTTTGCGATTTGATAATGTCATCTCCCTATAACAAATAGAATATTATGCAATACACATCATATATGTCATGTCACTTAAGTCAGATAAAACTCCTCTATACTGTCGAGGAGCAAACAAAATCTGCTAATGAATTCTGGAAGATATAGTCGTATGAAAAATGTAGTTTGCTACATACACAACCCTGTGACTGTGTTCACGGTTGTTATTTTCCATGCCCCCATGTTACACATTAGCTGCTGAAAGGAACAGTATGGCCTAATGGAAGTGTACTGGACTGGAATATAGATTCCTGTGGTGAAGTGTGATGGGAACCTTGGGGACCCGAGTGCCTGACATAAGTTTGGCCACTGAATAGGAGACGCTCTGACAGTTTACCAGGTGTGCATTGCTTGGCTCTAATAGCTGTGTGCGTGAACGTGTCATCTGCAGGCTTTGTGGGGCAGCCAGTGTTATGTACATACAGATAGCAGCATGTAAAGGTGGGAAGAAAAACATGCGCACATGGCAGCTTGTCACACACTGAGACTACATATATATTATTTGCATTGCTTTTTAGGATTTACATAACCATATGAGTGCTTTTGTGAATGTGTGATGGACACATTCTATTTTTCTCTTAACAAGGGAAATCTTAGTATCCCCCAGTGACCTGAGCACTAAAATGTTTTCCTGATGATCCCTTTATGCTTACAACAGAAACAGAGACTGACTGTTAAGGTGTGTGTGTATGTGTGTGTAGTGTGTCACAGCTCTATAAATCCACAGGAGATTTACTCCACCCATCCCAGCATCATGACAAAATCCTGCATCCTTTATGTTATCACCGACCCACCCACCCATCCCCTCCCCCCCAAACTCTCAGTCCTGTCACTGCCACTCCTCAAATCCAGCAGATCCAAGAAATAATCTCAGTCACCGCAGCTAGTCTATTTGCTGTAGCACAGGAAAAAAACATGGCGCCTTAGCCTTTTTGTTATGCTAGCGTTGTGTACAACAGTGATTGTCTTGGAGAAACATTGGTGGAAATGTGTTTGCTGCATGCATTTACTTCTAGTATTAGTACAGCTCGACCTGGGGGGAGTGTAAGAGGCTGGCAGTGATTCAGGAGGCAGGTTTATGGAAATAGCACCCGCATTAAAAAAACCAATGAGAGCAGGGAGAAGATTATGCTCCGGCACACACATGTGGGCTCCTGCAGTGTCAACACTCTAAGTAGATCCCCTCCCTCTCAATTGCCTCCATCTCCCTCTGACTCAATTCCTGTCTCTCCTGCACTTTGCCCTTAGCGGCACAGTTCACACCTGCACCGTTAGGCTGCTGTGTGAGCGGATGCTTGTGTATTTCTATGCATGTATGCATGGGTTTGTTTGCGTATATATGTTTGTGCAGTCGCTCACTTCAGCCGTATTAAGATGTATTAGGAGTGAGAGCCTGGGTGTGTGTGTGTGTGTGTGTGTGTGTGGTGGTGAGTGGCCGACCTTGTGTTGTGGAAATGAGGCTGCCGTTCTAAGGAGCCCATCCCCAATACGCCGTAAACTTCCCCAATACGCCGTATGTTATCAACCACAGCCAAGCTTTCATGTGTCCTAGCTGCCACAAAGGCTGAATAATTCAATGCTCCTCTGAACGTGTATGACCATGTATGAACTGTGTGATTGTGATTGTGTAGTGAATGTGCCTTTGTTGTGGGGGGTAGGAGGAGGGAGTAGACTGGTCAGCATGAAGCCGATCAGTGCTGGCAGGATTTGTGGCCTTGTAGTCAGGGAGAGGGTACTCGTTAGAATTTAGCCTTTGGGTAATATACTCGTGTGTGTGTGTGTGTGTGTGTTTTCAGGTAGAAAATCATAGTGGAGTGAACATTAAAACAGGCATGGCCAAGGTTTTTTTTATCTTCCCTTTTTTGTAAAAACAAAACAAAGAGAAATGTTCTGCTCTGTGAATTAAATACATACACAATTTGTTCAAAGTAAAATAGTGTTGCTGCTGTGCTGATGTACCAACATCCTGTTTTTCCTTTTTAATATTAGACGTGGGTGTGTGTATTTAATATGTATTTTCCCCCCACTCTTATATGATCTCTTTGATGAACAAACACAGAAAGTAAGGATCCATATGTCTGTTCAAACATTTCAGTGGCCTCCATGGTGGTTTCAATAAGGCAGCAGCTGGTCTCAGAGACGGCAGGAATTTGCCTCCAGTGTCTGTGTTTTATCACGTTTGTTGATACATTGATATGAGAATAAAGATGGCTTTGTAGATACCGGCACTGCCCGGGTTTTATGTCTATAACCTAACCTGTCTCTGAACTTATTACTCAAGTCAAATCACCGAGATGACTCCAAGGAGCAGGTGGTATCATAAAAAGTCAGGAGGCTATAGTAATGTTTTATTTTGATTCCTACTTATTAAACTTTGCTTCGGGTATGACAGCAGACTTAACACTGCACACTCGCAGCCACTCTCACTTGTGTGTTTGCTGTAATGGCATATTTGACTTATGTATACACAGTAAAGAGATGCTATACCAGAGTGCTCCTCGGGGAACTGAATCTTCACACCCTAAGAACATGCACACATGCATTCAGCACGCACACACATGCACACCCACACCCACACATGCACACACTTAAAGCACGGAGGCTAGAAATAGTCTAAAACAAACAGAGTAACTGTTGGAGACATCACGTTGTTGCTTGTTTTCCACCGTCTGTCTCACTGTTGCTCCTCTGGTACTCCTTTAAAACACACACACACACACACACACACACATGCACACACTCCTTTCCCTTGTTCGACTCATTTTTCTGTGTGGTAGATTAGCCACATATTTAGAAAAGGCTTCTTATCCCCAGGGGATTGGCTTCTCAGGGTATTTTGAAAAAGAGTAGGATCTGCAGGCTGCACCTGCCTTTTGAGAATAAACAATATTCACTGCAACGGTGAAAATGTGAAATTTCCTTTTCTCATATATAAACTAGATCCATATGCAGTGGATGGATGGGTGTTTTGAATATATTCACTGGGAGCTTTATATTAGAAGATACCTCATGCATGGAGGCACCAACACACACTATAAATGCATGCATGCAACTGTGGCTAAATCTGAATAAGAGCCCTTATTCAGTTTAAATGTGTGCTTTATTGGAATGAGTTGCATATTTTCATGGCTGTTTCTTCTTGTCTTTGTTTGTATTTCTCTTAATGTGAATATAACAGTAATTATTATTGTTTAGTAAGTCTATTTTTTATTTTCTATAGAATAAAATTATGATTACATTATAAATATACAGTCATTACAAGAGAAACAAAGTACATGCAAGTTCAGGTGTATTGTATTGCAGGTGACCCAATGTTGACCCGATCGGTGACAATAGCACTTTTGACATTACAATGCTGCTTCCACTGCTCCCATTATCGAATCTTGGGGGAGGAGAGAAAATACCAAAATAATTATATGCACACCCTGCCCATAAAGCTACTGCACAGTGAGAAGTGTGCTATTTTTTTCTGGGGTACAGGTTAGCAAAAAAGCTGAATTATTAATGTTTTTGATATTTTTAGCCTGTTTAACCTATTTCTGGTTCTGGCTGGAGACTTGCTTGCCTGCTTGTCTGTGAGATTCAATCACATGACAAGGCTGTGATCTGGGTTACAGGGCTGGGCTTTGTTTGTAATGGGGGAAGCTGTGTGTGTGTTTGTGTGTGTATTTAGGTTTGATTTATTTGCAAATTTCATTGTCCCTGCCTGCATGCCAGGCTAACAAAGACTGGCTGTTTTTGATGCTGTGCATATCGGATGATCTAATGTCAGTTTGGCACGGAAGCATCACCTGTACCGACGAGACAGAAGCAGATGAGTCTGGTTTTATTCCAGCCTGGGGTGCATGGCACTGCAAAGCCGTGCAAGAGGCAAGGCCCAGATACTGACTGACAATCCATCTGCGGGTCCATGTACAGGTGCGCCACCACTGCCTGCAGACACAAAGACAGAGAGTGGAATTGAGCGGCAGGGTGCCCACATGGATGATGAATATGAGGGGTATGTGCATAAGAGTCTCTGTGTGAGTCCGTGCCCTTCTGTGTATGTTGGAAACATTATCTTAGAAATGAATATTCAAATAGACAAGATGACAGTTCAGGAGGCACATGGGCAAGTGTCGCTGAGAACATGTCAATTTACTCAGTAATGAAGGACACACATTTCACCCATAGTGGCTAATCTGAGCTGACATCACACTGGCCGGACTTTGTGCCTGTGGGAGAGAGAGGAGGGTAAGTGGGGTTTGTGTGAGATATTAGTGTGGGGTGAAGTGACAGAATAGTTGAAATACTGAGAAAAAAGTGAGAGGGAAGCACAGGGTCATGTTGACATCAAACATTGCAGTGTGTTTGAGTGTGTTGAATACACACACACACACACACACACATACGTATACATGTATATCTGTGCTTGTCTGAGAGATGGCACACTAGTGTCGTGGAACCAGAGGGAGCTCATTTGTAAGGCAGATCTTTGCTTTTGTTTTAGTGTCCACAGAGAGGGTAAGGGGGCCACATGCACAGCATGACAGCCAGCGTTTGTCAGCAAAAATCAGGACTAATGAAATGCAGTACACATGGCTGGAGGGCAAGGAGAGGAGTGTGAGTGACAGGAGGCCTGAGTGGAAACAGCCCGTGGCAGCCCTCCATTATGGCTACCAACGTATCAGCCAAACATCCTGAATTGTTTTAAGCCCCAGTCCCATGCCTCTCCCATCCCTGATAAGGGCAGCAGGAGGGTAGAGTGGAGGAACAGTGTGTGTGAGGGTCCCTGGGGGTAATGACATGGAATACAAGTGTATGGGGAGTGCTAGTGATGGGCTTGCTCATGTGGAAGTGGGTATTTGCATTGCAGAAGAGGGCTGACAGTTGAGATCGCTCAGGGAGCCAGTGACAGGCTGAAATCTTCTGTCGTCTGCCCTACAGACACAGGATATAGCTGAAGCAGCACCAGCGAGATCAAACACCTTGACCCATTCCACATTTCTTTGTGGTGGGATTCTGAAAGTTTTTTCTTCTTCTTTTGAGCTATTTTTTTTTTCATTTTTATCAAACTTTTCAGCTGACACTTGATGCGAGGGGTTCCACTTTGTCCATTGTAGCAGTGTTTCATATAGAAAATTATGCTGGATGGCCACAGAATAGTTTGGGATATAAATTATATAGTTATTGCCAACAGCTATAGACTGCCTCGCAACTATTTCAGTCCCAGCTGCAATAAGAGGCATCTGTAAATAATTAAAAGTAAAACAGTATACTGGATGTCTTCCACACAGGTAGAACACTCAATTTCCCCCAAAGTCCCTTTACCCCACTACAACCCCAAAATGCATATAATATCTTTGTAAGGAAATAAGCACACACTCACACACCTACACATAGACACACTATTTTTTTACTATGTGCAGAGCTTTTCTTTTCTGTGAGTATACATTTGTGTAAGAGTAACCATGCGTGCAGTGGAAGGAGAGTGTGTGGCTGCGCTCTCCTGTCAGTACTCACGGCTCTCTGCACACACAACATATACATGTGGCAAGTTTTGGAGCTTTGCAATTGAGAGTCATGCTGCTCTGTGGGGTTCGCCGCCACGTGTACATCCATTTATGTTCTCCCTGAAGTTCTCAGGTGGGAGGTGGTTCTGTGAAGTGAAGTGAAAATTGAAAAGCGGGAGAAGAAGATGAATATATGTGGATTAGTGTGATAGAGGCAGAGACACCGGAGAATGTGTGGAGAAGGGTCATGAAGTAGATATAGATACTGGAATTTAAAAGGAAGTGAGAGGAACAATATTTGACCGACTGAGTTGTGAAGATGAAATGAGTGAGATGGAGAGAAATAGAAAATAGAGAGTGGGAGGTAATGATGAAGGGCCGCAGTGCCTGGTGGTTTAAATCAGTGCCATGAGAATCAGGTGAAAATATGCGCCGTGGTTCTTCCCGTGAATCCCATGATGAAGCTGAGAGGCACCCCAAAGAGCAATCATTAAGATGACAGTGTGATGCTCACTTACTGAATATGCACCACCTCTCAGATTTACATATGAAAACAGGCACACTTTCTGGAAAGAGAAAAAGACACAAGGGAAAATAGCAGGTTGAAATGATTGAAACATAGAAGAATCAAAACAATTGATCAGCTTTGATTTTGCCCATCTTCAGTCCATGTTTGTTCTTCTTTGTCAGATTTTATTATTATTATTATAATATAATATTGAAATATTATTAACCTTCCCTAATAAATCCAGTGTCTTTTTCCACTAAAGCCCTTTGAGAGTGAATCCACTCATCGTTAATTTCCAGATTATGTTTGCAGCTGCAACTCTAAAAAGTCTACTGCATGGGCTGTTTAAAATATGCCAAAATGTTCTATTGTCTATGACAAATGGAAAATATGTATTTATATATTCCTACTTTAACTCGATATGTACATTTTTTATTACCTCACAAAAGAGAAAATTGAGCAACTTTTAGGAGACATATTGAAATATGAGGAAATGGTTACTGTTTCCTCTTTAGTTTGCTTTAATAGGAGAGTGGCAGACTTGCTAAAATTACCAACTGGGAAGTAAGTGTTTACACACCTCTTGAGTTTGATTGTGCACAGCTGTCACATCCAGTGAAGCGCGGCCTGAATATAAATTGGCAAAACTGTATCTGTGGTAAGGTTTCACTTTTTAGAGGTGAACGATATTGAACTTGCATTGTCATTTCATTTTATGCTCCTATTATTAATGCCATATTTATCTTTGCCAATTTCCTTTATGAAGTGTTTGGCTGCATGAGTGTATAATTAAAAAAGGTGAGCCATTTTCAGTTACAGAGTAATATTCATACAAGGCAGATTCAGGGTGCTACACATTATAGATTCATAACAACACAAAAAAAATACGATACAAAAGTAATTTAGTAATTCAATATTAAATAGATTTTAATACCTGTAAAGTGAATACAAGATATTTATAAAGGATGATACATGGATATCCTCCCTGACAGACGTGAATAAACATGTGTCAGTTGTGTTTCTGTAAAGTATATGCTCTCATGATTGTTGCACAAAATCAGTAATGGGGGTCAGGGAAGTGATTGCCAGGGCGGTGTGGGCCTTCACACTGTCTAAATGAGTGTACACACACACACACACACACACACACACACACACACACACACACACACACACACACACACCCCCCCCCCCCCCCCCCACACACACACACACGCACACGCTTAAATGTGCACAGGCACAATCCATTAGGCGCTAGGGCAGAGAATGAGACACCACATTTATTTACAGAGTTTATTTTACCCATTTTTCTTGATTTATTATTTATGAATCTATCAATCTATATGACACTGCAGCAGCATATAGGCCTTGGCTGCTCTCCTGTGTACTTTCCCATCTGCCAGTTCCTATGTGCCTGTCTGCCTATCTGACCCTACAACGCATGGTCTTTACCCATCACAATGTCTTTCTTTTATTCTATTTCTCATCTTTCCTACACTCTTAGAAATAAGGGTTTCAAAAGGGTCCTTCTACAAGGGCTGAGGTTCTACCTGGAACCATTTGCTTCTTCCTGAAGAAAGGGTTTTTCAAGGGTTCTTGGTAACACTAATGGTTCTAGTGAGAACCATTTTTATCCAGAGAACCGTTTAAAACCCCTTTCCTGAATAAAGGATTTTAAAAATGTTCTTGGTGGAACCCTCCAAAAGGGTTCCAGGTTGAACCTGTATAAAAAGGTTCCACCTGGAGCCAAAAAGGGTTCTCCTATGAGGACAAGCCGAAGAACCTTATATGGTTCTACTTAGCATTTTTATTTCTAAGAGTGTACCTTGTCAGGCGTTTCTTCACTCCTTTGATTTTTTGATGTTGCATGCAAATTTATCTCAGATTAATTTGATGGGTTTTCTGCAGTGGACTTAATATATTCCTGAAAGACTGAATCAGTGTCACTCTTCTGTGATTGGGAAATGACAGAGTATGGTTTCCAGTGCACTTCATCTCCACAATTCTTCATGAAAGGTCCTTTCTGGAGCTCTGGAGCTGACCAGTGGGAAAACTCGGTTATTAGTTTGCTAAAATAAGAGAAGATGCCGACATTGAAGGTTGCGGAAATATAAAACGCTTTGTCAGGCCTTAAGGATACACCGTGTCTTTTGATGAAAAATGCTGTGTATAAAGAAACTATAATTGAAGACATTTACGCAGCTCTTCTGGGGACTGTTAACCAACTTCAAACTGGATTGATGGGAAGTCATCGGTAGGGCAGTGAAAGTCTGTCATGTCCTCTGACACATCTAAAAGCACTTAGGCTGTGTCTGCTCTATGACCACGATCTGATCATGTTAGATTTATTATAGTGTGGACCTGTACATAGTAAGAGCCCTGTGGGTATTGGCTGGCCAGCTATAGTTACACTGGATGAGTATATTTCAGGTTGTAGCAGAAAGAAAATGAAAGCCTTTTCTTTCCCATACTCTCTCTTCCAGTCTCCCTTTCACTGTCTCTCACTCTTTCTTTGTCAACATTGCTATGTTCTGCTGCCCAGCCCTCTTTATTGAAGATGTTTGATAGTAGTCAGGCTATAGCCTAGGACATAGTAATAAAGGCAGAATAGATGGCAGGTTATCTAAAGATCAGCATGGAGCTGAAGCACAAAAAAGAAAAAAAAGAAATGACAAATATCAAGAAATGTCATCCCATCTCAGCCCCGCCCTATCAAAACACAGGATCACTGAGCTGTAAATCCTGGATTATTTGTAGTGTAAACCAAAAAGGCAGAATGCTCTACTCCCTTTTGGAAAAAAAGAAAATAGAATAATAACATATTTCGCTGCTTAATGAGTAAATGGAGCCGTGATGTTACAGAGTGTGTTTCATAGCAGGATGTGGGAGATTTAGCACAACAGCATGAAGCTCCAACAGGTTATGGTATGTTTTTTTCTTATCTTTTTACAACAAAAATAGTTCCACAAGCGGACTCACTTGACGGTTGCCTAGCAACACAAACAGTGACCATATCCTGCACACGACATATGTTATATCCACTACTTTGATTCATGTACATTTATTTGTATTTTTCCATTAATTGTGCAACCAGAGGAAGAAAAAAAAGGTCAGCTTGCTCTGACAGTTCACTGCATCTTTGTATAGGAAAAGCTCTGAATTCTCCTGCTCCTTCGCCCTGTCCTCTCCTCGCAACCATTCATAATTTTATTTAAATGTTATTACTGGAAAAAGGGTTAGGGTTAATGTCTTTTTGGCATACTTTGTGAGGCCAGGTTCACACTCCATGATAGGTGTGTGCATGTTCACACCAGCTCCTGTTCTGTATCTATATATATTTATCTCCAACAGACAGAGAGAGAGAGAGAGAGAGAGAGAGAGATAATCTGCCCTTTGCCTAATATAAGAATTACAGCTGCTAAATAAAATAGTTTTTAAAAAATATAATATTGATCTTTTTCACACATTCAGATTCGGCATTGGCACTAAAACGACATGTTTCAGTATTTGCTGGTGGATTGTCAGTGTCTCTCTTCTCGTGCGTTTAACACCTGAAAAACAGGCTAGGTTCCAAAACTTTTTTTTTTCCCGATCAGTTCTTATTTGGTTTATTTTTCCAAAGTGGCTGCACACCGAGCTTGTAAGACAAATCCTTTCTAACAGGAAGCCTCTAGGGCTGCAGAGAAGCATGGTCGATACAGGGAAAACACAGAGGGCTTTGAAGATGGCCTATCTCTCTGTCTCCATCCAAATGAAAAGGCAAGAGAGGGGCCCACAGGGATTGGGCCAGGCTAAGTTTCTATTAACACTATCTACATAACACCTAAGATGTACCAGTGTTTGATGCGACAGTGTCCAGATTAACTCACATTAGGGGGAACAACAAAGCCCCAGGTGCGGCATCCTCTCTTATTGCCCTGAAGACAGGACGCATAAATGAGGACATAAAAATATAACACCAATTCAAACATCTAAATAGCAATGAGTTCCTTTGGTGTGTCCTATGTGTTGTAGAAACATTTTAGTAGTCGCAGAGGTAATGTCCCTGAATGTGTACTCTTTTAGAAATGATTACTTTCTGAATAAAACAAAATCTTGTATTGTGGCGTCTAACTCCCAAAAGCCCCAGTGAATGATGTACATAATAATCATCACCACCAACTCTGTTAGCAGCATATACTGTTTACCGTTCCTGAGGTTTGAAACAACACGAACAGCTCAGTATCCGCTCTGTTTGGTGGTTTGAAATTGTGCATTTTTATACAGTGGGAAAAAAAAATATTCACCACATGTTTATTTGGAGCCATCACACTGATGTAATCAAATCGTGCCTACCTCTCTGTGTGTGTGTGTTTGGTGTGACTTCTTCTCACATAGAACTGGGTGGAATCTCTTTGTCTCAGCATATGAAAATAGCAAAATGAATATCCTTGTGTGTTATTCTGTCGCTTCCATCCACACTGTTGTGGCGATGGCTTTTTGTGACATTTTGGAGACAATGATCATTCAAGTCTGAGACAGAAATGCTCAGATTATTTATGTTATTCTGACCAAAGAATAAGCATATAAATTAAAGCCTACGCATGAACTGATCATTTACGGTAGCATTTTACATCGTTAATCCTTTGAATCATTTGACATTGATTTGACATTGACGCTTACAGTAAGGGCTGCACATTTTGCGTGTATGTGCCTTGGCAGTATATTGATGCATTATAGCAAAGCAAACAAACCGTAGGGTTTTGCATCCTTGGGTAAAGACACTTATGCAAGTATACTGTACTTTGTGTCTGAATGTTTGTCTCAAGCTATTACAACGGCAAAGTTTATCCAATGTGGTCTCTTGGGCTTTGTGTGTTCTTTGTGTGTCTCTCAGCCTGGTAACTTAAACCCTAAGGTTTGTTGGCCCTCTGATTAAGAACCGTTAGGTTAGAATAATTTGAATTAACATAATTTTTTTTACTGTTTAATGCAGTGGATGTTTTATTTTTCAGGATTTTTACGGGTTACAAGAGAGGTTCGGTTTTACTCTCCATGTTGAAACTGTGAAAATGGCTTCTCCCCTTGAGCCAAAATGGGCTCTAATGCATTGCCTCTTCCCTTTGATGTTTGCTATAAATACGAATGCACTGAGGGCTGTGGTTGTTATTGTATAGAAATCTTTTTTGGAGATGTTTGTGGATGTTTACGAAACACGGACAGCAGGGGAATGCTGACTATCAAGTTATTTAAGTTATAGGTTTGAGTGTACTTAAATCTGGGTTGTAATCTAAATTACAAAGCTATTAGAAAATGAATTACACAATACAAGGCAGAATATTTGTTACTGCTCTCCTCGATATTCTGAGAAAAATGCATCCTGCAAAACCAGGCAGTGTGTTGTGGAAATGGGAGTGCACTTCAGAGCAAGAAGAAATGATAAGAGCGATGGTTGTCTTAATTTTGCTGTATATGTGTTAAAGCAAAGCATTGCATCTTGAGCTTTCACCAGCCCACACGCTCCCACGTCAAGCCCATATATTTAGCAGGGGAAAAGCTTTTTTCTTCTCCATGCGCTGTGGTGCGAGAGGTGCACGGGGGTTCTGAAATGTTTGTCTTTGTTCTCCTGGCAGAGTTTTCTGTGTGTGGGTGTTCACAGTTTCTAGGAGCACCTCGGGAATGCATTTCAACAGATGGAGGTTTTAACTGGAGTGTTGGCTTCCAAAATCAGGGCTATATGCTGTTGCTGCCTGCTATTTTAATTTGTTTGTGTTGCCTGTTTGTTTACTTATGTTTTGTTTTTGTTGTTTTTTTTCTAGCAGGATAATCACAGGGTATGGAGATGATGGTGGAGTTGCAATTATGTTGTCTTGTAGCCAAAGGTTTAAGCTTCTAATCAAATATCGGTGGATTCTGATGGAATATGCATCATTGCTGTGGTGTTTATAGCTTGCAAGATATTTGTTATAGGTTTTATTATGACATGAAGAGTGAATACAGCAATGTAACATGTAACTATAAATGCAATGAACGTCTGTCCATTAATCTCATAACTGCTTTTTTTTACATAAGTTCACAAATATGTGTTTTAAATATTTTTTTATATCCTGATATCTCTGTATATTTACTCTTGATCTTTTTTTGTCCCCTGCTGTCTGCAGTGTTCATGTGACTGCCACAAGGTATACAACACCCCAACCATGGCTGTTTTGCATGTTTCCTCTGTTGAAGGCCTTGATATCTGAAATGCGTTGGCATTTTTTTACTGTTGATATGATTCAATAGCCATGAAAAGTTTTTTTCTTTCTATCTATCAGCCTCTAGAGTGCCTCAGATTTCTCACATTGTCTTAGCTTTTTTTGGATACCCGAAGTGAAGAGCAGCAGCAGAGAGAGAGAGATTATTGACCATACCAAAGCAGCACTGCTGGTGTATTGTTTCTTGACTGAGTCTTCAAACTTAGCAGGTGACTTGCTAAGGGCATCAGTGTGTGCAGCGCTGACTTTGGTGGTATTTGGCTAAGAAATGCAATATATATTGCTAGAAATACAACAGCTATATCAATAAAAGAGCTGCCTCCACCCCCTCACAAAGAGAGAATAAGAAATACCAGAGATATTCCGTGTATATTTTGTGTAGTTAGCAACTACAAAAAAAACAGGCACACATTGAATAGGTACTTCATGAGTTACAGCAACAAGAATGTACTGAACTGCCTGTGGTCCTGTCCATGGTCCTGAAATGGCCAGCAGCCTTGGTACACATTCTTCTACATGTCAACGTGACTGTTTCTCTTTTAGCTGTCTAAATTTCTCTGTCAGAACTCCACCTGGCCTTCGTGGTAGTCATAATAGAGGTACACATTTTTTAGAAGCAGTGGAGTAGTCCATGATTCAGTACCTCTGACCTGAATGAAATGTGTGTGTGTTGAGTCAGAGACCATTTGCTGTGTGAATGCACATTAAAGAAAAAAAAATAATGTTTTGCTAGAAAAACGGTTCTCACCACCTCAGGGCAAAACTGCTGCGTGTTTTGACACCCATCTAGAAGACCGCATTCCATCTTTTGTCTAAAACACATTTCTTATTCGATTTGACAACCTCAGAAAAGAGTAATTGCTTTTCTGACCTGTAATTTTAGCCAAGCCTTTGTATAAACAAAATGCATATCTTTGATTTATGTTTTTGTCACGCTGCCAAACTCCTTTAAATGAGCTGAACCTATGTGGGCCTGACTGTAACAGTATTTTCTTAAGCGCTACCTGAACCGTTGATGGATGGAACATTTTAGATTAAACACATTGTAATTTTGTTTGGTTAATTAATATGCGATGGTGGCTATGCATCATACCAAGTGGGTATACTGTAAGATGTGTTTCTGTTTAGGACAGAAATATTTTCATGTTTCATTTGAATGCACATTCCTATCTGCTGTTCATTATCTTTACTCCCTTTATCTCTGATTTTCTCTCACTCATTTGCCCTTTCCCCCCCTCCCTGTGTTTTCTCTTTCCTCTTTTCTACATATTTCCATCTCTGTATCTCAAAGCCATTTTTCTCCTCACTCAGCAGTGGTGGCACTCCTCTCGGGACTGTGGGTGCTAGAGCGCCGCAGGCTTCCCTGAAGCCAGAACGTAGCCTACAAACAGTCTGTCTAAGACCAGTCAGAACTCCTTTATATTAGTCCTCTTTAAATAAAGTACAGCCATGCAATATCCAGATTCTGTATCAATGGATTGTGGACAAAGGATCTATATGCCAATTTAGGCCAAGGTGGCCCTTTGCAGTACATATATGTCTCTATGTTGTTCTTAAAGGCAGTGAATGTAAAGTCACATTTGCCTAACTGACATGCCCCTTATGATGCAATGTCTTATTTTAATCTCAGCTATTCAGCACAGTGTGTATAAAAGTGCAGTCCAGTCAGTTCAGACACCAAACAAATAGGTCACTGTTATGGTAATGTGTGTGTGTCAGGGATGTACTGTCTAATTTTAGCCTATCGGGAGAAGAGAGCGGTGAGGAGATCAGGAGAGTGAAGGAGGAGTGAGCCCCAGCTCTGCCAGCTAATGCTTTAGTGTTTTTAATAACTTGCTTGGGAGGTTTCTCCTCCTGTAATATATCTCCTTAGCAGCAGATTGCCCTTCCATACCTCACCAGTGCCTGAGAAGCAGCTGAATACAGCATTGGTTTTCCAATAAACCGATGATAATAAATGTACACGTATATATGTGCAATAAATAAAAAGGGATTTAATCCGTCTGCGGTTCTGCTTAGACCTTATTCTAAACTGGAATTAAGTCATAGAATCAGCTGGAGCAAAATGGATCCTGGCAAGATTGAATAGAGACAGGACGACTCATTTATTAATGCACTTTTTTAAGATATCCTCCATCAGCCTGGCTTGTGATCTGTGCATGATATTTAAGAGAAGCTCATTAAAACTTATATCTGCACAAGTAGAGCAGATAAAAAACGGAACAATGCTTTCACTGAGTTATGGATATAAAATCAAAAATAATTTCCAATTAAGCTTTTTCTTTATAATTAGCCACAAATGGTTACATGCCATTATTTCAATCCTACCTCTCATTTCCCCCTAAACCTTTCCTTTTTTCTTTTACTCCACCCACTGCTTGCATGAGAAATCAAGTCACTTTGTGCTCACTCACTCACTCATTCACTCACTCACTCACTCACTCACTCACTCACTCACTCACTCACTCACTCACTCACTCACTCACTCACTCACTCACTCACTCACTCACTCACTCACTCATGTAAAAAGCCCCCTGCCAGTAGTACATGTAGTTTTAATGCAGAGAGACAGCTCTGTCCTTTATAGCTGTAGCCTGTTCATGACATATAGCAAAATGACCGGGAGCTCTTACACAGCCAGTTGCTACATACACAAGCTTCATGGTCCCCCCAAAAAAATAAAAAAATCACCACCTCCAGAACATCTTTGTACTCTAATACCACTAAAATGGACTGGATGGATATGGATTGTGACTGAGAGGAGAATGCATAACGCTGACACTGTATGATACACTGTGTGATGATTCAATGCGCAGTAACACAAAATCTTAGGATTCAATTGATTTTATTACTTATCTCATTAATATTCTGCATTGTCAGCATCACATTCTGCTCCACTTGAACATTTTGATACTTGCTAAGCATTACTTTAAGCTTTATCTTATATAGTGTCAGTGCTCATTCACAGCTCGGTGCAGAAAAGTCAGTGGAATCCTTCTCGTGTACAGTAAAGCAAAGGCTGTGAGCGGAGGCTCGCTCGCTACGCTGCTGCTGTGGAAAGTCATTCCTCTCATGACACAGCAGAGACAAACAGCGCACATTGTGGTCGTTTTTTATTCCGCTTTGATGTACCTGCTCAGTTGCCTTGAGAAGAAAGAGCAGATTGTTTATTTTGCTGAGGCCTCCTTCATTTTGCACGGGAGAAAGAGACCATTAATATTGTGTTGCCATACATCTTATACACTGATAATGGTGGCATTGCTTGAAGATGAAACGAAATGGTGCATTACTGTCAGCCTGGCAGGTAACACATAAAGCTTGCAATAGGTGCCTGCTTTGAATAGCCTTGATCTGTTAGGCGCCTAGCTGAAGAATGGACAAAAAAGAAAAATAGATTAGGGGAAATGTAGGAAGAGGGAGAAACATTCTGGTGAGAGATGGAGAATTCAGCTTAATCAAACACAGTTTAGGAAAGAAAAAGAAATAAAGCTTGAGAAACAAATTACACAAAGGGAGCAGCATAGCACAAACAAAGAAAGCCACAAAGGAGATGATATTTATTATATCCCATAAAGTGACTGTGTGCTTGTCCATAGTCTCTCCTTGAGAGAGTTAGTAAACAAATCAGTGCAGAAAGATTGGTTTTTGCTGCAGTCAAGAAGTATTAAATCTGGGATGCTGGTTGAAAGCAGCACAGTTTTATAAGTACAGACACTAAAAGTAATTCACATTTGTCCTATGAGACCCAGGTTAAATTTACAAACCAAGAATTTCAAAAAGGAATACAATACTGTCTGTAAATGATTTCAATTCAACATTTTAAGAAGACTGTGGTTCAGCAATTTGCAGCTTTTTAAAATTACAGCATTCCTTTCATGTCTATTCTCAAAATATCATCTGTTGTTATATTGTTCCTTCTTCATTATCAATCCAGCTGGGTGAAGAGGCTTTTAGGCTGTTGTTGTTTGCATCTGTCGTTTCTTAAGTTTCTGTTATCTACTCTACAATACTAATAAATTGTGAGCCATACGGATACCGATAAATAATATATGGGTACATATATAAGAAAAATATCTCATATTTTCTAAATATGACCAACAAACACTGGCACCACAGAGACATCACTGTCATGTGACAAGGATGTGAGTGACAGTTACATTTTATTATTTTTTGAAATAGCTGGTTATAGCTCGGTGGTAAATCCATCAGCACAAATGTCTTATTTAACAGCTAAGTTGTTTACGACATGAAAAACTAAACTAAATTCAAGGTTGTCTGTGTTCTAAGATGCAAAAAAGTGGTCTGAAGCCGCCTCTAATTGGACAACAGTAAATGTATTGATCAGTGGCACTTGATATGAACTAAGAATATTTTTGGACTTTTCGAGTCCATAGGCATGTTATAAAAAGTACCAGTGTATCTCCCCACATTTCGCATCCTTAACATGTGTCAAAAGTCATCATCTTTGATTGTTTGATGCCCCGTCCGTGCCCCACCCCCCTCCCTCTCTGATTGCACACTCTTGTTCTCTCTCTGTGGTGCATGTGACCTAACAGGAGGCTTGTGGGAACCTTAGTGATGCTGTCAAGCCTCCCCAGAGCCTCAGAGGAAAGAACAGAAGGAAACACAAAACAACCTCAAAATGTCGACACAAACCCTTGTATTTGTCAGGCTGACCTGGATTTACTCAAAACAGCATTCAGTCTTACCATAGAAAAGTGTCAACACACAACGTGGCTGCTTCTTGAGAGATAGAAAAGCAGATGGGCTTGACATTGTTCCCCTTCTTCAGATGCTGCTGTGCTTCCTCACACATCTGCCGAAAGACCCTTGTCAAGGGGAGACATTATTAAGACTTGCTACAACAACCGAGCCTTCATGTGTAAAGGCAGGATAAGGCACGGCTTGAATTTTAAGAGGAATAAGCTTTCATTCTAAGTCATAATGTCAGATGCACCAAAGTAGGTCTATGCACACATACAAGTACGCTCACACTGGCACACTGTTGTTGCACAACCTTAACTTTCTGTAACCTGTACGTGCGAATATCTGCTACATTCAAATCATTGTCAACTTAGTTCAGACAACGTGATAATGTCTATCACCCCCGCACAACTGTCTCTGTGCTTCTCAGAGTAGCAGTGTTCAGATTTCACGTCTCCCATGTTGAACACTGGAAGTTTCATTGAAGAAACAGGGACACTGTGCTAGTTTAAGCAAGACGGCGTTTACTCGCACAATGTCACTGTTTCTGGCAGTCCCTGGCCAAGTAGAAGGGTCGTTGGTTCAAAAACCGGGACAGTTCAAGGGCTGGCGTGCCGTTGAGCAAGGTACTTGTTGATCTAGATTGTTCCTTGGGTGCAGATAAGTGCTGTCCACTGCTTCTGTGCCTGGTTTGAGTGTTCACCACTGGTTTGTAAATGTATGGGTTAAATGCAGAGGTCAGATCACTAAATTAATGTGTTAAAAATGTTTAGGCAATATTATTATTTGACATGTAACGTGTTATCTCAAATTCATGTTACATCACACTTGCCATTCGAGCTGAAATGGAAATGGAAAATATATGAAGCAGTGAAAACACCTGCGCCGTCCTTGTCTTGGTTCTGTAGCGCTGCAGATATGAGCTGCTTATTGCTTTGATCACAAGTAGAGGCGGAATGTGTTGCTGCGTGACCGTTATTCATGTTTGTGTGAAACAATGTCGGCAACATTTTCTCACAAGTAGTTATTTTTGCCTGAACTCAATCAAAGTACCTCCTTTAACATGGAAACAACATGTTATAAGGGGTTTTCTGTCAGAGTTCAGAGGATTGTAAGCTAATGTAGTAGGTTCCTGAGCTAAGTTGAGCACAGTTTTTTATTTAATTAATGATAACACTGACCAAAGTCTTGTAATAAAGCCGAGAGGAAATCGCAAATGTACGACACGGTAACCTCAAGTAATTCACAAAATAATTTTTCTTCCGTTTGTTTCAGGTGATATTAACGTAGCATCTGATGTGAACAGACACTGACATTCATGCTGAATATATCCTAATCATCCAAGTGAGATGATTAAACCAGTGAGAATGATGATTTTCCGGCCTTGTTTTTCCTGCAGTTGTCCGTTTCACACTGCTGCTTTTGTGGGTAATAAAATATTGATAATGAATTAGTCTATTCTCTGTCTTACAGATGGTCACACTTTTTAATAAAATTAGTTTAACCCCAAAACTTTTCAATTCCCCCTGTATCCATTATATAAAGTAATATCTGTTTTAAAAGGACTACAGTCGCCACATCAATAAATACATAATTTAGTGATACAATTAAATACGTTACATAACTTATTGATTTAACATTTTCATATTTGAAATTGATTTGCAGTTCAGCCTTCTGAATTAGACGAGAGTGAGAAGTTGTAAGCGGCGTTATGTGGACCAGATGTGAGCCTCTCCTGCTGCCAGCAGGTGTCTTGATGAAAGTAACACAACACATAGCGCATTACAGCAAAGAACTTAACTTATACCCAACTATGTTGCTTGACAGCGCCTGTTTCCGGATAAAGTATAGAGTGTAAAAATAATGTTATACACTCTTAGAAATTAAAGTGCTAAGTAGAACCATATAATGTTCTTCGGCTTTTATAAAGGTTCCACCTGGAACCCTTTTTGAGGGTCCCACCAAGAACCCTTTTTCAAACCCTTTATTCGGGAAAGGGATTTTAAAGGGTTCTCTGGATCAAAATGGTTCTTACTGGAACCATTAGTGCTACCAAGAACCCTTGAAAAATCCTTTCTTCGGGAAAGGGTTTTTCAGAAGCAAATGGTTCCAGGTAGAACCTCAGCCCTTGTAGAAGAACCCTTTTGGAACTTTTATTTTTAAGAGTGTACTCTTTCTGTTCACAAAGGCCAAATGGAGGCAGAATAAAATTCATCAGAAGTCACTCTTTAAGTGAGAGTAGAAAAACGGAACAGCAGGGAACAACTACCAATTCACTTTTTTACCCCCTTACACCCTTAAACCATAACAGTCCCAACTCACACTCCCACTTTGCCTCCGTGACAAACAAAGGTTTATTTCCCTGGTGGAAATATTGGGCTGTCAGTCAGATCAATTGCCAGTGTCCAGGGCACTTCATGGTTCCTCTAATTATAATCCTGTGCAGCTGGCGTGAGCCCACGTAGCTCTGGGGCAGCCATTGTAATAGAGGCATCACAGAGCTATAGATGGATAGAGCGGAGCATCGGCCAAAGCCTTGCAGTCATTGCTCGTGTTGGTGGAGAGGCTTTACTCCAGCAGTCAGAGCAGGGGCCAGGGTGCCTTATCTGGCTCCTCCATGCTGCTGGTTGTATGCTGGGGGAGTACATTACTGATTCTCTTCCCCCTCTCTCTCCTCTTTGTCCCCCTACGCTGCTCCTCACTCCTCACATCCTTATGAGAAGTCTAGGCACTTTGCCATGTTCCATTGTAGCGAGAGCGAGAGATGCTGTCTTCCCAGCAATACTCCATCCAGGATTGCGCCAAATTCTGCCTTTGGTTGCTTTGCAGACTAAGTGAAGTGTGTGGATAAGTGAAACTTTGGATTTAGGGATGTAAAATATAGTTTGTAGCTTAATTGACATTATGCTTAGGGATAGGACGACAACAATATGTACAATCCATTTATTGGTCCAGGTAATTGTGAATAGGGAAAATCATTTGAGTGACTTGAAAATGCTGTCGAGCTTTCCTGGACCTCATGACTCATATTTTTTCACTTTGTGTTTTAGCAGCCTTTGAATTGTTTCCAGCACATTTTAACTATCATCCTCTGCCTAATCACTTTTTACATCACATTCAAAAGTTATGGATGTGAATAATACAATAATAATAGCAATATTCTGGAGTTAAATCATCGTGAACAGGTAGCACTGAATAATCCCCATTTGTGCGAAAATATTGGCGCTTATTTTTGTCCCAAAAACTGCAGCGCTCTCTCCTTTGTCCTCACCAGCAGAAGTGTGAATACTATGTAGAAATGGCACTTCGCCACCCCCTTCTTCACTGGCATTGTGCGATTCCCATCTCAACATGCTGAAAGAAGTGTGAGAGAATCGTGCATGTGAGAGAGGGAGGGGGGTGAAAAAGAAAGAAGGAAAGGCAAAAGAAAGTAGAGAGTGTGACACAGAGGAGAGCGAGACTGAAGATGAACAAAAGAGAATGAAAATGAGCCCAGGCAGTGAATGGGAGGGGGCAGAGAGTGAGGTAATAAGGCTAAGAGATGAGGTTGAGGGAAATAGAAAGATACAATTGTAATATAAAAAGACATTTAAATGAGGAAGTGTGCAAAGGAAACATGAATGTAAGAGAGTGTATGGTAAATAGGAGCAACTGAGACAGGAAGATATATATAAAAAAAACTAAAAACAAAGGAGAGATGAGCGGGTTATCGGGAGAAAACTGGCATCTGAAATACACAAGCTAACACACAAGTAGATGCAGCTGCTAAGGAAATGTGGGCTTCTGCTGGAGATGAGGAAGGTTCTCTGTCAACAGAATGAGTGAAAAGGGACAGACAGAGGAGAGACAGACAGAGGGGAGAGACAGAAAAGACATAAAAACAGACAGAGGTGCCAAGAGAGGCATAAAAAATATAGAAGAAAACAAAGACTGAGCGTGTCAAGGGTTGGTAGTGTCTGAAAAAAAGACACTACAAGATCTTGTGTGGCTGGCAAAAGAGCCACGCCTGGAGAGAATGTGGAGATGAGTGAAAGGCAGTGATGCATCTGAGAAAAGTACCGCAACAGAAAAGTACCGTATGTGCAACAGAGAGTCAGAAAGTCCCAGAAAGAGAGTGGGTCTATGAGGGATTAAATGGATTAGAAGGAAAACTGGGAATGTGTGTCCACACTGGCATTCATCTGTGTGTGTATATGTGTGTGTTTTTAGGAGTCTAACCTTGTGTGAAAACTTACAAGCAAGGATGTCATACTCAGAATACACATTAAATGTCTGATATGCAGATGTCAGTGTATGAGTGTGTGTTTTCTGCCTCACTCATGAATTGCACTGCTGCCGGTCGGGGGTGGAGGGAGGGGCAGTATTTAAGCTGCATGGTCTAGCAAACCAAATAGACCATGAAAGGGAAAAATAACAAAATCTGACCCCCTCCCTTCCATTTCCCCATTCCTCAATCATAGTGGATCACAGACTGCAGCTCACTCTTCATTCTGCTCCTTTGCGTTTCAAACCACTGGCATCCTTCTCCTCCCTTTTTCTTTTATTTTGTATCATCTATAGTTTGGAGAATGGCTGTTGTCTCGCCTTGATAATGTCTTTCCTTCGCTCCCTCAAATGTATCTGTCCTTCTCTCTGACTCCACCCTCCCTTTCTCCCTTTATGTCTTTCTTCCCTTCTTCCCCGTCCTGTCACCCTGACCCCATAGCCTGTCAGAGGTGTGACAGGTGTGTCACCGTTCTCTCCATCACTCTCGCAACTTGTTGACCTTTGTGTCGGAGATTACTCCGCTCACGGCTCTCTCCTCGCAAGTGAGGATTGACAAGATTGCCTGGCAACAATAGCTCCAGCTGATGCGCTGTGACCATACCACCCTGTCGGCTTTCCGTCAGCTGCCCCTATCTCAACCTGCCACTGGGTTCAGATTGGACTGTGTGAGTGTGTGTAGGAAAGTTCAGTTATTTCTGTGAATGTGTGTGGACTTGTGTGCATTAGGGCAGAGGAGTTTGGGTGAAATATGGAATATGCCATCACTATGTGAACTACAACACTTTAATGCATGGATGACGACGCAAACAAGAACTGTTTCTACTATCTATGTGTTGCATTTAGTGTGCATCCTGCAGAGGTTGTTTTTTTTTAACTGGCTAGACGTTAGTGATACGATGCATATCACAATACAGGGGTATATTGTGTTAGCAAGGCACAAAACAACTCTCAGTTAAAATAACAACATTATATGTAGGTATAAGCACAGGTAAAAGGATGAGGAGAAAGTCATATGGCCAAAAGCCTGCTGCTAACTTGTGGTCGGAGGCTTAAATACATACAAAAAAACTCTGAAACAGTATAATTCCATTACATATCACAAAATTTCAGTTTATTGATATTTTTACTGCCATAATCCTAATAATAATTTGAACTCTGCTGTATTAGATGTTTATCCAGCATAGACAAAAAGGCTGGACAAGCCAATGAATGTGAAAAACCCAGGACTTATAAAGTAAAGAGTATAAGATAGTAGAGAATAGCGAAGGAGTGTGAGAGAGAGAGAGAGAAGATATGGGTGTGAAAAAGAAGGGAGGGAGCATGTGTCAGGAAAGATGCCTATAGAACTCTAAAGCGTTGTTTCTCCCAGAGCGAACGGCGTATAATCACTCAGCCCGACCACAGTAATGACACCATCTGGGCCTGGGGAAGACAGCAGCGTCTCTCCAACTGAAAAATGGATCGCATAGATCCTGGGTGATTAGAGCATCAGCTGTATCAGCTGTACACAGCCTACCTTTAGAATGGATTCACAGCAGTTAATAACTACAATAGATAATGGTGGGCAGGCTCAGTCGTCCAGCAGCAAAAGTTGTGACGGTAATGTTTATAAAAAATGACTTGCATTCTATTGGGTTTTTAATATGCAAAGCATCTGGTGGAGGAGAACATTTTTTTTGTTGTTTACCTTTAGTTCAGCTGTCGATGTCTGAAGTGTGATTACTGCCTGCAGAAAATTCCAATGCAAGGCCTCTTTTGTCTGATTGGACATTGTTCAACCTAATCCATCCACTTTTCCTTTACCAGCGGCAGTCCCACTCAAAGCCCATCGTAAACAAAAAAATGACTCCTAGTCCGATGAACAAACTGTAAAATAAAGGTCTGTCATGTTATTTCACAGGCTCTCTGGCTTGCATGCATTGAATCTGTAATTCGCCGTCCGTTTCATTTCCTGAAATGATGCCTCTCATTTTTATTTTGTTTTCACACATTTTTTTTGTGAAGATGGTGCTGCAAAAAAAGAAAGGGAACAAAAAAACCCAGCAAAAAACATGACAATGATGGTTTTCAATGACCTGTTGCCATGGCAACACTTTTCTATTGATCTAGCCAGCTCTCATCTCCGCTTTCACTCTTACTTCACTCTCACTTCACCCCCCCTCTATCATTCTCTCTTTAGTTACTCTCTCCATCCTGAGCTTCACTTGGTTTCCATCTGTCTGTTGTGTCCTGTCATGGAGATTGATGCCTTGTAGAGCTATGCTAACCTTCACCTGGTTCAAGCATACACTCTGCTCTTCTGTTCCAGTCTGTCAGATTAGATCCACCGTTACCTGCCTCATCCAGAAACACATTTATTCAGAATTTAAATTGTAACCCCGGGCGATGTTTCAGTAAATACTTTGAAGTGCAACTGCGTAACAAGATTGCATTATTAAATGTTCTTATGCACAAATATAGATTGACTGCAGGCTACAAACAGAAAAGTACTTCATGCTCATTTCATCTTATTTTAATTCATTCCGTAATCTATGCTGCACTTGCCCCCTGACACTGTGTTGATAACATGCCATATGCGCACCCGCCCTCCCCCCACCTGTTTGTGTTTTTTGTGGACTTGCTCACTATTTGACTTAAAGAACTATGGTTTTAATGTGTTTAAAGATTTACTGTTGACAACATGTTTGGCTGTGCACTGTTTTTCAAGGGAGAACCATGGCGTTAATGTCTCTCATTACTTAACAGAACTTATCAGCACATAGCATTTGCAATAAAGATAATGTTGTTATTCTCAGACACTTCTGTGTAGTATGACATGATATACCTGTGTATTAATCTTGCATGCCGCATTAAAGCGCAAGATAGCAAATTGATGCGGACAGAAATCAGTTTATTTTGTAATTAACTCATGTATACACACCCACTTTTCATTTGTAATCAGTGAAGCTGAGATCATGATGATAGTGGAGTCACCCAACACTGCCAAGCATGTTCCCTTATATTACAGCACATTTAATTGCACACAGTTTGTTTTTTTTCAAGGCTGGTGTGATTTAGTTTTCTATTTCTTTTGCAATTCAACACCCCAGCTCATCTCGGCATGAGTTGCTCTTTCTAACTTTCTGAATCTATCAATGTATGTTTATTTAATTGTCCTATGCAAAGGGCTTATTTTCACTTTTGCCCCTAAATAAATGACCAAGTACAGTAGCAAAGCAGCACACATATACACAAACAAGAGCATACATTTGTGTGTTGTGTCACAAATATACATGGCCCAGCGTTACATATGACATTTAAAATTTCCACCCTGTGTGATTTCTCCATTCCTATCTTTCAGACAGGACCATGACTAATGTTTGGAAAATGACAAGGAATATTTGATTATGATGGAGGAGACAATTTTTTATGGTCCAAGGAAAAATATATTTTTAAATTGAAACCTCCTACACAATTGCACAGTTGTAAAGCTTGCGTATACTGTACGTGTGTGCACGTGTGTTGCGTGGGTGCACAAGTATGTGCTGCTCTAAGCCCCCAGTTGTTGCCTGATATACATCATGGTTTCTAATGGAACAGGCAACATCATTAAGATTCAGTGTTCTGTCTCAAATATAATATATACTGTATGTTTAGCATAAAGGAAAATGGAGTTTCATACAGCCTGTCACTAATACTGATATTGCACAATTTAGTTCCTGAGAGACTAAAAATAAGGCAATAAAAACAGATGTAAGACAAAAAAATAGTTAACTAACTTGTCTCATTTATTTATTTATCTTTTTTTTGCCTTTATTTACCCAAAATGTCCCTTGAGACCTCACCTAGATAGCCTTAATTAAAAGAACCCAGTTAAGATTATCAAAGAACAACAACTCCACAAAACCCCAAATCCAGTTTAGGCATAGCAATTCCACTTTTCAGTTACATACATGTTTATTAGTGTTCTGAACTTGCTGAGGAAGACAAAGAAGCGTGATTAAACTTATTAAGCTTTAATGTTTGCAAGGTTATTCTATGACCATGATTTGAAGGCTACTGTACCACGTTCAGAGAAAAAACCTGGGAACCTGTGGAGGAGCTAAGTAGAGCGAAATGCATTCATTTTCAACGATTTTCATTCTCTATGGGTTGTGGGCTATGGTCAATTTAAAGTGTCCAATTAACCATAATCCCCAATCTACAGGTTTTTTGACTGTGGGAGGAAGCTGGAGTTCCCGGAGAGAACCCATAGTGCACATAGTGAGAAATTCATACAGAAACAGATCTACAGGTGATACACTATCGATTTGTCTAAACTATGACCTTCTTGCTATAAAGCGACAGCCATCACATATTGGCCTACACTCTTAGAAATAAGGGTTCCAAAAGGGTCCTTCTACAAGGGCTGAGGTTTTACCTGAAACTATTTGCTTCTGAAAAACCCTTTCCCAAAGAAAGGAGCATAGAGATCTACCTGGAGCCAAAAAGGGTTCTCCTATGAGGACAAGCCGAAATATGGTTCTACTTAGCGCTTTTATTTCTAACAGTGTAATACAGCTTTTGTTTGATAATAGGTTACATATGAAGTTTGGTTCTGTTAATGAAAACTACAACAGCTCTCTGGCTCATCATTGAAGACCATCTTTGGTTATCTGAAGTCCCAGGTGTCAGAAATGAAATGTCTCTTTCCATGTGACACTTCTTGACCTCTTCACAAGTTGAGATTCAATTTTTTTTATCAGCCATATTTGGTCAGGATGTGTTGTCGGCCTGACGTCATTCTCTCTACTGTATAAGACAGCTCTTGCCTGTATTCCTTCTCCCAAAGCTGTCTGCCTCTCTCCCTCTTCCTGCTGGTCTTCCTCTCTCACCTGCATGACTCCACACCGCTCTGCCTGTTTTCTCTCCCTCTCCTGTCTGTCTGTACTCCTGCCTTACCCTGTGGCTGCCTTCACTGTGTGACAGCCCACTAATGAAAGCAAGATAAGCATTCCAGGCAAACTGTTCATTTCAAATTAGAAAAAAAAAGAAAATCTCCCTCACACATAAGAAAAATACAAGTCACCCCCCTCTACCACCTTATCATTGCTGTATTCCTCCCTCCTCTGCCTGTCCCTTGCTAGCCGGAGCAAATTTGATTGGGTCTGGATAGGAAAAGAATGGCAGCAGATAAGGCCCCCGAAACTGTCGCCAAACGAGGCCTGATGCAGCCGAGGATAAGGGCTGAAACGCAATTATATTGGCAGAATCCTTATATTAAGCTCCCAACACCAGTAAAACACTATACTGCCACCTGCATTGCCATTCCTCCACCCCTCATCCCTCCATCCTTCCATCCATATACCTTTCTGTGAAAGAACAGTGTCTAATCTCTGTGTGTACAGGTCTTTCTCTTAGGTCTTAACATGGCTGTAATCACACCCCTCACCCCGCCTTTCTCTCCACCACCTCACCTCCCCCTTGCCTCCTCAACCCTGCCCAGTCAGATGGACTGTGCCTGATAACACCACCACTAAAGAAACATTTTTACGCCCTCTATGGAATAGTCCAACACTCCTGTCAGCATGGAGATAGTTACAGCTGTTTTCTTCTTTCTCCCGTAATGCGTTTCACACTTATTCTGAGCATTTTTGAGGTCGTAATAGGGAATGCATGTCAGAGTGAACACAACACACACACATTGTTTTGAGTCGTTTGAGTCCCACCAGTAGTTCACATTATGTACTGCTCATGTAGTGCCTTCAATTTTCTTATTTTATTTCCTTATCCTCTGCCTTTTTAAATGGAAATTCCCATCTATTAACAAGAGCATAACATGTTGCCATTTTACATTTCTGAACCAAATTCACACTATTTAATTACAGTTCTACTCATATTCATTATAATGTTTATAGTATTTTCACAGCTTGTGAAAATTTTCTTTTGAATTTTCTTGAATTTTCTTTGGTTAATACATTAGACTTAGTGTTGGAGTTAGAAAAATAGCACAATTTTAACTTATAACTTATCTTCCAAAATTGGGTCTTGAACTGGCCTTAAATCCTGGTCTGCTGCTTGTTGGAGGTCTAATGGATCACTATGTTGCACATGTCGCCAACTCCTTTAAGAATTGTGAGCTTGTGAATTACACGCCACTTTATAAATGTTAATATGACACATAAAAAGTGCCAAAATGTACCATTCAAGCTTTTTAGTCAGTTCTGGGTTGGCAGAATAGTTAAATAACAATGAGTTTTCTGGGAGACGTGGCCAAACTCTGATAAAAACAAAAGCTTTCCCAAAGCTTCTGTCAAGGAAAATGTACTTAAACTATAATAATGTTGACTAGCTGTCTTTGATAAGACAGGCAGCATCTCATATATGTCAATATCAGCGTCAAGGAACATTCATATTTAATTTGCATGTCTTGTATAATGCCAGGCTGCTCTTGATGGTTCTTTTAAAACAATCACAAAGCAAAACTGTAGAACAAAGCAGTAGAATTGTGAGGGTGGCCTTAATGACATCATTACAGGTTCAAATTTACAGGTTACAAGATGTCTTTAGTTGTAGAAATTGCATCACTGTGCATGGGGGTGATGATGAGAGGTTGGGGAGGGTGTATTAGGGGTATAGTAGTTTTGGATAGGCTTGCCATAGAGGTGGGGGCAGATGGGCTGGCCATCATGCAGTATTCTGCTGTTTCCTGTCCTCCAGCTGTAAGGACTACGGCTGCCACCACACTATTAGGGGGTCTGGGTCACCGCCTGCCGAGTGCTCCATTGTCAGCTGCTCACTTAACAGACAGAGAAAGGAACGAGAGGTCCAACCTCTATTGTGCCACCACTGCAAAACAGCAGAGGAGACAAAAAACACATCTGATGACTGTATAATTACACAGTGAATGTAGTCCCTCCCCCACCAGCACTTTTGCCTTTTTTGTATTCATTTCTTTTCTTTCCCCCATTTCTTTTCCCTTTTTTTCCTTCTTGTAGAGTGTCTGCTAATTAAGCGCTTCCATTAGGCAGCCTGTAATTGGTTTGAAAAGTAATGACAAGCAAGTTTATTTACAAGGTAATTAGAATAAAGGCAGGCTTTGTGCTGATAATAATCATTTACAACTGCAGTAAAAAAAAAAAAATCCAGAATGACTATTGGTTGATGGACATGCATTTCGGCAACACTATATGTAGTTTTCAATGTTTTATGTTATCTGTAAATACACTGTACTTTACACATTACATCAATTTTTTTTCCCTTCTGCTGTTGTGTTCGGGGTGCAAATACAGGCCTTCCTTTGATAAATGGGTGAGTGTGAGCTAAATCAAAGAAGACATGCTGGGCAGCTTTCTTCATCTCCTCCCTCCCTGCCTTCGTGCCATAATTATGCTAAATGTACAGAACTGGTCTGTCAGCTGAAAGCTGAAGACTCAGCTTAGTTTGTGGGATATCTTGAAGGGAAGAGTCAGGCATTGTGTTATTCTAATAATGTACATTTTTCCCCTCTCACAGACAATAGGTAGGCGGATGCAACAGAGATGGCAGGGCTTGGTTAGTAGATGCTGGCAGTGGAAGAAAGAAGGATTGTGTCCATGGCACTTGGACATCTCTGCCCTTCACTTTCCAGGCAGCAGATGGAAACTGTGTATTAAGTCACCCAGGGGCAACCCTGGACACCCTGGCATAGCCAAGGCATGGCCAGGATCAGGGGGAGCAGGTGGGCATCTGTTCCATGCCCTTAATCGCTTGCCGCACCTGCCATCCCAGTAGTGATCTTGGCCTTTTTGTGTATATGTGGGTGTGTGGATGGAATTATTTAGTGTGTGTTGGTGTGGCACCTCTGAACTTCCTTCAGTCAGGGTTAAGACAGATTCACACTCTTTTAAGACCTTAATAAAGGTCCTGTGTGTAAGAATTGATGACATTTAGTGGTGAGACTGCAGACTGTAACAAACAGAGGTATCCTCCTCTCATCTCTTCCATTCCCGAGCGCATCAGGGAAATATGGTGTCCTTCTTTTTCATCGAAAACTACTTTCTTTTAAGGATCTTCCTCTTTGTTGTTTTTCAGTTTAATAGAACATTTTAAATTCCTCTGTGGGAGTGGGTACAGATTATGGGTTTAATTTAATTTTAGACTGCTTTTTGGGTACAAGATAAGACATCAAATGACACAAACATAGTCAAACATACTTGGACAAGTCTGAAGGTTTTATGTAGCTCCATATCTCAGTGCTGTTCCTTCAGAGTTAAATGACTGCAGACAGCTCCTGTTGTGTCAAAGCACCATTGAAGATTTTTTTTCTTTTTCTTTTTTTTGTTGTCAGCTTGCGGATGTTTATGTGCATAGCTGTTACATATTGAGCCAGGCTATAACAAACATAAACAGCCTTCAGTAAATATGATTGGCAGTCACGTTTCAAAGCCAGGCTAATTTCATGAAGCTATTGATCTCTCTCTGCTTCAGCGTTCTCTCTGTACTAGCTATGAATACCTGTTTACTTTGCCCAGGCCTCTGGGCTCCCGCTCTCGTTTCATGCTGTCCGCCTGTCCACCATTCCAGGAGAACAACTTTTCAGACGTCTCTCAACATGGTGCTAGTGAATGGTGGATAAACAAAGAGAAGCAGCTTGCACGTTGCACAACAAAGCAGAGATGATGACTGAGTTGTATGCAAAAAAAAGGTAGCTGCTGTTCTGAGAAAAAAAAGATGACGGCGATGATGGTGTGTTCTGGTCTGTTAAAAGGATTCCATGTGTTGCTGTTTAGATCCATTGTTTGTGACTCATTAATTGTCATCATGCTGTACACTATAGTAATCTTCTGCCTCCTGGCTTCTCAGTCCAAAATGATCTATATGGAAAAAAAGTACATTATGAGCTCTTTCTGCCTGAGCTGCACACTTTATTGATGTCAAACCAAGCTTGAGATTTGGTGGGAATCGGGAGCAAAGGGGGAATGAAGTAGGGAGAGACGAGGTTTGAGCGAAGAGGGATAGAGAGAGAGAGATGATGGCTCAGGCTCGACTGGAGACTTAGCTTGTTGTTCCACTTGAGTTTTATTTTACTGAGCAAATCATTTGGTTGAGCGGTGTGCGCCCCGGCACTAGCTCACTTCCTCCACCTAATCGTCTATTCATCTCCTGTCCCACTCTGCCCTCTGCCGCTTCTTCTTCAGGTTGGGGAGAACGATGTGTGTGTGTGCGTGCGTGTGTGCGTGTGTGTGTGTGTGTGTGTGTGTGTGTGTGTGTGTGTGTGTGTGTGTGTGTGTGTGTGTGTGTGTGTGTGCGTGTGTGCGTGTGTGTGTGTGTGTGTGAGAGGTGTATGGAGTAGGAGGGATGGGAGTGGCTTTTTCTCTGCTAATGGGTACAGATGGGGTACATTTGTGACCACATACCAGCGGCATAGTCCAAACGATACTTCAGTGTGTGTGTGTGTGTGTGTTAGGATCAGTTTGATTAGTAGACCTTGTGGAGTGAGAACAGTTTAGCTGTTTCTCACATCTATGTTTGGGGATTAAGCATCCAGTTAGGGTGGTCAAAATTGGGTTATGGTAAGGTGTTCAGGCAGGGAGTGAGTGAGTGTCCCCGCAAAGATAGAAATGCAAGGATATGTTTTTGTGTGTTACTTGTCCCGCTTAACAGCCAAAATTAAATTTTAAAGAGTGTCCCACTAAGTTTTCATCTGCTTATATCCACAAACTATGCTCCGGCACATGCATGGACACACAATTAAAAAATAAAAGTGGTACACTGTGGGTCTACAGTTTATTGTCTTTGCCCCGTATGCTCTGCCAGCTACTTCACAGCATCATAACTGACATATTATGGACTGAGAAATGAAGTGCTACTTAGGAACGCAAGACCACATCCCAATCTTATTTCTCTTCCGCACACATAAGCACACTTAAGTACACGCACATACACAAGAACGCAGGCACATAGTAGCTGAGCTTTGAGGAGTAACGAAGCAAACAATGAGTTTCCCCAGTGTATTGTGGCTCGGCTGCTTCGGTTTAAATGTAAGGATAGTCATCAGCACTTAAACGCTTGATTGATGGCACAGAATTGAGGATGATTGTGGGATATGCCAGCACCAAATGACAAGCAATTACTCATTTTGTGTAATGAAAACCTTAACACCAATCATGGAAGCTTTACACCGTGCTAATGCTTTATGTAATATTATATGTTCCTTTCATCCACCCCTACACCCACCCCCGCTGCCATCCCTCGGGTGTCGCAGCAGACATTTACTAAATAACATAATTTGTAATGGCTGAAGTGATGGCACAACAAGCCTGCTAAGTGAGTGAGCAGAGGCAAGTGTTGTTTGGCTGAGGTTTTGTATTTATTTATTTTTTTGTTTTATTAAAGCTAATCTATGGCAAAGAGCTGAGAGTCCTGGCAGGTCCACTTACAGTAGCCCTGCAGACATCCGTGCCATTAGGTCTACTGATTACCATTCTAAATGTTTGTCCTGCTTTAGCCTAACACTATTGTTGGTTGCTATGGCAACAGAAGCTCAATTATATATTTTTTTTAATACATGTACACGTTTGTGTGCGTATATGTGGTCGTCAGCTTGAGCCAACATCATATCTGTGTGTATGAAGGCGCACATGCACACGAGAGTGAGCGTGTTCATCAACAGCTCTGTGGCGTGAGATAATGAAAGCGCTGTCCTCCTTTCTCTCCTCTCCCTTTTGCTCTGCCAAGACTACAATTACCCCTGCACTCCTCTTCCCCACAAAATCACTGTAATTATCTGTAGCCTGCATGGGCACATGGGCTGGCAACAGGTGCCATGTGAATGCTAATCCCCTCCCCTTGGCTGCATGCTATTCTTCTGCCCGGCCTCTGACAGACCAACTGTCATTGGCAGAAGAAAAGCCACTCCAAAGCTGCACACTCATTCAGAGCTGCCTGCATGTGGACAATAATTAGGCTGCCCAGAGATGCTAAGTAGTGGGATGTCAAGACTAGCTACAATGTAGGCCTTTTGTTGAGCAAGTGAGAGTAGTGTGTGTTTTGGGGGGAATTATAGGCATACCATCTTTTCCACCTTAGGTGTGCTTCAGCTTAGCCTGTGTGTATTTACTGTGTACACACACACACACACATGCGGAGAGAGATTTGACATCAATCCATGGAATTAAATGAAGTGTGAAAAACAGGTCAGAGAGGACTTCCTGTCTTTATAAACAGCCTAAACGCTGTCCAGATGTTCCATGCCTCTCCCGTCCCTACAAAACCTGCTCACGTCAGCACTAAATAGCAAAATATAGCCTCTTTAAAGTGACATACACTAAGCAAAGCAAGGACAGCAGTATATACTACCTTGGCTGCTGCACTTTGACTATGGTCTGGAGTAAAAATGTCAGGTTCGCTGCCCATATTTATTGTGCATTTAAGTATCTTTGCTTGATTGCCATCCCAATTAATTGTTTCTAGTTTGGCCCGACCATCTGTGCCGGGGATGAGTGATGCTTTTAATAAACGACCTGTGACATGGAGGATGCACAATCATGTAAATATGGCAGTGAAGAAGGTGAGCATAGGATGGGGAGACAGAGAAACAATCTGGAAATCCCTAAGCGCCAATAGAGAATTAGCTTTTTAGGAAAGAGCCGGCTTTTTTAACACAGCCAGTACATAAAGAGCATTGACCGACAGTAGACTTACTCTGGGTCAGTGTGGTGTAGTCTGAAGTGGTGGATCAGGTGTCTCTTTATGGTTCACTATACCCCAGCTGTTTCAGCAATAGTGTCCATACTGACTCATATCGTGCACGGACTGGTACATGAAAGCACATTCCAGGATGAGGTTTTTTTTTAGTGTAAAACCTTTTAATTTTGCATTTATTTATGTACATTAAGGGTTAGGGTTTGATTATGATGGCTCTTACTTTCGCGGAACTCACAAACATAACAGCATAGCATGGCACTCCGTGGTCTTCTAATGGTCACTGACTTGACCTTTCCATCCGTAGACGCAGAAACACCCAGGTCGACTGATTCTCTCCTCTCTTTTCATCGCACTCCCCGTTCCCTGTTAACTCAGCCATTATTCTGGACACACTCCTTTTGACATGGGGGCCACGTTCAATGTTTAATGCTGTTTGTTTTATATTCCTGCCTCATTTCCTTATATAAAAATTTATGATGACATTCTCTACCTTCCATAAAATATTCATAAATGTCATTACTAATAACTTTCATAGATCATCTAAATTGATCCTTCTGTCTGCTTTTATTCAAGCTGCCCAGCATGGACCCATTAGTTTGAGTGAGAAACAAGCTCTTCTTTTATTTAGTTATGTAAAGACAGGACAGGACAGGACAGATTGTACAACGTTTTAGCTCTGCTTTGTGCGTCGGACACTGATTTCAGATATCCCCATGACATCACTGACAGATCTGTTTCTGTCTTGGAATCTAAGTGGTCAACTGAAGTCAAACAATCCTAAATTATTCTTTTTTGGTGTATTTTGTAAATGTGTAAAATGTGATTATAGGTCTGAATCTTTATCCGCAGCCCTGCCTCGATCTTTAATATAATATAACACTCCTGATGCCTCACTCTCCACTCCAGTGTTCCCTCCATGAAAATTTCAAATGTCTCATTAATCATTCATGGGCTAATTTCACTAACATGACATATGCTTTGACATATGCATTATAATACATGCAAAACATGACTAATTTTGACATAGTTAACAAGAAGTCGTACATTTTTTCTTGGACTTTCTCTCTCCTTCACTTTCTCCTCTTGTTCTCCTACATTTCTTGTCTTCTCACTTCCCCTTTGTCATTGTCACTCTCTCTATCTTGATTTATTCTTTATCTTGCCTGCATGGCTTTAAAGTCTGCCCGTGTTTTGTCATTCGTCCTTTTTCAAATACAATATGTTCCATCCATTTTTATGTACAGTTATGAATTCAATCTTCACTGACGTAACGCCAGTATATTAACGGTAAAGAGAGACGAATGTTGATGCTCAGGTAAAAACCATGAGTGAGTCATTGAAATGACAATTTCTTGTATTGTTCTCCACGTCTGTTCCCCTGGATTTGCTGGTTGTCTGTTTTAATGATAGGTCTCAGCTTTCAGATTGCCCCTCTGTCTCCTGTCCGCCATCCTGACACAGAGATGAAAGATGAAATGGAGATTGTGACTGATGCAATTATGGTGCTCCTGATTGAAGGAGAGGCCAAATTATCACCGCTCTGATTGGGCTTTGTCTGGACTGAGAGCATGCCACGCTCTGATTAAAGTGTTGTAACTGAGTGTGTGTGTGTGTGTGTGTTGGATGGAAAAAAAAAGCTTTCAATGGAAGAAAGAAAAAAAATACTTTGACCTTCCTCCACAAGAGTCCTCTTTAACAAGAACAGAATTAATCCACACTCTCCTGAATCATATTTAATGTTAATGGAAAGTGATTGACTTCTCTTTGAGCTTTTTCACTTTTTCAGAGTTTTTCTCAAGTTACATGTACGTAATAACGCCTCTGTTGGGTGGTTCTGTCTTCAATACGATTTGGATCTCACATTTTTTATTCATATTTCACGAGTGTCAATTCAACTGCATGGTTTATATCAGCTGCAACATCCTTCGCGTACCACTGGGGGCCTCTTTCTGTCATTTTTCTTTCCTTGTCTTGCAATATAACTTCATGCTCATTCTATATATTTCTCCCACTGCGCATGTTTTTTCTCATGGATGCTCAACCCAACCCCCCTTTTGAATCCCTCTCTTTCTGGCCTCTCTCTCTCTCTCATCTCCTGCTCCGCTCTTGCATCATTCTTTTTCAAACAGCTTGTGTTCAGCTGAGCCCCAACTTCAAACATTCATTTTAGAAGGACCGAAACTATCTCATGTTAGAAAAAAAAAAAAAAAGCCCCTGAATATTTGCCCATGCAGCACTGCCACACTCTATTCCTCCCTCTCTCATTCTCTCCATTCAGCTCTCTTTCCAAAATGTTGATTGTTTATCATCACTGGAGCATTTCAGCTCCTGGTTGTTGCATCAGAATTAGCAGGGAGTACAGGAAGAGTAAATGAGGGACAGAGAAGATGAGGCAAAGGAAAGAAAAGAAGAAGGCTGTTATACAGCCAATGACTGTAAAAGAAAAGAACAACAATAGCAACAGAATTGCAGCACGAGTAGCACAAATACACTGTGTGTGTGTGTGTGTGTGTGTGTGTGTGTGTGTGTGTGTGTGTGTGTGTGTGTGTGTGTGTGTGTGTGTTTGTACTGTTGGGTCATTTCTGTATTCACTTGGAGTTATTTCATCCCTGTGGCTGATCCTTTGAGCCAGCATGGCAACATGAAGGCAACACGTCATATATTATAACATACCCTTACCTTGGGCATGAATAACTATATAGATAATATAATGCTGCATTGTTCAAACGCTCTTGGAGTTATAACACATGTAATGACTTCAGGATTTTTTCTGTCCATAAAAATGTTTAAAACCACAATATACTGGTTTCTTCAACTTCTACTCAAGAAGAGTATCGATTTAAACTGATATTAATAATGGCAAGAGTTTTGGCCGTATCATCCAGCTCATGTTGAATGGCTTTACACTTTTTAATTTGGTACTTCATCCCTCCTTCTATCCCTCCATCCACCCTTTACTTTGTGTTTCACTCCTGCCTTATTGCTCCCATTGAAGACTGTAATTCAAGGCCTTTAAGTAATTACATTGAAGTCCTCCAGAGTTGTACAGTGGGAACGTAGGGCTCAGGGAATTGTAACCCCTTCACCGTGCAGCAGTTTATGCCATACTAATACCAGGTGAAACTTGGTTTGCCTGGCTGTTTAAAACCAAGCCTGATGTAATCTGTTGGAAAAACAGCTTTCGAGTGACAGAGTATCTGTTTGGAGATCCTCAGGCTTTATCTGTAAAGGGAATCTGTCAGCATAGAGAGCTCTCAGTGACAGGGTCTGGGAAAAACAGAGGATGATCCTGCTTAAGAGTTAAGGCAAATCAGTGGTTAGGTTTCTTTGTGGCTTGGTGTTCCTTGAAATAAAATGTGTTAATTTCATTTCTCAGACCTTGAACTTGAACTTGTCTGAGGTGGAGGAAACATAAAATCTCAACATTATTCCTTTCATACTACAGCTTTGTAGGGATGCATTTCAAAAGTGAGCATGAAAGTAACACCCGCCTACTAAACATTCCAAACTGAGATCATGTGGAGAGTTATATATGGTCCTGGGCTACTGTCGTCAATAGTTGAGCTGTGTTTCACCATCTTATTTGCCAATTGTAGGTTGCTTTGGAATTGGGTGCAGGAATTTGGCTTCGCCCAGGCTCCCACTTATGTACTGTATATACATATGAACAAGGCTGGTGGATTGAGTGGAGCTCACAGCTTGAGTTCTGTTAATGCAGATGGCTGATTTTGCTGGCATATGGGTAGGGTTTATTTGCAATGCCAATGAATATTTATGTGTTTAAAGCACATTTGTGATGGGAGGCTCCTGTGGATATCAGAACATGGTTTTGACTCGGGGTGTAGGGGCATTGCAGTGTAGCTTAAGGGGATGAGGATTCCTCTTCAGCTGGCTTCATGGCCTAAAATGTCGTCATATTTATCAGTAGGACCTTGACATGAATGCATATTCTATTCTTTGATTTATTTATTTATTCTTTCCCACTTTGAGCGGCTGATTGTTTTGTTTTTTTCCCCACAAAATAACTTATATATATATAATAATTTGCACCATTTTTTGTAAGATAGGGAATGGCTGCTGCAGATTGTTGATTTTTGTGTTATATTTTTTCTTTAAAGGGGACATTTTATGCAAAATCAAATTTTTAATCATTTAAATCCTTTTATTTGGAACTCTGGAGGTCCCATCAGTGTGAAAACAGATGACTCACTCATGTTTTTTGGTCCTCAGTCTTAGTACAGGAGATAAAACACATGATGTCCGTGAAGTCAGTGAAAAGTTCTATTCTTGGCACCACAGTGCAGCACAGAGTTCTACACAAACGTCCAGCCTCAGAGGATGTATCTGTCCAGTGGAAACATGTTATATATGACAGCAATGTGCCTGCTAGAGCCTGCAAATGATTTTTACAAATGCTAACTGCTCTTAGCTCCCATTAGCCTCTGTGGCTGATGTCAATTCCTGTCCCTTAAGTCTTGTTTCACTTTTTGTTTCTTTTTTTTAAGGTGGATCTAAAGAGATACTACAAAACTGAGCATTCTGAACAGGGCTGTTTTGGCAGGGTGATTGAACTGTTGTGGTGCTTCATCCTTATGGTATTTTGACCAAAGCATGTCACAGACATGTTCATTAGGACACCAGTGGACTAGTTTAACTTGGAGAAATAGGGGATAATATGTCCCCTTTAAAGTGCAGTATAGCTCATATATTACTGCAGAAAATATATTTTGTGTTTCTGCAGTGGAGTACTGGAGTATAGGCAGGGTCACTGGGAAAAATAGTTTTAGATTGAGTTTCATCAGTCGGTTATTCACAGCTTGTCCTTATCTCCTCTCATCTGATGCGCATGGACACATACAGTCATTTTTTATGTGACAGATGACCAGAGGCAATCTTTCCATCCCTGAAATTCTCTGCCGTAGTTGAAAGGCTTTTAGTTCCATCTCTTTCTATTTTCTCCCCAGGTTTCTTTTCTCTGTAGGTCAAACAAAACCTGCCAACTGTACCTTTAATCTGTTAAAACCATATGGAGAACAGTGAATTGATTTTCAGGCTGCAGTTACGGACTTGTAACTCTGTAATAATAAGGTGTCCTCAGTTTTTTTGGTACATCCCCACTGAACGTGTAAAAAATACAATACAAGGCCACAACTAATCAAATTTTCTCTCTTTTCCTCCCCCATGCCTTTGGCTCTGCTGCTCCTCCAACATCAGGTAAGAAATTGTGCTATCATTCCACCAATCAATAGTAATATAGCCTGTAGCTAGTTACACACTGACACTGTCTACACTCAGAGATTTAGATGTGTGCAAATGGCAACAGGGATATTTCACTCCAGACACCAACAATATTATGAGAGCCCAGGTGAAGCAGCGTAGGAAATCCACCTCTCCTCCTTTGTTTGGATCTTTTATCAAGACTGATGCTTCTGGTGTAATGAAAGCTATTTGGCAAGAGCTGTCTCTGTTTGGCGTCCAGGGAGGGAGCTAAAAATGCTCTGGCTCATGCTGAAAACAGTCCAGCGTTCAGCTCAGGCAGCTGTGTGCGTTTGTGTGTGTGTGTGGTGCGTCTCCTCAGTTCTCCAATGACAGCTTCCCCCAGTTTATGACAAATGGTGGGGTGCTGAGCAGGCTAACAGGGAGGTAATGCCTGTTGGTTCATTAGTAGGCCGGGTCACTGTGGGCTCACGACCAGACATACATTGCTCCTGCTCTGGGCCTAATAGACATATATATACTGCATAACAGAGATGCACACTTATACAAACTCTTGTTTACGCCTGCACAAATGGAAATGTTACTGCACTTCTCTGGCATTTTATTTACTCTGAGGAAACCTATTTCGTAGAATTAAAATCGCAAAGTATGAAGTGCTCCGGCAAAAGCTGTCAGAGGAGACTGCAGTGTTTTACTCATGGACAAGATGCACACTGATGAGTTTACTAAAAGCAACACTCTCGTCCACACAATGTAGGATATATTCTCAGGGTCCCCCCATAGTAAACAGCATAATTTGTTGTTGTAAATGTTCAGGTAACATTTGCATTTGTTGACGAGCTAAGAAGCAGGACTTCTAGTGAACAAACAACCATGTCTTCAGACCACATACAGCAGCCTGTGTAGACAGTAGACTGTTTAATTTTTCAACATAATTAGAAGCTAAAACTAGCCCGAAAAGAACGATAGTTCTTTAAGTAAGTCTTTATGTAGCTTGCGTTTTCAACCCAGCTTATACAACATTATGGCTCAGTGTACACTACCAGTCAAAGGTTTTGGCTCACTTCGAAATGTCCTTATTTTTGAAGGAAAAGCACTTTTTTTCAATAAATATAACATTAAATGGACCAGAAATACACTCTATATCGTGTTAGAAGGCTAGTGGATGATTAGAAAAACCTTGAAAACCCTTGTGCAATTATGTTAGCATAGCTGGTTCTTTGACGAAAGGGCAAAATTATTATTTTGAATAAAAATCAGTATTTCTAATCAATATCAGTCAATATATATAAGTCAATATATTGACTATATTTTCTATTAATTTTGCAACTCTTTTGATGAATAAAAGTGTCACTTTTTATGGAAAACAACAAATTCGTATAGGTGACCCGAAACCTTTGACCGGCACGTTGTATGAACCATTTGATTTCTGAATGAGATGGAGGAGAGGACACCCAGCAAACTAAAGTAGAATATTGTTCTTTTTGTGGATTATAGAGTGCTACTGCAGGCATTGCAAACCTGCACAGGCTCTGGAGGTATTTGAAGGTTGAAATCCTGCATTGTGTTGCTTAAAATACAGTCCTTTTAATGATGAAGTCATGAAGATGTTCCCAAATAAAGCCTGACTCACCTGACCTTGGCCAAAACCACTGAGGTGAATTAAGTGTCTGGTGATCAGCTGGTGTTAGAAGGTTGATCCCACCTCAAATGCCTCGAGTGTTTAATCAGAAATATTCTTCATTAACAGTTGGAAACACTCTAACATCTGCTCGAGCTCAGTCTTGTGATCAATAGGCAGGCTCAACACAACCCTTTTGTACCTGCTGTCCTCTATTTGCCCAGTTTCAGCTCTACCACCCCACTCTAAATTCTTTCTTTTTATCACTTAGTCATTCTCTCGCTCTCTCTCTCTCCATCCCAACTAAGGGCTCTCAGAGGGCTGCAGCCCAAACTGCTGGCCCTGTCTGTCTATTAATAAATGGCATTAACCACCAGGTCCTTCAGGGACTATTCATTTTAAAGATGAACTACCTTAAAGTACAACACAATGCCATCTCGTTTTTACTGCTTCCTCATTACTGCTCAGGGTAGCTCCAGACTCATCACAGCCCTTCTCCTCCACCCTCGTATCCCACTGTCCCTCTGTCTTTTCATCCTGCTTGGACCACTCCCTTTCCTCCTTTTGAGTGAGAGAGACCAACACATGCACAGCTAAATCAATAGCAGAACAAGAAAACTGATTATGATAACAATAGAGAGAAAGTTTATTTTTCTACACAGGGATTTCTAATTTTTATCGACTCACATCAATGCAATGGTTTGGCCTTTCATATAGCCAGTCTTGCAATTCTCATCTCTGTAAATGCACTTAGAGCAATTGTGATGATAGATCTAGACCCTCATGGTAAAGCGTTTTATACTTACATAACTACCATGATAATCAAGTTTATTGTGGAGTGGCATTCTAGGCCGTGCCATGGGTGTTTTATTCTTCGCAGTTACCGGTATAAATGTGCCACAGTGACAGCGTATCTTCACAATAAGCTGCCCACTGTGATCCATGACAATGTAGTACTTTGCTGGCCTGCCAAATCATTCTCAGTACAACATATAGGTCCTGTCCTTTGGTATAATTACCTTCACTGTCTATAAGCACCACATTCATGCTCATTTATTCCACAGTGGACAGATAATCAGTGAAATCAATGAAATCAGTGGAATCAAAGAGACCATTGAAAAAAAACCTCTACATACTTTCATTTGATCTACAGTATTTTAAATAATTTCTCTAACTATATAATACTTCTTGTTTTAGTAGAAGATGAATCAGAATGCCTCCGCTGGTTCCACACGTCTTCCCTTGTGTCTGAATGTCAAAATATTTGTTCCGGGATTGTTTTAGAACCCTGGCAAACGGGTGAAAGGAAGGTTTGAAGTTGTAGAGGAAGAGCCTCATTATACTCACCAAGTTGCACAGTTATTCTGTATGAAGTGGAGATAAAAGCAAGAGAAAAGCTTAGAGCCAGAAGAAATAAAGAACACGGGGAAGAAAAAAAAAAGAAGCAGCTTGAAGGAAAAAAAAATGTGGAAAGAAAAGGGGGCTGGATCAAATAGATAAGGGGTAGGAAGGAAGGAAAAGAGGAAGACAGGGAGGCACCATGTGGTTTTAAAAAAGAAGCAAAATACAAAGGGACAGAGATCAAATTATTGCAAGAGATAGCAACTCCACTGGTGTGACTGGTGTAACAGCTGAGCTTAATGGTTTAAAGTCTCTCTCTCCCTCAGTCTTCTCTCTGCAGACCTGAAGACAATTTCAAATTACTCCGTACTGATATGACTAATGTTAATTAAAAGCTGAATACTTAAGCCCTTATTGTGCTTATGTGTGAAGACCTCAGATCTTTATTCATTTTTCTTTTTATTTAATAGGGTCCTGATGATATGCATATACATATACACTGTTCATATAAAGCAGGATATCACAGACAATGCAGACTAGTGAGTGCAACGGGAATGCATATTACAGTAATTAAAATATTAACGACCAAATGTTCTCAGTTCTTTGTTTGTATGCTGCCATTCAAACACCTCGGGTTACACTCATGAAGCCGATTGCAAGCAGGTGGCAAGTTCAGACGCACCAGAACACACACGTGCCTCTAGATCTTAAACATAAAGCCTTCCACCTGACACTACACAAACATTGCTCCCACACCCAGTTGGTTGCGCTTTTATGCAGCAATTCATGCAAAGCAAGCATAAAGACCACTCAAGCACAGACACTAATTCCCCTTGTCCAATGCATGTAGATACACACAGACAGGAACACGGAAACAAACTCATATCGGCTCTCCCCAGGTAGTGCTTTCAATCAAGACAAAATCCTGACATTCTTCAAAAGACTAGGCTCCACTGGCTCTGTTTCATTCTTGTCTTGTCTATTCTCAGAGACAGATGTACCGCATAGTTCTGTTGAACTACTGAGTCGGAGAAAATCACTCTGTTTTTGTACATAGATGCGTCAATCACTATCCCCCAATAAGCCATCTGGCATCTCCTTGGCAGTGGCTAATATTTATAGATGGCATAATTATTTTCAGATTGTATGACTGATTCTTTGGCAAAAAAAATTAGCAGATTCATTATGTTTCACCTACTCTTGTTTTCTTCTTCATTCTGCTGCAGATGTAATCAAACACAGAAAGCTCTGTCGCACACCTGACCGTGTACGCGTGGCCACATAAGAACTACATTTAGGCTGTCCGACATAGATAAGAAAGGATCATTTGACACCTCCAAAAGCTATTTCGACACACCCGGCCGACTGTAGCTACTACAGCCGCCCCTGCTTGACATTCTATCTTGTTTGTATCCTCCCACATTGAATATGCAATCAAATCGCTCCCCCAGCAGATGAAATGGCATCCAGTTGACTCTCATATCCTCCACATGCATGATGTGAAAGCTCCTCATAGTGAGCGTGTATGTGTGATGAGGGGGTTGAACCAACCCCTGGGATCTTCTCTGTGATGAAACATTCAAGAGGAGTTGCCAGAAGAGTGTATTCAACAACCGGCTGTAAAATGAAGCTCTGGAAAAGCAATCTGCACTCACAGAGACCTATTGCTTTCATTACCACCAAAGCTCTGCACATCAAAGGTTATATTTCACCAAGATAAATGTTATGTTGTGTTTCTTTGATTGTGGGAGGGTCTAGATGCTCATTTGCATACCATGCGCATGCATATTACGCAAAGATGGTGGGATAAAAACATTAAGAAAATGTTTTTTGTTTGTTCCAAACATATCATGCATGGTAATGAGCAGAGGATGTGCAGTATGCTCATCCCACACATATTAAACGATAAATAGATTGCATTAATTGTATAGTCCGTGTGCTGAAGGCACTGATTAATGCTACTGTTTGCTGATTCAGACCCTGTGGTGAGTTATGAGCACTTTTACAGCTGATAATTTTCATCATGCACATTGTTCATTCTAAGGCGCCGCTAATGGAAATATGTACGGTTACGCGCGCACGTGTGCGTACTCCACACGCGCACACGCTTTAGCCACAAGCGGCGAACACAGGGTGAAATTCCACAAGTATGTTTGTAGAGGTGAGGGAGGGAGCAGTCAGCGTTTGTTTAGCTAATCAGGCAAATGAGTGTCATAAAGCAAGCCAGAGGCAGGAGCAGTGCAGAGTGTTCCACAGAGGGAACCCACTGTGGAAAGAGTCTGCCACCCTCCCTGGAGAAATAGACCAAGCCACCCTATCCACATCCCACACATAACATTTCAGCAATTAAACACTGACTGATGCCCTGACTGATCAAGGTTACCAGGCCAAGGTGAGGCCCAATGAGCAGTGTCACTTTGCTTTATGGTTTATGTCCCCTAGGTCTCTCTCTCTTCATGGAGTGCACTCAAACACTCCATACACTGAAGATATCCACAACAGAAACATGTTATATTGTTATTGAAACCCTAACCCTAACAACCTGAATATTTATGCTAAGGCAATGTACAGAAGTCTGCAATGACACCATGATTAAAAACAGCCTCACTAGATCCAATGTTGCCATCTTGCTTCAGTGTGATTCCATGTAGAGCTCACCTGGTCCCTTTTGCCTAGGGCACCCTAAGGTTCTTGAAACTCCATTGCTGAAAGTAAAAGTGAGTTTGATTTCCTCTGGGGAGCATGTATGAGCTTAGAATGGTCATGTTTGAATCATCAGTTCAAAAGACCTGAAACAGAAAAGCGGCTAAAAGACATTATAAAATACCTGGTGTACAGAAGCTTAAGAATCTGCTGCTGACGTGACCCAAATACAACTTACTCTATGTCTGGCCTGAATTAACATTTATTTTTGATTTTTGATTAATTCACTGTTCCTTGTTTACTGCAGTGAATTAGCACTTTTTTCTTTTGATTCACACGCGTGACAGACATTTTCTCCATAGCAACGGTAACTGAGGTTCATGGATTGTATTTCTTGGAGCCATCTGTCATGCCAAGCTGTTGGAAAATAGATTTCTTAAAACCAAAGATGAGTTAATTATAGAATCCCAACATTATATTTATCTTAACAAGGAGACTAGTTCGGTCTTTGAAATTAATAATTGGAGGATTAAAATTCAACTTTGCAACCGTGTTAGGCCAAGATAGAACAGAACAGGGAGAATAAGTGAGTTGAACATGAACATGAATGCTTTGGAGCATGTGTGTCTGTGTTGCATCTTCTGTCTGGCACAGAGTCCAGATCCCAGAGGAGAGATGCAGGTTAATCAGACATGTTGCTCTGAATTAGAGTTCCACAACCTCTCACTAGCACCACCCTCACCAATTTCCTCTGCCTGCCACCCTCCATTCTGTGCCTCTCCAAGTCCAAGTTGGTCAGCAGTAATGGAGATAATTGCCGTGTAATAGACTTTTTTTTGTCGTATTCACTGGTGTCAAAGCAGTGTGGGTTCCCTGTGACATGGCTATTGATTCCTGATTGGGTCTGCTCACTTGAGAGGCTTGAAAGATGTGGAGGAAGATGGAAGGCCAGCCTTAGGGTAAAGGGGTAAGGCTGAAGGGCATAGGGCCAGGCCAAGATGGAGCTTGGAACAGTCCCTTGGATGTACACTGTCCTTTAAGTAAATGACTAATTTCATTATAATGATTTACTGGAAATCCGTTCCTGTCCCACTGTCATTGCCTGACTTTTTAGCATTCTATGGCTCTCTCTTGTGCTCTCCCATGCTGTTTCATCCCCCCCCCACCCTTCTTTCCATCTTTCTCTCCACTGACCTATCAGAGAGACGGTCGTAACTCAGGCCAGTTCCATAAAAGCGTCAGGATGACAGCATGCATGGACCTTGCATTATAGGGTCAGCCTGAACTTCATTACCACAATTAGACTGGTGGTTTCTGGTGGCTAGCTTAATGGGTGACTGCTCAGCCCATTTGCAACCATGTGTTTCGTCAACACTGAATGATTAGAAAACACCAACTCCCATAAGCTTCCATTAGACAGCCTATTCTAAAACACTGTGTTTGTGCTGCCACGTTCAGTGCCAAAAAACTAGCACCACAGAATGATAGCAGTAGAGTGCACTCCACCCAAATCAATATGTAACTAAATGTTACTACAGGAAGAGAAATAACTACAAACTGGAGATTTTTGGTTGGCAATAGATTCAGATTGTTTTGACTCAATAAACAAAGCAAAGTCTAATCTAATATTTGAACGCATATCAAAGGAATTGGAGATCAAGGGTTGCACTTGAAAGGCCATCGGAAGATTAGAGTAAAAGGTCAGAAAGCGAGATCGCGGGATACAGAGCGCCATAATAAAAGCAGAGCAGCTGTTCAAAAGAGGACAAGAGTGGAGGAGAAGGAAAGGAGAGAGAGAGAATGATTGCAGGAAGAGCAGAGGAGACTGTATTTTTAGGAATCAAAGATTTATTGACTGGTAAAAGAGCAGAAATGAAGAGAGAGAGAGAGCAATAGTGTGATGGTGAATGGGGGAGAGGATTGGACATGGCTAATCGTTTCAAAAGGCCACAGAAACTGTTTTGTCCTTATCATTTCAATTGGGGGTTGGACAACAAAACTCTGCGAATACAATGGCTAGAGATTGACCTAGCATGCTTGATGTTTATAGAGTTTCTCAAACCTTGTCTGAAGTCTGTGAATGCTGCTAGCAGCCATTTATTAGTAGAACAGTCAAGCCGGGTGCTTTCACTGCACCAGGTGTGGCCTTGAACGATGCCTGTTATATAAAGACCTCATTTCCATTATGGGGACTTTAAGCACTTACGCCTGTCATGCCCAGGAGGGCAGTATGGTGCGGTACAGAGAAGTGCAAGCGAATCAGTGGGAGAACCAAGATGCTGTGACTTGCACTGTTTAAAATTGAATCAGGAGCAGAGGTCCTGTGGTCGCCCTCCCTCTGAGCCTCTGAGGTGACTAACTTTTAGGACTGGCTGAGTAACAGATTTGCTGGCTGGTCCGACATGAACAGCAGCAGCAGCCCCCGCCACTCTAAAATGACAGCATTAATATGCTCCAGAAGTATTTCCTCTATCCTCTTTAGAACCTAATCAGACTTTATTCAGATTTGCACAGCTGTAGTTCATATATTATGCAGCATTAACTGCTACTTCAATAGTCATTAATAACGAGGTTGCTGGCCTCTGAATAAACAATGATGCTGGAGGTGTGCGAGCAACGAAGGGCAGGAAACACAGCCCGTCAACTAAAACACTCTTTGTCCTTCAAAGAGACGATTTCCGTAGTGTGCTCCATATTCCGATTATGACGGTGGCATTCAACGTAATTATAGCAGAGGCAGTTTTAGAGAGCTGACTTTGAGTTTAAAAAGTTTTCAAGCAGGGGAGTTCTGAGCGCCCTTTGTTGAGAATTCTATTGAAATATTTGTTTGCATGGCTCAGTGGCATTTAATCTCCTGTTGTTCATCAGTTTCCACTTGATTTATTTCTTCACCTTCGCCTATTTATTGAATTTAATTACACCTCAAATCCCAAAGCAAACCTGCTGCTGTTAAGGGTGGTGGGGGTGGAAGGAGGTTGGGGAGCAGTGTAGAGTATAAACAATGACTCAGACAAATAGCTTACTCCTTCCAAAGACGTACAGTATACATCCTCTTGTATTTAAGCAACCTCGCACGTAGACACGCACACACATGCACACTCACAGTAAATCACCCTGAGAGCAGTCCAGCAAGACACACATCCTCTAAAACTCTGGCCAATGATCTGCAGTCTGTCTGCGGCCTCGCCGACCACATAAAATATCGGTCAGTTAATTAGGCAGTAATTGTGCAATGTGCTCTCCTTTTTATGTGCCATACATTGGGCCATAAAGAGGAGAGTGTGGCGATGGGAGAGTGGGACACCGAGCTGTGCACTGTACCATCAGTCCATTTCAGGGCTACAGTGTGGCCAGAGGTCACATATATTTCATTTTTGAAGGGGAGTGGAAGAGGCACAACCCCCTGCTGTATTTCACCAAAAGGGCTAATGAAAAAGGCAGTCACCTTAACTGGATGAGTGCCTTTAACTCTTACCACTACTGCATGTGTCACGTTACATGACACTGTCAAGGTGTTTTATTCACAGTATATATATTTATTTTATTTTCCTGATCAATGTGAACTGATAGTGGCTTATACAGTAAGGATCTAAGATGGACAGTTTGGCTTTTTTTGAGGTTTTGTGTAAAAATCCTCTGGAGATAATAATATTTGAATGTGTTGTAATGCACAGGTTTGTATAGAAGAACCACAAAACCTCCACCTGAGGCACTTTGCAGATATTAGCTGAATACAGCGGAGAGCAGGGCTGAGACGATACAGCAAAGTATTGAATCGTGGTTAGGTTAAGGTTAGGGTTAGGTATTAACTGGTTATGTTGAAGATGAGGGATAATGCTTTGTTTAGACTGTCCAAATGAATGTCTTAAAATGATAGCTACACAAACGTTTGTGTGTACGCGCGCAGCTAAAGTTGCAACTTTATGCTCATATGACATCTCACTCTGTATTTATTTGTGAATCTCCATGTGCCTGGAGGTTAGTTTATGTGTTGTGTCGTGTCTCTCTCTCCTTCTCCCTCTGTGCGTGTGAGTGCTCAAAGCCACGGGGCTGAGTGTGCATTTGTGTGTGTGTGTCTGAGTCAGTGTGCTGCCGTACTGCATGGCCAGCGGCGCTCAGCAGTGAGACAGAGATGTGACAGTGATGGCTCCTTAGCTCTGAGCCTCAGCTTGGGAGGCCCGAGACACACCCACGCTACTGACCTTCACTGTCACCGCTGCAGCAACACACACTCACAGACAGACAACATAGCCACATACTCGCAAAGGGTTCTTGCTTCTTAGAGAATGATGCATGCACACATGGCCACACACACACACACACACACACACACACACACACACACACAAACACACACACACACACACACACACACACACACACACACACACACACACACACACACACACACACACACACACACACACACATACACACACACACACACACACAAACAGCATGCTCATTTCCCACCTACATTTTTTCATCCTTCTCTCAGGGAGTCAGAGCTTATCAGGCAGCATGATTCACCAACAATTTGAGCTGCTTTCTGCATCCAACTGAATCTCTCAGACCAACTCCATATACTTCATTATCCTCACTCACTCCAGCCATTTCATCTCACACCCCCGCACTTACTGTCTAGCTCCTCGAGTAAATTCTTTACATTTCTCTCCTACGCAAACAGAATTAGCAATTATAAAAAAAAGAAGAAGGTAAGAAACAACATTTCTGAATCTGCTGTATTCAGGTCTGTGCAAGGTTATAATGACCCTCCTTGGCCTCTTATAAATATGTATGCTTGGGGTGGCGAGGCCTACAGGTCATCGTGTTCTCTTCTTGGTTCGTCTGTCAAATCAGTGGTTAGGCTGAAACATGATGTGCATAAGTGAGCATCACACAGACGGGGGGAATTAGAAATTTAACTTGCACACTGGTGTTGCACTTCTTGTCTTTAACCTTTAATTTATCTGTATATTCCGTACTTGCTGTGCTTGGTGTGAACCAACAAAGAACATGGAAATGTTGAATACCTTGATTCACATTAATAATCGTGTCAATATACATTAAACTAAACCATCACTCAGTCATTAAAGCAAAGCTTTCTGGGTTCATTCCATATTCCATTTCCACCCTTGTCTTGGCTATATATATTGGCACTTCAGTACATAATGAGAAGTGGTTTGTTAGCAGTGAACCCCTTGCTGTTTTAATGTAGCAGTGTGTTGCTCGTGTGTTGTTTTAGTGTCACAATATTGTAAGAAATATGCTAACAAGTGTTTTTTATGGTTAGTTAGTCTATTACACACTGCAGGGAAATATCTGTGATGGTACGCAGAAGAACTGTGTGAGGATTGGTGATAATAGGGCACAGGAGAGGAGAGCAGGTTTTAATGGGGCAGAAAGGAGGAGATATGTTTGTGTATCTAAACCGCCACTGTAACATCAGTGGCTCCTGCACTTTCCTTGATCTACCATAATAAAACTGTACACACAAACATGAGATAATGCTCCATGTTTTTATATTCAAAAATATATATGTGCTCTGCTAATTCTTATGCAGTTTTTGTCTTTAAATAAGTCACAGTGTTTTGAAATAATTGCATTATTTTTAGGGCAAATCAACTGGTGTCCAGGATATTTTTTATAGGGGACATATTATACCCTATTTCTCCAAGTTAACCTAGTTCCTAATGAACATGTCTGTGACATGCTTTGGTCAAAATACCTTAAGGATGAAGCACCACAGCAGTTCAATCACCCTGCCAAAACAGCCCTGTTCAGAACGCTCTGTTTAGTAGTATCTCTTTAGGTCCACCTTAAAAAAAAGTAAAACGATATTTAAGGGACAGGAAATGACATCAGCCACAGAGGCTACTGGGAGCAGTTAGCATTTGGAAAAGTGATCATTTTCAGGCTCTAGCAGGCACATTGCCATCATGTAACATGTATCCATTGGACAGATAAATCCTCTGAGGCTGGAAGTTTGTGTAGGACTCTGTGCTGCACTGTGGAACCAAGAATATAACTTGGTATATATATAACTTAATAATAAGTTATAATATAATGTAATATAACTTTTCGCGGACTTCTGGTTTTCGCAGAAGTCCGCGATATAAGGATTTAAATTATTAAAAAGTTGATTTTGCATAATATGTCCCCTTTAAATAAATTGGTAATCTTGATTGCACTGACCTCCACTTTTGCATGTTACTGCTGTTTATGCAGTGAGGATCCTTAAAATATGTGAAGCTACAACACAGAATGCAAATAATGAGATTAATGCTGATTTAGTGCAGGATTTTTGGAGCTGTACTGGCAGACCATGACTTACATATTTAGCACTGAATCATCACACAGTGGTAGAGTATATTTAGGAAAACTAAATGGGTCAAAAGTGCTGTGTTGCATGCATGTGTGTATGTGTGTGTGCCTGTGTGTGCCATATAAAAAAAAAGACACATTCAGTTCAGTCATGAGGGACCTTCGGCCACTGTACTGCTGAGCAAGGCCTCTGTCAGTCAAATTTAAGCTGCATGTTATGTACTGCATTAGTGTATACATGCTGGTTGTGTTACTGCATAGGTGCACGTGTGTGTTTGGCGCATATATACATATTGTGCACACACACACACAGTACATGCAGCTGCCAGCACACTCCAGTACCGTATATCAAGTCCGTGCAACACCATTAGGTCTTTCGATGACGTTTGATATACACGGCCTGTCAAGAGCCCTGTGGGCTGCCTTCTCTTCCAGGAATAACCCACACCTTCTGAAAAAAAAAAAAAAGCTCTGAAACAAAGACGAAATGGTGGAGATGCAGAGGTGTATATGTATGCATGGCTTAGGCAGAGCCTGGGGGTAAGAGTTCCTGCCGCAACACTCCTGATTTACACACTCCAAGTTGGTGTTGAAGGCATTGGATAATTAGCTGCTGAAAATATCTGTGTGCATGTGTGTGTGTGAGAGCATGAGCAATGTAGTGTTTATTTGTGTGTGTGTGTGTGTGTTTGTGCAGTAGTTGAGGGTGAATGGATTACGCAAGACCTAAGATTGAGTGCATGTGTTCCGCTCGTCCATCCTCACTCTAGTGGTTGCAAAAGGTGAACACTCTGCCTTACTTCAGTTCTGACTCTGGTGGATAAGGGGCCATGCTGAGTTTGGTGTGGAGCTTGAGCCATTCACAGAGTGCTGAGCAATGAAGGTGGGGGGGGGGCTTGTTGTGTATCCTTGCTGTAAGGATAATGATGTGATGAATGGCGAGAGGGAGAGAGTGGGAGAAAGAGAGAGAGGGAGGGAGGGAGAGCGAGATTTCAAGGCTAATGCCTGAGGGGATGTCAGACAAACCTGTGTATGTGTAATAACCACGGAGGTTAAAATGCTACACCGGCACTAGAGATGGCTGCCAAATATTTTGACATCCACTCTACCTCCTCTGCACAGCTGCTGCGGTTGACGAAGAGAGGGATAATTTACAACAGAGAGAGAGAGATGGATGAATGAGTGAGTACGAGAGAGAGACTAGAATGTGAAAGAGTGTGGGCAACAGAGGTGTGAGGCTCTGATGTACAGTCAGTAAGAGAGATAAGGTGGGGGAAGAAAGAGCAGGATGCCTGTTTGACTGCCTGCAAAGCCTGCCTGTCTGTCTTTCTTGATTTCCTTCTCTCTGTGTTCTGTGCCCGAGGATGCGTCCATATAGTGCTATTTGTTTCAAGGTTGTTCTAAATGTGACTGATGTGCCCAGTCAACGTCCTGTTTGCTTTCTTTTTCCTTTTACTACAGCTGCTGCATGCAAAAAGAATGTGCTATCATACTAAATGTGGCAAAAAAAACAACAAACACAAATGACGTGACAAATATCTGTCCTCCCTGAGTGTAAGGGTGAGCGTTTAATGGCGTATTAAAATGTTCCTCTTCTTCGTTGTGAGCTGTTGAATGCTGCTACAAAAATCAGTTACGGTCTCTGAGATAGGTCACTTGATGCACACAGTGTTTATTACCAATTGAAATAGGGGAAATTACTTTGCAGCAGGAAGGACCCTTTATTTGTGTGTGTGCGACCTGCATGTGTGTGTGCAATGTCTCCATAACCCCCCAGGGGCTGTATATATAGATTGTGTCTCTCATCTTCTTTTTATTCTGGTGTGTATGGATAAATAACTCCTGTTCCCTTTAGATTAGCCGTGACCTTTCCACCCCTTCTCTGTGCACCTAAAAGGCCCCTACAACTCTTATTCCATGATTGCATTGTGAATCCTTCACAACAACAAATGTCAACTCCATTGATTGGCCATCTTAGCCAAAAATAACAGGGGGGGGGGGGGCTGCAGGGTCCCCAGGCTGTAGTGAGAACGTATGTCGTGAAAGATTGCAGAGAAAATAGAAAATCTTACTCATTAACTTCAACTCCACAGCCCCAAGATTTCATGGATTAATCAATGCTAACCTACTTTATCAAAGACACTTATCTTCCACATACAGAAATCTATGCATGTCCCTGGCCAAGAGGTCGATAGCAGGAAATATTTTACATTGCCCACCCCCTTTTTTCATCCTTGGTCCTCCCTCTCTCGCCCCCTCTTTCTCTTTCTGTTCCACAATCACTGTATGTGTGTCTTGTCTTTGGCCAAGATGTCCTTGGGACTGGCTTAGAGAAGGGAGACCCATATCAGATAACTTACTGGTTCATTTTGCCCATCTCTTTCCAATAATGTGTAACATTACCAGTGTTATTAGATAGGAGATTAATGGTGCTTGGCCCTGCTCCTCCTCTCCAGGATGGGACACAGAGGAGAAAAGATAAAGGAGAGGGAAGAGGATGGGAATGAGGTGAGGAGAGAGACAGAGAATGAAAATGAGTGAATACTCTTTGACTCTGGAGGCCTTAATGTCTGACTTAGGGTCATTTGGTGGAGCTGACTGACAGACCACAGGGCCCTGAACTTCTCCATCCACCACCCTTTCCCTTCAGCACCATCCTTCTCCTCTCGCTCCCGCTCCATCTCTCCATCTTCCTGAGTACTACCGTTCAGCGGCCCTTTGATCCTCCTCCTTCACATCAATCAATGCAGACAGCAGAGAGAAGTGAAAGAGAGAGAAGGATGACTCGTCTTCCAGTGCTGCAGGTGCTGTCTCTGCCATGTCAGGCAGCGGTCTGATGCTCTGTTTATTTATGCACTTGTTTATGTATTTATTAGGCAGCGCTGCTCCCATTCCATGCTCCCGTTTTTCCCTCCACACTCCCTCTGAGTCCCAAAAAGGGAGCGAGGCAGAGGAGCTGTCAAGTTATTGGATTCAGAGTCATAATGCTGTAAACACTGATAGTGTTAAACTAAACAGGAATGCCTCCTTATCACCATTGCCCTTTAAATCTAAGTGGATTTTCTATCTATCTCTGCATTTCAGCTCTCTTTGTATATGCTCATTTTACCCCCCTTCTTTCCTTCCCTCTCGGTTGCACGGAGCAAAAACTTGCTCATTATTGGATGTAAGAAATATCTACTCAGAGATTATTTCAGATATAAAAAGCTCACAGGTGATGGGTGTCAGAACCTCTCTGCATCCCTAATGAGACCCGGGGCTTGCTCCGCAGAGACCGAGCATCCTTCACGAGCCTTGCACAGAGGCCTAACTCTTCTTAGTAAGAGACAGCTTGGCTCAGCCTAGCTCTGCTAAGCCCAGCTCAGTTCAACTCAGCTTGGCTCAGCTCAGCTCTGTTTGACCTTGCTCTGTGTAATTAATGTATTTACTGCAAGCTCATCTGCGCTCAGTCTGTCAGTCATTAGGGCTTGAGAGTTGCGTTGCACTGTTGCGTTGCTGTTCGCCTGCTGTACCCTTGGCCTCCTCATCAGCTAACCTTTGCTGCTTAGTTCTGGAGAATGAACATCTTACTGCCTTGGAACTCTGCTGGCTGAATGCAGTCCGTTTTTCCTCTCATTTTAAGTCTTCTAAGGTGCTTGCCAAGTGGTGAGAAACCTGCCAATTATATCAAAATATGTCCAGGCTTTGGGTTGAAGATGTTTCAGGTCTCTGGCCTTGCTTTGTTTGCTACTGTCTCCCTTTTGTCTCTAGTTGATATTCATTTTAGGGTTGAATTTATATTGTGTTCAAAATGTATTGAGCTTTTATGCCCATTTGAAGTCCAATTTTACTGGAAATAGACATGTGTGGTTGTTGGACTATGCAGGGGGATTAATTGAACATATTTTACATTTGAATTGTTTTGCCTATCCAGGAACGAGGTGTTGGCAAATTATATTTTGGAAATAAGTTGCTGAAGTTACAGCGAAACTTCTTGTAACATGGCTGAAGAGAATGCATGCATATATTAAGGAAAGTATAAAAAGGAGAAGATCGTAAATTCTTAGGTATTTTTCCTGTTGTCTTGTGTTCTGCAGAAGTAGAGATAGGATCAGGTAAATGGATGGAAGTGCATGAGAAACATAGTGACATTAAAGAGGAAGGGAGCCAGATTGGAAGCAGGGGAGGAGATGAGGAACATCTTTGCCCATGACAGGAACAGCAAAGGACAAATGTTTGAATCATTTAAAACTCCAGAGACAGCGATCTGTTACAGTGACCAATGGCAACAGTGTCTGTCTGCTGGAGTGCATGGCCTTGGGCCATCACTCCCACTTTCCATTCCTTCATCTCACCAGCTCTCCTTTACTTACACTTAATTGCCCCAGAACAGGGATTGGACAGGCAGCAGTAAAGAAGTGATGCACCCAACTGGAGAAACGTAATGTAAATTTTAAAGGGGTGAAGTTTAGAAGAGGAAGAAGAACAAGAGGAGAAACTGGAGTGTTGGAGCATTATTTAAATGGCGGCATGACCTTCATTTTAATACTCTACGTACAAACAAATAAGTCACAAATAGGGCTTAGCTGTGTGTTCAGTGTTCATAAGGATGTTGTTGAAAATGCTTGCAGAGCTGCTGTACACAAGTATGATTATTGAAAAAAAAAAAAGTCCTTGAAAAGTCACTGGATGATAATATTTAGCATATTTATGGCACCATTGCATCACAGTTGTATTCTGCCTTGTGTCAGCTACTTTCAACCCTTATATCTGCTTACTTCTCTCCTTCTCTCTGTGCTCACATATTTAATACAGCCACATTCCTAATAAAGCTGTTTCTGTGCAAGAAAATAGAAAAAATATTAAGTAGTTACACAAGCACGAACAAGGAATATGTTTGACATATTCCAGAATCTGTCGTAACTAGTGCTGGACGTGTTAATGTGCTACGCTGTATTTCCATGACGACTGAGCGGAAAAAGACACGTGATGTCATGTTTACATGACTCCGGATTGTTAAAACTAATCTCTAAAGTAACTCTAAACTTTAAAAACAGAGGCACACATACGCAGTACACAGGTACGCTGGTTATTTGTAGCGCTGCTGTTTTCGTTTAATAAACAGACCGCTCCAATTCGACCGTAGGCGCGCTAACCGACGCTAAAAGGAGCTAATGCAGCTAACGGAGCTAACTGGTAAGCGGTGCCTGGACTCCGGTGTCGCAGCACGTAAACATGCCGTCACGCGCGTCACCTAGTGCCCAGCACTAGTCATAACACATAATGTCTAGGTCAGACCACAACAGTTGAACAATATCTAAAACATGAAGGTGAGGGTGTGGCACCTGGCTTCAGAACGCAAGAGAAAGGATATGCATGGTTTGCTGTGAATTATCCGGAACTGTGTTTTACTTCTCATTGGAAAAATGTTGACAGCAGAAATTCCAGAAAATATCTTGATTACCTTTGTAGACATCGTATTCCGAAAAATACCCCTCTGCACATTTTCAGTTAAATGTCAGGACTGAGAGCAGAGGTGAGCTCGACCTGAACTCATGCTCATAGAGCAATACTGAGGAGTTGTTAGCCTCCTGAACTTTTATTGCAAGGTGCCTGTTTGACCAAAGAGGTCTGAACATTTAGAGAAAACACTCACCTGATGATGTAATAGAAACTTTATCTCTCAGGCAACAATGTTTCTATAGTTTCTCGAGCTGGTGCAGCTGTTGTTGTCCAACCAAAATAAGCACACAGACACAGTCATTGACTCAACCACATGGAGTGATGGCTGTCCTTTTGTTTCAGTCATCTGGCAGCCTTTATTTGGTGTTTGTTACCCCTCTTTGACCTGTGGGGACTATTAAATGTCACTTTCCTTTAAGTGAAGAAGAAAGACAGCTTCACCTAACTTCTAACACCGTTAAAGGTCAGACATTGCTGGAGTGACAACTGCACACAAACTCTGCAGAGAAACATACATAAAGGTGCAAAATCAAACTCAGCTTTAGCTTTCACATAAACCTGACCCCGTAACTTTGGGTGGATCTCTCTCTTATTTCATATTATGTAACATTGGCTATAAGTTTGCCCTTGGGTGGCTGTTTTCTTTTTTAATGTTTCACTTGGGAGATCAGATATCGATTGTGAGTTTTGTAAAAGAAAAGCAGCTCTGGAACAGGAGGCATTCGCAGGACACACCATCACATCCACTTTTACTCTGGAGCTGATGAGAATTAATGCACTGTCTAATATTCAATGAGTGTGTGTGTGTGTGTGTGTGTGTGTGTGTGTGTGTGTGTGTGTGTGTGTGTGTGTGTGTGTGTGTGTGTGTTTGTGTGGCTGTGTGTGTTAATAGAGATATATTCTTTTTTATTGTATGTGCACTGTGTGTATTCAGTCTGCTTATTTTTTTCCCGTTAGTGAATATATGTGTGCGTGCTATAACAGCTACTTTCCACTCACAGCAGCATGGCAATTTATTATAATTTGTTTGTCTGGCCCTGAAGTGTTCATTAGACAGTCACAAAACACAGAGACAGGGCTGCAAGGTCGCTATCGGGCAGGCCAAATGAAGATGTGGCCCCTCAATTTAGCAACTGCCCACACACACACACGCACGCACGCACGCACGCACGCACGCACACACGCACACACGCACACACACACACACACACACACACACACACACACATATACAGATACAAAGACATGCAGGAACATATGTCTATACACTTGTCGTTATAACACTGCCAATCAGCTCAGTTTGTGTGAGGAAAGCCGTGAAAGAAAAACTAAAGGCACAAATCTGAATATTTCATCAATTGTGTATTTTACAATAGATAAATGAGTTTCCCAAATGATACCGTCTTTCCTTGTGTGTGTTGCAGCAGTAGAACAAGAAAGACACTTGAATTTATTGAAAATGAACCTGGTTTCATATTCTTCTGTGCTTATCATCATCACTATTCATGCTAAGGATATCACCGCAGCGCGTATTTGATCACCTCACTACAAACAGTCCTCCCAGGCGGCTTTGTTGTGTCTTTTCTTTACCCATTAAGCTGTTCATTAAAGAACGGCCTTGTCTGGGCCTACAGGGTGTGTGTGTGTGTGTTTGTGTTTGAATGTATAAGTGTATACTGTATGCATGCAGGTTTGTTAATGTGCGTACAATATGTGTACTTGATCAAAGCAGAATGTGTACATACACACGAGGCTTTCGTGAGGAAGTGTTCGATCGTATTGTATGTTATGCGTATTTGCCCCATTATCCGTGTGTGAGCGGGGATGCAGATTTGTTTCCGTCAAGGTTAATAAATGAAGAAATCAAGGTGAGCGCGTCTCAATCCAGACACAAGGACACGAATGGTGGTGGGGGGGGGGGGGGGGCGGGTCAGACACCCAGCTGGTACCTCTGAAATTTTAATCAGGCCCTCTCTTTATTTCCCCTTCACAGCCAGACACTGCGGTTGACTATTTTCTTCCTCAGCTTTTACCTAAGCCTGTGATGTGGTTTTAGTGAGTTTAAAGGCAGTTCATGCCCTCCTTTACACAGACCCACCCTACTTCCATCTCCTTTTTGTCTCTGTCTTTGTATTACAATTATTTTAGTGTGGCAATAGCAATAGCATAGTGTCATTATAGAGTATGTGGGGAAGTACACATCCATGTGCTGCTGTACAACTTGTAATATGAGGAATATAACTCTTAGACTTTTGTCACCTCAGGTCAAAATTGAGGAGTAGCATGTTGGTTGATAATCACAGACTGGTATGTATTCAGGTTTAAATACGGCGTGTTTCAAAAACATCCGTTGTCCTCTCAGAGGTAAAGTAACCTGGTCTAGATATAGTTTTGTAACTTTAAAAGATTGAAGTACCTATGCTGTGTCAAACGCAAGGTCAGCTATGATACAACAGATGTGATTCAAGCTTCAACCATGTAAGGTTTGAAATATGGAAATGATTAATGATTAGTATGAAATAATTACACGTCACTTTGAATGATAAATGCTTTAATGTAATTATAAGCGGTGCTTTGCTCTTGCACTTCTTGGACATCCTTCAAGCACAGTCGACCGATCCATTGTTCTTTTAGAATAAGTTATTTCTGCACACGCGCCAATTAGTGATAGTGAAATTATCCTCTGCATTTAACCCTTGTTACACACCAGTAGTGAACACATCACTGTAGCCCCTGGCCTATATCCCGGGACTTGAACCACAAACCCTCGGATTGCAAGCCCAGTTCCTTTCCTCTTGGCTGCCACTTTAGACAGCACAGTCAGTAGCACAAACACTCAAAACCTCAAGGATGTTTGTCGGCTTTAGCTTCACAGACCTTGGCTGTATTTTTTTTTTTTTTACAAAATGGAAATAGTCACATTATAGATGCAAGCACCTTGTTTAGGTGTGAGTGTGTCAGTGTGAGTGTGTGTGTGTGTGTCTCCAAACAAATCTGATTTATTAGCCACTGTTCCAGTGTGATGTGATTTTATTGCCTCGGCAGTTGGAAAGAAAAGGAAATGGAAAGCAGAGTGAATATAACTGAGAGGAAAATAGACGAATGGAAATGCAATTCTCTTTGTGTGTGTGTGTGTGTGTGTGTGTGTGTGTGTGTGTGTCTGTTTGTGTGTGTGTGTGTTCGCTCTTGGTGGAGTATTGTATTAGATGTTTCTGTGTTTCCTCACTATCCTCTTAATTGTATCTCTCCTCTCTCCAAAAACCTGTTTAGTCCTTTTCAATTACTAAATACAAACATGAGCGCACAGACATTTCAAAATAAAGTTGTCTTTGAAATAACTTCTGAGGGATTATCATCTCACTTTGAACAGATGTTGGATCTCTCCTTTAAAGGGGACCATACCAACCACATATATTACAAGGTAAATCATTTTCATTATTAAAAAAAAAGCGAAAGACGCGAAAACTCTGCTCTGTATGTTTGCCATACTTCAGATGGAACAATTTCAACACATGCATTATTTACTCAACTTTAATCCTGAGAGCCCGATCCAAAGAGTCCAGAGAGCCAAATTAGATCATCCCACATATTTCAGCTTTCAAGACGAACATGCATGCTATATTTATTTTCCCCCCACAGGAGAGTGGTCTCACATTTTTTGGACCTCACTGTAAATAAAAGATGCACTCCAGATGAAAGATGATTTACAGATTTTGAAAATAAAATCAGTATATCATCAAAAGCATCTCTTTCATGAATTATTCACCACAAATAAACAGAACTCGCAGGCAATGCTAAATATAAAAGCAATGCAGCAGTGTATATAAAAGCTCACTTTAATGTGACCACGATTGTTCATTACGGAGCCAATAAGTGCACGTTCTTGTGTAGTAGGTGTTCACAGAAATCGCTGGAGGATATTTACTCTTATTTTACAAAATACCAGCCTTATGTGTAATTAGCGATTGAATGTTTATTTTAAACGGCATCCTATAGTCTTTGTACATGACAGTTTTTTATTCAAATATGACATCTTTTTCTAGTTTAAAGTTGATGTATTTGAAACAGGAACAGTGTGTGTCATTTAACATTAAAAAGGTAAATATACAAGACTGTCGCCAAAGGCTGATTTTAATATTTGGTCCCTAATAAATAAGAATACGTTTGATAAACAAAACATCAATAACAGATTGTCCAGCTGAGTAAATGAGTGAATCTGTGGGAAAGATCCTTACATTTTTGAGCAAATGACCCAGAAATCTTCTGTTATTCACTGATGTTTTTTGACATCTTAAAAACGTCATTGAAGCATCGTTGTGGCAGCACTAAAGAAAACCCCAGCATGACACACTGTCAGCATTCTAATTTTCCTCAAGAATAAAAACAAAAACATCCAACACGACACCCACAAAAGGAAAATATTTGATCATGTCTTCAGACAGACACGATCAAAGACTTCCCTAACTAGATGCCTCACATCCTTCATTTGCTCCCTAACCCCAGCCTTAACACTTACCCTTTTAATCCTTTTCAATTCCTTTTTAACATCGAGGCAAATGACTTATCCTCTTTGTAGTATTCAAACAATTTGTGCTACATATTACATTGAAATTGCCTTAAGAAATAGATAGTACACCACCAGCAGTTGTTTATAACTTTGCAACTTTTTTCTTTAGAATGGATTATACCCTTTAACAGAAAAAAGTGAAGATTTAAGATTTACCTGCCACATGATTTTTAGCTGCCCTCTGTATATTAATCTCATTAGGGGAGTTCTATAGGAAGTGGGCAAGGCACACTCCATTATTTATGGAAGTGTAATTATCTATGGTGTCACAAGCAGGCAGGAATTTACAGGACCCTGGTTCCGCATCAGCACAATGGCCAGCGATACGTAATGAAGGAACACACCTCCAGGCTCTGCAATACACTGTCTGATCTGCTCCCCTCCTCTTACCGTTACTTTTGCAACACTATATTCTACAACACTGCAGCATATTTCAGCAGGAGGGAGAGTTATTAATGTTCACTTGTGCATTCCATACTTTATAATACATATAAAAACATTAAATAAACCAAAGTCTGCTGGATAGATAAAAAAAAAAAAACTGTATGCTGATTATTCCTCAATTTGTTGAATAACATGTAGCTAATTAGGGATGGTGGCAACATGGAAACATTTAATTATGTAAATTCCTCAATTAGCATGGAATGTGTGGTTGTGTCAAGGTTTGATCACCGAGCGAGATCATAGTGGCAAAAGTCCACTCTGCACTTTACACTGTGAAAGTGAAATGACCTATGAGAGCAGTGGCTAAGTATACCAATACCATTCATCTATGCATTTGCCAGTTGAAATAGGTTAAAAAAACTAAACAGTATTATTTAGGCCCCGTTCATTTCTCCACCTTAAAATTTCCACAGGTTTGGAGTGTCCTCAACTGTAAATTCCCCCTCATTGAGGGAAGTGGCTTCCCTATGGAATTGGGACACCATTTTATGCAAATTAGCGTAGTGAACGTAACGAGCGTGCTAACCTACGTCACATGTTGACAATTCTACCGGTGGAGCGAGCTAGTTAGCTAGTTAGCTAGCTGCTTTCGTAAATCATCAGTTATTTTATGACATTAGTGTTCAAAGCTCAACGGTCCTTTGGATATATATCAAACCAACCTATTCCAAGACATTTGGACATTATAACGTGCTTATTTGCATAAATATATTACAACAACATTGTTCCTCTGCAGATGTGGCCGCCATCTTTGTTGAAAAATAATCAGCCGGCTCACTGAATTGGCAAAGCATCATGGGTATATTATAAGGTTGATTATAAGGGCAAAATCGCACTCCCCCTTGCTCCCCCCTACACAAGAATGCATAAAATTTAGGGTTAGGGCAAAAATGTAGGGTTGGGTGAGATATCGGGATGGGGCCTTGTTTGTCATGAATGAACAAATCTAATATTAATATTATACGAATATTCATTAGATTTCATTTAGTAGCAACCTTACAATTAATTACTGCCCACTTTGATAAGGCAAATATCATCAACCATTAACTTTAATTGTTACTTAAATGTCACTGAGTTTGCATTGAGTTCACCTTGTGCTGCGCTGTAATTGAATGTACTGGTCCCCGACACTTCTGATACCATCTTCCTTCATCTTGTTAATTTTGTGATGGAGTCGCAGAAAACTCAGCGTTGTGATGTTGGAGAAGTTCGTTCTTGGTGGTGCATTTACATAACGACCGCTTTAACATGCACACTGACACTTGACAGAGTTGAACAAATAACTTCCACAGACCAATTTAGCACAGGCTATTGTCAGTGTGTTTGAGCATAGACTTGTTACTGACAAGAATTTCTTAATTTTGCTCAGTTGTGGAATATATGCAAGGTTAGCCATGATTTGTTCTTTCACTGCTATGCAAAATAGACCATTTCAAGAAAAAAAAAACAAAACTTATAAACATGAAGAACTTTTGGTAAGTACATGTGTGGATGATTTTGACTTTGCTGTAAAAGAGAGAGACTGTACAGGACTCAGCTATGCGGATCGACTTTCTCGCTCCAGACCAGCATTTCAGTATGTGTGTGTACAGACTTCCACACCAGCTGCTGCAGCAACGATAGGGTCATTTACATATAAATGAAAGTTGCCGATCACACGCTGCTGACCCCATTTATTTTAGCGGACAGACAGACAGACAGGCAGGCAAGGCAAGGCAAGGCAAGCACCATGCGAGTTGCCGAATTACTCCAAATTACCGCATTTCCATCTCCACATCAGGCCTGTCAGGCCAGCAACCATCGTCCTGGCAGTTTTTTTCACTTTGCCTCCTCGTTCACGCACACACACACCACCAGGTCTGGAGCGACTCTAATTGGCAGTGGTGAATTTAAAGGACCTGTCAGTGGCTGAGGCTGTCACCACCCAGGACAGCACAGCAAAGAAACAACATAGCTGGCATTGCATAGCACATTCACCGCATTCAGGTTACCATATAGTGCACAAACAGCATAGCAAACTTTACACATCATAGTGTGGGAATAACACAGCTCAGCATTGTGAAGCATGAGCAACAGCCCAGGACATAATCAAGCTCAAATCTATGTCATGCAGCATCTTGCAGCAGACTGGATTTCAATTTTCACCTCCTTATCTTTTTTAGTCAGTTTCTTTTTTCTATGTTTCTCCTCATTTCCTTTATGCTTCTTTTTTTTCCTCCCTGTCTCTTTTAAACCCCAGTTTTCAATTTTACACATTCAACCTTCTACGTTTCGCTTATCTACCACCATCTTGTTTTCTTCCAATACCACATTGCAGTTTGTATGAGCATCTGGATTTTAATCCTGAACCATATGCCCTTCCAGCATCTTTATCTCCCTCATTCCTTACAGATGCAGCTACTCAAGTATATACACATATACTGTACATAAACAAACTCACACTGGTGTACACTTTAAGTACCATAGTACGTCTAGGTTTGATGCTATAGGGTTGTATGATCTTAATGTGACAGCCATGTCCTTTTGCATCTGGCAACACACTCTCACTCATATAACTGGGTGTTTCCACATAAAATATGCTATTATTAATTGTTTTTTCTATTGTAAAAAAAAGGAGAGCGGTGAACTTGCATAGAGAAAGGCAGCAGTGCTAGGTCTTGTAGCTGCTTTATTTCGCTGGTAAAGCAGGCTCTCTTCCCGCTTATTTGTCTCTTTCCTGTCTCATTCTTGGTTAGCCATGCACGCACCCTTATTAGTTCATTAAAACGAATCTGCTGCTGCCGCTGCTGCCTGACTTTGGTATAAGCGAGGGAAAGAAAAGAGGAAAAGAAAAGGGGAGAGAGTCAAAACACCACTCTCTAATTACTCAAGATTGATGCACCCAGTGAACATCCTGGTAATCAGTGTTGTTTTTATTTGTTTAATGGTAGGACAGGGATCACAGGAAGGCTGACCCTCTGTGATCATTAACAGAATGAATGCAGGCAGAAGTGCACACATCTCCTCCTCGCTTGCCTGCTCGGGAAGCAAGTGTCAGTGTGTTGGTTTGTGAATGCATATGTCTATTTGTGTGCGCGCACATCTTAGTTTGCATTTGAATTTGTTTACATCACCGAGAAGTGAAATTAACCAACCATCCATAGCCATCTGGACTCAGTTACAGAGATGGATATTAGTCTGCGTGCGATCACTCCAGTGTGGAGAGGCCTCAGCTGCCTGCTGCTGTCATTGCAGATTCCATTTTTACTTAAGCAAACAAAAAGATGATGGATGTATTCTTTTAAAATCCCCAGTATTTGTTGGAAGACGTTTGTGTGCTTGTTAGCAGGACAATATTCATTATATTTGTTGAATCGATTGACTGCCAAATAGCAGCAGTACACATTCCCAGATATACAGCGCATACAATTGTGACTCAATAAGATAATTACAAAATGAGTGTGTATACATTATTCCATGTACTGATTTTTAGATCAGTGATTTTTTACGTTTGGAAAGACAGAGTTTTGCACTTTGTAGGTGATTTTAAAATGGCATTACTGCTTTCTATCATCATCTACAGCTCTGACAAGAATCCTTTAGCCTTCTTTTTTATCAATTCTGATTGTTGTGCAACAAACTTCTTGGTTCTCTCTGGTGCACAGACTGTCCTGGTGCCATTGAAACACATCTGCAGCTTTTCTCCCATGCAGGCTCTTGCTGCTGATTTGCTGACACATACTTTTATATTGATAAATGTACCATATACAATAGTTACTGTGACCAGGCTTTTCTTATCGTATCAGTTTCTAAATGATAGTATTGCTCAGGCTGTTTCATCAGTCCAGTGATTATTTTTTTCTACTTGGCCGCGTCTCAGTGCATCTGTTGAGATGTCTATTTATCTTTGTCCTGAAAGCAAGTGACAGAGCACACACATTTATTTCTGTTGATCAAGGATACTATAAGGGGCATACGGGTTTGGGTGAAGTCGGGGGGGGGGGCAGGGCAGAGTGTAATGGAGGCAGCCATCAGAAAAGATGGTACTCTAATTTCATGGTAATTAATTAATGTACAGTAGCTGTTTGCTAGGGATCAAGCTGCCCCAAGGGGCTGACATGCTCCGCAACCGCCAAATGTCATGACTCCCACTGACAAGAGGAGGGAGGGGTAAGCTTAGATGGGTCAATGAGTAATTAAATGCCCCTTTTACGTAGGGATCCCACAGTATTGCTTTTAAGACAAACCCTTGTTATGCTGCCTTTGCTTATTGACACAAAGCAGGCCCGGCATGTTGCTGGCCCAGCGTGAGACTTTGGAATAGTGGAAGTTTGAGGGTTCGATCCCAGGCTTGGCTATAGTCTACATGCTGATGTGTCCCTGGGCAAGACACTTTACCCCCAAGTTACTCCTGATGGCTGTGCCGGCAGCATGTGAATGGGTTTGATAGATATGCAATAGAAAAAGCACTCCAAGGCAAAGTAAAAGAATGTAAAGGTTAAGTACAAGAGAGGTGGAAGTTGTTTGAGAAAAGTGTTAACTATGCTAATTTGTGCATTTTCATATTACATGGTCCAGGGTTGGACCTTGTTCTCCGTAATGCCTGTCTCACTATGAGCCGCGGGGCCATTAAAGTAAATATTGAGCTTCATTCCTCAAACAAAGTTTCCGAAACTTTAGAGTCAGCGTTGCAGAGAAAAAGAGGAGCAGTAGAAAAAAAAAGGCTCTTAGGTCCTAAACTATATGTGGCAACACACACACACACAGTGGAACGTATGGAGTGTAAAAGTGGGAGTAAAATATGCAAAGGTCTTAATCCTCTCTTCATCTTCATCAGGAGCGCTTAAGACTCTGAGACTAGTTTCCTCTGGTGACCAAGATTTCCCCTGCCCTCATCACTCACTCATACATCTATGCGTGTGTGTGTATCAGTGTTTATAGCATCTTAACAGCTACTGCAGCCTGCCTGTAAGTGGAACATATGGAATGATTTGTGCAATGAATCATGGGTTTCACTGCTCTGCTCTGCAGTGCAGAGGGATGTCTGGGATGTTAATGAAGGCCTAAAATTGCCACTGTATCTCTGAACTGGGAGGAAGAAGAAGAGAATTTTAAAAAACGCAAAAGGAGAGTTGGCGCGAGTCTGAATTTAGACTGCGACGGTCTCGACGAGTTTGCAGGAAGGGAAAGGACATTGTAGAACGTTGCTTTGTTTTTTTATGCTACCTCATCATTGTCTGTGTATAAAAATGGTTTTCAAAATGGAAGCCCAGGACGTAGGGATGAATTAGCTCTTAACCACTAGGGGGCAACTCCACTGGTTTGTTAGAATGGAAATCTATGGTGAGATGAGCTTACTTCTCACTTGTTTTATAACATTAGTAAACATTTTCTTGAGGCGGCAATGGTCCCAGTCGCTAGTTTCAGGCACATATGAGTGGTCATCAGTGTGATTGACAGCTATAATCATCCACGTGATTGCAGGTGATGTCTGTGAACTTTTGCTTAGAAAAAAAAAAACCTGTCACGACGCCAGCCAAATTACGAACCGTGAAGCTTCAAAATGGGAGCACGTTTTGCAAATGTAAACCGTGGCTGTCTCACTGTCCTACCTCGGGCTAACCTCCAGCAACCCCGGCGATGTAGTGTCAGCAATGACATTGGGATTCTATTAGCAGGTTGTGCGAGTCGCTGGCCCCCTGCCCTGTGGTGAGACCCACCATTGATCTGTCATGGGAGATGGCTGCTCCCTTCTCCTCGCTCCCATAGGGCTCAATTTGAACCTTTCCAAAAACCAGGACCAAACCCTCTGCTTGAAATCTACCTAGGGAGCAAAGAGAGAGAGAGAGAGAGGGAAGGGAGAGCTCAAGGTCAGGCATGACACCGGTGTGCAGATAAAGACAACTGGGTATGGTCGAAACAGCCATCATGACCAGTGAAAGTGAGGTTATTTGTTATTGATTCCCAATGAGGTAAATCACCAGGTCTATATAGTGCTGTTTATAGATAGGTGAGTGTACATGTGTGCTTGCTGCATGAGTGACAGTCATTGTGAGAATTCTCCCGAAGGAAAGTCTCTCTGTTTCTCTCCCTCTATTTTGAATGAGTGCTTAGTGATTTGTTTTCCCAGCCAGCCTCATTTGTATTTTTACTGAATTAGCCCGGATGCGCAACCTGAACCCACTTAAGCATGTCACTTAGCGTTTGTTGAAGTTTGCAGAGACAGGGCCCTCATCAGGTTTCAATGAGGGAGGCTGTGGCTAAGTGGCCACTTGTCATGTATATTTATTTCATTTTTTACCCCATTCCCGCATGATGCTTGTGTTTGCTGTCCAAGCTGTTTAGAAAGAAATGTAATACAGAGCGAGCGAAATGGGATTATATATCAACTATTGTCTGCTGTGTTTCATAAACTTTTTAATATCTAACTGGAACCAAAGCGGTTGTTATTTTTAGCTTGTTGGAATAGAGCGTGTTCTCTGCAAGTGTAGAGAACTTTTCAATACTAATTCCATCTTCTCTGTAAAGGAATACTTCTGAATAAAATGAGTTTACATATAGTCATCAAGTCTTTTAATCCTTTTTGACTTACACAGTGGGCAGCAAACACCAATGAACACAAGGGTGTGTATGAATTAGCAGTATGAATGTACAAACAGAACAGAATATCGAAATTGCCCCAATGGGCAATTCTTGGCTTTGCCGTGGCAGTGAGACACTTCCTGGTGCTGCTCCTTTTTATATGTATGAAAATCTCTCATGAATACATGATATACATTATAGATGAGGGCTCCCATTCTGCACTCCAGTCACTGGAGCAGAATTTTCCATGATACTCAACTTCCCCACCCACCACTGCCACCACCACCCTTACTGCCGCCCACTCTTTTCATCTCTTTCGTCATCCCTCTCTTCAGTCATTTCTCTGTCCATCTGCCCTCCCGTTTGAATGTTGTTTCATCTCTCTCCAGTCCTTTGCTGTCTTATCATTCTATCCTTCCATAAATCCGACCTTACATCTATACTAACGCCCACCCTCCCTACCTTCCTTTACTTGCTCCACCCTTCCCCCATGCCACAGAGCCAGGAAGAGGGGAACGTGAGCAGAGAGGTAGGAGCCTGCTGGGCCTCCCCAATGCAGTGCCACCGTACGTTGATTTGTCTTCTCTGGTTCCATATTGATTTTGTTTTAAACAAGGGAAAAATACAAGAAAAATGAGGTGCTGGAGGTTACATCAAATAATAATAATAAAAAAAAGACGTAAGGGGCAAATGGAGTGAGGGGGGAGGAAAGAGGAAAGGAAAAGAGAAGTGCGAGCTATGTATCACATCTATTAGTTTGGTCCCAGGTGGTTTCAGGTTATTATCAGTGTACAGTAGGTGAACTCAAAAAGAAAAGAACAAAGAGAAGAGCATTTTCCCTTCATTTAAAAATCTCACCTTATACCCCCCCGTCTTTGTACTAAATGAGTTCTGGCTTTGACTATGTGGCAAATGCATCTCGATCCATGTCATGATACAGTTCCTACCTTAAAATGATTCTCTGCTTAGTTCAGTTTAAGTTGTGTGCAGAATAATCGATCCCTCCATTAATTCTACTTAGCTGAGCTTCATAGTACAAGCCCGGGCTTGACTGGTCCACCAAGGCCAGTGCTGCTGAATAGCTGACCTTTCCACGGCTCCAGCTGCCATTGATTTTCAGCAGGACTTATTTCATGAGCTGGGGTTTGGGACAGGGCACTCAGATGAAGATGAACTATGAGACGCAATCAGCTTCTGTGGCCCTTTCCATTTTCTTTGCACTGTTCTCTCCTGTATCCCTCTTTTTCTCCATCCACTTTACTTTGGTATAAGTGCTGTGCACAGTATTGGCTGAGCTCTGTGTGTGGCTTAGTCTGAGAGCAAATGTCCCCCGTGTGACCGCCCCTTGAGTTAAGAGCCACCCCATGTCCAAGTGATGGTATATGTGTGTGCTTTACGTTCTCGCCTGAGTATTTATGTGTGCATGTTTCTGTCCATACTGGAGTGTATGTAGGTTACATTGTTACATGGAAGTGCTTTAAGAGGACTTTCTGTGACATGGCCCCTTGGTGTTTGCAGTCAGAAAATGAGCCATTAGGGCACCCAGGACTGCACTCAGAAACCAAGAATTCGAGGAAAAAACAATCCTGATCTCACTGAATGACAGGGACAACATTCGACGCACAAATAAGGCACTGAAGGTCGGGGGAAAGAAAAAGAGAATGCATCTAAAATCCCAAAAGTAAATTCAGTAAGATTTGAGGTCTCATATTGCACGATGTTAAACCTTTGTATCCAAGTTGTTCAACAACATGTGCTCAGAGGTACATTATTAAATAGATAAATTAATAAATAATCCAATCCAAAGCAAAAAAGGCGAAGAAGTGTAGTGTTTCAATGTGATTCAACACAAGTTCATGCAGAGTCCACAGTGTCTCTCTTTCTCTCGCTGTCTGTTTTTGACCTGCATTAGCTGTATCAGTGGCTGTGAAAATACATCTTTCAATTTCATACCTGCTCATGAATACATGCATGCATACAAATGTTCCTTGATTGAGGGAGGCATAAGGGACAGGTGAGGTCATAGTCTGTCAATGATATTCTTACAGTATGAGGACAGCAGTGAGGAAGAAGACAAAGGCGGACAGGTTTGTAGCAACTTCCATTACACCTCAGGCTAGTTCATCATTAGTCGGTACTTCTATAAACTGCTGACTCGCTACCTTCATGCTTTCATGGGTCAAACATTTTGGACCTTATCTGAAACGGATGATGCATACATCTTTCATCTGGAGACCCATGGTCTGTCAGAGCCGTCATAGTAGAACAAGAATTATGGGTTACATAAACCCAAGACGAGGGTTATTAAACCAGAGACAATTTTGCCAAATCTCTGACTTTGAGCTAACATTTTAAATTGATATTTGTCTGTGAGTAGCCTCACTGCTGCGGTGTTGAAGGTGGTAGTGTTTCCTAGACTGTTGTAACCCCCTGTAGTCTAATATGCTGCAACACAGAGTATCTGCAAATGGTCATTCACTCTATCCCTGTTGAGAGAATTGTTTACTGGTTGAAAAGACGAGTATCATCCGTTGACACCAAATCCTCCTCCTTGTTGTTCATCTCTCCATTTGTTTATTTACATATCATAGACACACTTTTAGAAGTAAGGGTCCCAAAAGTGTTCTTCTACAAGGGCTGAGGTTCTATCTGGAACCATTTGTTTTTCAAGGGTTCTTGGTAACACTAATGGTTCCAGTAAGAACAATTTTTATCTAGAGAACCCTTTAAAGCCCCTTTTCTGAATAAAGGTTTTTAAAAGGGTTCTTGCTAACACTAAGGGTTTCAGGTTGAACCTTTATCAAAGTTTCTACTTGCTTTTCTTCATAGGAAAACCCTTTTTGGTTTGGACAAGCCGAAGAACTAAGAACTTCTAAGAGTGTGCCTCACATTTTAACAAAATGCACACAAACACATGAAAGCCCCAAACTACATTCTCCCACCCAACCAAATCCTATCACTGAAAAAAGCTTCATCAGGCCTGGGGATGGTGGTGAGGGTGGTTGTTTGGTAGAGACACTTCCAATGGGTTTTTCCACATTAGTACCTCTTGTTCTCACTTCGTCAGAGTGTGTTTGCTGCCATCTGAGAGAAATGGCGACTGGTCAGGCTCTTGTGCTGCCCGTCTGACACACAGGTTGCCAGCAGTTCAAGGTTGAACCGGATACAATTACAGAGGGGAGGGGGGGGGGTTGGGGGGGTGTTTATTTAGCAAAACAGTTTTTGCTGTGCTGCAGACTCGAGACTTGCTTGTCAGACTTGAAAGCATGAGGTAGGGATGAGAGATGGGGCTAAAAGACAGGCCTGTCCCTTTGGTTTGGTGCTGAATGCGCTTATAGACAAGCTGAGATTTTCTCTAAGTGTCAGGATGAAACATAAGCAGGCTTCACAGCCAGCTGGAGTGGTGGGATGGACTGGTGATGGAACCAGCAGAAGTCGCTGCTGACAGAACAGTGTGTGCATGTGTGTGTGTGTGTGTGTGTGTGTGTGTGTGAGTGCATGTAGACTTGGGGTATTGATATGCTGGGAATGGAGCTCGGAGCAGATGGACAGAGCAGGCTGGCCCTGTGTCGATCCTATGAGCTCTGGCTCGCTCTCAGAATCCCCTTTTGGACACGAACACACACACACACACACACACAGTGTGCTAAGTCCATATTTTACCAACTTGATAATAGTTGTAAAGAATAACAAATGGTTGATCATCCTATCATTAATAACCAGCATGTCATGCTGGTCTCCAACAATAGCAGATGTGTCCGGTTAATGAGACCAAGTGGAAAAATTCCTCCAGTGGAATATCAGAAGAGACAGTGGGGCAGAAAGTGTATAGACGGCAAAAGCAGACAAACTATTACCGTTTGTAAAATTGGTAATAGACCTCTCTCCAATCCAAAGCCAACACACTTAGCTTTGTCTGTAAGTTTTTCTTCTCCATCTCTATCCTGCTCTGGCTTACTTTTCTTTCCCATCCTCTCCTCTCCTCACCTAGGAGGGAAGGGGTAGAAAAATGCCAGTGCCGGTGAGTTGCTAATAGGCAATCATAGTTTTGAGGATGAGGATGCCTACAGGAGGTCTAGGGGCCATTAAAGAAACATCACCCCGACATACAGTAGGTATGCCAAGAATTATGAGTCAGTGGGCAGGCAGCACTTCTTGGCTTGTATTGGTCAGGGTGGCAGGCCATAATCTGTCACAATCCTAGAGTTGCTGTGACAGCAGCAGGGGCATTCTGGGCTCAAGGCGGACTGTAAGGGATACATGCAGCTAAGGGTGTGTGTGTGTGTGTGCGTGTGCCTGTGTGCCTCCATGCAAAGGCCAGTATGAGTAGCTGAGCAGGGCTGTACAATAAATTATTAATCAAAACTGACATTATTCATGTATAATCAAACTTGATTTGAGAACGTTTTCAGCGAATGCACCTGAAAGTACAACAACAAATCCCATTTAATCCAAAGTGCAAATAACTAATCGCTGTACACAAGTCAGCATTGATCCACAAAGCATGTTTAAGTTTTTTTTTTCTCTACAGCAAGTATTAGTTTTTGTTTTATAACAAAACCCAATTATTTCATGAAGTATGACTAATTATGGTAAAAAAAAAAAAACAAGGGCAAACAATGCATGCTTCAGTCCACTACACTTAAAAATATGAAAAACTAAAATTACTCCGAACTATAGTTTGAATGAACTTAATTATAAAGTTGCTAATCAAGGTCAACCATTTTCCTTTTTTATTGTACAAAGAATGTCTCTCCATATCCCACAATGCACTACAGATTAAAATACATTTTAATTGTAGTCGTTCAAAATAACATTCCAAAGAATATGTATTTGTTGTCATCAAGGTTAAGAATGTGAATTCATCTTGATATGGTTTTCAGGTCATGCTGTCTATAGTCCTTCATACACGCACAATAAGTGTGCTTGCATGTCCTCCCTCTGTATATGACGTTGTACATCATTATCACGGTTGTAACTCACTGACAGTCAGGCTGCAGCATAATCTTCAAAGCAAATATCAAGGCAGCAGCCAGATAGGAACATGGCGTCATTGCATAAGGGCACCTTTAAGCATAAAAGCCTCGCACAATGCGAGATCTGTAATTCTGTCATGGAACATATCCTCTGCCATTTTGGTATTTGCTGCTCAGCGTGGACCCGTGCTGTGGCACATGCTGGGATTGGCCGTGATGTTGCCCTTCTAAAGCCACTGGGTTGTCGGGCCTGTCGTCATGATCTTATCTTTTTTTAGGACAGTGCTTCAAAAATGAACTGAAGTGCACAAACCACATCAAACGGCGAGTGGAATAAGAAAGTGTGTGTGTGTGTGTGTGTGTGTGGGGGGGGTGGGGGGTGGAGAGACGTGAGCCCACCAAAAGCTTAAGCCTCCAGTGTGCTGTGCAGATAAGATTCATTAGATAGGTTAGTAAATGCAAGAGAGAGGCAAAGCGAGGCAGACACACAGAGAGAGAGATTGAACTTGCTGCTGCTCAAGCATTTGTTGACACAGATTTACAATGAGTCTCCCACTGCTTCACGCATTACAGTAACACGCCATGTCAATAGCTCTTTGGGCTTGAAAAGCAGCCATGCCAAAGATGTCTGGGAATGATGCTTTTCCCTTGATAACCAAAGTGTGGCTTGTAAATTAGGAAGTGGAGGACCAGGAGGGGCTAAAAACATATGTACTTTTTTTTTATTATTTCATTTTTTGTTTTCCCTGTCTTTCTTTAATGAATCCACCACCCATGCTTATCTCTTAATCTGTACATCTTCTAAACCAGTCTTTCATTAGTTTTCCCCGTTCTGTCACTTCGAACATCCCTTTCCTCCCCACCCTCCATCTCTTTGTCTGTTACTCCTCTCTCCCTCTGTTTCTCTTTATCTTCTGGATGCCCTGCAACAGTAGGACAGGATTTAGGCATTAGACCAATCCCCCTATCTTCTCCCCCTCATGATTACTCTCTGTTTCTCTCGCCCACGTATCCGAGTCCACTGCACAAGACTTGCACGTCTACCAGTTCCTTACACAAATACTGGTAGAGAGCAGCTTACACACGACAAGACAGGAAGACATAAACTGAAGTAAAGCGAGGTGGTTACATGCGTCAGCACTGCATTGTATTGGGTTGTAGTTGTTGAATAGGTAGATGAATTCTGCATGAATAAGTGGTATTGAGCCATAGTGTTGGGTTTTCAGCGTGTTGAGCTAAGAGGAGCAGTTAACAAGATGCATTTAAGAAACTTATCCAATTTCATCACTTCTGCGAACACACATGCAGTCCATTAACTTAAATGCTCACTGCTGCCAAATTGTTGTAATACATGCACCAGATTAGATTGGAGTTTAAAGATTTTTTTCTATACAATCACTGATAAAACATGAGGTTTTTTTTTTTTTTTACATCTGTTTAATATAATTGCAAATAGTCACATTAACAAATATATGTGTGTTTGCAGAGAGAGAGGGAGAGAGAGAGGGCGGCAGGGATCCATGCAGTGTAACTGCTGAGTCACATTTCGAACAAATACGGTGGCTGTGATGTGTGACATTCACCTTCATGAAATCTTGATGAGACGAGCCGAGTTCTACTGTCTGTATAACGAGGACTGTAGAAGTCAGACAGCTGGCCAAACCACTCCAACCAGCAAAGCTTCGATAACAGGGAGGGTTAGAAAGCCTTTTGGAGAGGAGTGCGAGGTACATGGACTTCAGGCTGTATGGGCGGCAGTTAAAGCTTTGGAAGAGATAAACAGGAACTTGGAAGGCATCGAACGACAGAAGGTCTAATGGTCTTGATCAGAGATGCTAAAGTGGTGCTAGTAGTAATGGTCCTGCAGATTGTACGTGTTTGCGAGTTAGCTGCAGCTTCATTGGTAATTGGTGTATTACAAGTCACAGTCGGTGTGGCAGATGGATATCAACAGTTTGGTTCCAAAGAAGCTGTTTAAGCCCCTGAAACAAAAAAGTACCACTTGTGCAAACTAACTACGAAGCAAAAAAAACAAACTAGCTTCTCTTTCTAAACAACTGCAAGCCTGTGTCTCAGAAAGACAAAATGTACAACATAATGATGTGAAATCCATTCAATTCTAAATCAGTGGTCTCAAACTTGCGGCCCGTGGGCCACATGCGGCCCCCAAATCAATTGCATGTGGCCCGCCACTTTATATCAAATACTGAGTTTAGAGCTGAAACAATGAATTGATAATTAATTGATTACAGAATCGGTTGAATCGATTTGAAGCTTTTTTCATGATTAAAACAAGATTTCTGATTGTTTTAGCTTCTTAAATGTCAATATTTTCTTTGTCTTTGCTCCACAGATTTTTTTTTAACATTTTCTGAAATGTTACGGACCAAACGATTAATTGAGAAAATAATCGAAAGATTAATCGATAACGAAAATAATCATTAGTTGCAGCTCTTAATTTAAGTTATTTCTGTATGTTTTTTATTACTATGTTAAATTTGCATCATAAATGCGTTTATATAGTCAACTTTTTTTTTCCATATCATAACAATCATTTTAATGTGAAATTATGTGAAATATCATCATAAATGTTATTATTTCCATGTCTTTTACTCAAAGAGTTTACCTTTTTACCGGCCCCCGACTGACCAAACTAGACACTCAGTGGCCCCCAGGTCATTCTCGTTTGAGACCACTGTGAATGGAAATTAATGGAACTTTGTGCAGTAGAACTTTTCAAAGAACATTTTTAACTGGCATACAAATGCGTTACTGACCAGCTGAGTTCTGAAGGTGTGTCTCAGTCCGTGTCAGCGTCCCAAGCATTAAACCGTCTTTCATCCTGATAGGGATCCGAAAAGCTTATCGCGGCCACCATCTTCCCAGCACTGACTGATGCTTCTTATCAGGAGTGCCACACTGCTGCGGACAGCACATTTTCACATGGGGGGCAAGTTGTAAGTCTGTGGCACGTTCCACTGCATGCATTAGAGAGGGACTGCAATGATTAATCGATTATTAATGGTTTACTAAATTAATCGCAGAACCATTTTGATGATCGATTCATCTGCTCGTTTTGTTTTAATAAATAATTTAAAGTTTAAATTTCTCTGATTTTTTCAGCCTCGAAAATTGGATCGATTTGCTCCATATAACAAAGAAATCCTTAAAACTGTTTGGTTTGTGGACCATTGTCATTTCAAATTCTGCAGCCCACCAGTGTCATCACCAACATAGATGAACATTGAGGTATAACATTTACTCAGGGTACAGCTACTATAGCATCAGTGCCAGAAATGCACCTGCACATACCTGCTCATTGAGCAGGTCAGTCTATTATTTGTATCCTCACTATGGTTATTACTAGAGTTTAATTGGTATTTTACTGAAAAATTAAAGAAAACTATCAACTATCATTTATCTACGTAATTAAAAAAAAAGAAGAAGCCATAAATGTGATTTTCCACTTCTTCAAATGCCATGACTTGCTGCTTTTCTCACTTTTCAAATTATTGCAAAAACACAAATATCTTTGCACTCTGGACTGTTGTTTACGCGGAGAAAAAAAAGATTATGGATTTTAAGAAAACATATGTTCTGGCAATTCGTTTTGTGCATTTTTACTTTTTCTTTATTACGGTTTGTGGACCAAATGACAGATGAATCGATGGCAAAAATAATGCAGTGTGCAGAGTATTTTACTGTTTGTGTGAGGATAACAGAGCAATCAGGTGTAGATATACTGATAGCCTTTTGTTGAGCCTCAGTACCCCACAAATATCCCATGTAAAGAGTCTACACAGGAGAATTACTGGAATGCAAATGACGTTCAGTTTAGTTTACTCTCTGGCTATAAATGTAGAGCCCATAGTCCTTCTTCATTACTAAGGCTCTTAACTTTGTCACAGTGATTTATTATCTAACCGAAAATGTGCATTGTTGTAAAAATGCCTCATGATGATATTATTCACTCCAAAACTGCGCTTTAATGCAGTTGCATTTTCATGGAGAAATGATGATATGTCTTCTCACATCCAGTTAATTTGCAATATTAAGAGATTGTTCATTACCAACTCAAGAAAGCATTTCAAATTTGATCTGCTTTTGTAAATTTATTTTTAATGAACAAGTATTGTGATTGCAATGAAGCAGTTCATAAGTGTAAATCACTGCAGCAGCCGCTCTCTCGCTGTCTCTCAGTATAAACCCTCTCTCCCCCACTGCCTCTGCCTCCTCCATACTGTATACACTACAGATTTATTAGCTGCAGCCTAGGCCCCCGGACAGTCACCACTCAGCACTCCCTCAGATCAATAATTGGAAATATTAATTGTATCAGTAGAGATGGTCCAGTCAGAGGGGGGCTGTTTATGTTCCTGTTACTGAGCTGTGCTGCAATATGAGCTTTGATGGCCCTCTAATACGTATTAATGATCCCAGGACAAACATTACTCTATATTAAAGCTGAGTGAAAGCCAGAGGATACCGCACATAGTGATTGGCCATTAGAGTTAGTTTATTGCAAGCACTGTAAGTAAGTGCTGTTGCATAACTGTTGTAAAAAGACTTTTATTACTGAGAGATGAGCTTCTGCGAAACCAGGACAAGATTTACTGCAGTTTTATTTCTGTTTACTGCGCTCCCGTGTGATGAGGTTCATCTTTCTGGATGTTAAAGACCAGTAAAGGTTGGAGCTTGGAATTGCACCACGTCTTTGGAACAATTTCCAAAGCAGCAATACTCTCTCTTGCTCCTGGTCCTCTCTGGAGTTCCAGCAGTGTGGATTGCAAGACTGAATTGCTCCATCCCACTAAACTCTACTAGTCATGAACTCATTAGTGTCATGGATAGTGCCAACTGTAGACTCTAAATCATCCCCACTACAATCAGGCCAAGTCCCGAGTACAGTTCCTTGACTTGCTCGGGGTAATTTGATATCGGACAGTGGAATATTTGTTTGTTGCCAGGCCAGGTTTTTATATATATATATATATATATATATATAGTACCTCTACAAAAGTCTGTGTTGTGTTCCCGTCTGTTAACTGATGTGATCATTGGCATTTGTATTGATATAATGTGACAGACAGTTGGTCTTATTATATTAGCAATCTGTCAATGAGTTTAACTCAGACAACATGTATACACTCTTAGAAATATAGGGTTCCAAAAGTGTCCTTCTACACTCTTAGAAATAAAAGTGCTAAGTAGAACCATATAAGGTTCTTCGGCATGTCCTCATAGGAGAACCCTTTTTGGCTCTAGGTTTTTCTGAAGCAAATGGTTCCAGGTAGAACCTCAGTCCTTGTAGAAGAACCCTTTTGGAACCCTTATTTCTAAGAGTGTACAAGGGCTGAGGTTCTACAACCATTTGCTTCTGAAAAACCATTTCCGAAGAAGGGTTTTTCAAGGGTTCTTGGTAACACTAATGGAACCATTTTGATCCAGAGAACCCTTTAAAACACCTTTGATGAATAAAGGGTTTTAAAAGAGTTCTTGGTGGAACCCTCCAAAAGGGTTCCAGGTGGAACCTTTATAAAAAGGTTCTACCTGGAGTCAAAAATGGTTCTCTTATGAGGACAAGCTAGCTTCTTCAGCGCTGAAGAACCTTACATGGTTCTACTTAGTACTTTTATTTCTAAAAATGTACCATATATGTGCTGTTTGTGTATACAATGTCTTGAATAAACCTGGCGTCATAGACCTTTTCCTCAGCAGTTATTACTGTAGTAGGAGAAAGACAGGATTTATTTTAATTAGGTTTCCATTCCAGATTTAAGAGAGCCAGAGTCACACTAAATACTACACACTTTGTTGATGTGTTGAAGTGTACTAAATAGTCTGCCCATGAGAAATTATTTTTCCTTCACCAAATATAACACCTTATTGTTATTAATAATATGATCTTATCCCTTGTTGATTAAATCTTGATAATTAAGTCACATTTATGTCCTCGGGTAGATAAATACATCAACAATTCAGTGGAAAATCTCCATGATGATTTGATTTTAAACACATTTGTTCATTAGTCCAAATCATAAATAATGTACAACAAAATGCAAACAGTCAATTTTATCTGGGAAGCGAGGCATATGATGGGGGCTGATTTGCTAACTGAAGAATAGTTGCACTGTCAGAATGTTTGAAAGTGAAAAGTGGGTGGAGCCGGCGCTGTAGAAACACTACTCACCAGAGAAGCAATCTTATCTAAGACTCACAGGCACTTTTTTCCTCCTCATTCACTTCCTCTCTGCATGTACTCTATCTCTCTTAAACCTCTCTCCATCACTTTTTGTCATATTCCATCTCTTTTGTCTCCAGCTCTCTTAACTAAAAACATCCAGATTAAAAGCTGTTACAGTGGCACTCGCTGTTTAGCTCAGTTCCACATGGCCGTGTCAAGATGCCACTATTATAACACAAAGGAAAGAGTGAAGACGTGCCCGACACTATGTGAAGTTAATGAACGGCCTCCTTGGTAACAGCAGCGCCTTATAATTATTACTTAAAGTCTTCTGTGCATGTGTGAGCATGCATAGGATAAAGGTGTGCTCTACATCATGCACTTAATTTGCACTGGCATTCTATAATTTTCCTAATGTGAAATGGAACAAACAGAGAGCCATCAGTCATGGCTGTTCAGGACGGCGATGCATTGCTTTTAGGGAAATAAATAGACCATTAAGCTGGCATATTGGAGGCTGAACAGTAACTAGCTTTAGAGAGAGCTGCCTCCCACTCACAGGCACCCCGTCGAGATTACTGAGATCATAACATGTTAGAGGAGCCTCGGCAGTACATTTGGCCTCTTCCATCGCGCATTTTAACAAAAAAAAATCAACTGGCAGGATGGAAGCATCTTTTGTCCGTTTGACACGTCAAAGGCAAATTCAAAGATGTCCTGTTTGGCTGTGAAGGAACAGAGGATTGTGGAAGTTATCTGTGGATTTCTTTCGCAGATGTTTTTCCTCCCCATTTGGAGGTGTTTACGTTGCAGAGGTTGCTTTGAATACGCGTGTGAAAGTGTCTTGGTTGATTCCGTAATCTATCCGTACATGCCGCGGAGCAGTGCTCCCTGTGGCTCGGCATTAGCATACTGTAGTGTTACTTTGCTTGTGTTGTACAAGGAAGAGAAAGCATGTGTAGATGAGGAGGGAGAGAGATGGGAGGGGGGGGGGGAGAGCCAAGAAACAAGAAGCTAAAACCTCAACCTTCACAAGCATAATATCCTCCCTGTTTTCCTACAAAGACTTAGCTGGTGCTAGTTATTATTTACGATGGATAAATTTATGGAATAATTTCAGTGTAGGAAGGTTACTCAGTTCCTCAAGGTGAAAATGGATACGTTTAGCACTTAATGAATCGGGCCTGGGCCTCTCCCCCATATATCAGCATGTTATTAAGACATTTTAAAATCCCATTATGGTGTTTCTCCTTGAACATGTCATGCGTTTATAGGACTGCCCTGTCTTTAAATCTGACCTTTTCAGCTGTGCTCTGAAATTGAACTGAAAGAAAGGCACGTGGCGGGACGATAGGGCAAAAATATACATATGAAGGTTTAAAAATATCACTGCTGAATGGTTTTCAATGAATTCACTGGAAGGCCTGGTCCTGGCAAACAGTTCCAAGTCATATAAAGATCCTATAGAGATAGTCGCCACGAATGGTTTACTGTTATTGTGTGTGTGTGTGTTAAGAGGTTGTGTTCATGTTTAAGTAATCTTATTATACATGTGTGCTACCTTTTGCCCCACTGGCATAAAAATGTGTCTGATTTTATTATTAAATATATTTGTTTTGATTCGGATAAAGTTGGGAGAGATTCACTAGCAGAGATTTGTGAACATGAATTCTCTTGTAAGTTTTATGCTCTGCTGTCGGACATGTGAATTCTGAATGTGTGTGTGTGTGTGTGGGCTTATTCAGTATGTCTGCTTATGACTAGGAGGCATGTGTTCATTAAAAAATGTGGTGCAGCTGTAAAAAAAACACTGTAAATCATAACTACATCTTTCAAGTCTGGAGAAACTGTTCAGCTTGAACAACAGTAATGAAAAAAGAAGGAGGTAAAATTGGGGAAGGAGGAGAGCGTGACACAAAAACAGTGATGACAGAGGCATCTAATCCAGCCAGTGCCATTCTTATCAGGGTCCAGTGGATTAGAGTGAGCCTCCTAACCACAGAATCCTTCCCAGCCAGACTCTCTCCACACCCCAAGGGCCTCGATCAATAGGCCTGCATTGATCTCTCTCCTCCTGTGGCTGGATTCACTTTTATTAGGACAGCCCCAGCATTTCTCAGTTAGACACACATATATGCAGCTCTTCAACCTTTCCATGCACTTTCCATGAAAAACTGCGAATACAAATGCACACACACACACTTGAGCTGAGGTTGTTTTGTTTACAGGCAGCAGAAACACCACTGTGTCAAGTAAGCTTAGCAGCATGATGGTGTTTTGGTTTTCTCTCCAGCCGAGGCTCTTTGATCAGTATCGCAGAGCAGCTCCAGTATTAGTATGGGAGAAAGGTTTGTGGCCTCTTGTTGTAAAAAAGACAGCCTGAGTCGCCTGCCGCTAACTTCTCTGTTGCCTTTTCTTCTCTCTCCTCCAGATGACTCGGCCCATCCAGGTGAAACCGGCTGACAGCGAGAGCCGTGGAGGTAGTTGTCTTCTTTTCTTCATCATTTATTCATGTCCACTTTCACATGTCTTATCTAGGGTAATTCTTTTGATTCTTTCCTTCTGATCTCATCCATTCCACTGCACTGAACATGCAGTTTTTCTTGCTCTCTCTTTTCTCTTTCTTAATCTCTACCCCACTTTCTTTTCTTTTTCTTCTCATTCTTATGGTGCTGTACTCACACACGCACACACACACACACAAACCAAGCAACTGCAGATAACGTTTAACTTAAAGTGGAAAACTTATAGTGTACATCATGTTAAGTTTTTTATTTATTTCAGTTTCAGATTGACTGGGTGTATTTATGCTGCATACACTCAGCCCACTTGTGCTACATGGTTGTAATTGATTAAAGAGTCTCTTACTGAAATGATGTAGAGCTCGGACAGGCATTCTTTTGCTGTCCCTCTCCCATTCTCTCTGCCAAGTGCATTATCACTGCACTGTAAATTAGTCTGTGCTTGGGCTCAACAGGAGCCATAGCCATGCGAAGGCCCTGTTAAAGCACACACTGCTTGATCTGTTTGCATTCGAAACATGACAGTAAATGCTATTGAGAGGGGAAAATGGAGCAAGAACACGTACAGCGCTGCCAAACAATCAATACATTTGCAAGGTTCCTGCCAAGATCCTCATTACTTGGCCTTAACGTGTTGTCTTTGATCTCAAACATTTTTTTGGAGGCTTTCATTTACTCACTGCCTAGCTGCATGCATGTAAATACGATAAGGAGGCATCTTTCAAGTAAGCAGCACCTTGATGAGGTTTTTTTTTGGATGCATCTCATGTGACGCACATTAACAAAGCAAGTGATTTTTTTAAGTTAAAGGAGCGATGCCATTTTTCCATCATGGCAAAGATAGGGAAAGAGAGAGATTTGGAAGTGAAAAAGACGAGGAGAGAAATTGCAAAAGAAGAGCCAACTGCATCCAGCTGCTGTGCTGCACTTCTGAGGCTTTACCTAAAAACCACAGCCTGTTTTGGGTGAATTAGAATGGCTGGCATCTTGGCTGCCAGTCAAATGCATAACAGTCTTCAAAGGACAGCATTACCCCTTGAGATGGATGGAGGAAAGGCCAATAAAGATTACCGTCTCTTTTCTTTCTTCCTTCCTTCCTTTCTTTCTTTCTTTCCCATTCAACCATTCATTCAGAGCTTTAGAGAAGTGGTGAGACAAGCAATGGGGTCTCATGTTGTCAAGATTGATGTTCACTATAGCTCCATTGATTTTGCCATTGTGCTGCTGTGTGTCCACATTAACAGTGACACTCAGCTGTCTCTTTCCCTGGTTGTGAGTGGCCAGGTTAAGCGCTCCCATGGCACTTTGGTCAGTACGGGGTACTCTTATTGGCCAGCCTTGGGGACCCTACAGAGGAACAAATGAGTGTTAGAACAGACCTGAGAGTTGCACCTCATCTTAAATGAACAGGCCAGAGTGGCGCCACAGGGGCAATCAAACACTAGCATGACGTTAACGGGTTAGGAAGAAGAAGAAGCAGAAGTGGTAGAAAAGAAATGTGTGAAGGATACTTGAATATCCTGTTCTCATACCGCTTCTAAGAAATCTAATTTTGGTTTTCTCATTATCTGGTGTTGTCTTCAGTTGCTCGTTGTACTGGTAGCTGATAGACTGTAGTGCTGATGCTCCTCCATTGCCTATTTTTACAAGGCTGTGTCTCAGAGATTTCATTGTGCCGTCTGAAATTTCAGGGTCTTTTAATTATTACTCCTCTTATTTCACACTGTCAAAACTGCCGAGATTAATCTTTTGTTTTATCTGCCAGATCATAACTTCAGGACTGTAACTCAGCATGGTCCATAAGAGCTGGTAGAGCAGATGCAGAAGTATTAATTAGCCTCTTGGAAGGAGAGACACCAGGGACAGACCTACAGTCTGGGCCACACTCTCCAGGGCCACTTTTAGTCCAATACAGGGCACATAATTCCTCAGTGCACATCGTCACACTACAACATACAGTCAGACTAATTAGTCCCTTAATCTCATTATGGGGAGGACAGTTCAGATCAGCAGCACCAGGTTGTCCATCCATTAGGGAACAACCTGTTAGTGTACCTGCTGGACCTCTGCTCCTCCTATTAAGACGAGACCAGACCAGTGTACTTTACCATAGACTGTAGAACATTGAGTTAACTTAATAAACATATTAGAAGAAGTGGGTCTATAACTGGTTTTAAAGGTCCCATATTATGCAAAATCCTTATATTTGGGAGTCTGGAGGACCTATCAGTCGGCAAAGACTCACTCATGTTTTTGTGGTCCTCCTCAGTCTAAGTACAGGAGATGAAACACACAATGTTGTCTTTTGTGCTCATCGGGACGTCATAAGATGCTAAATTCCTGGAATTGTTTTCTCTAAGTTCTATTCTTGGCTCCACACTGCAGCACACAAACTTCCAGCCTCAGAGGATTTATCTGTCCAGTGGATACATGTTATTTATGACGGCAATGTGCCTGCTATAGTCTGCAAATGATCACAAATGCTAACTGCTGTTAGCTCCCAGTAGCCTCTGTGGCTGATGTCATTTCCTGTCCTGTTTAACTTTTTTTTTTTTAAAGAGATACTACGAAACAGAGTGTTCTGAACAGGGCTGTTTTGACAAGGTGATTGAACTGCTGTGGTGCTTCATCCTTTTATTTTGACCAAAGCATGTCATATGTTCATTAGGACACCAGGGAACTCGGTTAACGTGGAGAAATAGGATATAATATGGGACCTTTAAGGTATAAAAAACACTAAAATGTTTTGTCATACCCTGCCTAAAGTACAAGCTGTCTATGACTCATCAAAATCAGTGAGCAGGGAACTCAGGTTGTGTGTGTGTTGCAATGAGTAACAATGAGTAACACACAACCCCTCCTGTCTCCGGCTTTGTGCAATCTGTCATTCAGCTGTGTTTTCAATAGTATGATGGCCAAAGGAGGTGACATTTTAGAGCTGTAATTGCAATATCATGACACGGTGATACTGTGACATTTTTTTTCCCTTGACGTTATCATACCTTCAGAATCTCATACATCCCATGACTAATTTGAACAAAATGTCCCAAAAAATTACAATCCATCGAGGCAGTGAAGAGCTTCACGGTGGCGATGAGAGTAAACCACCTTGCTTGTAGAAATTAAAGGGAAATATATGGAAGAGTAAATCCATCCAAACACTCTATCAACCCCTGCTGTCACCTAACAAAGACACACTGTGAAATGAATATTAATGGCCAATCACCTACCTAATCTAGCAGAACAGCAGCCGCTCCACATTCAGTCACCAGCACTATGAATGTCTCCGTCACTGATGACGCAGACCATTCTGGGATGTTTATGTAGGGTCGACATTTAAAGAGGCTCAGAGTGGAGGCAGCAGGGACGCGTCTACTCCCGTTTCCTCCTGACAGGTCTTTGGTATGAAATGAATAGATTTCTCATACGTGGCACTGATTACTGCTGCTGATATTACATTTTTTTTTTTTTTAATTTTGGAGGCTTTGACGATTTTGATTTCTTCAAAACCCCTTTTCCAGTGGTACCACCTGTAGGCTTCCACTTTTACTATTTTCACTTTCCTATTATCTTTTTCCCATAAGAATTAGTGACAAAGGTTGCTGACAAACAGAGGACTCCTCTGCTCAGCCCTCTCTTTTCTGAGCATGTCTTTGAAATACGGTAGCCCTTTCGTACCAGAAAGGATGTAAACACTCACAGCTCTCGTCTCTCTCTTTGTCATTTCCTTCTTCTTTATCGGTTTTTGCATTGGTTGTGTGGGAGTTGAGCCTTTTGTATAGTAAGTCCTTGCTTTAATAAATGAAATGGTTTCAATGTCAGGCCATTGTAGAATCATGGTATTGTATACATGTAAAAGGCTTATTCCAAGCTACAGAAATGGAATTATATTATTTTAAAGCAATATTACACCTGTACTGTAGTCTTCCCAGTTTTCAAAACAACCCATTGTTAAAGTTTTGAGAATAGGGTCTGTCCAGAAAGGAGAGAAGGAGCAGGCTAGTTGTCAGCTGGAGCTCCGTTGGTGTTACAGCCTGGCACAGCTAGTGCTACAGCCCACTGAGAGGGCCTGGATTAGAAACAGGCTCTGGCATTAGCAAGGCAGGCCTGCTGCCCACGCACACCCACACAGAGAACAAACACGTGAACACATAGAAAACTGACTCTCTGACACACACACACACACACACACACACACACACACACACACACACACACACACACACACACACACACACACACACACACACACACACACACACACACACACACACACACACACACACACACTCTCTGCCTCTTGCTCACTCTCTCATACATACCTCCAGTGGAAAGCTGGATGTTTGTGATTATAGGAACACATGTGCATACACAGGGCCATGCTCAGATTACATATTTACATACAAACACACACACACACACACACACACACACACACACACACACACTCACACTCAGTGTACATATATGCGGAATGGAGTGGGTCAATTTTCTTTTCATGCACCATGTTTCAAGTGTTGCAGGCTCAGCTTCTGCATTGCATTGTGTTTGTGTGTTTATTCCACCTGAAGGACAATGGATAGGTTTGCTCCAGTTCACTGAAATGTGACGGAACAAGGAGAGAGAGAGGCAAACGGAAACACAGAAAGAGGGGGAGAACGAACGAACAGCGAGAAGTTCAACGGAGAGTGAGGGCAAAGAAAATAGAAAAAAAAGAAAGATTGTGAATCTAGATTGAGAGAGCAGGGCTACATGCTCTGTTGCTGTTCTGTGCTCAGCCTTTGATGATGAATTTATCTGGTGTAAAAGACAACAGAGTGGGCTATGTATTAAACATCAGCGGCATTTTTTTTTTTTTACTAGAGAGACGAGCTCACATGTCAGAGCAGTTCAATAATGAACCAAGCAGGAAGGCCTCTAAGCTCCAATGATCCCCTTCAGAAAAGAGAGGAGAAAGAGTAGGAGAGATGGGAAGTAAGCAAAATAAGGAAAGAAAAAGGTTGACGCTGAGAGAAGAAATAAAGAAAAGAAAGGGATTTTTTTTTACTGTAAGAGTGGGAGAGAAACGCTGTATTTTGCAAAAGAGCAAACTAAACAGAGAAAAGTGTGAATGAACCATTGAGAAGGAGGGGCCGACAGAGGAACAGCAAAAAGCTGAACTGGGTATATTCTCCCTTTGGAGAGATGCAAGCAATACATTACTGATCACAATGTGCTTGGCTTGGCATAAATGAGGAGTTCTTAAAATAGAAAGTAACAATTTTTAGAGGTTGTACGGATTGGGGTGAGGTAATTCAGGATGTCCATATAAGGAGTTGTGCATTATTCCCACTGCAATTTGAGCACTAAGGGTTAAGGCCAGGTGTGGGTCGCACATAGACAGGGATCACACTCCCCTGTCCATGTCCCCTCAGGTGCTCTTTAACAAACTATACAGAAACAAAAGCCATTATTCACCCTCAAGCTGCCCTGGGATGTTCAGGTCACTCTGCCTGTGTGATCATAAACATCAGCACAAACTACTTTGTTTTGGAAGGGAGGGGTGAGAATGAATGAGGTTCATGGGAGACAGACAAGAGGACAGGAAGCAGGAACGCTACAGACAAAAAAAAAGGGGGAGAGAAAGCGATGATGAAATTATTTCTACAGGGACACGCTTTCGCTCCAGAGGGTCAGATTGTGCTGAGGCTGTGCAGCAGTTATGCAGAGTCAGTGGAAGAAGTAGATCACAACGGGTTGCTAATACACTGGGTAGGTGGAGATCAATTAGCCTTATCTACCAAACTCCTGATGATAATACCAACACGAAACTTGCTGACGCGGCAAACAACAATGCAAGTAGGCAGAGTGATGACATAATGACTTTAGCTTGTGGAAAACATGCAGTCTTTTCTGCAAACAAACTGTGTTTGCAGAAATACTCTTTTTCCCCAACAATCTTCACTATTTAATGCAACTTCTTTGGATACAGTCAGTGTGCACATTAACGAAAGGAAGTAGCAGTAACTTACTCTGTGGAGGCTCATTTACATAAACGCTGTACATTAAAGCACTTGCAGTAGGGTTGCACTATCATAATAAAACTGCTCTCATGTAATTATCTCAATAAATGATCACTATAGATGACAGATCAGGAAAGATTGATTTTTACTCGTTTGAAAGTTGAGTAAACCAGTTAATTGTAGTGCAGATGAGCAGAAAACGGGTAAAGTGCTTAAATGAATCATTTCATTATCTTGTTGTTGGACAAAATTATATTGCAATACTAATGATGTTTTATTGTGACGCACTAACCTACAACATCACAAACTCAAATGTTAGTTGATGCCATTGTTGCATGGTGTTGTACAGATGTTGTAGTTAATATGCACATACACACACACACACACACACATACATTCACCGAACAGCCACTGCCCTTTTTTTATTATTATTAAAAAAAGAACAAAAAAAACACCACTCTGTCACCCTCTGTCCCTCGCTCGTTGCGGTGGTCTCGTAGCGTAGCAAAGGTTACTGTTGAACACAGAAAGGAAAGGTCAGAAATCATGTTTAGTTTTCCTTGGGCCGGGAGGTAATTCCAGCGAGCAGATTGTGTTCAGACGAGCAAGCAGGCAAGGGCCTGGCCAGTGGTGGGAGATGCTCATGCAGGAGGAAGCGAGGCGGGGATGGGGACAAGGTTATCCAGTCAGCCTCTGCCTCTCAGCCCCTCTGCTGTCACCCTTAATAACACCCTCTCCCTTATCACAGCAACAATCACCTTGAGAAACAAACTTGTCTTCTTTCAGTGAGGGGTGGAGACGGGGGAAGAGACGGCCCCCATATGCATCTGGTCTGCTATTCTCATTACAGCATATGAACCTCTTTGGGGACAGACAGACTGCAGATCAATTTAGTGCTCAATTCTCCACACTTTCTCTCTCTTTTTGTTCCCGTCTTGTTTCCATGCCAATTTTCTCTGTAGCCTTTGATCACATCAAAACACATTGTACAATAGATTTCCAAATTGCTGCGAATCCCACACAAATGTGGTACTTTGATGCTGGAGTTGTCATTTCGCTGATACATGTATAATCTTACATTAAAATGTGACTGCAAATAGGGACACGATTGTCTGGTTTCCTTAACTTAAGTCAGAATACACATGATGTTTAATTAAAGTGATTTTATTTAACTGTCATCCATATTTCAGACAGCCCATGAGGATAATAACAGAATAATTATACTATATAATGCATTGTAGCTTCTGTTGATGCTTAACAAAGAGGCTTTTTGTCTTTTAGTTTGATTTTGAATTATTATTTTTGTTTGTATCTTTGCCACTTCCTGTGTTTAAGTCTGTCTTAAACACACATCTTATCTCTTTGGCATTCAATATTTTATGTTTTTTTTTTTATGTTAATGCTTCATTACTGTGCAGCACATTGGTTAAATATGTTGTATAAATAAATTGGGTTGGATTTCATTTCCATTCACTCGTAACCAGCTCAGTAGCAGCATATTGGACCTTTCAACTTGAATCTTGTAAATATAAGTTTGTGATTTACTTTGCAATCAATCCTAAAATGTATGTGCAGTAAAATTATTAACAATGTGAATAGATGTTGACATTTCCCATTTCCAAAGTGTATCCACAGTTTATAAGCAGATAATAGAGGTTACAAGCCTGTACCTGCACTGATAAACTAGTGTGTGTGTGCATGTGCTCTTGTCTTTCTATGCTTGTGTGGACCACCCCCTGATAAAACACCTTTTTTATGGGGACATTTTTTCTTGTGTGGACATTATGCCCGGTCCCAAACATGGTCCCCACAATGTGGTAAAGACACGTATGATGTGTGTGTGTATGGGTGTCTGTGTGTGTATGATCTTGTCTTTGTATGCTTGTGTGGACCACCCCCTGGCAAAACACCTTTTCTGTGGGGACATTTTTCCTTGTGGGGACATTATGCCTGGTCCCAAACATGGTCCCCATAATGTGGTAAAAACATGTAGATGTGTGTGTGTGTGTGTGTGTGTGTAGGTGGACTTACTGCTCTGTGATTGCAGTGAAGCTGGAGGAGGGCAGGCCAAGGCTCTGATTGGAAGACAGGGGTCTGAGCGACCTCTGCCCAATCACTGCAATCACCAGTTTGCTTCTTTTCTCTGCTTTAATGACACCACTTCATGAAGGGCCAAGCTCATCAAGCCAACCCACTACACAAACACACATGCGCACGCACACACTCGTACGCACACACATTATGCACATTGAGGTCAGGCTTTTCGTTCACGTAACAAATTATCAGTGTTATAAAATATTTTTGCTTCCCACCAGTGAATTCTCTACATGGAGCTTTGGTTTGTAGAAAGACAGACAGAAAATAACAAAATAATTGTTGCTCCTGCAAATATATTTGAATATACAGTACACACTATCATTATCACTCATTCACCTTTAAACACAATGTTGTATTTATAGGTTGTTAGCGATTGAGAGTTGATAGCCCTTTAAAAAAAAAAAAAAACTAACACATTGCTTTGCAATTAACACCTTCATATAATTTAGTGTTTAATATGAAGAAAAACATGGCTCCTATTTAAATCTGCTTCCTGTGGTTGCTACTGTATTTAAATTACTTTGGATATCTCACGAGTGGAGACATGAAAGGAGCGCGAGCGATGAGTCGAAAATGAAAAACAGAACAAACAAGGGAAAGAGTGGCAGGGCAAATTATGTGACGATAAAGAAAGGGACAAAAGAATGAAAAGAACAATACCTTTGTCCACCTCAGGATACGGGCTGAAATAAAATGCCTTTCCAGTCGGTGTGAACGGGGAAGTCAAAATATATGCAATGCAGTCACTTTTCATTTTTGTTTACACAAGAAAACACTGCAACTTTACTGTGAAATTGTAAGTGAAGCACTTTAAGCATGGGGGAAATTGAATTTAACAATATGTTGCCTCCTGATAAATGAAAATCCCATTCGATGTATTTCAATATATAAATATGTTTTGGGTTTTTTTCAAATATAGAACCTAAATTGTACATGTTTGTGCAGGGATGATGACAGTAATAGAATTTGTGAGTGCATTTGAGCTCTGTGGGTATAAACTAGTTCCAGCAGCAGGAAGATAGGGGAGCAAGAAACAAAGTCGTGAAGAAAACAACCTGTGTAAAATTAGACCTGTATCTCGATTGTGTATTTGTGACTCAGCTTGTTCTCAATGTTGGTCCCTTGGTCGAGCCTCTCCTCCGCTTTCTCTCACCATCGTGGCAAATTAACTCCCATAGCCTCTCATATCATCCTCTGTCTGCCTCACTGTCAGTTCATGCCATTCACTTAAATCACGGCATCATGCTACCACTGGAGTGGAAAGGACACCTGCCCCAACCAAGCGATTCAAGCACTGATATGGAGGCAGTGGGTCATGCTGAGATTAGCACTCCCGCGTGAAAACACACTGCTTTGTTGAACATTATATGGTGACAAATTAAATTGTGGCTATGTATTGTAGGGTTGTCACTCTTATATATTTGCATATTTCCCCTGCCTGCACACGCGACGTGACAACATTATTTATTATTACTCATAGTCACGTGAAGTTGATCATATGCTGTAATGCCTCCTCTAACAGATGAGTGAAGATGTAATTGTTTATGTGTCATCTATAGTGTGGAAGCTGAAATACTTTATGCTTTATAAATGTTTTAATGCTGTGAGTGTCTGCCTAGGAAGATGGTTTAGCTTACTTGTGTGCTCCGAAACAACACAGGCCAAGCTGTGCTTACAAGTCCCCTTTAATGGACCATGTGGTAATTACTTTAGACAGACTGATGTACTTCTAGGCAGATTTTGAACCCCCATGTTGAACAGATATCCAAATATTGGATGAAAAGTGGCAGCCCTTGTGTATTATGTGTATTGTTGTGACTTTAAGCTTAGGCAGCAGTCAAAGCAGTGACAGACAGGACATAATATTGGCATGGGACAGCACGGCGAAGCCTGTGATCCACCATTAGGGAGTGCCAATGTTAGTTCAGTAGATACCAAAAAGAGGCTTCTAGATTAGGCCCAGACAAGTCTCGCCTGTCTTTTCCACGTCACCTGGTGAGAAGACAAATGGTGCTGTGAGTATGCACACACTGTGACATACAGCCCCGTGATTACCCACCCTCCCACTCTCAATCCAGTGTCTTTCCACCCATCTGCCAGTCAAACGAGTGCAGAGGTAATGGAGAGAGAAGTCGTCATTCTGGGGCTGTAAAAATGCAGCAGCCGAAAAGATGATTGGAGTAACCTTTGCTTTGGTGCATGAAGGAAGGTGTTTGTGACATTATTAATAAGGGTGTGTGTGTGTTCTATGTATTACTAATGTTGTGGGGACCTCAAACGGGGGTTTACAGGACTTGTCTTGCTGAGGTCCCCTTAACGTAAATGATTACATTAAAGGTGAAGACATGTTAAATTGGTAGAATGAGGTTAAGGTTAAGATTAAGCCAGTAGTAGTAGTTATGGTTAGGTGAGCAAGACTACTGGAAATGAATGTAAGTCAATGTAATGTCCTCTGACTTTTTTATTAGAGTAGCACTGCCACCTGAAGTATTAGTGTTGATGTGGTCATGCTCTGACTCTTCTGGCCCTGCCATGGTTCATGGTAACTTTGATTAGAGTTTAGATTCTTTTTTTAAACATGCCAATATTCATCTTCTCCCTTTGGACCCCTTAGAGACTGCACCAGGTTTATTTTATCCTGTAAAGCAGAGTTTGCCAAACATATTATATGAGTAACATCCATCCATCTTCTAACGCTTTATCCTCCATATGAGGGTAGTGCTTACATAAAACTATAGAGTGTCATTTTTGAAATACAAACAAACTTCAAGGAGCCATTAGAGGTTAATTGTGGTGTGAATGTGAGAGTGCGTTGTTCCATGGTTGTGTTTTAGTTTTAAGATGGACTGGCAACCTGTCGACCCTCATGTGGAGGACAAAGCTGTAGACGATGGATGAATGTAAACTTCCCTCACATTCAAACCATTGTCTGATGAACTCCACGTGATTCTCTCTGCGTTTCTCATTGTGGTGTTTAGATTGAACAGGAAGTGATTTATTTTATGTCAAGACACATTGGACTAGTCACGCTCTCTCAGTCAGGTCTGATAGTATTGCTTGACAGAGCACATTTTCAGATGAAGGATCCAGCATACACAAACAAACTGAGGCAGAATAATAATATAAACAATAATGAAAACACATTTTCAAGTAAAAGGCTGGAAAAAAGGAATCATGCAAATGTTTTTTTTGTGAACAAAATAAAATCTCAGTGACCCATCTATGGGTCCCTGCTGTAATGTGTGCTCCATGTGCCTTTTCTCTACCAATTTATTCTGTACTCTATATTCCTCCATCCTTTTTTTTTTTACTTTTCATTGACCCTCTCTCAAAGATGAGTCTATCAGGTGAACTGGCACGGTCAGAGATGATTGGCAAATGGGCCTCTGTACAAATAAGTTATCAAGTGTATCCTCAGACAATTCAGTTCTTAGATTGTTGGCCAGGTCAAACACAGACCAGTCTTATTGTGTCTTTGCAATAAACATGAAAAGAGCCAAGAGCCATTCATAAAGAAAACCGACACAGACAGTCAAGTTTGCATCGGGGGAATAAGTAGAAAGAAGAAGGAGGCTCCAAATGACTGCTCATCTTCGGGAAGCCTGACCTGACACTTGAGCCAGCTTTATACTGTAGAAAGTCATCTTCAAAGAACACTTTGATATTGTAGGAAGTGATTTGGGAGAGATCATAAGGTCTGAATTGTCCTTTCATTGCAGATTAGCTACTGAGTCGGACTTAGACTAATGACAGAGGTGGAGCAGTGTCTTGATAAGGAAGAGATCACTATCTGCAACAGATGTTTGCTGTGGAATAACAGCAGATAGAGATCCACGTTCTTGTTTTTCCACTTCATTATTCTGTCACGCATCTTTCTCACATCCCTCATCCATATTTGCCCCTGCAGCAATAAATGTGTCACAAAACCCCAAAACATGACACAGCACTACTAAAAATATAAATTAACCCATTCATTACAAATTGATTTTCCAACAAACAGGGCAGGGAATGGCTCGGCTCTTGATGATGTAGACTATATTGTCAGTCAATATTGTGCTTCTCTTCAAAGGAAGGGGTTTTGTAGCAGAGTCTACAACTCTAATATTAACAAAATGTCTGGGCTAGTTAAGAGACACCACAATGTGCTTTAGGGAAAGGTACAGCACTTGACAGCTGCCTGCCTTGACTGCTGGCACACATCAACCTAATACGCTGGATTGGAAGCAAGCATTGATTCCTGAATGTTAAAGTGAAACCTTGAAGCATTGCTGCAACCACCCTGCTCTGACTGTTAAAGTGAGAGCTACTTGTGAGAGGTGATTTGGCATTCTAATCTGATCAGGCCTCTTAATCTGTGGCAGCTCAGTTTAACAAGAGCGGTCTGACAGCAGGGGCAGCAGCCAATGACAGGGGGGACATGTTAAATCTGGGCCTATCAGACACAAGACAGGAGAACATCGTCTTTTGGCGGCATGGCAGGGGTAATGATACCTGGTACAGCAGAGGTATTAAGAGATGCTCCCTTTCTCAGGTCAAGAAAGGGACGGGAGTTTGAGATGCTTAGGGAATGACGAAATCTGTAGCTTGCCGGTTGTCAGCCCCGTCTGATAGGTGTCATCTTCTTTTTTCCCTCCCACCCACTCCATCCTCCTGTTATTCTGGGAATATTCTTGGCCTCGCAGCATGTACAATTTGAATTATTTATCTGGCGCTGGATCCCTGCACTACAGTGGTACAAATCGTTATTTGTACCACTTGATTCCATTAAAATGCCACATCCCCATATAGTTCTCAGCAGAAGGCCTCGACTACACTACTTTTTACTACACTACTTTTTTTCACAAAGTTTTGTTCAAGTCATGTAAACTAAATCATACATTTTATCATCGTCATTTTAGTATGAGGATTTTTTTTTCTTGCATTAATGATTCAGAGACAAGCTGTGAACAAAATAACAGAGTGAAAAGGTTTTTTTTTTTTTAACTGCAAAGGACAAATGTACTACTGCTTAAACAATTAGTTTATTCAAAATGTTGAATATATTCTACATATGATATCAGAAATTATCATAATTACTTATATGATAATTAGCCTAATTGTCTATCCAAGCCTCACCCTTATTATTATTATTCCATTCCTTTAGTTGCTTTTACCCTCCTTGTCATCATATCACATATTAGTGTGTGTATTTGTGATACCACATATTAATGTCCTTTCTTGTCTTCATGATGACGGCTAATTGCTTATTTCCATCCTTATCACATGAGCCCACAAACAGAAGAAAACGATAGGAAGACAGACAGTCGGAAGGCTCCATCTCCATATGAAATGAACGTGACCTACAACTGCAGAGAAGCAATATGTAGCTCCAGCACAGAGGAAACAAAGGCTTCTGTCAGAATCCTGTGCTATCTCACCAGTGTGTCTGTGAAATCCTTTCTGTGCTCATGTGTGCATGTCAAGCTGCCTTGCCTTCTATCTGGATGACATTAATGAAAGGTGAAACAGAGAATAATCAAAGATCACAATATTTTACCCTTGATACTGATGCATGTTCATATATGCTGCTGGCAGCAGACATCTCCTTGCCGCTCAGCTCAGCTCTGATCTGACATTAGAATTCACTGCTACATTTCTCTCTCCAGCTCACTTGTTTCGCTTTTCCTCTCATTTTCTCTGCGCCCCTCATCACTCCCCTCCACCTACCTCTGTCCACTCAGCCTGCCTGCCTAGCTGCAGCTAAAGGGTAAATGTAGCTCAGGGGAAGCGTGCGTACCTCTACCACAAGGTCCTGAGGCCCCACCGTGTGACCTGGGCCTCCCGACGTCTTGCTGTTGTACTTCTTGTCCTTCTCTGAGCTTTTTTTTTTCATGCTCCACATCACGTCTCTGAATCTCCTCATCCAACGTGAGACTGAGAGAACAAACTCTGAGAGCGAACAACAGCTTCTCTGCCAAATACTGACATGGTTCAAAAGTTCACCTGTTCTGCAGAATAATATATTTGGCAATGAATAAAGTGCCTATGCAGCCCTTACAAAAACTGAGTTTCAATAATGCAGCTGATGGGATCAAATATTACAGTTACAGTAATCTCTTAATATAATTTACAGTCATGCAGAATGAAGGACGAACAAACTATCAACACAAAACGCAAGCTAAAAACAAGGCAATAAACTACATATTGTAAAATGAAACGACATGGTACGATAGGAATACGATAGGAAACAATATGATAGGAAACGATATGATAGGAAACAATACGATAGGAAACAATATGATAGGAAACGATATGATAGGAAATGATAGGATATGATAGGATAGGATAGGATACGATATGATATGATACGATAGGATAGGAAATGATACGATACGATACAATATGATAGGATAGGATACGATATGATAGGATAGGATACGATATGATATGATACGATAGGATACGATACGATAGGAAACGATAGGATACGATAGGATATAATAGGATATAATAGGATAGGATATGATATGATACGATAGGATACAATACGATAGGAAACAATACGATAGGATAGGATAGGATAGGATAGGATAGGAAACGAAACGATACGATACGATACGATAGGATAGGATACAATATGATAGGAAACGATACGATGTAATAGGATAGGATATGATATGATAGGATACTATAGGATACAATACGATAGGAAACAATACGATAGGAAAGGATACGATAGGAAACGATACGATGCGATATGATAGGATAGGATAGGATACGATATGATATGATAGGATAGGATACGATATGATAGGATAGGAAACGATACGATAGGATACGATATGATAGTAAACGATACAATATGATATGATAGGAAACGATACGATATGATACGATACGATGGGATACGATAGGAAACGATACGATACATACAGGTACAGGTTAGACATAAAGTACACACTCACAAACAACAGTCAGGACAGGCATACAGTGCAAAATAATCATCCGTATAATTATGATGTTGTTTAACCCTGCACTGATTCTGGTTTAGCAGCATCTATAGCTATTTTACAAAATTGCAAAAGTCATAAACAACACATGTAAGAGAGAAATGGACATGCAATTTTACAGAGTATGTATAAAGTAGCAAGTAGCGATAATCAATTATGATACAGGGACATAATTCATGCCGCAAATAAGAAAGTAGCCTAAATTAATGTGACAGAGATTGCAATGCAAAGTGTAAATACAATAACATATTTACAAGGATTATAGCCAAAATATCCAGCGGACACATTTATGTGGGGATAACTAATACTCATATTGTTGTAATTCCTTATTTTGGATGGTGCACATGCTTTCGTATGGGCTTCTTAGATTAAACATGACTGGGTGGCTCAGCAGAACAGGTTATTTTGCGGTGTGTGGACAGCCAAAGTTGTTTCTTTGAATATTTTACTATGCTTTGGTGCACTGTCTACGTGTGGCTGCTGTCCATGTGTGTCTCGCTGAGTGAGGGTGAATGGCATCTTTCAGAGTGGGGGTGAGGGGGGGGGGGTGACCATGTGATCTGCACTGACTACTTTGGAGAGAGGCAGGAGGGCCCAGCTGGTTCGGGGAGAAGAGTTCTCTGACAAGCCAAGGCAGTCTCACGGCCTGCCAACCAACCTGACACACACTCTGCACACACACACACACACACACACACACACACACACACACACACACACACACACACACACACACACACACACACACATACGATTACATAGTGAATGGTCACGAATATTGAACACAGGAAAAGATGCTGAGAAACACACACTACACCCTCCATGCAGTTAAAGATTTATTTTACTGCAAGTGTGGTTTGGCTGACTTTTGCCGTTTGTCAGTGTGTCTCAGCTGAGCTTGTACACGGTTATAAACATAACATGGAAAAAAAAGAACACACTCAGGCCTCCTGTTTACATGGGGACAGTGCTGCGTGCACCCACAAAAGCTTACAGAGATTCAATCATTTCTGACCCGCAGCCAGGATTTGGTGAAAATTGCTGCCAACCTCCAACGAAATTGTCCAATATCCTTGAATGCAACGCGCAGGGGGGAAAAAAAATAAAAAAATCTTTATTTGTTGGCAGCCAGGTGCTGGCCCTGCAAATTATACATGACCACAGGTCCTATTGATTCTCTGTTGTTTTTCTCTGTCTGATAACACATTGTTGAAGGAAAGTTGGTTCAGCGGACTCCCAACAAATTGTTTTGTAAACACAGAGGGGGAAAGACCAGTGCAGAAGCTGTCATATGTAACAAAATGCATTTTACCAGCCTGTAATTCTATACTTCGCTCTGATTCGATTTGACTGTATCCTGTAGGTCAGAAAATGTTATAGAATGTTATTTCTTTTGCAGTGAATGAAATCTATTTCCTGCATGTTTACTTTTACTACCTTTACTTTTTCCATTGTGTGTGCTGCCATGTGACTAGTAAAGCCTTATCTCTTCATCTTAATTAGATGCAACTTTTTGTGTTGATTGCGCCGGCATAGGAAAACAATTTGTGTTTTAGAATACACTTGCCGTGTTGGCAGTGTTGATTGCGCCTGCATCGGCTCTCACAGAGCACAGCAGTTGCTGAAACAATACATATTTTTAAATGTATTTCTCCTGGGTTGTAGCAGCTCTATTTATTCTGACCTCCATCCCGCCACACAGTCCACTGTGTCTCTAGTGAAATCTGAAGTGTATCTCTAAATGGTGTGCAAGTGCTGCAAGACTTGCACAAATTAGCTGTGTTAAAGTATATGTATGCCGTCGATGGGGGAGGCTCACTGGAGGCACTGTGCTGCTTATCTGAACAGCAGGAACGTGAAGAGAATGATTAGGGAGGCTAACCATGGGCCTGGACATTTTCACTTCTTTTCCATACAGCAGTTTCTCTCTCTGCAAATAGTCTAAAGGGTAAGCCTAACCAGGGGCTATATGTGTGTGAGTGGATAGACGATGGAGAGAAACAAGAGCTCCAAAAGGAATTTGTCATTTTAAACAAATTGGTTTGGAGAGAATCAAACTGAGCTTTTCTCCTCATTTAGTCCTAAGTGTCAGAATGCACAAGGAACAAAAAAATGCGGTGGGAGTGTTACTGCTTACCTGTAAACCGGCAACAGGACCTACCAGTGTGTGGTCCCCAGTTTCTCCATTAAAGAGCCAACTTGGCATTTGTAGAGAGTAATTGGCTGGATGGGGCTTCAGCGGGCTTAGCCGCCCTGCTGGCACAACAAGCCTGTCTGTCCCCTTCCCTGAGTTGCTGCTCTGCTAAGCATGAGCGTAGCCAGCTCGACTGCTGCCACGTCCCCTTCAAAGCCTGTGGAGAAGCAGGGGATGGCAGCAGCTGTTGTCTCAGGGGAGCTACAGGAACCCAGGGCCTCTGGTCATTAGTGAGAACCAGTGTGCTGGGACGAGCTGGGGTCTTAGACACCTGGGAAACCTCTATCACCCCTCATCCCTTCATTCCTGAATCCATCCATTTCCCTATCCCTGCCAAGAAAGACTGTATTCTCAACCTTCTTGCTCCTACGCGAGATTAAGAGAGGCTCAGTCCCGTGTGGCAGGTGTGGAAGGAAAGACACTGTGGTCTGTGGGCTCTGGAGAAATACTGTATAAAGTAAACACAGAATGGAGTTTGGAATGGAGAAAGAGGCGGGTGTGCATGGTTTCAAGTAAATAATGAATCGAATTCAGAAGTAAGTGGACTGTGGATGAAGGTGGTTCGCTATAGTGTCCTTCCTTGCAGTTGTTGTTGTTGTCCAAAAGTAAGTTGTCTTAACTTTTGATATTGCAAAACTTTTTTGCTTTTTGAGGAATCTACGGTTGGTAGTATTATTAAAGTTTACCAAAACAATCAAGTGATTGTTTTTCACACTTTTCTGTCAAATTGCAGCAGTAGTATTTGCGACTAGCATTCCATCTTGAGAAGCGTATTGGTGAAGAATTAGATCTTGCAGATTATGGACCTCTCTACTCTACAATAATGTCTCCTGTACATCTGAGTGTATTTTGAGGCCTAATGGTTGCTTTGTCCTCACAGTTTCTCTGGTGATCATTTTCAGGGTTTATACAAAACATGCCTGTGTGCCTGAATTTTGAGCATGTTGTGATACCATCTGACTTGTGAGTCACTGACATTTGGTGTGTGTGCTGAGACATAAGTCTCTGCTGAGTGGAGTGGGGAGAGCATGCCCGTGTCTCTATGATACAGTGTGTGAACATCTGGAGGGGTCCAGGCTCCACATAGGTCTGGACCACTGTCAGCACTCATCATGAAATGCAGCCACCTGTTTTTATTATAGCCCTATTTCAGCCTGGGAAATACACAGTACATGCATAATACATTTTCCTCATCATTCTTTATGGAATAGGCAGAGATGAGGCTGGCTGGTGAATACTGTGTAACACAAGACGAGGACAACAATTCGAGGGAAACAAAAACGAAAACAACCACTTTGCACAAGAAATTTTCAGATCTTTTTTTAATGTATACATAAAAAAAAGTGATAAGCTAGTCCCTACGATCATAACAATCAATTTAACTTCAGCAAATCCCTTGAATCATCATAGTTTCCTGTGAAGTTTCCCGATTAAAGCAGCCCCCTGTGTGAAATGTCGAACTATAAACATGTACATCACCAAAATGATGGCTCAAAAGTGAGAGTAGTTTGTGTTTTGCAGCAGCCGTCGTTGTGGTGGAACACAGCGACAGACAAACATTTTTTTTTCTACAACTGTAAATCACACCCAGAGAATTACTAGAATGCATGGAAAACAGAACAAATCACAGAGACGGTTGCATCCAGAATATTTGCAGGTGCTGAAAGAATCAATGGTGAGTCATATTAAATATGCAAGATTACTGGCAATGTCAGTGCAGTATAAATCACACATGTACTATGCTCCCCTGTTCCCCTGCCCTATTACAAGTTATTGCAAACAAAAAAAATCCTTCACAATTTTTCAAAAACGTGAGCTAGAAGGAAAATAGTTTTTAGTTTTCTTTATGGCTTCCAAAAGATGTATGAAGACATGAACATATAAAAAAATTGTGAGCCCCATCTTTATCAACAGTTACGGTGGTCAGATGGTTTCCAATGTTGACAAACTACGAGTCGAGTAAACTTGATGATGTTCAAACATTATTCCTCAGTGATTTTTCTGTAAGATGGTAATTTCTCTAAACACATTGCGAGACAAGTACAAATGTAGTAAACACCAGGGTGGCGTATATGCGAAAAACTTGTTTATCTTGAGTTCTTAATAACAGAGAAGCTGCAGAATGTGCAGTTCAAATTGAGTCTCGTATTTATTTTTGTAAAACAATTTCTGCTCCTATTATAAAAAAACAACAAAAAAACAAAAAACAATGATCTATGTGACTAGTGTATGTAATTAAACAGAAAGGACCTGAGTGTAATGCCTCTGCTGCATTCACAACACTCTGTAATAAACTGCTGCATGCAACTCTGTGCTCATATACCCAAGAGAAAATATTCACTTTTTTCTCCCCCTGCATTTTCCTCTGTTGGCTTTGCATGCATTGTTAAATGGGACTGATGGAAGCACCCTGGCCATTACTCACTGAATTGCCTGGCTAATTTCTGTGCTCTTACAAGTACAAAGATGTCAAGCAGGAGCAGCAGGCTTACCTTGGCTTCCCCTGAGACCATTAATCCTTTGGCTGGTGTCGTCACTGCCTGCACTGGCTCACCTGGTTTCACAGCGCTGTTAGCAAATTGCTGTTCCCAACCTTTTTTTTTTTTCACACAACCTATCTATTTATTTTGGTTCTGAGTCAGCTTCTATCACCAAACACAATCTGATTGCAATTGGCATCTAGACTCACTCCATAAAGTGTGGATTGGAGGAACTGTGGAAAATGTAGTGTGTATGTTTGTGTGTGTGTGTAAGACACCTGTGTTTTTATAGAGAATGATGAAAGTTGTGGAAGAATAAAAGCTGGTAATCGTGCATGCATTTGTAACTGTGACCTTCAAACATCAGCTCCGGTTTTAATTTAATACCACACTGGTTTGTGATAAAGAAATAATAAAGTCTGCGGAACATAGTCCGCACACGTTATGCGTATGATTCTGGACAAATATAAAATATGGATTGGAAACCGTGACAAGAGCAAGAGTGTGAAGCTCACTCACTCAGTGGATATTGACGTTTTACTGTACACCCACATAGTATTAATACATCATTTGGACATCCAGTGCCAGGAAAGTCCCACTCAATCAAAAATCATACATACAAGTTTCACGTGTAATCAGTTATGTTCTTGTTGATTGTGAATAAGTTAATTTACTTTGTAAACATTTTGCTGCATCAACCTCATTACATTTTTACATGTACTTCTAGATTTAATGTGAAATACAAGGAAATGCCATTCTTCCATTCATCCACACATAGATACATACAGTACATACATATACTGTATACCTACCACTTACAGACATTGGGCAAGTATCTTTAAAAACATTAAAATTAACATTAAAGTACATACTTCTTAAAATAAATACCAATCCTCACAGTCTGTAGCTGTGGCACATCATATTGGAGCCTTTTGTTTCCTATACCTATTCTATCATTTATGATACAGTTACACTACACAATCTAAAGATGAAAAAAATATTACCAATATTTGCACATCTCACAGTATCACATTGAGCTCCAACTCACATTATATCATTAAGTTGTTTCAGTATACGGAATGAGTTTCTGGGCTGGAAATTGCTCGAAACAGAGCCATTACACTCGCACACAGTATCGGCCATAATGGTAAACCATCACGAGAATGTTCCCAGCTAAAATGTCTTCAAAATCAAAATGGTTTTAGATTCTAATCTTTACCAGACTGAAATGGAAAGGTGTTAACCATCAACGTGTCAGAATATACTGAATCTACATAAAATGTTATTTAAATAAAGATCTATTCACCTGCTTGCTAATCTAAATCTAATCATTGCAGTTGCTGTGTATCTTATTTCTTTAACAATTTACACTGCTATTTCAAGGTATAGTCAGAAAAATCTCCATCCAGCAGCCAGGGAGTTGATGGTGTTAGGCGTCGAAGGAGAATGAGGCAGGTGGACAGTAGATTACCTTTGCAATTTCAAGACAGAATACAGCTTATAATGATCCGGGATGTTCCAGGGAAAGGTCAGCTGAAATTGCAACAAGCGTAATTAGTAGCTTATCAATAATGCATCCAAGGGTTCAGTCGGTATGCAGTCTCTCTCTCTCTCTCTGTGTGTGTGAGTGCGTGTGAGAGGGAGCTTACATGCATGGCTGAGCGGGAGTGTGTGTGTGTTTGCATACACACCTGTGGGTACCCTGGGATGACCAGCGAGAGATCTTCTCCTGACATTCATTAACATAAAAATACCTATATGCCGCTCAGGGGAGCAGCTAAGCATTAGCATGCACATCCCCACTAACAAGCAAGGCGCTGCCCTGCAATGGTGTGGATGCAACTGCCTTCCAGACTGATGGAAAACTTCAAGGGATACATCGATCACTAAGGCAATTATTATTGATTACCGTATCATAATTAGGGGCCAAAATCAGAGGGATGGGAGAGGAGATAACGATGTGTTTTGAAACGTGCTGCAAATATCTAAGTGTTATGCAGAGTGCTATCAGTTCTCACTCATTCCCCAACTAATGATCTAGTAGTGGAATTTTATTCCCTGAAGGTTTGATAAAGGACTTCAAAATTTAGCTACACATTTTTATAGCTTTGTTGTTTGTTTTTTTATTAAATTATTATTATTTTTTATCTTTTGAGGTTGTACATCGTAATCATCAAGCAAATCCCTGTGGTGCCCAAGTCTAATTTATACTAAAGCTCATCTAACACCGTTCTTTTATGATTTCATTTCGCTGGATTGCATCAGAGACGTGATCAAAAAAGACGAGCTTTACGCTTGTTTAACTTCTCGATCGACACTATTTCCATTTCCTTCCACCGTGTTGCACATCCACACATGCGCTGATTGTATGGGCGCTGACTTTTATTGAGCACATCTTTCAGTGCACATAACTGCAATATTAAACTAGCAAAGGGAAACTTGAATATGCTCCATAATTCATTAGAGATGTTCTTATTCAGACCTCTGGCTAGCTGATAAGCTGAGATCAAGATTGAGGTAGATATCATCTCCCTCACAAAACCCTTTCCCTGCCTCTTTCTTCCTCCTCCAGCATGTGAAGTATCTCAGATCAACGTTGAATGATGGGAAGGAGAATCCTGAGGTGCATGTTAGTGTTGGGGAACAGGTGGGTGGGAGATGGACCTCAGGTACGGAGTATCTGCACGTGTCTGTATGTTTACAGAACTGTTGGTGTGTGTGATGTAATGATCTCAGGTTCTTTGGCCTCTGCCTGTTGATAAGTTGCTGCAGAACACGCGGAACGGGAAACGGGAAGCAAGCGAGATGAATGTGATTGGATTGCCGGCCGAGTGCAGCCTCACCCATCTGTCTCATAGTCTGCCATCCCATCTCACAGGCGGCAGGAGGTAATTGGGTTCATTGTTCTCACCACAGGATCCCACGGATTGAAAGCTTCATTATCTGGATAACCATGAATGTAAATGAACCACACGCATGCAGTGGGGTAATAGGAAAAAATAGATCATTGCTTGGCACAACCGCAGCACAGAGCGCATCTCCAAACACATACAGCGCTCACACATATTTTTGTGAGTAATCGCGGGCAAAAAATACCTACTTGTGCAAATGTGTCTCCAGGATTTCTTTAGTCGGTAGTTGCTGTGGATCTCATGTCACATAATTTGACATGAGATCCACAGTGCTTGGTTCAAAACCTTGCTGTGTTCCTTTGAGGGTTGATCTACAGATAAAGGGGGGGTGTCTCTGTCTTCAGATGAAAAAAGAGAATGGTAGAGAATGTAGTAAAACTCTGTCATGTTGATCAGAATTGTAATTTCAATTGTTGCAGCTAAAACTAGAAGCACTCAGAGAACGCAGAACTTCACCAAGGCAGCACTGCCCCCCACAAAATGGCGTATAGTATAATATATTATATATAGCGTTTACGTATCACGGCCAAAATGAAATCACTTTTCCTGAAAATTTTATCCAAATCCGACCATGACTTTTGCGTTACGTTGCTATCAGACAGCCAAACACGAAAAACATATACCTCCTGGCGGAGGTCAATAATTAGATATGACAATTATTTGTGGAGCTTCTAATCTACACTCACTGGATCTTCCATCAGTGACAAAAGAAAACCCGGAGAACAACACAAAATTTCATATGCTTTGAATTATTCATACAAAACCGGTTTATACCAGAAACCCAGGAACATCTTTTGCATTAATTAGGCAGAGTTAGTGGCAGGATCCTGCGCTAAGCCTTTGGACAGTTGTGTCACAGTTGATGACAGCACGCTGCTTGCTTCAAGATCGCACTGGCCTAGAGTATTTGCCGGCAGCAGTCAGGGAGGAGTTAAAGCATCTGCGTCCTGTAAACACACAGGAGCTCATAGTGGAGCCTAACCACACTCAGATCCTCTGGCAAATCCATCAATTAGCTGCAGATGTGATCTGCATTCAAGATCGGTGCAATTTAAGCATGTCGGGAAAACAGCCTAATCTGGTCTCTGATGGACGCATCCGTTTTCAATTTACGGTCCAGGAGGGACCTGGGATCTGGTATGGACTGGGATGGTAGCCTACAGGGACCAATATCCCTCTGTGAATGATCACACAGTACCTTGGTTTTCATGTATCCCATTTTTATTTCAGAGTTAAAGCTATACCTACTTGTGACTTTGGTGATTTGTTGATGTTATTATTCTGCCTCTGTTTGGCCTTTGCAAACAGAACCAATGTAACATTATTTCTATGCTGCGTCCTTCATCTGAAAACAGGTCGAGCAATACTATTAGACTTGTACACAGCATTAGCACAGGGGCAGGTGTGTTCGAGCAGTAGAATTACCCTCTGATATTTTTCATGGGCACTTCTATGTGCTTTCACCCATATGCCAATATATTTTGCAGCTGTGTCACTTTATTATTTAAAGGTCCCATATTATACCCTATATCTCCAAGTTAAACTAGTTCCCTGGTGTCCTAATGAACATGTCTGTAACATGATTTGGTCAAAATACCATAAGGATGAAGCACCACAGCAGTTCAATCACCCTGCCAAAACAGCCCTGTTCAGAACGCTCTGTTTAGTAGTATCTCTTTAGGTCAACCTTAAAAAAAAGTAAAACAAAACTTAAGGGACAGGAAATGACATCAGCCACAGAGGCTACTGGGAGTTAACAGCAGTTAGCATTTGGAAAAGTGATCATTTGGAGGCTCTAGCAGGCACATTGCCTTCATATATAACATGTATCTACTGGATAAATCTTCTGAGGCTGGAAGTTTGTGTAGAACTCTGTGCTGCACTGTGGAGCCAAGAATAGAACTTTTTACGGACTTCGCAGACTTACGGTTTACGGATGCCGTTGTCCTCGCCAGCACTCTCACGTGTTTTACGGACAAACAAGCTCTGCGAGACAACAATTCCAGAAATTTTGCATCTTGTGACGTCCCAATGAGCACTGAAGTCAACATCGCATGTTTTATCTCCTTTACTTAGACTGAGGAGGACCACAAAAACATGAGTGAGTCATCTGTGTTCACACTCTGGCGACTGGTAGGGCCTCCAGAATCCCAAATACAAGGATTTAAATGATTAAAATGTTGATTTTGCATAATGTGGGACCTTTAATGTTCCTATTGCCTCCAAAAAAAGATTAACTTCATGTGTGCAGCCTTGAATGTCATTAGGCAACACAGAAAGACAAAGATTTGAATGTAATGGACATTTTTTATATTCAAAAGTTATGTCGTTTCCACAAGGGTCCACTTGACCGTGATCATCGCATACTGCAAATCTACAAAATGTGTCGAACAAAATCCATCAATTATTATTTTATTAATAATGAAAAGAAACTAAACTGTTCTGGGTCGTCGTGCAGACTATTGAGGCGGGGAAGGAAAGAAGAAAAGAGAGATGCAGGGGAGCAAAGTGCTGTCCTTATAGACTGTGCCATGCTGTGCTCTTGCTTGTGTTGTGGGGCTCTGTCAGATTGTGTTTACTTTCCTGAAGGACATTTCACCTCTGGAAGCCTGTGAATGAATGGAGAACTCATTTCTCCAACAGAGTCTAGTCAATCACTCTGCTTTTATTCTCCTTTCTTGCGGTGACCTCTCCCGAGTCAGCTGAACAATGGCACCTCTGCACTGCGTATGGCTTTGACTCAAAGCTGGGCCTTATTATACTGGGTGCACAAATATCTCTTAAAGCACAGTGAAATCAAAGAAAATCATTAGACGCAGGCTGGGGCTCTCTTTGTGAGTATATGGTATAATAAAGTTTGAATCATGTTCCACTGTGTGCTGCACAGTCACACAGTACTCAACATGTTATTACATGTAGTTGGGGCTTTTTGTGAGGCACACTTTTTTGAACCAGCACTCGATCGGGAGCAGGTGAGGGCTGTTATATCTAAAAGAGGTTTGAAGCTTAGCATGGCGGCATGGTTAATGTCATGACTTGGGTCTGGCAGATGGCAGAAACAGTTAGGGATCTCATTAGATCAACCAAGCGTCTATGCATCGTTGCAGAACCTTTCATTAAAGTTCCATTGCTGGAATACCACCATCTCACAATATTGGTCAAAGTCAAGAGAGGGTAGAGCAAAGAGTTGAAATTGTACATCTGTTTGAAGCCGAAGGATTAAAACGATATATGCAGCTAATCAGAAGAGATGGAAAACAGTTTGCTTGTGTGCGGTTTACAGAAATCTGGCTCCACTGTGTTAACTGGAGTCTTTATGTCTTTGTTGTCATTTATCTGTGTGCGCTCGTGTTTGTGTGGGTGTGTTCAGGGATGCATCCTTGCTGAGCATAGCAAACTGGATTGTAATGGTCACATTTTGTACGTTTTGCCTCATAATTAACTGGAATTATTTTCACAAAAATACACTGCAAGCATGAGAAACTAAGCAAAAACATGTGGTGAAAATTATTGACAGTTGGCGAGGAAAGGCAGAATTGTATTTCTTGTAAGGGAAGGATTCAAAGTGGCATCATGTTAACACTTATTTTATTTGTATTATCTTTAATGACACAGTGGCTAAATGAACCGTAGAGGGAATTGATTAGCAGCACCCTACAGCATGGCAACCCTGAAGTCAGTCAGGGTGTTTTATGGTTTTTTAAAGGACATTTGGAATTAATTTCCATATATGGCTTAAGGCACAGGGCTAATCACAGCAAGAAATCTTCTTATGAATGATGCTATCCACTTTTAGGCATCCGAATTGCTGGCTGGCATCAGCCATTACAAAGAGAGGCATCACTGTAAGGGACGATCTCAGACAAAGCAATCGACAGCAGACTGAAACAGCTCTCATTGAAAGCACATTTCAACTACCTTGTGAAGGTACAATTATCTTTAATGTTGATTGGTGCTATTTGAAAGACAGAGGGAAAGTAACGTCTTTGACATTGAAGTTTTTTTTTCTTCTGTTCATTCCAGAGATTGTACTTTATACCCATCCTGATAAGCTGAATCTTGCCAATTTAACCAGGGTTGCTAACAGGAGACAGGTTAAGTCACATCAGATTTCACATTAGTGTCACTTCTTTGTCAGTTGACAGATATATATATATACAGATATATATACAGTAAAAATGCAGCTACAGAATACTGAATTAAATATGTTTCCCCTGTTTTAATCAATACACAATGATTGGCCAGAGAGAACTATTTAAACGTCGACTTCTGAGTAATTACCCAAACACTACATTGTCATGACGTACCACCTGTCTCCTGCTCCCTCTGTCCCTCCTCAGTCTCTCTCTCACACATGCACACACACATATACAGACAGGAGAGAGAGGAAGATAGATAGATTTTTGTATTTTATACGGAAAGTATTTTAACATAGAGTTACTCATCGAGACTTCGTCCAGAAAACTTGGAGCTGTGTGGTGCAGGAACAGCAACAGCTATGATTGACACATGCAGGCAGTTGGAGCATTTGATTTTCTTGGCAGTGCATGCATTTTGAATATCAGACTGTCGCGTTTGCGAGATGCCAAGATTGTTATGAGAAGTCCCACTTGATGCCCAGCTTTATTTTTAACAATATAATCCACTTCTGAAACTTTTTTTATGGGTGCCTCTTGGCATTTTTTGTGTGTTTCCATCATGGTACAGTTTCGGTTTGGCACAGTTAGGAACAGCAAAGCCCTCAGGCTTGCATTTCGACGGAGAACAGTGCCTTTACTTGGTAGGTGGGGTGTGTGCTGTGCCTGACGGCCATGTCAGCGAGATACGTGACATTGCAAGGGTGCACCGACAATGAACAACACAACACAACACAACAGACACAACAACGTAGGACATCTAGTTGTGGCTGTTTGTCTCAACAAGACGTATCGTACTGTACCATTACTCTGGTAGCCCAAGGCAAGGGTACCGAAAAGTGGAACGGTAGGGGCCGGTTATTTTAGTACCATTCCTCATGGAAGCACGCAAAAAAAAATTACCGTACCAAACCGAACCATTCCACTCGGTGGAAACAAGCCAATAAAGTAACACATAGAGACGTGTGGAGCTGAAAGGCTTAATCAGCATTGTGTGAACTCATTTGACAATGTTTTCAATTCAACAGACTTTTGTTTAATATTTAAAGGTTACACAATACAGCTTTAGGTTAAAATGAATGTGCAGAAACTAAGGCTTGTAAACAAAGTAGAATAGCTATTCCTGTTCAAATTTAAATGACCAGCATTTACCACTGAGCATAAATGATACATAAAATTAAATAAGAGAATATGCTTATTTAAAGTTTTCATGGAGACACTATAGTCGACTCTCTCTGATCATACATACCCTGTTTATGTCCTCACACGATGAACACTGCAGAAAATATACTGTGAAACGTCAAGCGCACCACAGGTAACACCATCAAATGCTCAGCGAGTTTGACCTTTCAAAGTCGAAAAGCAGAACATAACCCCGTATGCTTTTGCCCCAGCAGATTTGGATTGAGTTTAGTTGTTGTGAGCATTAAAGATCAACACCTTAGGAAAGCAATTGCTAGAACTATTATGCACAGTGATTTTTCCCACTTACCTCTGGTAGTACGAAACCATGGAGGCCCATGCCCAGCATGCCCGGCTCTCTACTTGATGCTTTGCAGGGATCTGTGGAACAGAAAACCAACCTATTTACAAGGAATGCAGCAGCTTTAGAAGTAGCTACTAGCCTCAGGGTGCAAAATATTGGAAAATAAGTTTCTGGTCTCTTTGATGTGTGAGTGAGTGTGTATGTGTTTGTGTGCACAAAATCTGAAGGTATTTTAAATAGCGCTGCCTTTGAGCCAAGGACAATTCTAAATTGTCTCTTGAAGCTGGGGATGCAGGTGAGGTAGGGAAGAAGGTTAAGTAAAAATCAAGAAGTATAATATTTTTTTTCTGATGGTTGCGTAAACCATAATGTACACTTCATACACCAGCTGACAGGAGTTGTCCCTGTGGTGTTTTTCAAGATGGCTATCAAGGTTACCTGGAGCGCCAGAGGTTTATTGTTCATCCACTGATGACTGAAGGCAATTCTCTTGGGACGGACTTGATGAGAAGATGGGGAGACATAACGTTACTGTGCAACACTCTGTCCTCTATATACTCTATAGCAGCTGTAATGTGATGGAGGACTTTTCTGAAGCGCATTAGGTGAGCAGTTGATGACCTCTGCCAGTGCTGCTGCATTAAAGGCTCTGTTCTGCCTGGAAATCTGCTCCTCACCAGCGTATTTATCTCCACAGATAAGGCATCTGTCTGAGCGCTGGGAAATTACAGACCAAAGAAAATAACATACACAAGAAACATGTAAAAACCACATAGAAGTGATGACAAAAATGACTAAATGGGAGAATAACATTTTGAATTTTAATGCACTGCTTAAGTTGCGTCTCATGAATGAAATATGAGAAGAAACAGAGTAAGAATAAGAATCAGACATCAAGCAGCACCAGTTGGCCACTCTGCATGGATCCAACCTAAGCTATGGCTGTCAAAGAAGGAAATATGTGACAGTATACTGTGGAAAAAGCGTTCCACAATTTCATCAACCCGGTAGGACTCTGTGGAGAATTCCGGGGGGTGTGAATGGCACACAACATCTAAAAAGACCTCAGTCATGAAATAGGGTGGTTACTAAACTGCTGTAACCATAGCTTTTCAGGTTTCCTTGTGCCTAAAGAAAAGCAGCATTTCACAATCTTTGGACTTTGAAAGGCTTTTTTTGTTATTCCAAAAGGAAAAGGAAAATACCTTCTTCATGCTGCTTAAGTTATTTGGCCACTTCTTTCCCCGCTGTGCTTTAGTCAGTAAGTCACTGTCACTAACTTTCTTACAGACGCTCTTTTGAAGCAATGAATTCTTTCTCTTCTGTGAATTTAGTTAAAAAGCCTCAGAAGTTTAGAAGAACCCTATTCTGGTAGGTAGGTAATGTGCATGGATGTCCACACTTAGGTAAGTGTGGACATCCATGGTTTGTTGAATTTCAACGGTGATCGACTTTTGCAACATCATGTCAAATTATTTCAACTTCATCAACTGATGACTTGAATTTCACATATTTGCATGATTTACACTGTGTGATAAGTGAGATCTCTGGGCAAGTTGAATCGACTTATGACTTTGCATTGTGTTTGTATATAATCTCATTGTGCGGAAATGTTTGTCGCTTTTGGCGTTAACGCACCCTTACACATGCCACACTAGTGCTGTTGAGGATACGATATTTTAATCTGTTGCATTCATGTGCATGATGCAGCACAGGATAAACCAATGCCTCCTGTGAATTAAGCTTCTCTTCATTACATTTCATGTCAGGAGTGAGGCTCTAATGGTTTCATAGGACAGTGCCTCCATCACTGGCTGCCATGGAGATGAAACTTATTCTCAGGTTAAGGTTCCCCTGTTTCCCTATTACCCCTTCATCTTAGGTATCTACTGGGGGAAGATGTGGCTATAATTTGGACCAGTTTTCTTGTCAAAGCCTTCCATGTTCAATAGAAGCACCTGCTATAATCCCAGGTAACACCTCTGATCAAGGACTTAATTTACACCATGATCCTACAGGGCATCCTCCCTGGTGATGGATGGGTTTCGCCTAAGGTGGAGGGAATGGAAGCGATATCTCATTTAGCTTCTTTTACCCCCTCTACAAACACTAGGTGTAATAGGAAACAGGGGGAAAAAAATCACAGTCTGTTCTTTTTTAATGATATATTCCTCTGCTTCAACGACTTCAGGTTAATTTATCTGGTGCTTCATGAAGAGAAAAAGTGTTTAGCTGTGTTGATTTCCTTTTCTTTGTGTAGCATATATGAGATAGAAGTGTGGAAGTGGACATCAAAAACTGTGACATAATGACATTTCTCCGAAGCAAACTTGGAGCAGAGTGCTTATGTGTCTGGGTCAGTGCCTTCTACAGAAAGCAAAAGTTCCAGTACTCTACTCCGGAGTGATTTCTTTTTTTGCTGAGTGATCTTCCAAAACAAAGATGGTCTTCTAGGTTTGGTGGAGAAAAAAAAAAGAAGCCTGTTACAATCCTTCAATTCAAATTGGTTTACTCCCAGCTGCATTGATTTCTCTTGTTACGGGAGGTCAGTGTGAGAAAATTGAATTGGAAATTGTCGGAACACTCTCTCATTTCATTTTTGCAGCATTTTTCGCCTGCCTCACCCCTCTTGGTATTTTTAAAAGTCAGCAGTGGAACTGATGTGAAGAGCAGTTCCTGTCTGGACATTTAAATGACTGCGCTGACTTTGCCCTCTCTAATAACACTGTCCTCCTATGCAGAAGGTTGCATGCACCCCTGTGGTTTTAGACCACACTGGTTTGCATTTATGAGAGCCCCGTCTCATTTTCTTTGCCGCCTGAACCTCCCTCGGTGCACACGCGGGGTTGGCTCTGCTTTTACAAAGAGAAAGTTTGGTCAGAATGTGTTGGTTTGTTAGCTGTGCGGTGAGTGAATCGTTCAGGGGTCGTTCAGGTGGAAAGAGGCCAACCGGGTGGGCAGTGCATTCTGTATTCAACGTTCTGTCAGTCAGACACGAGCTTTGACCTCTAACATGGTTTATTATGCTATCATTACTGCTCATAAAGAACTCTGTGGCCTGATGATATGCATGTTTGTAGCGCTGGTAACCTTTCTCCTTACCTTTCTTGCTTCAGCAAAGTCATACTGTATGCAACATAACTGCTTTGAGAAAAGGGCTTGCATTCACTTTACTTTAAATTCTAACTCTATAAAATGTATCTGAGCTGTTGATCTCGTATAAGATCTTTTGACAAACAACATTTCAGTTTGTTTTTATTTGTTAATAGCCATAGATACCCATGGCAGATACGTACAGTGTTCCAAACTAAAATGATTTATAAATGTGTTGATTTCACTGACATTTAAAGAAAACATTAAAAATATATATATATATAATAATTCCATTTATCTGCTTCAAGTCCAGGGTTCTGGTATTGTGTACGCTGCCATGCTATAACACTGATACTTGACTAAATCAATCCCTCTACTGCCAAGACAAGTCAAATTGTCTCCTGTGAAAAAAACAAGGTCCAGACAGTTGAATGTGATCGCTGCATTTGTAGACAGAACATTTTTTATCCTCTATCATTAACATCTAGACCTTTGACCTTTTCACTAATTGATTTGATGCACTGCTTGGTTTTAATTACGTTGAACTAGGTTTTATTTCCCTTATGATCTATTATGTTTTAACTATTGGTTTAGGTATTTGTTGTATAATTAATTCTGAGGAACAGTTTTTGCTCCCCTAAGTTTTTTTTTAACACAATTAAGTGAACCGAGTCTGTTTTTAACTAGTTATGAAATCTGACAAATAAACACTTACACCTTTGGTAACTGCCAAATAACTGCTGAATGATCTTGTGTTTGTTGGGGCTCCGATGCAACAATCACTCATTAAGCAGCAATGTCACAGCCCTAGTTGGATTAAATGGGTGGCTTTCTCATTCCAAACACCTAATTGGCAACTGGTTTCCACCAGAGAAGAAAGGTGAATGTAATTAACTTTATTCAACAAGCTGGCAGGATTTACAAAAAAAACAAAAAAACAGGAGTACCATGGAACACACACACACACATATCGATTCAGAATCCAAAACAAACCCTGAGCTACAGCTGTAGACCTGTTCTTCAATAGCACACAAGACTTTTCCCTGTTTGTTTCTGACAGTATTTGGACCCGAGTTTCTCTGTTTGGCCATTTATAGCATGGTGAGCTGAACCCAGTATCATAGCAACAGTAACTATGGGAATGGAAACCTGTGGAGAGGTCAATGTGATGGCTTCCGCTTGGCCTCTTTGTACAAAGGCTCGCACATTGAGTTTTTCCTAATTCTACCTCTGCTACGCAACACCCACCTCTACACACAAATAGAAAATAATTACTTTAATCTGAGAAGTGAAATGTGTTAGCAAGAATTGCAATGGTTTAAGTAACACAGATTTCAGGAAATAGATAATATACGTGATGTGATTCTGCATCTTGTTTCCTCTGCACTCTTCTGTCCTCAGTTTGCAGCAGATCCCAGAGTTAGTCTGCCTCCTGTCCCTGTGTTTGCATTTGACGGTGACTTCGCTTCTCTCGAGGCAAACTCTCCAGGGATCCTTAATTGACACGTGTGTACAATAACAAATCAGCAGCAAAAGCAACTGCCCTTTAAAGTGATGCATTAACTAAACTAATTTCAAATAATCCTTCACTGTACTGGGCCACGTTGACAGCACCTCGTGATATTTGAAATGCAGACACACTCTCCTTAACCTCCTTAAGGTAACGGCGGTGTGGTTGGAGTTCATAGAAGATTAAAATGTAATTTTTTAGCCTTCACCCCTGTAATATTCACAACGCATATACAGGAACATGAACTGCAGGTGCTATGATGTATACCAGGCCAAGTTATTAGCAATTAATGCTGTATAAGTATTTATCAGTATTCAGAAAACAAGAACTAGACTGCAGTATCTGCAGGGAGTAATGCAGATAACGGACATACCTATACTTGAAATGATTGAACTTCCCTAAATGACTGTCGGACAAAACGGTCCGGGTTCTTAAAGCTAATTGAGTTGCTCAGTGGGTGTCTAATTGCCAGTGTTTCTCTGTCATTACATCACCTCCACCATGTGATTAAGGAGTCTTGAAGGTTGTGGGGGAAAACGAAGCAGGATACGGCGTCTTTGATTAAAACTCACACTGCACTGAAAGTTGACTTTCTCTATCTACTAAACTCAAAATCTAGTTTTGGGTTTTTCTTTTTTAAAATATTGGTTACCTATAGCTTCACAGAATGATCCTCTGACCGTGTGTTGTTTCTATTTATGAGTTTTTATGAAGACATATCAATAATACAAGTAAAACTGTTTGGATGTGAAGAAAAAGTTAGTCGACCTAGTTAGCAAAAGCCACATCCAGCTACAATATTTAACCTTTGAAGCATTACACTGCGCACCAGGAAGACGAGAATCTCCAGCTTTTTTACTCGAAAACAACTTTCTCAAATAAAATGCATGCCAACGAGTTTATCATAAATCTGTATGTAATCCGGGGCAGAAATGAGTGCCTCATAGATTCAACCAATGCTGAGGTAATCGATCTGAATTTTAATACTGTTTTTTTTTTACCTCAAAATTCACATCGTGGAAAGAGGATTTATGTAGTTTCATGTTTGCAGTTAATTCCGAGGTTAGCTTGCGAGGCTCAGAAAAATAAATTAAAGTGTGTGTGGCCAGAAAAAAAAAAACACACACAAATAAAACTTGCACATACAGTGAGAGTAAAATGATAACCAGCATTTCCTAACACAGAAGTGTGGCAGTGGCATGCACAGACATTTTTGGGGGCAATTTCTCATGTGGAAATGTACGTCCCTCTTGTAATAACATTACAATGGCACATTTTGCACTTAAACATATTTTAAATAACCATACACTTTTGCATTTTCTAATTTATAGGCATACTTTGATAGGCCATTGGACATTCTGCCAAACCACTTTGCGTTGTACATAGATTTCAGTTTCAGTACTCGGCTACAACAATTTCCATTTATTTATTTTATTTTTTTTACATCTGAGGTGGTAGCCAGTCTGTCACATTTTGATAGTGAATCTGTCATCTGTTTAGAAGTGAGTGGTCAGTCAGGGCAGCAGCAGTGACAGTGGAGGCAGCTGGATAAAGAGGAAATGATCTGCTGAAGCCTCCTAGCAGACAGCTGTGTGCAGGGAGCCACTGTCCCCTCTCCCCTCCATGCATTTTTCATCACACACACACTTTTTTTTTTTTTTTACACTATTTAGCTTCTCCCTCCCCGCTTAACTTCAATGTGGTGCCTGCTGACATGGCGTTTCTCAGCCTTGCACACAAAGCCCTCTGGTGCTCAGTGTATTAGGGCTGGAGCATGGCCATGTTTGTGTGCCTGCGAGTGTGTGTGCGTTTAGTGTACATGCACGCATGTGAATATTGGGGATGCTGTACCGGCTCATCCTCCCCCTCATGCACACTCACATCATATGATCACAGATTACCATAGGCAAGAAGGGATCAGAGAGAAGCAGAGAGAGCTCTTGTAGAAAGTCCATGAAGTCATGTGGCAGCATTCAAATTAAAAAATAGTTCAGACCTACTTCATGCATAGGATCATCCTTAAGATGTTCTGAACTTAAAATTTCAGTTTCATATTGTTTTGGCCCTAAGCAACAGGCCAATCTGGGTGACATATTAAAGATCAGGCTTACTGTAAGGTTTAACAGACGGAGAGGGGGAGAGCTTTGGAAGAGATAGAGATCAGCCTGATAGTTTAGTCTAACCTGGTAAATTCCATCTTTTTCAGTCTTGTTGGGTATTAGCTTGATAGAAATTAGACGGCCTCACAACTCAGACTGTATACTGTAATATAGATTTTTTTTTGTGTGTGTGTATTCCACTCATCCGATAGACCTGATGCATGATGGAAAAGCAGCAACAAGACATCCGATGAACAACTCCACCCTCCTCTCTTGATGATTTGCTCAATATATAGATATTTATTCCGTTAGATGTCAAGCAACATATCCTTGGAATGATAACAAATGAGCTGTCAAGAGGATGTGGCCAGAGGAAAGGACAACGCGAGCCATCCCTTCCTGTGTTAATATGGGTGTGAAAATGATGGGGGTCATTCTTGCAAACAACACAAAAACATATACTCAGACCTTTTATATTAAATTGTAAATTGATTTTGGGGAACGAAGCAGCTGATTATCACTGTTCATCAAGTGTTTGTAAAGAATATAAAATCAAACCTCATCTCCTGTTCAACAGAGATGAGGTCCCTGTAGAGAAGGGATGTTCACCTGCTTTGGTCCCCACTAAAGCGTGTATGCGAGTGCGTGTCCCAATTTTTTGTACAGTTGTAATGTTTTACACATTTTCTTCGCCACTATTAGTGTACAATGTGTGAAGAGGAAAAACTCTGCAGCTGCTTTACGCACACTTTAAGGTGAAGTCCATTTGTGGCATTGAAGGCCATGTGCATGGATATCTTTTAAGCAAAAAAACAACACATTTTAACTCTTGGTAGTTGATGGTACAGCTTCTCATGGCAGTTTCTACATTACAATTTGAATGTCTTTATCTAAGTTTGACAAACAAAGTCAGAAAGGCAGGTGCGAGCAAAATGTGTGCGTGACAAACCTGTGTGAAATCCCTCTGAACCCTCCCTTTTTAAAATAATAAGCAGGTCATGTCAAGTGTTTGTGTCAGGAACGTGATGAGGAGCAATATGCTGTCAGTCCTTGCATCATCAGTAGTCAGTGACAGTGATAGAATGCCCCTCCCAAAAAATATTATTTTCTCTTTTTTGAGAAAAGATGTAACATACAGGATGTCACGGACAGATTTGAAGAAGAGCAGGGCTCGGCAAAAAATAAAAAAAATAAAATCTGCGACGCAAGTAGATCTGATTATTCATGTCGAGCTGAAAGTTGGAATAGAGTGTAAGAGAGTCTCATATGAGTGTTTGCCTTAGGCTACTAAAACACTATGGCTGTTCCACATTATGGAAAGCTTTCACTAGAGTCCCATCTTTTAAAAAGTGCTGATTGACCTTCTAGCCTAATTAAAGTGCACCATCGCCAACAGAGAGCAGATCAGACAGCTCGGCTGTCAGTGTGACTGACGGGGTTAGGCTCTCCCCCTGCAGTCACTGCAGCTCTACAGAGGCCATGCATACCAAAAGAACACGACAGCACCGAGTTGAGAAGCTCCAAATTTAGCATCTCGCTTCCCATCAAGAACCCGCTCCAACTAATAATATGCTAATAGTAAAGTATAAAATACACCAGTGAAATGCTTCAGGGCTGATGTATTTATTTATGCATTTGCAGCGTTACCTCTTATATATATCCTCACAACTTTTTCATCTTATGACTGAACGCGTCACTTTTTTTTCACCCCCATGTTCAACTGGAATATATAAAAATAAAGGTGCTGGCTGAGGCCACATGCGCAGAGCAGAATCTAAATCCCGTGTCGGTTATACAGGCAGGTTAGTCCTCAAGTGCACCCCATTCCCCTACAGCTCTCGCACTTTGGACCACGAGAAAGCTGACATGCAGTTTGGCCTGTAAGCCTCTTTTGTTCATGTGCAGCAAAGTCATATGCCAGCTCAGTTGCTCTCGCACACAAAGCTTCAGAGAGACACAGTCGCTCGTATTCTAGTACATCCTCACGCTCTCAAGCTGGAGATGGGCATGGCCTCTCGCTCTCTGTCTCCTGAGCGTCCTCCCTCCCACTCTCTCTCTCTCAAATGCCCATGCAACCTTTTTTATTTTTACACTTCTGTGCCTCCATTACCCACAGCTATGGCCAGGAGCATTCTATTTTTGATTTGTATGTGATCTGACCACGGCATGTTAGGAGCACCATGTCAATTTCTTAAAATGTGGTACACATTTGGTGACTTGACTCAAGGATGAACTGGTGAAGGGTCCATCATGTTAGTTTTATTCTTGTGAATGTATCGTGTTGTATTACAGTTATGCCTGGTGGCAACATAGACTGTTTCTATTTAAAATAAAAAAGGATGTCGTCTTCCTCTTGCAAAACAAACTCCCATTGTGAAGCCTTGAGATTTGGACAATTTGACAAATTCACCTGCAACCAAGCATGTACTAGACAACATTGGTGTCCACACAATTTAGAAAACTGACATTAAAAAAAGACCTGAAACTAGTGATTGAGACCCATCCATCCGTCCATCTTCTACCACTTTATCCTCCACATGAGGGTCACATCCACTCTTAGAAATAAGGGTTCCAAAAGGGTTCTTCTACAAGGGCTGAGGTTCATTTGCTTCTGAAAAAAGGGGTTTTCAAGGGTTCTTGGTATCACTAATGGTTCCAGGTGGAACCTTTATAAAAGGTAGACCCAAAAAGGGTTCTCCTATGAGGACAAGCCGAAGAATATATATTCTTATATGGTTCTACTTAGCACTTTTCTAAGAGTGTTGAGACAAACAACCATTCATCTCATGGTCAATTTAGAGCGTCCAATTTTCCTAATCCCCAAATCTCAATGTCTTTGGACTGTGGGAGGAAACTGGAGAACACACGGAGAGAACATGCACACTCCATGCAGAAAGACGCTTGTTCCGACCGGGTTGCGAACCCGGGGAGTGCTAACCATTGTACCACCCGTGTGGCCTGTGATGGACTTTAATTTGAACATGTTTACTGTTTCACCTCTGGTAGCTGTTCAATGTGTATTCTTGGTTTTATATATTACATTTATTCTAGTACACTCTTAGAAATAAAACTGCTAAGTAGAACTATATAAGTTTATAAGGAGAACCCTTTGTGTTACCAAGAACCCTTGAAAACCCCTTTATTCAGGAAAGGGGTTTTAAAGGGTTCTCTGGATCATAATGGTTCTTACTGGAACCATTAGTGTTACCAAGAATAAGAAGAAACAATTCTAAGTGTACCATCACACATTCTCTTCTCCACTGCTCCTTTCTTTAGTTATATTCACACACATTTCTGCTTTGCTGTCTCCCATAATTGAGAAATAATGCTGTGACCTTTATCTGAGTTTTCTTCCATGATGTTGGCTTTTGTTTGACTGTCCTTTCTACTGTCTTTTCTCACATAGAGGGTTTTGTTCCAGCGTGAGCTTTTTTTTTTATTTTATTTTATTCGTTAATATTGCAGTTGTTCAGAGGTGAGGAGTTGAGAGGATATTGGTATTGTACTCTATATTTAACGCAGTACGATCGGGGGGCAGGATATCACATGGGGGCTCCGTTTGGCTCGTTCTGTAATGAAGTTTGTTGACTCTTGCTGTCGTCAATTTTGTCCTATATTAGAAAAAAAAAAGTAATTACTTGAGAGCACCGATGAAAGCTAATGAGTCATGGTAACTCATTAACCATCCAAGATAATCTCAAGGTAATATAAGTAAAGGAAGAGAGATGGAGGAAGAATGGCATAGGGAAATAGCATATGCAGGAATGGATTAATGATAGAAGAACAACTTTGCTGTGAGGAGGAGGAAGGAATGAGGGAGAAACTCGGGAGAAGAGAGGAGGTGGGGGTTGGTTGAGAGGGCTGGGCGAGGGGGTGTGTCCAACATTACCCTCATGAATCAGTGTCAGTGGAGCGATGAGAAAATAATTAAGAAACAGGCTAGCGCTGTGTTAAATACTGCCAAAGGTAAAAGGCCTATTCTATTGTGCAGAAACACAATCTGGATGGGAAAAGAAGAATGGCAATAAATGGGATAGAAGAAAATGGAGGAGAAAAAATCCATATCATAACGGATGCCAAAATGCCCTTCAGATGGCATTATGAAAGGGAGACAATATAAATAGCACTGTCATATTGTAAATGTTTATATACAGTAGCTACATTTGCACGCAGCGCAGCAGTTTCAGGATTTATGACCGTAGCCGTAATACACTGAAGTTGACACAAGGCTGTGAGTAATATTTCACATTTGTTATCATATTGAGTGTAAATTTGCTGAGACATATATAGTGGATATATTGTTCTTCTCTTTTCAGGTGTTTTCATTTTGACGTGGGGTGTGGGGTGGAGGGGTGTGTGCGTTGTCAGCTGGGCCATGAGCTGACTGTAACTATACAGCAATAAGCACACAAAACACACTCATGTGCGCTTTTACTTCTTCTGCTTGCACACCTCAGAGGTTTTTACTCGCAGCATTTAAGGAAGTCAGAGGCCAGTAATTGTATGTTCAAGGTTTTCCAGCAGGGCCAAGATGCAGCTGAAATCCCCCTGCCAGCAGCACGGAGCAGAGCAGCCATTAGACTGCACTGATGCATAAAATCTGTGGGGATCTTTTGGAGGATGTTGAGTGACAGCAGGACAGGAGTGTTGCATGTGCATTTTTACATGCACATAGGGAAACATATGTGTCCACATACAGATGTGCGGGGGCGAGTCTCTCAATGCTATATATAATATCCATCGTTCGTTGTGCCAGCGGCACAGAAAGAATCCGGGATCAGTGGTCTCCAAATCCCCTCTGAGAGGGAATGGACTCAGTTGGTGTGCATGGAGGAAATGTGTATGGTTCAGATATAGAAACTCTCCTCCTGTGAGACCGCTGTTCAGTATATTAGAGTTTGATCTTAAGCTCTTTGGCCTGACTAACACATTGTAGGGCTTGACATGCAATTGTTTATCAACCACAACCTCCCACTCACTGCAGGGGCATTTGGTTTAGTCTTAGATATTTATGTGCACATCATGTAAAGAATATGTTAATGTGTGTGTTTGATGGGGGGGTGGGAGGATGGTTTAAGTAACTTTTAATGTGGCATGGTTATTGGTGCCTGATGGGCTGGTTTGGGTATTTCAGAAACTGCTGATCTAGTGAGTTTTTCCACTTACAGCCCTCTCTAGGGTTTATGGGGAATGGTTCAAATGAGCAGCTCCAGTGAGCGGCAGTTCTCTGGTCAAAATGCCTTGTTTGGTGTAGAAAGTCTACAGTAATTCTAATAACCAGTAGTTGGTACACTCTTAGAAATAATGGTTCCAAAAGGGTCCTTCTATAAGGGCTGAGGTTCTACCTGGAACCATTTGCTTCTGAAAAACCCTTTCCCGAAGAAAGGTTTTTCAAGGGTTCTTGGTAACACTAATGGTGTTAAAGATTCTACCTGGAGCCAAAAAGGGTTCTCCTAAGAGGACAAGCCAAAGAACCTTTCTGGTACTACTTAGCACTTTCAGTTCTAAGAGTGTATGCAGAAGACCAATCTGAATGAACAACATGTAATAGTGGCGAGTTACTGTGTTATCATTGTAGGAAAAGTCAAAAGTGTAATGTTGCTTTTATTTATTTCATAGAATCCCAACTAAGTAGTTGCTCCCCTTCTTATTTTTAGTAACTAATAAACATTATAGGGCTGCCAGTGAACTTCTCTCGGATTCTAAGGGGACGGCAGGAAAAGTTTAAGAACCCTCTGCCATATATGTATGTGAACTCAGCAACCCTAATCCATCCCAGAGGAGTGCTTAGTGAGGGATGCGCTGTTTCTGCAGCATGGCCATCAAGGCCCTAAACGCAGCGGCAATGGCATTTTTACTGATGACTTTTATGGGATGCAGCCAAGCTGCCAATGAGCAGCCTTGACACCAAAATGATGAAACTCTGACATGAAATCAAGACAGTGTCACTGTAGGTGCTGCTATAGTTACTGATGCTGGTGGCTGCAGCAGCAGCAGCAGCGACTGTTAAAGGGAACGCGTGGTAGCTGGATGGATATTATTCATGACAAGAGTGACATTAAAGTATAGTATGTCTAACATTCATATATGATTCCATGTCGATTCATGTTGTTTTTTCCATTCAAGTCCAATTTGATCGCTGTGGTGATGAATATGCACAGCAGGGAGCATTGGACGTGACGGCTTTTAGGTGAGAACCGTATTGTTGTTTTCCTTGCTGCGCTGTTACCAAGCAACAGCTCCAAAAGGTACGAGAGAAACAGCGCTAATAAGCTACCTCATTAGGGACACGGTGCATGGTAGGCCTTACGGTTTGTGTGCTGTCAACTCGGCGGGTTAGACTGGAAACTTCAAAAGACAGTTGCACATGCGGCACGTACTCACAGGAGTGCTCATTTACTTTAGAAATTGGTAAACAATCTATTCTATCAACCCACATTTCTTCCCTAGCTGAAGGTGTACTGGTAGAGCCTACTAATGGGTTATTTCTGTTTTTGTCTGAAGTGGCTCCAGCATTATGACAAAACACATGGCTGTCCTCTCACCAGTGATAATGCAGCACATGAAAGGCTCATTATTCAGAAGTTCATTTGGCTGGGGTTTTCTCCGAGGCTGTGCCAAGCTTTAGACTCCCTCCCTCGATGGTCTCTGCCACGCCTTCCTCTAATCCCTGACCGTACGCACAGGACGGTTAAGGATGACCTTAGCACATCTGTACACAACAGAGCACAGAAAGGTTGTACACTCATGTGCGCACACATACTGTACACACTTTAAAACACATCAGCTCATTAATGCAAACACAGCCCTAGTTAGATCCCTATATGTAATAAATTGGATTAAATTCCACTGGCTAAGCACTGTGATCTCTTAGGGTTAATTAATTTCATTCCATTCTGTCTGTGTGTGTTTTTTTCAAGCTTGAACACATGCTGACACCGTTATTGTGTGGCACCATGCTCGTTGGAGAAGTATAATGGGCTTGTGAAGGAGGGAGAGGAAGTCACAATGTTTGGTATTCCAGCTACAAAGTGGTTTTGATTCTTTCTTCCTTTCTTTCATTAGAGAAGGAAGTACGCTACAGTCTCGAGCTCTAATATGGTGGATCCTTTCCATCCTCGCAGTGTCTTTCCAGTTCTTATCTTCCCTCCAAATGAGAAAACCTGGATGGTGTCTCAGGGCTCCTGTTTCTGCCTGGATGTTATCTCATTTGGTTTTAATATATTTATCCATTCATTATTGTTCCCTTTTTATCAGCCAGCTAATATTGTTCATAATTTGTCCTTATCTCCAACCCTAACAGTCAAATTTGCAATCTGCCTTTGCAGACAGATGGAGAAATGACCCTTCTTCAACCCCTCCTTCCCTAACTCCATTCCTCTCCTCCTCTCGCAACTCCAATGAAACATGACTGACAGCCTGCTGTATAAGTAGTTGTCATAGCAACCTCCCCATCCTTATGACAAGTGTTTTTTCTCTATAGCACTCTCATGCCCTCTGTCACAATATCTCCCTCTCTCCCTCCATCTCCACTTGCAATGACGGAGAAAGAGACAGAGAAGGAAAATTTGAAAACCAGAGACCACCTCAGGCACTTGGTATGCTGCTTTTTTTTTTCTCCACCCCTCACCCTCATTCCCATCATTTCCTCTCTCCCTCTCCTCCCACAGTTGCTTTACCTCATCCTCCCCTCCCCTGACAATGATTTACCAACTCCTGTGGTGCACCTATTTCATCCATCCTGGCTTATCAAGGACTGCAGGCCTGTATGCACAGCAACTTACAGTATGGGCACGTTGTTCTCATTTTCCCACACATTCTCTCGCTCTCTCTCTCATATTCTTTTACTACATCTGTGATTCAGCCGGCTCTCTCTTTCTCTTGCTGCTCAAAACTCTGCCCTATTACTATTCAGTAAGTCTCATTTCACTGTCAAAATCCTCAGCAGTCTGCAGTGTAATCATGGACCATACAGTAATAAGTCTCCAGTGTGCCGGGGCTGTGCAGAGTGTGTATGTGTGTGTGTTTTTATGGACAACTAGATTCTTCAAACTTGTACATTATGTAATAGGAGCATGTGCGTATGCAAAGAATTACAATGGTGTTGTAAGTCATGCGTGAGCCCTAATGGTTATATAGACTACAGCATGAAGATTAGAGATATGAAATATGACTGGTTTAATTTGCTTGTGTGCAGCGACTCAGACACTTCACAAGACGCCAGCGCACTTTCACTGAAATGCTTTTATTGATTAGAGAGAGTTCAAATGGTCCCAGTAATCTTCACTGTGTAGAACCAGACAAGCATTTCATTATTTTTGGAGTTTAATTTCTGAGGCATTTATTGCAAACAAGCATATGTTTAATAACTCTGAGTAAATTAAAACGTGATGGGGGTGAAATTCAGGACAGCAGTGGTGTGTCACAATAAAGCTGGATAATGTGAGAGTGAGCTGTAAATGCATGTCAGTGCCAGCATGCTTCACTATTATCTATCACTTAACTTGCGTGTGGTTATTAGACCCTTAAATTGTTTAGGTGATGGCACTTCTCTTTAAACAATAAAGCACCGAGCTGCTCTCGTCTATGTTCGTTTGGCTCTTTCTTTTGGCTTTTTGCGTAAAAACAACTTAGAATTTCCTTGTCTGCCTTTATATTCATCTACACAGTAGAAGGCACTCACCTTAAGTGTAACAGAAAGGTGACTCAGCTGTTTCTGAAGACTGTAAAAGAGAAAAGAGTCACCCACAACAGCCTTCACTTCTAATCAAGTCCTTTGTGCGTCTGATGGTTCAGTTCACTGAGCTAAAAACATGATTCAATCAGAAGTGTTCTTATCATCTTCCGGCGAGTGAAGCATAAATGGAGCCAAGGTGCACGTATTGTTTGGCTTTACCTGTACAGATAAATCATTTCCTGCAGTTAAGGGTGTCACTTTCCACACATATTGAATACGTGACTGGGCAGGGATTTTATACCACATGTACTGTTTCTGCATTAATGAGGAAACGATGAATGCCACATGAAATGAAAATGATTTGAACTGCAGAGATACAATCAGCGCTTGTGTGCTGTTGCATCTTCTAATTTCATTTTGGATCCCATTTTGGATCAAAGGGGCCAAATGTGGATGCTGCAGGAAGATAAAGGTCTGGATTTCACGCTCTGTTAACAGGCAAACCACACTCAGACAGTTTTTCTACACTTTAGACAGTTATTATTCTGTGAGCAGTAGCTCCGCAGTTAAGTAGAAGAGAAAATAGTAGAAACTAGACACAGTTTTGCAATTGGCAGCATCATGTTAATAAAAGGTATAGTGAAGGCTGGTGACATGCTCATACACTCTATAAACCATATAAGGTTTCTTCGGCTTGTCCTCAAAGGAGAACCCTTTTTGGCTAACTGTTAAAAACCCTTTATACAGGAAAGGGGTTTTAAAAGGGTTCTCTGGATCAAAATGGTTCTTACTGGAACCATTAGTGTTACCCTTTTCGGGAAAGGGTTTTTCCAGAAGCAAATGGTTCCAGTTCACTTAGTTTTGGGTTTTCCTACACTCTTAGAAATACAAGTGCTTAGTAGAACCATATAAGGTTCTTTTTGGCTCCAGGTAGAACCTTTTTGTAAAGGGTAAGGGTTCTCTAGATCAAAATGGTTCTTACTGGAACCATTAGTGTTACCAAGAACCCTTACTTTTTCAGAAGCAAATGGTTCCAGGTAGAACCTCAGCCCTTGTAGAAGGACCCTTTTGGAACCCTTATTTTTAAGAGTGTAACAGACCTCCATCATTACTACTCTCAAGATATTTCAGTAATAAATCTTGTGCCCTTTCTTAATCTATAAAAAATTAGCCCACAAAAATCTGCACTACATACATTATATATTAATCTAGAATATAGAATGTAAACATGCAACTTGACTGATTGATGGCTCATATCAAGGCAGTAATTCTAGTCATTCTGTAGTCTGCACAGTACATATATTAATGTTAAGAATAGCTGCCCAGTCAATTCACTGTAGTTAGGAGATAGTTAGTGTCAGATCAGTTATCTTTAACCGTCTGTGTCAGGGTGGCAAAGGGTATCGTACACATGTCATTTTGACTCATTTCTTTGCACCCATGTCTGCAATCTGTTTTCGCCCCGGCCGTGCTATATAGTGCTGTAGATAAATAAGATTATGTTTCTATTGGTGATGAACATGGGACCTGAATTCCCGAGGTAGCATTTTTTAGTTGAGAGCTGCCACAGCACAATCTCGGATTGTGGAACAAGATCTCCTTGATGATCTGTTTTCATGCATGGTTAGCTTGTTTTCAAAGCACATTCATAACACGCACTAAATCTCTCTCTCAGCCACAGATGCTGAACTCTGAGTAAATGCCACTGCTGTAAATAAAATTATACCATGACACTTTAAAAAAAAAATGTTGGTAAACAAATTTTAAGATATTATTTTAAACACACACACGTTGACCGTGACATTGATGTGTCAGGTGTTTTTTTCTGATTTACTATTATTCCAATGATTCTGTTATACTTGCAGTCCTATAAATATTTTCTCATTTAGCTGGAGGTGACTTACCAGTTCGTAGTCTTTCAGCTGAAGGATGGATGTGCTATCATATATTACAACATGCCATGTGTGGGCTGTTTATCATGTAATCGCCAGAGTGCAGCTCATATGAAATTGATGAAGGTCATGCATTAATTCCAAACTTGTCAGACCCCATCATCTACTTGAACATGGCAGTTAGAGCCAAAGTATGGGAACGCAGAGGACGAGTGTGGTTGCACAGAGGCTGTTCTGTGTAACTCTCTAACTGTATATGAGATGTGTGGTAGTAGCATTAGAGAAATTTGTGCAGTCGACCCCCCCTCACCCCCCATCTCCTGGGCTCATCTCCCACATCCTACATCAGAATTTATATTCTCCCTCCAGCAAAAGGAAGGACCATCTTGGCCTTTCATTTTCCAGTTCAGGGCTTTCCTTTTTTTGCAGATAAATGCTCTCCAATCCACCCTGACAGATGTCACATTGCATCACTTCCATTTTGATACATTGCCTCTGATCCTGCCACTTGCAATAAGGAGCCTGCACTGTGGAAGACCCTCCCTAGACAACCCTCTCTGACATGGGTGATTATTTTAAAGGTGGATTATTGGTGGCGGAGCCCGAGCTGGGCGTCATGTACGCATAAACTCGCCGCTGTGCTCTCCTGTTGCAGAAAATGTGGGTGTCATCGTGCGTCTGGGTCAGGAAACGACAGCAACACGACATATACTCAGTAGTCATCACAGGTCACCCTGACACTATGCGGTACCTCTGGCAGCGATTTATGCCACTCTGCAATTCACGACAGTGGTTGACAGTCCTGTCTCTCACTCACTCAGTCTCTCCGCTGTGACTACGCGGGTCAGAGTTGGAGAAACATTCTGCACAAAAGGGAAGGTTTTAATGCTTCTGCTGCCAACCCGGAGACACAGTGCACAGTAGCATTAATCATACAAGGCCAGAGCACATCAGTAAACACAGTGTGACAGGTCAAGGTAAAGATCAGATCCCACAGCATTTAACAGGATTCAATAGCATACAGGCTATCTATTGAAAAGTCAGCGTTATTCATAGCGTGTCTCGCAGCCTTTGCTGCTCACAGGAGAGACACGCCATTGTTCGCCGAGGAGCACACTGAAATATTTCTCCGGCTACACAAAAAAACACTGGATCAGCAGCAATTAGTAGAGTAAGAGAGAGATAAAGAGAGGGAAGGAGGGAGGCAGTTGGGGGGGGAAAAATGAAAAGGGTAAAAATGTAGAATCAGCGAGAGAAGAGGAAGAGGAGAAAGGAGAAAGGGGAGACAGATAAATAGAGAGAGAGACTAAGGGAGACAGTAAGTAAAAGAGTGAGTGAGAGAGTGAGTTTCTAGCCAGTGTGTAGGAGGTTGGTGCTATTGCCTCAAGCCCCTGGTGCTTTTAAACGACCAAAGTCTCTCTCATTGTCTTTCCTCTCTCTTTCTCTGTGTGTGTGTCACCTCTTTATTACTCTTCTTTGCTCTTTCCCTGCAGCTCCTGACCGCTCACTTACTCCCAGCAGCTACAGTATACTGTATATGCCCATATGGGAGAGAACCCGCTTATACTGGAGATTAAAATGATCAGTCTTGGAGAAGTGATAATACAATGTGACTGAAATTCAAGCAGCTCAACAGACTATTGCTCTACTGTAGCGCGGCAACCCGTAAATCAATTCCATATCTGTGTCAGAAGTCAAAGTAATTGCACTCAAAGTTTTAATTCATGTTTTCATTTCTTTTGTTTGTTCCAGAAGACAGGAAGTTGTTTGTCGGGATGCTGAACAAACAACAGACCGAGGAGGATGTTTACCGCCTTTTTGAACCCTATGGAGTCATCGAGGAGTGTACGGTCCTAAGAGGCCCTGACGGGAATAGCAAAGGTAGGAGCCATGATACACATGTCATCATTATTTAGGTCACTGACAGAGAACTGACAGTGTGTCTGAGCGTCCACGACAGCTGTGGCTACATGAAATATATGTGACGCATGCATCAGAGGTGGGTCTATTTGGATTTTCCAAATGTCCTCATAGCTGTAGGGAATAACTTTTAAATATAAACAAATGTCTGGTACATAAAATATGTAGACAAATAAGTGCAGTTTACATCTTGGTAACAAAAGTCACACACTGGAGCTTTAATGCTGCACATTTTGATGTGTATATATAAAGTATAATTGGTTTATTAGACATGTTTGGCAGAGGCAGAGAAATTATTGTATTTTTGTGGAAATTATTATTCAGAATAAACAGTCCTTTAAAAGAGGATATTTTGACAGGATGATTAAAGACAGATATGGAGGTTTGGCTACATGGAGTGGTCATTTATAATAATCCAAAGATGGGTTCAAAACATTACATTATTGCTCAGTTAAGCATATCCACAGCCTCAATCTCAAACATTCAGTCTTGTTTCAGTGAAAAACTGTATATTCATATACTGTATGTTACAAAACCATGATTTTTATTCTGTTTCTGTGTGAGGCTTAATGTGAAATATGTGTTATATGATTGTAAAGAATGCCTGGACTGTATCTCGGGTACTTTAGTGTTGCTGCTATCAGGCAGGCCATAATACAAGCCAAAAAACGTTTGAAAACATCAATTCCCTCTGAAGAGCAGCAAAAAGCAAAGTGATTAGTAAGAATAGAGGCATCCCTCTTTATAGATCTGCAGTGTCAACATCAGACTCCACTTATTATCATTATGTTTACCTCTCTTTCAGCTTGTGGTGTTTGTATTAGTTGCTTATTTGAGTGTGCGTGCTGTGAAACCAAAATAAAATAAATATCCATATTCTCCTCAAAGGGTGTTTTCACACCTAGTAGACTGCTTCGTTGGTCTGCCTCTGATAGAATTTAGAAACATTTTTCAAACGCATTACAAACCAGTGGACAGTGGAGTCATGTGGACCGGCATTTTCTTCACATATTGGTCACACATGTAGGGCTGGTAAAATGACCAATCCTGTGCAATTCTACATCATGAAACATTTGCAGGTTAATGTTCTGCCCTGCTGCTCTGGGGAAAAGCTGCGCACCAAAGGCCGGCAGGTGGCCGATGGGATGATGGAGAGTGCAGCTACAGCCTCTGTGGATTTTTTTTATCCATATTCCCTAGTGAGCAGCTGAGAGAACCTGGAGGAGATCCACTGATAGGCATAACAGAGTCCAGAGGACTAATGCTGATCCTTCAGATCTGGGCGGTCTCAACTCTTCATCCTCCTCAGGTAGATTAGCACATTTAGGCCTGATGCTTTAGGCTAGCATCGTCACCAGTGCCAACTTGTTGCTGTTTCTCAGCTGCGAGTCTAGGGATTTTGCGGTGCTCTCTGGTGATATCTGTGTTTTAATAACCTGCGAATGAAGAAGAGTTTTGACCTCTCAGACCCACATAATAGATGCAGTTCCATCTACCAGCGGTTCTCATCCCAGTTCTCCCCTCTCCACACTGTGGATGAGAACACTGAGGCTGTAGCTGTAAATGCTCCACTAACACTTGTGATGAATTGCATCATACCTCACATGCAAGCAATCCAAGACCTCTGATTTTAAGCAGACCAGAGGCCAGTCCCTTAGTTTGCACCAGGCGCCTGGGACTGAAGTTTACACTGACCCAAATGAAACATTTTTTTTAGTATTCAATTATTCCACTGGGCGTGAAATGTCATTGAAAAAAATGAAGGCTTGACTCACAACACAAACAAAGTGCATCTGACATTGCACAATCTAAACAGGAGCATTGCAGTTTTGTTTTATTCCCAGTAGCAATCAGTAGTTTTCCCACAGTAATGGCAGATGGTAGAACAACCACAGTAACTGTGAAAACACTAGCTGCATAAAGAAAGTGCTCTGTTGTCACAGGAGGTAACAAAAAAAAGAGGCAAAGATGGAGAGTGATATGAGTGTGAAACAAGTGAAAAGGTCAGACTTGATCGGGCTCAAAACAGCTTTTGCTGCCAGATCCGTAACAGAACAGAACATGGCTACTTAATCATTTACATTCTATGAATGCGTTATACTCTGCCGTTATAAAAACACTGAGATTAAAGTTTAATAAAGCAGTGAACCCCTTTTCCTGACACCAACCCTTACTCCAGTTAATTTTTCTTGATATGATAAACATATTTTATCAAGAAATTCCATGTGTACGTATGAGAACATAAATTCTCCTCTCTCATATTGTCAAGAAGGTACATTTAGGTAGGGAGGAGTTCATAGGTCGTCTGTTTCTACTTAAAATACAGCTATATTACTCCAGTAACATATAGCAGAATATGTTATGCCATTTACTCATTGTAAAGGCTTAGGTTCAGGCAATACATTATGCACCAATTATTCTATCAGGAGTTACATATCCAATTATAACAGCATATAGTTAGTACTACAGTAGTAAAGTCCTCATGCAAAACTCCAGCTGTTTTCTATCCACAGCTCAACAGTAGGTCATGCTTTGACAGCTGAATGGCCATCTTGACTTCCTAGTGTCCACAGGGGTAAAGCCCATTAAGAAGCGAATAATGGCAGGGCGGCTGGTTAAAGCAGAATTGAAGATAAGAAGAATAAAGAGTAAAGGATTAAATAAGAGTTAAAAAAAAAAAATATATATATATATATATATATATATATATATATATAAAATGAAATAAAATTTGGTGAAATAGGGTATAATTATAATAGGAGATAGAGGATATTACTGGTGCCTCACTGCAACAGAGCCACCGTCACTTTTTATGGCGACACTCTTATTACCAGTCACAATCTGATTCAATTCAGATTCATTACAGATCAAATTTGACGGTTCACAATCATAACGACAAGTGTCTTGCATCTGCGCGTGTCTGACCTCTTGAAAAGGGACACAGGCAAAAGATAACTTTATCAACAACTGCAGAAAACATCATATTTGCAAGACCATGCACTAGTTACAGAAAGACAGGCAAGATTGTTTCATCAGGCCCTTTCAGGGAATCATCTGGCTTAAGCTATATACAGTATATATACAAAAATATAATTCTGACATCAGTGTTGTCACTGGTTATGTAGTCAATAAAATGATTGTGATTATTATGATTCATGATTGGACCTTAGTTAGGTCTACAGCTGGAGGACAAAGCATCATTGTATTCTTGAACATTTGTTTATCACTATCTTTAAATCAGTTCAGGCAGGATGAAGCTGAAGTATGAGAGTGCACATAATTCATATATTTTCAATTTACAAAAGGCTACAGCTTTGAATCAAAATATAATATATCTTTCATAATGTCCATATAATCTATTTCCAGTACTTCCAGCACGAGCTTTACTCCAGTAAATAATTCAAGATGTAATGTGTGACAGCACTATGCACTTTGTAAACCCATAACGGCCATCTTCAACCTTTCACTTTATCAACCACTGACAGTAACCCTGCAGGACATCGCTGATAAGAGCGGTTGCTCTGTGGTTGTTTTGACTTTATTTGTCATATTCGCAAACAATGAACAGAGCGTGCTCTTGTGGAGACAATAAACTTTACTGCATTCTCAAACGGGTGGTTTTCTACCTGAAAAACATGGAGTATAGCCAGTTTGGCTAGTATTTAATATGCACAGACAGGCATGTGGTGCTAAATAGCATGCTTTTCTGCTTCATCAGTGCAATGTTTAGCCTGAAGCTTCTGCCTGCTTGTCTGCCTGCCTAATGCCCTGAGTGGGGCAGCCTGCTGTGCAATGAGAGCCTCTTACTGCACAGTGATTTCTGTGGTGTCAAATATAATTCAACATCCTTTATTAATATATGGCAGGCTTTTAACTTTACTCGAGTTGAATGCATTTACTGTATACGGTGTGTGTGTGTGTGTCTCTTCTCTTTCAGGTTGCGCCTTCGTCAAGTTCTCCACACACACTGAGGCTCAGTCTGCAATCAGTGCCCTCCACGGCAGCCAGACCATGCCAGTAAGTACCGCTCTCTCCCTCCAACTTTAAAACACAAAAAAAATGCAAGCACACACACGTACACACACACACACACACACACACACACATGTACACACACACACACACGTACACACACGCACACACGCACACACACACACATACACACACACACGTCACATTCAAGGCTGATTCAGAGAGTAAAGGGAAGGCAGCTATTGCAGGCCCTTGAGAACAGATGATTTTGTTAGTTCAGAGCAATCACAGTTATGTGACAAACCCCTTACTTTATTTGATTGGCTAAGTAAGAGACACTGCAAAAAAAAAGCCCAAACTAAAAAATTGGAAAAAGCACTTATTGCTCTCAGCAACTGAGCTGTAGATACTTATTGTAGTTTCTCAGTTCTGCCCAGCACCCAGTGTTTATTTACTGTGCACACTTTCTGTATAGCCACAAACTTGTCCAAACGCCACAGGCTTGTTTCTGTTTGGTTTGGTGGTGTAGAACCCCCCCCCCCCCGTCCTTTTTCAAGTCACTTAAAAGATCCCTGGCAACATCCTTTGTATACACAATGTCTATTATGTATGTCTCTTGTGCTTTAAACTTCGTGCAACCATCCTCATTAATATCTAACATTTTTGCAAACAGATACAACCAGACTGACTCTTTAATTATAACATGGTACTTTACTTTACTGGATCTGATTTCCCCGTAATTGAATTTTGGACGAGTCATCAATCAGTAGTTCTGCTTGCATAATCCATGAATATAACTTGAGTGTGAGATTACATTTGCGTGTTATGTAAGCACCGCGTGTCCTCTGAATTCTCTCTGTATTGGATTTACTATGAGCACAGACGATGTAATGTATCTTGTGTTCTAACACAGACCCCGTATACTGAAAGGTGTCAAAATAAAAGCTCCTTACTTAAAAAGTATTCTCTGTGACATCCGAAGGGCTGGAATGAAAGTCACTTCCCATATTATTCATTGGCCTGAAGTATCCTCTGCTTTTATCCTCGTTTTTGTCACAGAGAAGCAGGGATGAACCTGATCTCTTGCCCATGTTATCGCACAGGTGTTCTGTTTCACTGTAGGATTTTATTATTAATGGTTGCCAAAGTGTCGCTCAAGAGAGGGGATGCAGAGCAGAGCACTAGAAACCAGCTGTGACATTTTGGCACAATGTCCGAGTCAATCTAAGTGCAAATGACTGCAGGTCAGTGTGAAAGAATCTGGACGTCCATTCTCCATAGATAGCCTCCTTCTCTAATGCTCCATCCCATCTCTACTAGCTCTCTTCTAGTGCAAGTCTCTTTTTGGCAGGATATTAGGCAATAGACTTGTTTACTTCACCTTTCACCACATTGGTTGCTGAATTATTCATCTAAGCAGGGGGCCAAAGGGAAGGGAGGAGGGAGAGTTGGGGCGGGAGTGAAGGATGAAGATGGGAGGGGGGAGGGCAGAGGGAGAATGAGTGAATTGACAGGATTTATGCCTCCTGCTCTGGTAAACTGATTATAGAAATCTGATCAGCATCTCATATCCTGTGGCTCCTGGAGGAGAGGGCACACTGTGCCTGCTTTGCCGACATTAACGGACCGACAGTTGACCATTAGGCCTCAGCAGGACAAGGCTTCCCAGAGCACTGAGTCAATCAGTGGAGCAGAGATCCTGGAAAAAGCCTTGGCCCAAACATCCTATGTGTCTGCTCAACACATGTTGACCAAAGCGGGGTCATCTTTCACTACTGTCTCCAGCTAGTATGCATTAGGGTTCACACTTGAATATGTATGCAGTGTGTGACGGCGGCAGAACTGCTCTGCCGTAAAAAAATATATATACTCTTTAAATGCTCCTCTTTACTGAAATAAATGCCAGGACTCCATTGGCATCCATTGGAACTGGCATCATAGTGTTAAAAACAATTAATGGATTTAAGGAACTGAAAAGGTTCAGTGCTTTTACTTTGAAAGAGGTGTTGTGGGTGTAGTGTCACATTTGTGACAGATGTAGAGGCTGGAACTGTGAGAAAAAGATCATTTAATTTAAATGTAAATCTTTTTGCTGAAGACATATGTTGCTCAGTCAAGATTTGTGCCTAAAATAAAAGTGAATTGTCCGAGTCAGATCCAGCTCTATAAGCAATCACCACATTCCTACTTCTGTAAGGCAAGTAGAAGCAATTCATTGTTTGTGCATATTTACTGCCCGACCAATGGCTGTGGCTGCTTATATGGACGACCATGAGCCCTGCCAGTAGCATTGCTAGCTGAAGCATTGAAGTGCAGTAAATATTAACTGTGCGACTAACTACTGCAGATATGATAGATCTGCTGCCAATCCTCCAAAATGTGAACGATGACTTGTCAGAGGTTATGAATATATATATATATATATATATGTGTGTGTGTGTGTGTGTGTGTGTGTGTGTGTGTGTGTGTGTGTGTGTGTGTGAAAAAAGCATGTGTGCAAATCCATAAACATCTACAAACCGAAGCACTTTGTGGGTAGCACATTTGCATTCCGAGAATACACACATGTGCACGTGTATGTGCGCGCGTGCAGACACACACTCACACAGCGCATATCTCCCCTCACTGTTTGACTGTCACATTCTCGTACAGCCACAGGCGAGGGTCAAAGGCTTCCTGACTGATCTTATTTTCCAGCTCACAGGACTTGAGCTGCATACATTTGTGTTATTCATGTAGAGGGCAGTGGGCATTTTGTATGTGTGACTCGGGAAGGAGTGAGGAAATCTGCATGGAAAGTGCGCACATATGTGGAGCGTGTGTACATTAGTGACGGTCAGCGCATACTAAGATATACTTAACGTATGTGCACCATGAACAGGAAAGCATATACTTTAATGCAATTCATCTCTGTATGTTTGCGAAGAAAATAAAGTAAATGATTATTTGATATTTGGTATATAGATCATTTACAAAGTTGTAATGTCAGCGCATGAAGGATGATGCAAGAGTGCAAGTGTATGAATTATATAAGTGCATCAGCAGGTCACACATAAGGCCTTGGCTGGATCTCCATCTACACTAGCAAATCATTTTCTAAGCATCCAGACCCCCCATATTCCATACAGACCATTTCTCAGCCTCCTTTAGCTACGGCACACACACACACACACACACACACACACACACACACACACACACACACACACACACACACACACACACACACACACACACACACACACACACACAAACACAAACACACACACACACACACACACACACACACGGTTATGGGTATGAGTGGCTCAATTAAACATTTAAACGCTAGAGCTGTACAGCAAATTGCTGGGATTCGGCAAAACCGTGTAGGCACTAAGTCCCGGGACAGAATTATGCAGAGACGAGGGGGATGCAGGTCAAGTCCACAGCTCCGTGGTGATTATTTTTTCCACTCCATACCCGCATCAGTTCAGCCTGAGTTTGAGGCTGTTTCAGCTGACACAGGGACTGAGATAGAAACACTGGAGCTGGATGATGGAAGGATAAGAGCAGAACAAAGGAAAGCAAATGAGGTAAAGTTTGCACAAGAGAGAGCATGATGATTGAGAGCGCAGTAGAGTAGTAAAGGGCAAAAAAAAGCATCCAAATGTAATTCCCCAGCTGCTGCATCTTCTCCATTACTTCAAAGAGTGAACATGCACATGAGCATGCTGTGAGTGCCAGGATTTAACACTCAACAAGATGCATTGTTTTAATGTATCAGATCTGCTTGCTTCTGCCTTAAATAATAATAATAAAATGAAAGAGCGGGAAGTCAAACAATCCGTGTATTGTGTAAAATCGTGTTTCAGTTATCATCTCATTTTGTATGCAGTGAGATGTAGAGGTTTAATGTCCACAAAGACCATCCGTTGGTGTGTTTCTACACATTAAACAATGCCGTGCATTTATATTTTTAACCTCGTATTTATTTAAGATCTGTCATTTCTCCTACTGTTTTCCACATAAGAAATTTACATTCTAATAACCTAATATATCGTAGTCATACGTTATTGTACGAGCCAAGCTCACGGAGGATGTGCATTTATATGATTTCAATGGGTATTTGGGGTGGAGCAATGGGTGGTAATGGCTTATTATAATACAGCAATAAGCAAAGCAAGGGCATGAAATAGTGGCTATACGTTTATAGAAGTTGAATACTGTAGCTCCACTGTCTTCACTGTTCATGTGTTACTTGGGGCACAATAAAGGCGTAATACATTTTTAATGATAATTTGGCATGTGTTGTGTAACAAACATGAAACTCACCCAAAGCCTCAAAGGAAATGATAAGCAGCACGTGCCATGCACTTGTGTGGTTGAGAGAGACACTGTGGTCAAGATTTTGGACTGTAATCATATCAAATTTTAGTGTGTGGATTGAAGATAATTCCATATGTTGTGGAGAAAGGTGTTGCACAAGTGGCAGTACATTTGTTGCTCTTTTTTAGTTTAGTTTATTCCACCACAGTTTAATAATGACCAAAACTAAATATAAATTGAAGTAAACAGAGCCAGTGCAATGTACAGAGAACACTGTCAATTCACTATTTCCCCCTGAAAGCCATATTTTGTCACAATACAGGCAGGTACAGTTAAGCCCAGCTGTGCTGTTGACATCAGCAAAAATGCTGCCGTTCCAACTGCAAACACACATCTCCTGTCCTTGTGAATCTGAACTCTTCCAACCTGAACTTGCTCACTTCAGATTCCCAAGCACTGAAGTCTGAGTTTGACTTTGGCATGCTCTGTACTCATAAAAATGCCTTTTTATGTTTAGTTTAAGAAGTATGGAATTCATAGCAGGGTTTGCATCATTGTCTCATTTATTTATTTGAAGTGTGGAGTGCTACATGACTACACACCAACCCTCCTTGGCAATGAGAAGTAACTGTAAAGAAGCAGCCTTTCCTCACGCGGCTCTGAATCTCTGTAGTGCCATTTTATCCTCTCTGTTTAACTCCCCTACCTTCAGTGGCTCTCTAGGTAGCAGGGGGCCTCCTGGCAGGGGGATTCAGCTCACCCTTGGCAGCTTAAAATTTTAATGAGACTTACACTTCATCCTTTTCTCTCTCTATAGCATTGTAGATCATCCTCACTGATATTCTGGCAAGCCTAAAAGCTAGGAGATAAACACATGTGGCAACCGATGCTTAGCCGACAAGCCATATGATTCAGGTGTACGGAGGAAAAACAGCAGGAGGGCAAACTCCCTGTATGGAGGAAATCTTTGCAGAGCGTGTGGTGTACATTCAGGAATATGAAAGAGAATAACACGAGGCTCTTATATAAACAGACAGGTCAATTCACCGCAAGCCATGTCTGCATGATTCAAGGAGACACTCTCCAGTCTAGGTCTAAATTGAAAATAGCTTTATTGTAAAGTTCCAGCTTTGAGTGCTCAGATTATAAATATTTGACCTGTCTAAAAATTAGAGAAGCAGATCAGGAACATTGTGAGGGAGTTAAAATGTGCAGTGTGTGCTCGCACATCTCTGTATTCTGGTGCTGCGCTGGCCCTGTCCTGGACTCTTCCAAAGATTAACCTCATAATAAACTTAATGATGCAGATAGTAAAATGCTGTACAGTCACAACAGACAAACCCTAAACATGCGACTGTGCCAAGTTTAACCTTGATGTGTCTATGCATACTTTAAATAAATGAGGTGATGCTGACAAGAGAGCAGCAGGGAGTGTATCCTTTCTCGAGCCTCTTTCACACAAAAATGCGTGGGTATCTGGGATTTTTGGGACCTGTGTGAACCTGCTACAAAAAAGGTGATTAACACCATTTTCTATTACCAGTGGCTGTTATGCCCTGTGGTGTTTTTGTCACCCCTGCTTCATCCGTGCATGAAATGTGGCATCACAGGAAGAAGAATTCAACAACAGTGGAGCTCAGTGTCAGTGTTGCAGTCGTTAGTATTTTTATCTTTGACTTGGGGTCCCCAAAACTCCACAGCAAGTGAATGGTTTTAGGTCGCTAATAAACTGAACTGTAAGGTGAAATACAAAATATTGAGTGCTTCTTCAAGTTGCAAAAAGTAGTTTGCTTAAAACATTCATTGCTAACGACTGGAAGATTAACAAAAACATTTTTGTTTGCACCAGTGGGATTTGGGTATCGCATAATGTACTATCTTGTGTTTCTATTGTATTCTTGTACAGTAAGAAGAAATAGTCGCTCAGCTGGCCAGGCATACAAATGTCAGGGATCTTGATGGTCTGACAATTTCTCTGTCAGCCAGTTCGCCGAACACCTAGTCAAATAACTCACTCCCCAGTCAATCACTTGTCTAACTATACAATCAGCCATATAGTCAGACAGCTGACCTAACCAACTGGCCATGCACCTACAACCCTTCAACCCAGCAAGCAAGGAGGAAAGAGCCAGAGGGAATATTGAGTAAAATGTAGAGAGGGGGGAAGGGAAGAGGATAAAATCTTCATGCTTAAGTTGAATCCCAAAGTCCCTCATGTAAATATATTTATATATAATATATATATATGTACATAAAATTACATTTGTCTTTTATTCAGCCTTGTTCACAGTTCAGTCCAACCCCTGCCAGGTTTCCCACAGGCCCGAACAGACCAAGACATACCGCCTACCCCCCAACTTCCATTCGCAGCATTTCTCCACAGTCGCCACTGATATTGACAATTTTGCATCAATTTCAAGGGGCCTCTTATCGTGACTGACACACAACCTTTCTACACTGTCAGATCAGAGTAATATTTCGGCCTTTTACGTGGATCGATTGGCCAGTTTGGGGCCACAGAGGGGAGGAACGGCTGAGCGCACAAAAGGTCAACTGTAGCGCTAAATCATTTGAAGATTCTTAATGAAGGGAGAGTGGCGCACACACACCTGCTGGTTTCAATATTGGGCTGCAGTAAAGAGGTAATGGTGTTGATAACGGGATGGATCGCCACGGATTGAAGAAGTGGGAGGCTAAATCTGAAGATGGACAAAATGAGGAAAATTGGCCCTGGCAAAAAACGACAATCATAGCTCTTATCTCAAATCACTGGACATTGCACATCATTGAACCCAAACTGTAGGAGACATCACCAATGTTACGTATTTGGTCTGTTGTGAAAGGGGGAAACCTGGAATTTAAAGTATTTATGTCAAGCACAGCAAGGATGCTTTAACCCAAGAGACTTTATATTACACTGATTGAGAGAATGACCCATGAAGCTGTTACCAACAAGTAGAATTTCCCACTGGCCATTTGCTGGATAATAAAGGAGGCATTTCCTCTTCAACAATACAAGTGTGCACCATTGCTTTACTTTGAATAAAAAATAAAGAAATCTCAAATGCAATTAGAGGAGTTTGCTACGTATTGATGCTAACAGTCGTTAATGAACACAGCATTCTAAGAAATCAGAAATAATAATGAATAATATTATGCAAATTACAACACTCACATACACATAATATTCCATGAAGTGATTCCAATAATTTTTTTAATAATAAGGACTATTCATTCTTTTGATTCACTGCATAACTGTTAATGTCAAAGGTGCTTTCAGTAAAGAGAGGTGAACTTTCCATGCTGTCTTTCCTCTGATTTCCCCATTCTCTCTCTACTCCCTCAGGGCGCTTCCTCCAGCTTGGTGGTCAAGTTTGCCGACACAGACAAGGAGCGCACCATCAGACGTATGCAGCAAATGGTCGGGCAGTTTGGCATCTTCAACCCAGCCATCGCCCTCCCCTTCAGCACCTACAGCTCTTACGCACATGCGGTGAGTTGGAAATGGCTTACGTAGCTCAAACAGCAGAATGATCATTGTCAATTGGGTACATATTTAATAATTGATCAGATACACTATGCATGAGACATACAAATTAAATTGCTATTGGTGTAAGAAACTGATTAGTGTATAGCTGTTGATTATTTGCTATCCAAGTTGTTCAATTAAACATAATGGCAATTATTTCCTCTATAGTGTCACATATTTATCACAGTTGCTAGAAATCAAACCACACTGGATAATGACTTTGATTTATCAATATTTAGAAACACATTCAAAAGAGCGCTGTCTCTACTAGACACACAGCACAGATTGTTGCTTCATTTTTCTGCAAGGAAAATGTATGCCATCAGAATCATGTGTCTTTTGTGACGTGTAATACTTAATGTTGTAGTTGGACCAACAGGATTCACATCACACACAGGTCATTTTCTCTGTTTAGATGGAATGATCATCACATAACGTCTTCTGAAATCTGTAGTTCATAACCCTTCCAGCAATTCCAGAGTTTGTTTTTTTGTGTTGTGACCTCCGATTAGTACAGATTGTCATAAGTGAAACAGTTATCCCACTCTTAGAAATAAGGGTTCCAAAAGGTTCTACCTGGAACCATTTGCACCCTTTCCGAAGAAAGGTTTTTTCGAGGGTTCTTGGTAACAGTAATGGTTCCAGTAAGAACCATTTTGATCCAGAGAACCCTTTAAAACTACTTTCCTGAATAAAGGGGGTTCTTGGTGGAATCCTCCGAAAGGGTTCTAGGTAGAACCTTTATAAAAAGGTTCTACCTGAAGCCAAAAAGGGTTCTCCCATGAGGACAAGCCGAAAAACCTTATTTGGTTCTACTTCACTTTTATTTCTAAGAGTGCACAACCACTCTCTATTCCTGTCCTGTTAAGCAGTGCTTCCCCGGCACGCCATTATATTTCCTCCACACGTAGGCACAAGTCTTTACAGTAGTTAGCTACTACCCTCCAACCCCTTCATCAGCTTCCCTTTGCCCTCCAACCCCCGCCTACTATACCCCCTCCCCCTCAGGGCATGGCACTATGCACACAGCAGACCCCCGGCTCTTTGATGAGTTCAGACAGCCTATGCGCCCCCTCTTCCCTATGTCGCACTGATTCTGTAGCCTCCTGCTATCCCTCCTCCTCCGCCTGTCCCTCCCTCTGGGCCAAAGTTCCACAGTTGACTCAGATTATTCCATGGGCAACTTATGTGCTCAGAAACTCTCTCCTTCACTGCTGAGGCAGAACACACATATGCACAGTCCACTAGCATTGAGATCGAAATCTTGGCCTCTGTGGCAACACACGTACAGGAAATACACATATGCAGTATTTATAGTGTTTATTTACAGAGATGGAGAAACACAATTTCCCCCCTCTGCACTTGGTTGGATGTAAAACTTTTTCGCAGCTTCTAAATGCCAGGATTAATTGTTGATGTTCGCGAGGTCTTTGGGGCTTATCCATTTGCCTCATTTTCATATCACAGCCATGGTACCCAGTGTGCAATGTGCAAATTGACCATCCCTGAGTAATTGTGAGGCCATCTCTCCTGCTCGCTCTCTCTCTAGTAAAACTCCCACCTTCATTATCATTCATGAAATGCAGCCCTTTTCCCAGGAAACGTGGAGAAATGTAAATGTTTAAGGGGTGTTGGAGGCAGTGATGGTCTGCGGAAAGACCATTGTACCATGCTCAGGTTGGCCATGACTCATATTTACTGTGGCAGAGGCCCGTGTCGACTCATACAGAGGCACACAAGCGTGCTCACACACATCATGGACTCGACTGTTTTTTTTTTCTCTCTCACTTTCTCTCCGTCCTGTCTCTCTTATGTACAATATGACAAAGAGCAGGATGATGGAATCGGAAATTGAGATTCCGAGTGAAAGTAACAAGGATACGGGAGGATACTTCAGCATTAGAAAGAATCAATTACCATTAAATCCAGAGGAGAAATTGCACATATGTAGTTTCTTGACAATTAGCTTATACAGCATGAATGATGGTAGTGAAGGTCAAACTCTCTCACGTTATGGATGCCATGTGCCGGCATTCAATGAATTCAGCAAAATAAAGCAAGCAACTCAGAGGAAAGGCAACCTTGGATATAAACTCAATCCAAGTTTTGAATAAAGTAATGAGTTATATTCATAAGAGCCAGTAATGAATTATCACCAAGGGTTATTTTCAAACTTATTTAATTCATCTGAATACTGGTTCGGACTACTAGCTTTGTTATAATATGGAATATTAATCTTTAATCTGAGTGTCCAGCTTGTGCAGTGGCTACGGTCACATTACAGTCATTGGCACTGGCTACATGAACATGATGTGCAGTGTTGATTCCCTTGTAGCCACCAGGAATATTGCTGAAGTGATACAATGAATGTTTCTGTATGGCAAGATAAACTACACACATTCCCTCAAGACGCAAAACCTGCAGTGACAGAAAAAGGACTTTATCTCCAAAGACACACTACATGTTCGCCTACTCTTCATATACACGGGCCAAGAGAAGAGGAGGTGGCGTAGTATAGAATACAGACTTGGGGAGAGGTGGTATATATAGCTATAACCAGAGCATACAGTAAATGGTAAATTCAAAGAGCTACCTCTCCACTACAGCAGCCGATAGGATTATAGAGTTGAGCTGACAGCCAGTAAATTGGATTTTAGGAGAAGGAGGGGGCTATGAACACAAATTGGAGGGGTACAACACTGACAACATATGCCAAAAATGAGAAATGTGCCATTTTCACGACAGACACAGACACCGGTGTGCTCTGACAGCGTACATCCTATTTGCAAAAAGGTGATTTCATAAAACACAAGCCACAGAAGAAAGACACGGTGAGAGAGAGAGAGATAGATAGAGAAAGATCCATGTTTCATCCCAGTGTTTGTGGTGAGTGATAATACTGTAGTTCCCCCCATTAATCACTGAATGCAAGTAATAAAACCAGATTTTATTACCGCTTGGAAATGTTCCCTTTAAGACACAAACGCGGGGTTTGTACATTCGATTCAAGCCACTTCTCTCACTTCTCTCGTCTCCTTGTAAAGACAGCCATTTTAGCTTGACTTGGTCTCCTCATGTGGGAAACCAACACGTTTGTGTCGGAGAGGACAGCAGAGGTAAAACTGCTACAGCTCCTTGGCCCATTCTTGCCTCTCTAAAAGATGCTGTTGGCTGCGTGTGCGACAGATAAATGAGAGGAGAGAAAATGGTTTAACTTGGTGCTAATAGTGACAGTGTGTGGGTGGATGAGAGGGAAGATGATGACTGTAAACTCACATTAGGAAACATCTCCCCCTGTTGGAGGGACTTGCATTCCAACCGTTTGCACAGCCCTTTGCGAGAAATGATGGGAACAGATGACTGCATCATTTGGCTGCACAACAAACCGCTCACCATCATGCGATGTGATGTGTGTGACCTGGTTTCGCTCTCTTATACTTGCGAGGATTAGCTCCTGACTGTGTCCACACACAGATGCACACACATAACAAAGTGCACCAGAGATGAAAAATATAGCCTTGTTTGCATTAGGGGTTACAAATGAGGCCCTTGAGCTTCTGTCTTCAGTCTTTTAGTTCACCACAGTGACCCACTCTCTCTTTCTTTCTCTCACTGTCATTTTTCCATCCCTTTGCTCTCTCTCTCTCTTTACCTATCTTGCTGTCCCTGGCTGATTGGGCTATAAGGGGTCACATGTGACAGTTCTGAGAGTCAGCGAGTCACAGAGCAGCGCTACAGAGATAATTGCCATGTGATAAAGAGGTGATTGCCTGCTGGCACCATGGGAGAGTAATGCCATCAGGTTGCAATAAAAAAGCAGATGTCTGACACTAAATGAATGCCACTGAAGCCTGGGCAACTTTCTTTGCTCCCTTTCATCGTGCGTGCGTCTCTTTTGTCCCCCCCCCCTTGTTTTTGACAGCTTTTTCTTTCCCCCCGTTTCTCTCTATTCACGAGGAAGCAGAAAAGGTTGTGTCTGTCTGTGATGATGAAGACTCATTTGTGCTCATTCTCCTCGAGAGACTTTCGCTATGTAGCGCAGAAATAAAGAGAGAAAGGGCTGTGAAATAAAAGAAAATGTGAAAAGTAAAAGAAAGTGACGTGGAATGTCTGTCAATATTTGAATATTTTTTTTATTACAGCCTGTTTGCATTTGAATGCAATTACATGCTTGAATTTCCAATTTGCTGCAATTTCATTTGGAACGAAGCATCAATGAATGCCAGAGTTGTTATCCATGAAAATCAGATGGGTTATCTAGGACATGCAATGGGAGAGAGGCTACTATTCTAAAGCCACTGGGTTACACTTCCACTCTATTATTACTCCATTCAGGCCTCTAGCTTGTGTGAGGCCACTGGATCCAAATGAATAGACTACAGTCTTATTAGAATCAAGTCCCCTGTGCTCATTGAAAGTGGTGAGCAAAGCCTTTGAAAGCACAGAAAAAACAATGAGTGGTGTGACAGTGTATTTATTCTCAAACACCAGGCCACTTCAGCCCTTCATCCTGAAGTCCAGCCCTATTCACATCCTAAGAAGAGGGCAGTCACGGCATTGACAAAGCAAGGGAGCCCCACGTCCTTTAGACCTCTTTGTTTGTTTTTGTGTCATTGCTTTTGTTTATTTTCTTATTCCCTCGCTGTCTTCTGCATCCATGCCCTCTGAAAGGCTCAATTCATCTTATGTGGAAAGGAATGGATGGTCCTCGTTTGTCACGTTAATAAAATTATGCAAATGGGAAAAAGGCATTAATAGATGGCAGTGGTGAGGCATGTGGTTAATGGATGAGATGCCAGCATTGGGCACTCTGCAGCGGGACAGTTGCTTTTAGGTTACCTGACAGGGGCACTGAGGGAAAATAATTGGCTTTTTCATTGCAGGGTCACCATGCAAATGGGAGTGAGAGTGGCATTCTATACTTCCACTGTCTCGCAATATCGTCATTAGCATTAGTGCCAGTGGCAGGAGAGTTTGATTTCTGCTTATAGGAGTCAGTCTCAGGCCACGGCCATCAGCAGCTCTCCTGACACAGAGCAGCTATGCAGGTCTACATGCCTGATGGGCAGCTACACAGACAGAGAAAGATTATTGATTCCCCCAAATAAACCCATTGGTTCCTAGGCTGCAAAAGCCATTGTACAATAATGGATTTTCTTCTGAATTAGGCATTCAGCATGTGGTTTGCTCAGGGAGAATTTAAGCTGAGTGCGGAAACTCAAATAGTCTCTCTGTGCTTGTTGTGTGTATGTGTGTGAGCACAGTGCAGGGCAGTGGTGCGTGTTGGCATGTCCTATGCATTTGAATAAACACGCTGTGGGGCTGCATTTGATGGAAAATAGTTTCATTTCTCGCTTTTCACTTCATACTGAGAATAAATGCAGAGTGAATGAAAGCCTATTTATTTTATCTCTTTGTGGGACGGTCCAAGGGCTGAAAATCAACTGCCATTGAAATTCCTCTGAGTGGTTATAGAGTGGTTATTATTCACATTTTATTTTGTAGTCATGTTGTACCGTTAAAAAAATAAAATCTTAATGACTGATAATCCCGGATTCACTGATATGATTAAAGCACTCAACAAATGATTCTGTTAGTTTGACTAAAATTGGCTGTTACCATTGGTATTGTACACAATCATATTTCTCAAAGTGAGACTAACACACCTAGATAATGTGAGTGGGAGTCAAATTACTACTGCGTGTATACCTTTAGTTCAAGGTGGGCTGGGCTTTCTGCTCATGCTCTGCAGCCACGCAGCTTTGATGACCAAATAATAGTAAAAACCCAGAACAAAAACAGCAAGAGAAACGTGGTGAAATCGAGTTCTGTAAGTTCAAACAATTTGAATATTTCAAAGTTCATGGGTTGCAGGAATGGTGCTCAAACTACTAACAACTACACTCTTAGAAATAAGGGTTCCAAAAGGGCCCTTCTACAAGGGCTGAGGTTCTACCTGGAACCATTTGCTTCTGAAAAACCCTTTCCTGGTAATAATAATGGTTCCAGTAAGAACCATTTTGATCCCTTTCCTGAATCAAGGGTTTTAAAAGGGTTATTGGTGGAAGGTTCTACCAAAGTCAAAAAGTGTTCTCCTATGAGGACAAGCTGATTTCTAAGAGTGTAGCTACCAGCTAAATCAAAAACCGCCTAATGCTAACAAGCTGAAAGGGCTCTTATTGACACTACACTACACATGCAAACATACCGATTGTTGTTTCTAAATCAGCTTCACAGATAACTCTAAGACTCTGGTTATGTAATGATTTTCCAACCTCAAATGTATTCATTTTGGCAAAATAACAAGTCATCCAGAGACAGGCCTGGTGGTATCCTGACTGAATTATAAAACAAAGCTAATCTAAACCCCAAATAAATGTTGGCCTACAAGTGGCAATTGCTACAAAGACATCAGAAAAATTAAAGATGAGTCCAGGGAAAAGCAGCAGAGACTGGGAGTTGCCTGTGGCATTTCTATACAGCCAAACAGAATATTGTGAAGTTTTAATAACTGTAAAGAAAAAGCATTTCAGCTCTTCTGGAAACTTTGCCAGTTCCCTATGCACAGAGATAATGTGAACATGTCAGTTTCCTGATTTGTGTGAGCCCAAGAGACAGCTATTAAATTGTTTCTGTAGCTGGTGACAGGCTTCCAGCTGTGGGGACAGACAGTTTCACTAAACATAGGTTGACAGGCTTCTTTTTTTTCTTCCCTTTCTTTTATTCTGCTCTACTTTCCATGTACTTCCCATGCACTATCCATCCATCAACCTCAACATACATCCCTCCCTCTGCTCGCTGTGTTTCTCTCTTTACTCCTGCTTCTCCTCTCCCGTTCTTTGTCTGACTCCCTCTCAACTTATAATATTTTTATTACCATCTGTCCTCCCCTCACGTCCGCTGCACCCCGTTCTCCCTCCTGCTCTCATCCACACTCCCATGCAACCCTCCTTCCCTCCACACATCTCTCCGTGTCCCTCTTCTTTAGCTCATGCAGCAGCAGGCAGCCATCATGGCAGCGAGTCACGGAGGTTACCTCACACCGAGCGTGGCGTTCCCTGCCACGCAGATCCACCAGATGGGGGCGCTCAACATCAACAGCCTGCCACCCACTCCCATGACCCCGGTGTCGGGTGAGTTTCATCATGCCCTTGGTGAGCACTCAGTTTCATTTCCTTTGCTCATGTAAGTGTGAGTTTGTGCTTTTGTTTGTCAAGTAGGTTGAGATTAGCAACGCAAGGACCGAGGTCTCATGTAAACGCATATTTAGGTCTTAATGTCGGTGTGTATTTGTGTGTGTACTTGCAGGTGATTTTTCCTGTTGGGTGTATTTTTGATAATACCTGTATGAGTATCTGTGTGTATGTGTGCAGCATAAGAAAAAGGGTAGAGCTACAGTGAGGCCAAAAGAAAGAGTGCCTGTTTCCTGGTAATCCAAAATTATTCCACTGGAGAAAAAGATAGACTGAGATGAAAAAAAAAATACATTCAGTGGGATTTGCATGTTGATGTTGTTTGTGCACGCCGAAAAATATTTGTGGATAGAGCAGAGTCGAATAAGGAATATCAATAAGTGAGTTTACAGATAAGGCACTAATTTCCCCGTAGTATTTTGACCTTGTGCTTTGAAGCACTTGCACATGATCTGCATGCAGTTGGTTTTGTTTTCCATAACAAACACCTCCCATGCAGATACATTACAGAGGAAAAAAAGAAAGACTTTGAAATACCTACCCCACTGCATAACATTTGCTTACTCAGCGGTGCTTCATTTTCCTTGAGACAGAGGAAACTTCAAGATTCTCAACTCAACAAAAGCACAAGCTGAAATAAATAATAGAGTATCCAAGTCTTTGTTGTGCTCTGCTCACCTACTTTGTCTACACTGCAGTATTGAGTTTTTAAGGTGATGACTTTGGTAACTTTAGACCAATCAGTGAGAGAGAGAGAGAGCGAGGCGGGGTTGTGGGGGGGGGGGGGGGCATCATCAGTGTAACAATGCCTATTTAAGTTTTTCTGCTACAAAACGGCTGCACTGTATTTTCTGTGGAGATTGAGAAGAAAGAAAGATCATCTTACTGTACTGTACAGTCCATCTAAATCCAAATGCACACACATATGGTAAAGTATATCATTTTCAACATCCAGCTACATTAAGCAGCGTTTGTTACATAGTCTCCCTGAAGTTTCCAGCACAAAGAGTGCACTCCTGGGTGGGTATAATCAATCAGACAGTGATTAAAACTGTGGAGCTTGGTCTTGCTGAGAGGCTCTTATTTTGACGGTTAAAGCACTGATGGCAGGGTAATTCAAATCTTTGTGTTCAGCATGCATACCTGTATTTTGCTGCACAATAGTGCTGATGAAAGATAGTGCAACGGCATTGCAAGGAGCTCAGTCTGTGTCTGTGTCTGTGTGTGTATGTGTGTGTGTGTGTATGTCTGAGTGTGTGTGTATATATTACCTCTTTAGGACATTTTCTGGCATAAACGCTGGACCAGTCGTCCTCATGGAGATGAAAACCTGAGGAACTGGTTAAGTTTAGTGTTAAGATTTAAATTGTATCTTGAGACGAACGGAAGAATCTGTAAAAAGGAACATTTAATATTATGTTGTTAAAAGCTGAACAAATAGCTTATACGTCTATAAAGAGTTTCGGTAATTTCATATCAGTTGATAAGAGACTGAAATAGTTTATCAGAGACAGAGGGGAAAAGAAACCAGTGTCTGTGAATCTGATGTGTGTGAAATCATGCCATTTATCTGCTTTCGGACACAATTACCTTTTATTATTGAATGTAATGTAATTTATTATTCGTCCTTGAGAGCAAGCATGGCTTTTGTAAAAATTTCAACGAGTGCCATAAATATGAAATGTTTTACTTCCAATTTCTTCATTCATTAATTTGACTGTGGCTGCCAGCAGCGGCAGGATTGGTAGTCTGGCTTGATGATTTGGTGTACACAGCTACTTTATCTCCCCTTCACACTTGTGGCGATGACTTATTTAGAGTTCGTTCAAGGAATATATAACATTACTGGCCAGGCTGTCTCTATAAGTAGACTCTGACACTACTGAGAGACTGTAGAATGTCTACCATGAGTCGGTGGAATAATTAATTGCGATATCAGAGTCTGTTTTTTCGAGTGCGAGAGCGGAGTGCTTTTTCTGCTGTGACTGACCGAGGTTTGAGTCATGCATTAAGTAATCTCATCAAACAAACTGGAGCTCAAAACTAATCTACAAATTCATACATTTGGTAGCTGCATCAGAAAAGATAGCTGAGGATAAAAAGGTCAGTGTCTCCTTTAGCAGAGCGATAGCTGCACTGCTGCGTTGCTAAACAACTCATTACGCTCAGTATTTACTTAAACCTCTAATGACAAGTTAATGATAAAGAGCCTCTCTGATCTTGAGGTAAAGGTGTGACATTAATCTTTTATTTAAATGAGCAGTATAACCTCTGCAACATTAAGTCCTCTTGTTTGTGACAGCAGGCCGTGGTGCAGAGGCTCAGAGGTTAAGGGTGTTACTCTGAAAACAATGAGACATCCATTTGATCAACAGATGCAAAGCATTTAAGCTTGATGGTGCATAAGCCGTTTGCCAGATGGCTCAGCTGATTAGAGCATGTTTCCTTACAATGATGCATGATGATGCTTTTTGAAAATAATGTTCACCAGGTGCTGCTCCCTGAGCGCTGCAGAAGAAATAAAAAGTTGAACAAAATAAGGGTTTAGGAAGCGACAGAGAGAGAGAGAGAAGTGGAAAGAGACCTGCCATAAATGTGTGGAGCATCAAACACAGAGCGCTCGATCAAACACCCGGAGCAAACCAAAGCACAGTGCAGTGCGAGTGTCGTTGTTAGTTTCAGACCAACACAGTTGTCATTTTCACGCCCAGCGCCCACGCTGTGCAGGTATAGCAAACGCACTTGTGCTCATCAGTCCACCTGTGGGTGTGTTGGTCTTAGAATGCAGTGTAGTCATGCTCTCTGCAGCTGAATGCCACTGCGCCATTAACCAACAAAAACCTGGTCTGAAGTCATTGGATGGAGATGCACTTCAGCGCCTCCCCCTCCTCCTCCTCCTCCTACACTTCTTCCTCATCAGTTACACATGAGGAAGAAGTGTAGGAGTAGCAGTCCTTACCCTGTGCAGTCTAATGGAGATGTTGATAGGACGTCATGTCACATTGTTATTATTATAATATATTTTTTAACATTGTGGGAGTCAGACTGCATTACTGGAGATTCAATGTGCGTTAATCAACCACCTGAGCTGATCAAACCCTTTCTTAATCCTGGTCCTCCAGGCAACCCATTTCCCTGCTGTGACACACCTGATTCAAATGGTCAGCTCGTCATCAAGCTCTGAAAATACCTGATCATTCATTTGAATCAGATGTGTTGGGGAAGGGAAATATATAAAACATGCACGACAGAGGGTCTAAGATTAAGAAACGCTTCTGTAAAGCATTCCCTTCTCCCACGTCTCTGCGTACAGAGATGCATGTGTTTGTGCTATTGCTTCTGGCTCTTAACTCCAAATCTGACTTTGGTCTATTTCTTTAAAGTTCATTGAGCTTTTCTTGCTGCTTTCTTAGTGCTTTTTCAGCTTCCTCTCCATCGTCTCCCCCTGATTTTCCCCTCGCATCTACCCACATCGCTCGCTGCCCAAACAGCCTGACCCACCGTGTCAATGCTTGTGCATGCGGTCGCAAGCAGATCAGTCTGCTTTAGACAATCGTTTACTTCTCCAGTTTCCTGCACTCACCATTTAAAAAGCAACACACCAGGTACAGGTGGCAGGTGAGAGAGACAGGTGAGATTCTACCTACCCGTTTTTCAAGGGTTCTTGGTAACAAGAACCATTTTGAGCCAGAGAACCATTTAAAACCCCTTTCCTGAATAAAGAGTTTTATAAGGATTATTGGTAACACAAAGGGTTCCAGGTGGAACCTTTTAACCAACCTTGAGTGTCATGAAAGGCGCCTCCAAATATATTATTATTATTATTATTATTGTTATTATAATAATAATAATAATAATAATAAAAAGGGTTCTCCTATGAGGACAAGCCGAAGAACCTTATATGGTTCTACTTAGCATGTTTATTTCTAAGAAGGTAAAGGGAATGAAAAGTGAAACTCTGATTGGCTTTATTTATGTTATGCCCAAAACACACCCTACACTCTCAGAAATAAGGGTTCTAAAAGGGTTCTTCTAAAAGGGCTGAGGTTCTACCTGGAACCATTTGCTTCTGAAAAACCCTTTCCCGAAGAAAGGGATTTTCAAGGGTTCATGGTAACACTAATGGTTCCAGTAAGAACAATTTTGCTAAGGGTTCCCCTATGAGGACAAGCCGAAGAACCTTATATGGTTCTACTTAGCACTTTTATTTCTAAGAGTGTAGGTATATTTCAGACACTAAATAGAACCCCTTTGCGCCTTGCAGCTCAGTTTTGCGGCAAGATGATGCACCGTGTAAATAGCGGAAATGAAGTCGGACACACCCAAATGCACCACATACTTTAGCCCAAGCGCTACAGATCGTTTAAACAGGGCCCTGAGTGTCAAAGACGCTTTGTGAGGCAGCGACGTCTGCATTCAGTGTGCGGTTGCATTGTAACAATATGCAAAAGCACATGTTACACATAATATACTGCACATGCTTCACATCCAGAGACTCACAGACAGATTGCAGTGTGTGGTGTTTTTTTTTTTTTTTTTTCATCCTTGCTGGAGGCGTGCATGATTGCAACATTGATGTGCAACACCATTGTGACAATCACCATGAAACTAATGAGCTGTTGGACATAGTAATCTTTCTCACTATGTGCACCTGTCGTCCATGACGCGTCCAACATGTCATGGAGGCACATTATATTTAATGTCCAATTCTGCGACAAACAAATGCTGGAGGCAGATTTCCAGCAGAGTGTCACATCCAAACTATTTGATGAAAATGCAGTGCTATACTGTGAACACGTGAACACCTGTGTGTCTTAATTGATGCTGTGACCTCCAGCTTATAGCCCTTCTCATCTCAAACTGAGAGCTTTTGTTTGCCTTCCCCAAGAGTTTTATATCCAAGGGTAAATATATCAACTATGAAACATGTCCAGTTGCACAAAGGGTCATTTTTCCTCAGTTATGCCTGCTTTCAGTTTAAATGAGGCCCATTGCATCAGAATCACAACAAATCCCAGGAGTAGAATAGAGCTGGTCTGTGAAGGCTTTTCTGCCCCTGGTGTGTGTGTGTAAGTGCAGCTACAGCAATCGCTCGGATCAAATCTGGTCAGTGTGAGCAAAAACAGCTCTGCACGAGCAGCAGTGCTTCATGTGCTGTCCATCTGCTCTGTCCAGGGATCTGGAAGTCAGACATGGTTTGGTCATTGTATGTACACTGGCCTCAGTTGTGGAGCAGACAGTGTTGGAGACAGTCATGTGGAAAGTTGCTGTAATTTGTACTCATTTTGTACAAACTTTTGCTTTCACGTTTATGTCTGTGTTCAAATATCTAACAAATGATGAGAATGATGTTGCACATTTGTGTTTATATTCGCCAGAATGTTTCAAACACTCACACACATTCAAATTTAATCTTTTTTTTCTTTTAAAGATAATTGACTGTTTCATTTTAGTAGTTTTTTAATTACATCATCCACTTTACCTGTCATTACCTGTCAAATCCCAGTGAGGAAGGATATATTCTACTACTACTAGTAGAGTGTTGTCTTTTTTGTAATTAATTTAAAGCTCACATAGAGTGGTCCTATCGCACATATGTGAGTTATGGAGGTCTACTTACACACATTAACTTGTTTTTATGGTCAAAAACCTCCTAATTGCCGCAAACGAGCTAATAGAAATCTCTCCTTACTGAAGCTCTCCTCAGCCGCTGTGTTTCAGACTGAAATCTCACACCCAGCGTTGTGATTGGCCAATACCTGGAAGTGACGTAATTAGCACACCCACTCTCTCAGAAGCGCAGCTCCCCCTCTGGAACGGTGGATGCACTGCTCATTATCAAAACATTGTTTTAACAATGTTTAAAAATAGCTTCTTCACGACTCCCCGCCGCAGTCCCTTTTACGCCTTTGAGCCGGAGTCAGACCCAGAGTCAGAAGACACTGTTGCGCATGAAACACCTCCACAACGGACGTTATTCTTCTTCTGCGGTTTAACGTATGCAACCAGATGTGCCCGGACTAGTGCCTGGAGCAGGATGATCTGCTGCTCAGGAGAACTGCTGTATACGTAACCAGAACGGGTTTCTTCAGAGATCTCGCTGAGCCCGAGTTTACAATACAACACAGCGTTCTCAGCAGTGGCTGAACTGTTTGTTTCGAACCTTCAGGGCTTTATAAATGAGGTCATGGCGCTGATACACACCAAAAAAACAGCATTAATTGTAACTTCCGGTCTAGGCCCCCTTTAATAAAATTATATTTAAATGTTGTTTTATTGTGTTAAAAGGAAGCTTTTGTCCATGGATACCTTTGTGAGATTGGAAGGAGACAAATAGTGCAGTGCCTTGTTCATGGTAGGGGGAACATGACTTGGATATTCACTGGTAGGTTTGAGACCGCGGCTGCAGGGAAAACAAACATTGTCCTTGTTTTTAGGGTTTTCCTTTTAGATACTTTCAAAAAGACGAAGGTGAAATCTTCTTAAGTGCACGATGTTCAATCAGAGATTCTGCTTTCATGTGTTTTATAGATTATAGCTCACATCAGTTTAGTCGCGGCTTTTGTTCAAGCTCAAAGCTGAGGGGCCTTTGACAGCTTGCTGATTACTGTTCACGGTTCTTAGTGGATGTGATGACTGAAGTGCAGATTCTAAAGAGCATCATCGACTCTGGATAGTGATTTAAATATATGTGTATTACTTTTCCTCACTGGCTATGAAATGTGTGGGTAAATGTATTCATTTATTAAGTCAAACTTCAGCCACAGATGATATAAAGCCGAATACGTACAACCGCATCTCACTAGCACGAACAAGGGCATCAATAAAGCCAATGAATGTATTTTAAATCTATTAGATTAACTCTGATGTGATTTCATCTATGCAAAGCAACGTTTCATATTTGTGTTCGTTTGACATAAAAAACAACAGCCCTCAGAGTAGGACGCAAATTAAGGAAACAGACTTCCAAGGCTTCTAAGTGGAAGCACCTTATAGACCCCACAAGTGGTTGTCTATGACATTATTGCTAAGAAAGATTCTGTGTCTAACACAGAATGCAATTTGCATTAATTTGCATTTTGATGAGCATTTAAATGTTTAGTAGATAAAAAAAAAAATGTGAGTGTCACAAAGTAGGGGCACACTATTTCACAAACACATTAATTTTATGTCACATTTTATTTGCTCAAATGTTCAAGTATTTATCAGTAACCTAAGGGACGGTATTCAAAGTGATAGTTTTTATTTTGGCACATAGAGTGCCTTTGAAAAAGCTTCACTTCCCATATTCAGATTTATTATTCACCATTTCGGAATCAGACAGACATTTTTATCTGCGTCTTAATGCATGACATTTTAAATCAGTTAGATGAAAGCATCTGTTTTGACTGCTTATTACTCGGCCCCAGCGAAAGGCGGTCCTTGTGCTGATAATGACTGCACTCACCACTATGGGTATAGCGTTTCTTGTATATTTGAATGCATAATTAACATAATAAATATGTGAAGACTCCTCTCTGGAGGCAATCATGGCACACATAGCAAATCAACAGTTTTCCCACCTCGAAGGAGCCGCCCGCCAAGAATATCAGTGTAATTTACCTTGCATAACATCAATATATGTGACATACACATAGGCATATTATTTAGTATTGCTACCTTTTTTCTTTCAGTAATAAGAGAGCAGAGGTGATAGTTAAGTGCTCGCTGCCTAGAATATGTAATCTGTTGTTCTATAGCGTCCTATTCAGCCTCAGAGTGAGGAACAACATGTCATTATTACACACTGAAGGCCACATGTATATCTGCACTTGTGTGTGTGTGTGTGTGTGTGTGTGCATTGTAAACAGGCTATGAATACAATTTTCCACAATGCAATAGCAGAACTACATGTCCACTGGAGTATAAAATGAAAATGTCTTGTTATTTTCTAGTTCAGGATAGTGGGAAATACTTACCCCATTACAACCGAGGAGAGCATTTCCACGATCTGCTCCACTTGGATGTTCGGCCATTGTGACAGTGAGGATAAAGATGATGACGAGGCTACATACATTTATTCCTCGTGTAATCATTGTTTTATTGGGCGTAGTGTTGCTTATTGTCCTCCCCCCCCAGTACATGTATAACCTCACATTTTTCAGCATTCCCTTTAGTTACAAAATGTGCTGTTTTATTACATGTTATGCTTATTCTCCTGCTGTGACTCTTCCGACATGATAACTGGGTGTGAGTCAGTCTGTGCCATGTGTTCACCTCCTTTGATCTTATGTTATTGCATGAAAGGTGACCACACCAACGACACCTGTACCACCTCTATAACTGCTGTACTTACACAGACGCACACTCCCACAGCCCCTGCAAAAAGCCTTTGGAAAATGAATTTGCCTGATGATGGAGAGGGTGCATTATCTGGTGGTACAGTAAAGTGTGTGTGGCCCGAGCAGACTGGCTCTCTCTCGTCCTCAGAATAGGAGCGGCAGTCTCTTGGGTCCTGGTAGGAGAATGGGCTGAAGCTGCAGTCTAATTCATCACAGCGCCACAGGAAACAAGCAATCGTGGGGAGGCTTAAAAAAAAAAGAGAAAAAAGGAAACCAGTGCAAAAGACACAACAGATCTCACTGGACCTGGATAATTCCCCTGGTCACTGCGGCAGTAGGCCTTACTGTCAGTCTCCTCATAACTTAAATGCTGAGGTCGGGAGAGAAACTTGGAAAGGTATGGGTGAGGAGAGGAGGAAGGAAGTCCCAGTTGGATATGTGGAAGATTTCTCTACAAGTTTTCAGTGTGTGATGTACAGACACATTTATTGTTGTATTTAGCATACATTTCAGGGCACATTATGTGTATACTGGATGTGATCGTTTACCCTATCTGGACCACCTCTCACAGGGGGGTTCTTTACAGAGGCACCAGATTGTGGGGGATATGGCATGCTGGAGGGTTTCCGTGACAACGCAGGCTTTGTGTCCAATCAGAGCGCGGTTTTCCAGATTGAGAGGTGGTCCTCGGGGGAGCAGTACTTCAACGAGCTTGGATGCTTTGCCACGGAGCAGCCGTTTTAGAGAGACCATCACACAGTGAGACTCTGCTCAAAATGGGTACTTTGACGTTCACGGCATAATTGGAAACACTTTCTAAAGGAGTGTCCTTTTAAAATGCATTGAATGAGGGAGGACAGGGAGCATCCAATTTCAATTCCACTCATGAACCGTCGTGCATCTGCCTTTCAGGCGTGTGCCATACATGTTATGACCCCCCCTCCCTCTATTCGTCAAACTGCCAACTGTTGTTATTTCGTCTCTTTTATGGTGTATAAAAGTAAAGAGCCATCTTTGTGTTTTTGCTACCTGTTCATTCAAGCAAATCTCCATCTGTAATCCCCTGCTATCTAGTCCAGATCTTCTTTTTTTTTTCTCTCCCTCCCTCCCTCGCTCTCAGAAGTTGCATAGTGGTTTCATCATCTTGAGCAGTGGGAGCCAGCAGGGTATCGCACAAACACTACAGACAGGCTCATTTTTCACAGGTTGACTTCCCAGCGATCCTGCAGGATGTGTCACGACAAATGGCAGATATGTGACAGACTCGCATCAGACCCGTGTCCTTGCATTAGAGACGAAATGCAGTATAGCTCCAGGTCACGAGCTTCGTGTGCGTGTGCGTGTATCTGCTTATGGGTGTGTGTGTGTGTGTGTGTGTGTGTGCAAGTCTTTGCTCTTTGTGCTCCGTGGGGAAGCATATCTTTGTGTGCACTAATAATCTGTACAACCACGCAGACGGAATTCTCCTGATCCAATAACAGCGAAATCTTCTTTTTCCCCAGCAGGCCTCAGTTCTCCACCAGCCAACATCACCACCTCCGCCGTGCCCAGCATTGTCACACCCATTGTCAACGGATTCACTGGCATCCCGCATCAGCCCAACGGACATCCTGCTGTGGAGACCGTGTACACCAATGGCCTGCCGCCCTACTCCACCCAGAGCCCCACCGCCGCTGACACTCTCCAGCAAGCCTTCACTGGAGTACAGCAATACACAGGTGAGCGACGTGAAGGCTGTGTTTACCCCCTATTTACATCCATCGCCATTGATCCGATCGCAAGCAGGCAGGCTGAAATAGGGCTTTTATGCAGCTCCTGTGACCACTATGATCAGACGCGGTGCCTCCCGCCCATTATTCAAGTACACACTGATGTCACAACTGTTTAAACCAGGGTTTCTCACTCATGGTCCTGGTGTGTGGGAGCAGGGAAACACCTAAAACATGCAGGACAGTGGCTCCCCAAGACCGGAAGTGAGAAACCCTGGTTTACAAGAACAAAAAATCAGTGCACAGAAAATGTGTGTGTTTGTGTGTGTGTGTGTGTGTGTGTGTGTGTGTGTGTGTGTGTGTGAGAGAGAGAGGGGGAGAGAGTGGAAACAAGAGAAGGTAATCAAAAGCTGTAATTATACTGGTGTAACATGAAATTTTTAACCATTCGAAAAACTAAATCATACGGCAATCAGTGTTAATATTGTGTCAGTGGCTGCAAATAAATTAAGGCATGAGGACTGATTTGTGATTAAAAAAAGAAAAAGAAGAAACTGCCACGGATTAGACAACATCAGCTGAGGAGGCGTTCTGTACTGCGCACCCTACGACAGATTGTGCTCATGCATGCACAGAAATGGGACCACATGCCTTCTCATACCACCTCTAAACAGGCCTTGATATTGAACTTAAGTACTTTTGTGGTATTGAGCGAACTTCAGGCTGGGTATCGAACTTCCTCTGTTACTCCTAATACCGAAAACATGGTGTCATTTGATATCAAATTTCGGTACCTATAAGGAATCTCATTAGCATTGCTGATGCCAGTAAGCGCGCAGGCGAAAAGGAACATGTGTCTGTCTGTGTTGTGTTTTGAGAGGTTGGTGCTTGTTTAAAGGGGACATATTACGCAAAAAATCAACTTTAATTATTTTAATACTTATATTTGGGACTCTGGAGGCCCTATGAGTAGGCAAAGTGTAAAGAAAGATGACTCAGTCATGTTTTTGTGGTCAGTCTCAGTCTAAGTACAGGAGATAAAACACACAATGTTGACTTCCACGCTCATTGTTACGTCACAATGAGACATACCTGGAATTGTTGTCTCGCAGAGCTCCGCTCTGGTCCTTACGCTTTGTCCGTAAAACACAAGAGTGCAGGCAAGGACAATAGTATCCGGAAGAGCAGGATACTAGTAGGAGTTCTACACAAACTTCCAGCCTCAGAGGATTTACGTGTCCAGTGGATACATGTTATATATGACGGCAAATTATGGCTTTTCCAAATGCTAACTGCTGTTAGCTGTCGGAGCCTCAGCTAACAGCAGTTAGCTGACATAGTTTCCTGTGTCTCATTTGCAATTAAAGAGACAGGCACTCAAAACAGAGCGTTCTGAACAGGGCTGTTTTGGCAGGGTGATTGATCTGCTGTGGTGCTTCATCCTTAAGGTATTTTGACCAAAGCATGTCACAGACATGTTCATTAGGACACCAGGGAACTAGTTTAACTTGGAGAATGAATGGAGGCATGTTGAGAAGTGCACAGAATGAATATGAGAGAGAAAGTTGCTCCATGTTTGGCCACCTAAAAGTTTTTTCCATAATGTTTAATCTAACTTTTTGTCAAGGATTTAATAAAATTGGTATGAAAAAAGCATTTCAGGAATTGGTATTGCAGTCCAGATATCAATACCATATAACTTTTTTATATGGTATTGATTTTCTTCGAATCAATATCAGTCCTCCTTGTGAAAGTGTGATTGGATCTAAGGACGCATTCAGGACAGATTCAGGACCTGTGATCCAAACGCACATTTTAATATCAGGTTCTTCATTACATGTCCACCTTAAATGCTAAATAAGCAAACACAGTTACTGTAGGGTAAGCAGTGCTTGAGTGTGAGGCAGCATGTATCCAGATAATGTAGGACAAAGACTTTGATTACATGTAATAAGGGTGTGATCGACCTTAAGCATCCTTGACACCATTCCACTTCTCTTTTTTTTCATACCCCACTGCTCTTTTTCTTCTTCCTCCCCCCGTTCTCTTTATCTCTCCACCTCACTGCAGCGATCTACCCAGCCACCACGCTGACTCCCATTGGCCAGACGCTGCCCCAACCACCCCAGGTCATCCAGCAACAGCAGCAGAGAGAAGGTGAGGGTGAGAGAACATTATTACTTTTACACTTTATACATCTCATCCTGTGTAATGGATATATAAAGAAGACGAGCATGAGAGGCCAATATTGCTTTTTACGCCAAACACACACACACCTCATCTTGTGCAACACATACATAAAGATCGTATGTGTGTGAGAGAAGGCTATTACCTCAACAGCACACACATCTCATTCTCTCTAATAGATAAATAAAATGGTATGGCTGAGAGAACAGTAGTATCCAATGTAGTTCACATCTCATCCTTGGCAATAAAGCATGAGGACAAAACAATAATACTAGCACAGTACATTATACTGTATATACAGGATACATATATAGATAGAAATTATTGTTTATCATCCACAACGATTTTTCCATGCTTCAATAATCATATTCTTATCACCAGAAAATTATATATATATATATTATATTGTGTCCACTCATTCCTTCTGTAGGTTTACAAAATAAAAGCTTTTGTGCTTTTAACATTTTGGAAAAATCTTATATATATATATATATATATATATAGAAGAAGAAGGAACAACAACAACAGAAGGAAGTAATTAAAAGTAAAAAAAAGGAGAAATAAAAGCAACAGAAGCAGAGGCAAACAAACACATTAAAACATATTAAATGAAATGTATTCATTAGAAAACATTTGAATTACAGCAGTTTTCTAGATCTGGTGTAAAATATGAAATTAGAATCTAAAAATATAAACATGTCAAAGTAGATTACAGGTAAAATTTCTAAAAAAGTCAAAATGTTTAATATGGCAATAATATACATGTAATAATATTACTGTTAAAGGTTTTGTTATTTATGCAACTCGTGGTTTACACTTACACAAAGAACTGTTCTTTAAGATCATGAACTGGTCTATTCAATCCAATCCAACTTTATTTACAAAGCATAAAAACAACAGCTGAAACAAAGTGCTATACATCAGAGATAAATCAATAAATAAAACAAATAAAACGTGAGACCTAATAGACCTAAGAACAAACAATAAAACAATACACAAATAAAGGGTCATACAATAAAACTATACTGTATAGATGAAGTCCTTCATGTTCACCTTTATTTCGAGGAGCTGGCTGAATGTAAAATCATGTAAATGGAGATTATAAATGTATAGTCAGTGTCCATGCAGTATCAGTAAATCAGTGAGGAAACTTTTCCATTTATTCTTGTGTGTTTAGAAACAGAAATATTTTATTACTGATATTGTCACAGACATCTTGGAAATCTATTTTCCCGCTATCTTAATTTAATCGACGAGAGGGAGAGAGAGGCTGCACAGATGAAAATACCAAACACCAGCTTCACAGCTGTCTCTCCCCCCCCCGTCTCCTCCTCCCCCTCTCTGTCACTTTCTGTCTGTATCCAGGTCCAGAGGGTTGTAACCTGTTCATCTACCACCTGCCGCAGGAGTTTGGAGACAACGAACTCATGCAGATGTTTTTGCCCTTTGGCACCGTCATCTCCTCTAAGGTCTTCATGGACCGGGCGACCAACCAGAGCAAGTGTTTCGGTGTGTTCTTCTCTGCCTTTCATTACACTCACTCCTTCTTATAGTAACGACTCTGAAATGTTAAAGATATTAAAGATACATTAAAAGGGTTCTTACTTATAGGTTATAGGTACACTTAGAGGTTCTTTATAGTCTTTCACATAGACCTAAAGTACTGTTAAGTTTTAACACCAGAAAAGCACTCGGAGAGCGCAGACCTCCGCCAAGGCAGCTCAGTGCCCCCCCATGGATCACGCCCAAAATTTAATCACTTGTTCCTGGCGGACATTTCCTGAAGATTTCAGCTAAATCCGTCTGTGACTTTTCAAGTTATGACAAACAAGCTCATACCTCCTTGGCGGAGGTCAATAAAGTCGCTGCTGTTATTCAAAAGCTTTATTTTAATAAATGCATTCAAAGTATATGCAGGTTGTTTTTTTTGAAGATTTGGAACTATTCGGTTAGGTTTGTGTGTAAGTGTGTGTGAGTGTGTGTGCATGCATCTTCTTCCGCTTTATCCTCCACATAAGGGTCACAGGGGTCGCTGGTGCCAATCCCAGCTGACACAGTGGAAAGGCGTGTATGTGTATATATATATAGATATATAAATGTGTGTGTGTGTGCGGTCTGTGTGTGCCCTGATAGACTGACCTGAATTAGCATCTTGATGACAGTTGTGCTTTGGTCTTAGCAAAAAAAAAAAAAAAAAAAAAAGTGCTGAGTTACATGGTCGCCAAACTAGCCATGATGCAGTCAATCACAGAGCGTGTCCTTGTTTCAGTTTGGCAGCCGCGTGACCTGGAAACCTTGAGTTGCTGTATCAGCATCAACATTACCGTTCCGTAACCCCAATATCTGTCAATACCCTCACTGCTGAGGCTGATTTACACACCGCCACACACCCCCTATGTCCCATTTAGCTCTGTCAGCCTACACACAGAGACACAGACACACACACACACACACACAGAGAGAAGCTCCAGGGCTTATACAAACTTTGAGGAGGCAGGCAGGGATGTCCGGGGGAAAGGAAGGCAAAGGACAATTATGGATCAGCATTTGTTTTCACTTCAGGGAAATGTAGAATCCTGGGAAAAATTGATCGCGGGTCCTGACTCCCTGGGGCGACTTAATAACATATAAATTCATGAAAGAAGAGCTATTTGCAGTATTGACTTATACACTATGCATTTACAACATAATGTTCGGCCTGGGGAAGGAGGGCGAACACTGGTGTAATTAATCTTGAGAAGAGAAGGGGGGATAAACCTAGATTGATGGTGTGTAACAGACTAGGAAACACAGAGGAAGAGAAAGAGAGAGCACACTTCTAACGTGTGATAGAACTGAGCTCTGGGCTTAGAACTCTAAGCCCGCTTCACCTCTTCATCTCATTTCCACTCCTCAGCTCCAATGTGTTAACCCGATGCTGGGTCAGGAGGTCGCCTCTTTCTCTTTACTGCTAAACTTTCTCTCAACTTCTTCCAAACTGCCCTCGCCTTCACCCTAATGGGCCGAGTTGAAACCAAGCCCGGCCGGCAGACGTCTCCCCCAGGTGGCTGTGTGTGGTCATGTTTTCTTGCTTTTCTTTTTTCCTTCACGGGTCATCGACTGTTCCTAATGACACCACAGACACGGGGGAGGGCGTCAAAGTGGAGACACACTCCACTGTAGTTTCTGCTCACTGGATTCTTTATTTTTACACATGAGGGAAACAGAATGTCCGGCTTCAGTGTGAGGAGGTGACAAACTGCAAGGAGTGTGTCCTTGGGAGCTGTTTTTGTTCCTGTGAGGCGTTTTGTCCATTTTCATGTCCGCCTTTCTGTGGATTTGAAAAAGCTTCACACACACAGGGACATTATTCAATTTAATAGGATGCCCTAGTCACTCTCCTGCTTATTATCAACTAGAATTCCATGATGTTATTCAGATCTGTATTTGTTCTTTGAAGCAGACAATTGGTGAAATGTGATAATACAAGTTTGTCATTTTATGACTCTTAAAAATATGTAAAGCTGCCTTTGGACGCCCTTTAAAAGCACAGAATAAATAAAACATGTCATTATTTATTAGTAAAACTGCCAAAGCTGCCATAGCTATCACTGACACATTTCTCCTTGCCTTATTGTATTTATTCATTAAAATACTGTATATGTGAAGAGAGGACTGTGCTTTATTCAGCACTGTCATCTCACTGTCATAGCTAAAGACGTCTGCTTCTCTGTGCGATCACAGATCAGTGTTACGTTCCATATTCTCCAGACAAAGACTGTCAACGAGGAGACGATGTTTGGACAGCGATGTCTCTAGACCGTAACCGCCGTGCACTTCACTTCTGTTTAAAGTCTGTTATTTCACTTACACGTAATGAGAGGTTGTGCGGCAGCGTTTGACATGTGCAAGTCCAATTTTAACACACCTGGTTTACACGGAGCACTAAAGTGAAGTGAAACATACAGACTTTTTCTGGTTGTTCTGTCTCACGACACTGAGGATGTTAGCAGCCTGTCTCAACAGCACCATCTACTTTCATTCAGGGGTTCGACACCCCGTGATGATAAAGCAGATATTTGTCCCTGACAGCCATTTGAGTCATTTTGCAATAAACATGATGTGCACATATTAATTTATCACCTTAACATCCATTTGGACTTCTATAATTACCTTACTCTCATTAAAGTTAATGAATATGCATTATTTCTTTTCTCCCCCCCCCCACAGGCTTTGTGAGCTTCGACAACCCTGCTAGTGCACAGGCAGCTATTCAAGCCATGAATGGCTTTCAGATTGGGATGAAGAGGTTGAAAGTGCAGCTAAAGAGACCGAAGGATGCCAGCCGCCCTTACTGACACAGCCTACCTTCAGTATTCATTGAAGCAGCACAGGTGAGCACATGACAGGATCAGGATTTAGATCCTTAATGTAGTTCCGGCAGAGGCTTAAGATTTAAGTGATGTTTGAAAGAGCGGTTCATCAATGTTTGTTTATGATTTCTCCTGGGCCACACGGTTGGCAAGAAAACCCGGGTTCTCTACCCTAGTTGGAACAAGCATGGAGTTTGGGGTTTTCTCCAGGTTTTCCAGGTTTCCTCCCACAGTCCAAAAACATGGGGATTAGGCAAATTGGACAAACTCTAAATTTATCACGAGAGTGGATGGTTGTTTGTCTCTACACTCTTAGAAATAAGGGTTCCAAAAGGGTTCTTCTACAAGGACTGAGGTTCTACCTTTATAAAAAGGTTCTACTTGAAACCAGAAAGGGTTCTCCTATGAGGACAAGCCAAAGAACCTTATATGGTTCTACTTAGCACTTTTATTTAGATAGAAAAGGGTAACCCTAATGGTTCCAGTAAGAACCATTTTGATCCAGAGAACCCTTTAAAACCCCTTTCCTGGATAAAGGGTTTTAAAAGGGCTCCAGGTGGAACCTTTTTATAAAAAGCCAAAAAGGGTTCTATGAGGACAAGCCGAAGAACCTTATATGGTTCTACTTAGCACTTTTATTTCTAAGAGTGTATGTGCTCCTGTGATGGACTGGTGATCTGTACCACACCTTTCACCTTTTGTCCGCTGAGCTTGGCACCAGCAACCCTCATGTGGAGGATAAAGCAGTAGAAGACAGATGTTTATTTTTGTTTGTTTGTTTGCAGGAATGCACAAAAAAAAGTACTGAGTCTGTTTGCATCAAACTTGGATGATGATCTAGGGAAGAAAGTGTCACTTTCCTATCCCATTGTTTACTTATTTTTATTTTTAACATTCTCATCAGTTTCTCAGTAAAATAATGTCTGGGTAACAGACAGTAAGAACAGTAAGAAAATAAATAAATGAAGAAATAAATAAAACAGGCAGATTCAGGATTTTTTATTTTTACCCCCCCTGTCTGATTGTGATTGTGTGACATGATTCATGTTTTAAAACCTTTTCATCACTTTCCCAGTAATGTCTGGAGTCTGATGTAAGAGGGGGAAAAAAACTGGTGCATCCACAGTTTTTTGTCACTTTCCTGTCTTATTGTGTTTCATAACTTTCTCAGGAAATATCATATCATTCTCGTCTTATTTAATGAAGAGATACAGTCAATCTAAAACCCTCTTTACACGACTTATAAAGAAACTATACGTGCTAATGCTATTAATGACGGCAGAATCTGTCATCACCATGATTGACAAAGACTGATTGGTTGGCTCTGTCCAGACCATTACACTGATATAATAGAGCTAAAGTTTAAAGAAATGGATCTGAAATGACAATTTAATGAGCAGTGAGATCTTGAAATTGCCTTTTTTCTTCTTTTGCAGGTTTTAGAGGACACGTGAAGATGTCTCTGAGGAGTTCAACTTTTTTTTCTTTGAACGCAACATATGTTTAAAAAAAAAAAAAAAAATCAACACATAAGGAATTTTTGAAGACATATCAGCATTTACTTATGAAGTTATAGATTACGTAAGAAAAAGAAGATGCGCAGGAGGAGGAGGAGGAGGAGGAGGAGGAGGAGGAGGAGGAGGAGGACGCTTCACCCAGGGACTCAACAGTAACAGATGGCACAGTGCAAGGAAGACAAAAAGAAAAAAACAAATGAAAAAGATGTAATGAGACTGAACAACAGAACTTTTTTTCTTGTTGAGACTTGAATTGTTAATTAAGCAACAAACTAACAAACAAAAAAAAGCAGCAACAACAAATAGATTTCTATATACATATTATATACACATATATATAAGGAAAGAGGCGCTTGTGGCTTTTACTGTACTGGACAAATGAGGGTTAAAACTTGAAGATCAAGAAAAACAGTGGAAAAGAAGAAGCTATTCTACACATCCACTGGCAGACTTTATTTCTCTGTCCCTCTTTCTCTTATTCTCTCATCGTCTCTCTCAGCAGAAGCAGAACTATGACTCTTGGAGGTCGCCGAGGTTTCCATTAGCAACAGTAGAACTGCAAATCTTTCACCCCTAAGGGACCAAAGGACCAAACATTTTTATTGTTCTGAACAGTAATATATAGTATTAATGATACTAATACTACAAACTACTACTAATAATATTAAAAACTTAACTTAAGAAGAAATACTAGCTTCAGGTTGGAAAGAAAAAAAAAAAGAAGAAGACGAAATGGGGAATTGGTTTCTTTTCCTTTTACATTTAAAGCTACTGGGTTTGAGAATATTAAATCAAAACATTAAAAAAAAACAAAAAAAAAACATACAAAATAAAGCTATACTATTTTAGTGGCGTAGAATATGTGGGTTAGAAATTGTTGCGGCATGTTCAGATATGTTCTTTTTGCCACTCATCGCTCCATCTGCATCACGGTTATTTCATCTCGGAGGTTTCGATCCCGTCGGCGTAAGAGTTGTGTCGTCGTGCCAAATGGCAACGGCAAGTTGTTAAAAACATTTCCATCGGCGTGTCACAGTGGTCGCTGCCAGGTCGTGCCCTCTCCTGCTGCCAAGCTTCTCCAGCTGCTCTCAGCAGGCGAGAGCAGTGCTCCCCCTCCCCCCCTTTCTCCTCCTCCTCCTCCTCCTCCTCCTCTTCCCCCCTCATCCCCAAGTGCCAACATATCTCCCTTAATAGGGACCATCAGTTCATGGGGCCTCAGAGCTAACCCACAGCATAATTAGGATAATGATAATATTGATCAGATGGGGGTGCAGCACCGCAGGGCGAGAGATGCACAATCAATTACGCATTGGCATTTTGAATGAATTGACTGAGTGACAGAGTTCATTCGTCGAGTCTGTTCTCTCTCTTTCTCACTGTCTTCTCTACTCTCAGCGGGGGGGGGGGGGGGTTCATTTGCACCCTGTGTGACACTTAAAGCTGCAGTGTGTAACTTTTAAATATTAACGAGCGTATAGCAAAAACGAGTTCACACAATGCTGATTAAAGCCTATCAGCTCCGCATCGCTCTATATTTATCAGCGCAACAGCGGTTACATCTTGCGTTGCCTGGCAACATGCCCGCGCTGCACACAGGAAATGGTTTGTTTTGACGTGAAGGCATTACAAAAGTGGATAATATAGGATAAACTCCCCTGCTCTGCCCGTGTATACTACACTACCGGTCAAACGTTACAATTTTTGTTTGTGTTAAAAGTCACACTTTTATTCATCAAAAGAGTTGCAAAATGAATGGAAAATATAGTCAAGACATTGACAAGATTAGAAATAATGATTTTTAATAATAATGATCATTTTGCCCTTTCAGTTGTGCTACCATCATTGCACAAGGGTTTTCAAGGGTTTTCTAATCATCCAATAGCCTTCTTACGCGATTAGCAAACACAATGTACCATTAGAACACTGGAAATGGGCCTCTATACACCTATGTACATACAGTATTCCATTAAAAAACAGACGTTTGCAGCTAGAATAGTCGTTTACCACATTAACAATGTATAGAGTGTATTTCTGATTCATTTAATGTTATATTCATTGGAAAAAAGTGCTTTTCCTTCAAAAATAAGGACATTTCTAAGTGAGCCAAAACTTTTGACCGGGAGTGTACACACAAAAGTGCTTCCTCAGTCAGGTCTGATAGTATTGCCTGACAGAGGCAGGATAACTTAAGGTCACACACTGCAGCTTTAAATCTATATCATTATCACAGCTCAAGTGAAATGTTGAGAGTTTAACCAGGCTGAGAACAGAATCTGTCTGCATTGTTTACAGTAGATTGTACAAGTTCTTCCACGAAGAGCAGCTGTTTTTTTTTTGTTTTTTTTTCTTCTTCTCCCTCTCTCCTAAAGGTTGTAATAGCACAGTAAGAGCTTGTACATGGTGAGGAACAGCCTGGCATTACCCGCCTTAGGAGGTCAAATTAAGAGCAAAATGATCCATCAATTAGACAGCTGCAGGGCTGTAAGTGTAGCCGCTACAGCTGCTGCTGCTTCAACAAGACGACAGCTTACCATTAGCGCCGATCACACGCGGCTCCTATACGGCGCGGTCACGACCCATCGCACCGTATCAGACGTGATTAATTAACTCAACCTGTGTCACGGCGAAGTGACGCTGTCACGAGGAGACGCGGAGACACGTCCGAGATGAAATCTGTTTTTATCAGGTTGTTGATTTTTTTTTTTTTTCATTTCCATCCACACGTCTCCTTTAAAAAGATGTTTTCCATCCACAGTGTTCATCATGCAGTCGGTTTGCTCTGTGGAGCAGCTTGTCCCTCAGGACTCATCATTGCCCCCCCCCCCCCTCCCAAACTTTATTTGCATCAGGGTTTCAGTCGTCTAATAATCACAGCGCTCACTCTGTGTCGCCGTCCAGGACACGATGTGATCGCCGATGTGATTTATTTCCAGTGTGACACAGACATGGGTACAAATACAGATATACACATGCAGCGTATGTTGAAATGTTGTGAGAGGAACGTTTGTGGAAATGCCTTTTCTCATTATGAATTGCCAAATTATGCAAGCATATCCACAGATTATCAGGCCTTATATGTGTGCCAGATCGATTGAAACTCTAAGATAACTCTCTAATGTGTTGATTTTCAGGAAACGTCCTTAAGCCGAATGAAATATCAGAGTTTGGGTTGTCGTACTAAGATGTAGGGAGGGGTTTCACATTCACTTTCCTCTCCACCTCAGATATTTCTTCTGGGATTTCTAGTGGAGAGGGTGATTTTTTTTTTTTTTTTTTTTTTTTTTTTTTATTATTAACAGCAAATTAAATTTGGCCTTCACAACAGCTTGGGTAATGCAAATTAAAGATGTCAGCTGTGGTCGAAAATCTAATGAGTTTGAAAAGATGGCAAATTAATTTCAATCTGCCAAGAAGAAAAAGAAATAGTAAAGTTCTGTGGACGGAAACAGTTTCTTACCTGATTGAGTTTGAAGTGGAGTGTGTTTGTTGGTGCAGCAGCTCATATATAACGCCCTGTACATATACTGGCTCTGCTACAGGACCACAACACATGACTGAAGTCTAAGAATTTTTTTTTTATTATTCCAACAACTAAAAAAAAAGAAGAAGGAATTCATCATTACATTTTCACTTTTGCTTCCATTTTTTTTTTTTTTTTTTTAATTGTCGTCATCCCACCACGTTGCCCTTTCAGTCTCTGAGCATGCTCAATGGGGGGTTAAAGGGTTAAAGATTATGACTATGGTACTACTTGTATTAACGATATGGTTCTGTATATGGTTTGAATGCTAAGGACGGTAGCTTATTATAAATATGAAATCTGTATATTATGGAAAAATCAGCACAGGACCTTTCTTTGGGTTATTATGGGGGGAGATTTTGAAATGGAGGGGTGGGGGGGGCGGGGTTTGTGGGGGGGTCGCATTATAAAGATGTTAATGTTCCGGTTTCTCAGCACAAACGAACAAACGAGCGAAACAAACAAACAAACAAGACAACACATAAACAGCAGTAAATGAGTCTGTGGAGTGGACTTCACCGACACACCGAGCGCCAAAAGAGAAATCTCAGTACTATTCTTTCGACTTGGTGGAGAAAATGCTGTTTACAGGTTGTATTGTTTCCCTTTCTCTATATTTATTTATTTATTTATTTATTTATTTTTAAAGGAGAGCTCCACCTGTTTTTTTTGTGGCGGCGTCAGTACAGCATGGATTCACTGACAGGGAAAAAAAAAAAAAGCAGTATCTTTATAAAATAAAAAAAAATATGAAGAAAAAAAAAGTCAAAAATATTATTTTGAAAAAAATAACTATGTGTTCTGTATTAGCCTGAGAAACCAAACGTTTTCCCTCCTCATGTTAACATTTCTTAATACTTGCTGCTTAGATTACTTAATATTAATTATCATTTTTATATTTAATTATCAGCTCAAGTGTGTAACTTGATGTTTATTTATTTATTTATTTACATATTTATTTTATTTATTTGCTCATTCATTTGACTTTTTCTGTTATGTTATGGTAAGATAAAGATATGTATCAAAAATGAAATGCTTATTGGGGCTTTTCTCTCTTTCTCTCCTTTTTTCCAATTTTACAATAAAAAAATCAAACTGGATGTTTTTTTTTTGTTTGTTAGTTGAACCACAGGTTAAAGAGATGTTGGAGGTCAAACGTCAGCCATCAGGGGGCGACACCACCGGGTTTTTAAAAAATGTAAATCGATTAGGAAATCACATCAAATTGATTTATAACATCAGTAAACATTTGTCCCTCTGGGGTTTTATGGTCTCAATCACTAGTTTCAGGTCTTTTTCAATACAGTGCGGTGTCCATTTTTGTTGTAAATGATGGTCTCATTTAGAACACGAAAGACAATAAAGTATAGGGTGTGCTTCAGGGCGTGGCTGTGATGTCATTAACAGCAAATATCACACATGGCGATCTGCTCGTCCAGCTGCACCCTCCCATTTATATATGATCTAATCTGGATTAATAAGAAGGAAAAAAAGGAAAGACATGCAAATCTCAACGGTGCCGAACAGGAAGGTGATGTCACGGTTGGTCTCCGTTTGCCTTTTAAATCATGATTGGGTACATATCCGTTCCGAATGTGGTCCAATTTTTTTTTATTCCTCAGCCTTTAAAATGACACTGATGCATCATTTGGAGGAAAATGTAATGATTCCATCCTTTAAAGGAAGGATAGTGTTTCTAATCTGTCACTGTGAGGATGTAGCGAGGGATTCGCTGCCCGTCATAGAGCCAGTGTTTGATTCCTCGTGTGAATGAAGGAAAACTTAAGTTAAAGGTGCATTATGTAATAAATCTAAAGCAACTGGCCATAAAATCCTCCTAATATGTCACAGAGACTCAGGAATAATGTTCATATAACAAACTGAACTCAGCAACAACAACAGTACAGACAAAATACTTGCATAGAAAAAAAATATTTTGCAGACCGAAAATCATGTTTTGGCATGTGGCGCCACCTACTGCCGTCTACCAATCATTGCAGTCAGTAACGTAGTCAGACGTAACAGGCAACGTCCAAGCTACATCCAAGCTAACCCTAACCCACGTACAAGCTACGTCCAAGTTACGTCCAAGCTACAATGGCGGAGAAAACTAAACCTAAAAGACCTTGGCATTTTAAATTTGAATGTAGTGACCGTTTTTGGCCACATTCTTACACATGGCGCCTTTAATCTATTCACTTTCTGCTGATTTATACACACTGAACCTTTAAAGGTCGTTTGGAATTTTGACGTGTGCCTTTTGACCAGCGGTGTGTGAATCAGATTGTGTAAGATGGTGGTGCCTCACCACAGGAAGCTTCTTGGTCGGGATCGTGGTTTGGCCTGTGTGAGTGTGTGTGTGTGTGTGTGTGTGTGTGTGTGTGTGTCCTCGTTGTGTTTGTGTGGCTTTTCACTGGGCTGTCCCAGCTTCCTGCCACAAACAGATTGGGGGTTAGTTTGGATGGAGGCTCCCAAATTGCCCTTGTCAGTGTGGATTATTGTTTGTCTCTTTATGTTGTCCTTGTGACCAGGCCACGATGGATCCTGTGTCTCTCCCAGTGTCAGCGGAGATTGGCTGTAGCCCTGCAACGCTCTTTAAGGATAAGCAATGTGGACGGGGGATGGATGGATGCATGGAAACATTGTGGAATGGAAACAACAACGAGACGATACGTAGAAAAGATCTTGCGCACTCTAAAGTGATGATGCTTTGACCTTCAGGTCTTCATTATAACATCGGTACTGACTCATAATGTAGGTCAGGCCCACTTGACACATGTGCTGGCAATCACAACAATCAACCTCCAGCAGGTGGGAGGCAGCAAACAATCAGTGGCTACTTTTTTTTTAAACATATATAAAAACAGAACTAGTGGCTGTTGTGATTGACAGCACATGTGTCAAGAAGGAGTGACCTACATTATAAATCAGCGCCGCCGCCGCCGCCACAATGATTCAGGACGGATAGAATACGCAACGCCAAGACAAAAAAACATTGCATCAGACATCCTGAATCAGCAGGTGTCACAGAAAAGACAAACAGGGAGCTGTAAGAAAGGTAAGGAAGGCATCACACGTCACTGGAGTTTACATAACTATTAAATTGCCCTCAGCGCCGGAGGCTGAATATGATGCTCTTGACTTTGCTTCTGCACCTTTGTTATTATCATCTTCATACATCAAAACAGCGTCTTTGGCCACAGAAGAAGCACAAAACACGTGTACGTTCTGAAGAGAAGAGACGGATATGAGGGAGGGAGAGAGAGGGGGACACAAAAGGTAGAGACACTGGCTCATAAAATAAATTGTCCCAATTACAATAAAGTGTGGCTCTTGGTCAGTGTGCGCCGCACGCAGTTCATCTTTATTACAATCAGTTAATGAAAATCAATCCCCCTCCTGATAAACTCTTATCTCCACAGCCTTTGTGCGCCCCTCGTGCAGGGAGATAATAAATTAGGGTAATATTGCCTTTGATGAGGGAGTGAATTGCAAATTATTGTAACTTTCCAAGATTTATGATGCAGATGCTTCATTTCCAAAGCTGGGTTTTTTTTTCGGGGGCGTCCCGGTGCTGTGGGGGGGGGGGTGGGCATTTGTTAAAAGTTTGGTGACACGGGCTCGTTAATAAAAATCCACACTGAGACAACCAGCTGTTCTTTACTGTTACAGTAGCAGAGGGAAACACTGCTGAGGCGACAGGAACTCCCACAGCTCGGCGGGGTTTATCCTCACGTGTGTGTAAAATACAAGGAGAGAGGATGTGAGGTGTTTACCATCAAAGGCCTGCTCATCATATAGTGTCAGCCCAGAGCTATCACAGCGACCACGAGCGTATGATTTGATATGTAGGTCAATGCCCATTCTGCAGCGAGCCAATGGGTGAGATGCTGTCACTCTGATTACTGACTTGATGCAGAGAGATTGAGTTGGTCAGGTATGAGAGAGAGAGTGTGTGTGTGTGTGTGTGTGTGTGTGTGTGTGTGTGTGTGTGTGTGAGAGAGCTGCATAATCATTGTGACTATAGAGTCATCCACACACACACACACAGAGAGAGAAAATCCCAGAGATGAGGAGTAACTTCTCACTCTTTGTTCTTCAGCAGTGACCCATGTAACAGGGTGTAATGTGTGTGTATGCTGCACGTCGTCTGCTCGCTGCAACAATCAGACCCTGAATGCATCATTAAGCAGCGAGAGAGGGCGAGAGGAGGTCTCAGGAGCCGCCAAGGAAGCGCAGGGAGAACGACGCAATGACGGTGGTCGTTTGGAAAAAGCTACAGTACGTGTGTGTGTGTGAGAGAGTGTAGGAAAACACGCTCTCAGGAGCAGGAGAGGATGAGTTTACATCCTGCAGCGCTTCATTTAGCAGCGATAAATCGAGTCAACGGCTAAAAAGCAACTCATTTAAGATGTTTTTCCTTGTAATCATCTCCTACACTATCTTTTCATAATTTGAGGTTTCAGAAGCAGCCTTTTAACGTCATCTTCATCAAGGCCCTGTTCATTTAAATGGTGTGAATATCCAGCATTAAAACAGCCATCAGTCCATCCATTATCAATCAGGGAGAGGACTGACACACCGCTATCTATTTATCTTGCCAAGTGCTCTATTAATATCAAATTAATTTCTCCTTTGAGAGTATCAATCACTCAAGCGTTTTTTTTTTTTCAACTCATTAGCCTGGTAATTGTCCTTGTTTACATGGGAAAGTCAAGACTGGATGTCTCAAAGAGGCTGGACCAGTAGTTTCCTACAAAGTGCTGAAGATTGTGCATATTCCTTATTTCGAGTGTTTTTTTTTAAAAAGTTACGATAAATCTCACTGGCTCAACAGATGGAGAAGGAGATCTGACATATTAATAAAGCAATAATAGAATGTTGGTACCATATGGACTGTATATATGTAAGTTTGCTGGTTGAGGCCAACCAGGAAGTAAGAATATATTGAATAGCCACCAGGGGGCGACTTCTCTGGTTGTAAAAAGAAGACAGTTTCAATGTAAAAATAAAGCTATACTTCTTACATGATTTATAATATCAGTAAACGTTTTCCTTGTCTCAGATCTTCTTTAATAGACCATGATGTCAATTATGCTAATTATGTTCCCGTTTAGAGGAAAACAGACGACTTGTGTGTTTGACAGCTGGTGGTCCTGATTTTGAACAACTCAGACTTGGACCAGAACATGTGCATTAACTGTATTTTGAGCCTGAAATTGAAAAAAAAAAAGAGTTAATATTAGATTTGTATTGGGCACGTTCAGTTGGCATATGATATTAAAATATCGCTTCCAATGATATAAGCTAATACAGTGCCAGTCGTTTGGTATTGTTTTCTGTCACTATAGCACCTCCATGACGAGGGCGGAGTCAACGTAACACAGCTTCATGAAACTGCTGTGACTTCGTTTTACAGTTCACACACACACACACACACACACACACACACACACACACACACACACACACACACACACACACACACACACACACACACACACACACACACACAAACTGGTGCTACGTAAAGCAGTTGTTCTCAGTGTAACTGAATCATTAGACACAGTTAATTAAAAAGATTTGTTGACAGAATCGATCAGTACTTCCTCGTCTGACACGGTCGCCGAACTGAAAGCGGTCGTGATTCAGCTCACGGTCACCGGCTTTCAGCTCCATTTTCCTTTGCTAAATGTTGGAGATTAACATACTTTTTGGGGCGATTTCTAAGTATTTTTATTTGATCTACAGTTTGGCTTTGTTCGGTTTGATTCTTGTACGTCTCGGATGTCGCGTTCATGACTCTTCCAGTAACGATGACACATAATATCGGCTCAGTTCGCTTGTAATCTCGCCAGAGCAAGTACCGGGTACTTTTTCCAGTACTTGCTAATGGAAAAGCAAAAGAAACGTGCCGAGTCGTGCCACGCCAGAACTGTATAGTGGAAAAGTGCCATAATTCTCTGACAACCCCCAAATCGTGAGTGCAGGGACATGTGTTCACATTCAGGTTTACGGCGCCTACGGCTGGCTTTACACGACAACGCCAACGACAAACTGACATAATATTTTATCAGATGTGCCTTCCGTTGAGACGGCAACTGCGTTTTTTCGTACAAATGCTCCACTGTCACTTTCCCGTCTAAAGGGTTGAAAACGCAAAAGTTTTGCGCTGAGCTGCTCACTCTGGCTATCCTCCATCCTTAGCTGCTCTGATATCTATTTCATTTCAGCAATTAAGCTGAGTTAATGTTTTGGTTTTTCGACTGTGGGCTACTTCGCACTACTAAAGAGAAGTAGAAGGAAGTTTCAACGCATGCCCGTGCTCCTGGTGTTGTCGTATGGCAGTGCTTCACAGTGCCACCTAGCCACCTGGCATGCATACTACATCAAATGAATGCAGATTTCCACCCAAAGACGCTCGTCTAAACGTGTGTTCAGATCGTTGTCGTGTAAAGCCAGCCTAAAGCTGTGTCTCTCAAACCTGGTCCTTGAGACCCACTGCCCTCCAACACACCTGATGCTATTGAACAGCTCATAGTCGAGCTCTGCAGAAGCCTGGTAATGATGGTGTTGGAGCAGGGGAAGCATCTAAAACCCAGATTGAGAGGAACACCCTGAATCACACAGTGTATGTGGAGGTGGAGGTGGCTGACAGGTTGGAGGTGGAGGTGTGGAGCTGTGGCTCGTGAAGGCAGTTGCAGGTGAGTTGATTGTCACAGCTGGTGCTCGTCCATCCTCATCACTCCCTCCCTTTAAATGCAGAAGTGTGCCGGCCCCTTTGCGAGAGACTGATTGCTGCACATGCAAGAGAGAGATGTTTTGAAGCACTTTAGGCAGAAAGTGTATGGAACACATGAGTCATGGGGGCCAGAACTAAACACTTGAGTGTTTGACCTTGTTGTGTTTATATATATATATGTGTGTGTGTGTGTACTAATGTTTCTTGAGTTGCGTTCAGTGATCTCATAGTGGCGACACGACTGACTCAACACAGTAAAATAAACTCAAACTAGAGACATTTGTGCTGAATATATAACCTTTTTTTTATGCGTATGTCAGGCTCTAAGTGGAGCACTGGAGTCCATGTTTCATCTTAATTCACACTCAGACTTGCTGGCTCAGATGAGTCAACTGTGCCTCTCACTTGGTGATTCAAACGCTGGCTGAAGCTCCAAGCGTGTGACAGTGTTGTCTTGCATCTGCACTTCAGTGGGTCACATGAATCGAGATGAGGCCTGGAGATTTGTGGCTTTATTTTACAGTTTTTTTCTTTTTTTTACTGTAAAGCTGAAAGTACTGTGTTTTAGTAGTAAAAGTACAGCAATGTGTGACTTACTGGTTGTTGGTTACTAGTTCAGTGGTTCCAAAAGGGACAAAAAGAGTAATCTGAGGGGTAATATTAAATTATAATGAAGCGAAAACTCAATAATTTTTCAATCAAACATGTCAACTTTTCCTCATTGAAGCCTAAACTGAATATCTGAATCTGAATATACCTCTCGTCTAGACGTTTTCAGCACAAAATAATCACAGCATTCATCTGTGATAGAAATACTTTTTAATTACAGGAAAGCAGAGCTTCTTTGTTTGTCTGATTTCTTATTTTTCTCTTTATTTTGATCAAGAAAACACCTTGTGTAACCTTTAAGAGCAGGTTTTTAAATGTGTGAATGTTGCACGTATGATGGACAGAGTAGGAAGTCGTCCCTATGTCCCTCAGTCCCTCTCTACTTTGTCCAGTCCTGACTCATTTTGACTCATGTGTCTCCAGACCTCAGAGCTCACTGAGATTTCCTCTTTGAACAAGTGCGACACGGAGAGAGAGGAAGTGCGACAGCACGAGGCCCACTCGCATCACTGGTGTTTGTTCTTAATGTCGTCATAAGCAGCTTTCTTCATTGCATTTTTAATAACAACAACCCCCCCCTCCCCGATCACATCCCTCTTTGTCCACTTGCATGAGCTCAGTTGTGCCTGTTGTCGACTCTAACCTGGTGTTAACCGCAGACTAAATCCTATTTTGGAGCCGTGCAGTGTTCTGACAGACAAAAGCCAAAGCCAGCAGCCAGCTCAGCACTCAGAGGCAACATTTACACAGGGGACTGAGAACATACTGAGGATCCCTACAGCTACACAGCCAGCCTGTCAAAACTGTCTGCATGCTATTGAGCTGTCACAGCTTACAGACTGAGGACCCCAGCAGGACACAGGCAGTATTACAGCCACAGTGTGACGGGGAAAATATCTTCGCTCGGTCACTTTTGATCGTATGAGACAGAAAAAACTAATCATGAAAATCTACAAAAGCATGGTGATACAGTAATATTCCATTATCTTTGTTTATATGTTGAATAACCTAATCGGAGTGAGAAAATTTGAATTCAGATGATTGTCTTAATCTGATTAATATCAGATTGTGGCCGTCCATTATTATGCTGAACATAGAAACACTAATCCGTCTATTGAACTCATTCTGAATACAATGCTTTTCCCACTTTGATTAAATTAGTAGTAAGTAGAATATTACTGTCATGATGTTTTGTTATGCATATCATAAATTCTTTAATATGAATATGTTCCTCTATGACAGTAAACTGGTTTGTGGATGTCATCATTTTTCATTATTTCTAGTCCATTTTAGGACTAATAAAAATAATTAATCAATACATAATTTGTTTATTTTATTAGTTGTAGCTCTATATTTGATTACGACTCACCTTTAAGTCACATCCACAGATGTGAAAACTCCTTCTTGTTGTTCCTTCCAAGTTGTTAACCCTTTAAGGAACTACTCAACCATTTGGTCGACCACACTTTAAGTCACTATATCTCATTGAAAAATGCATCAAGCTGAACTCACTAACACTTAATGTGACTTGTTCTGAATGTTGTACTTTATGAATTATGCAAACCAGGTTTATTATGAACAGACGTCTCAACCGTTTGGTAGAGGCCTGTATCTGAAATACTGTAGGGTCTAATTAATATACATATATATATATATATATATATATATATATATATATATATATATATATATATATATATGTATGTATATGTATATATATTGATTGTTGTTATTCTTATCATAAGTATGTAAAATAAAATATGCAAAGAAATATTTTTTCCTTAGCTTTTTTCTTGGTGCGCACCTTTAAAGGGTTAACCTGGCAGCCAAATTCAGACTTTTGTCTTAAGCTGGTAAAAGTATCACTATATACACTATTATTACACTATTTTCTTAGTTCTAAGTTCACAGAAGAAACCAGAGAGCGCAGCACTTGGTCTGAAGTGTCCAACACTTTAATACAGAAAAAAAATTACAAATACAACACAACACATATTTACTTTTCTTACAATGTCTCAAAATAACCTACTGAACACAAATGTAAATCATATTACAGGTACAACAACTATACACAGGCAAATGTACACAATATAAAACACATATATACACTCTCTTAATATATTATTATATAAAGATTTGTGAAGTTTTTTTTGTTTTTGTTTGTTAAACCTTTAAAACTGGAAGCTAAACAGCTTGAAGAGGAGTGTTTCACAGAAGATGAGAACTGCTGACAACATCACACAGACACTTATTATCATGGATAGGTAGTTTTTACATAGAGTTGTTGGATCCTGTGTATTTAGCATGCCGGTTTCTGAAAGAACGTGATGGAATAGACAAAGAAACAACACTTAAATGCACAAAACTTGCTGTTAAAAACCTGAAAGTGCTATTGATAGTACTCGATTATACAGGACCTAGAAGCCGTCGTACATTAAGTTATATGGAGCCTCGTACAGAGTGGAGATTTCGAATGTTGTATACATTTTCTCAGTTAAAAACATGACATATTTACAATTAAAACAACTCTATTCTGTTCATCCACCTTGAGGTCAGTAAGAGTTTTACCTGTGTGATAATGACTCAAACCACGCGACTGTACACATTTTCTGCTTCTTCAAAAAGGTTGCGATCCGTGTGTTAATCCACAGAAGAAGTAATGAGGGAACAAAAGTCTTTTGAGTATGGAATCCTTCAAATGACAAACACATTCAATGATTTAAAAACAAAACAAAAGAACAACCAAAAAAAAACCCAAGTATATACGTCTGAGCTATAATCACTCTTTCCTCAAGCTGGTGATGCTTCCATGTTCTGGTTGCCTCCATGTTTCTCTTTAATAATCATTTATATTTTTTTTTACAAAAGCAGCAGAACGAGGAATAAGAGTGCGAGCAAAGGGCTGTGGGCTGACGGGTGTGACACTCCTCGGTTTAAAAGACGAGTCGTCCTGGGGTTCTGCCTCAGTTTACTGGGCGGCAGCGCCTTCAAATCCTCCAGAGCGCCGTAGGCTGCCATGGAGAACTCGGGGTCTCCAGTGGTCAGCAAGTCAAACACGCAGGAATGAAAGTACACGTCCTCCACCTGCAGAGTCTCCCGACACTTTGCTGCGGCCCGCTCCACCGTGTAGACCTGGTGCGGCGGCCGCAGAGGGCCCAGCTCGGTGTTGGTGCCCTGCAGACGCGGCTGCTGGCTTTGGCGGCCCAGCCTGTGCTCTTTGATGAGCTCGTTGCGTGGGCAGCCGTGCAGGCAGAGCTGCAGGCCGCCATTGTCCTCTGAAAAGTCCAGGGTCTCCTCCGGCATGCGGATGGCAAAGGTCAGGTAGCTGCCCACGCGCCGGATGATGATGGAAGTGCCAATGTAACGGGCCTGGATCTTCACCTGGCGGCCCACTCCGGAGCCGCCTCGCTCTGAGATGGCCAAGCTGCCACTCTCGCCGCCTCTGCGAGTCCCGTCCTGAAAAGCCAACGGCAAATCCTCAGTAGTGGCTTGGTACACCTTCTGATCTGTGCAGCCGTGGTAGGACTTGAAGATGACCGTTATCTGTAACAACAGAAAATAGATCAATGTTAAGCAGCAGTCATATAAAGACACAGTTGACTTTGTTTGAAAATGTAAATTGAAGCTGTCTAAAATTCTGCAATATGCAATAGCAATTAAAGCCACAAGGTGGCAGTAGGAAACCACTAAAAGGTTGTGGTTTGTTCACTGGCTTTTTTTCCCCTTTGAATGACAGGGATTTTCTCTGGTGTAATCTCAAGACAATTCATTAATAATCTGGTATTGCAGAGGGTGGATGTTGGTGGTCCTCTGCTGTGTAACCGACGTCAGAGAAGCTACAATAAGTCAATGCACAGCCTCTGTAATCAGCCATGATTTCTGACACATTCCTTTAAAAAAAAAACACACACACTGTAAAACAGCAGCAATAACTCTTGTGTCCTTGGATTGTGGATCAAACCAACTGTTTTCAAAACCACATTAATCCTCTGTGCATCACTTCCCCACTGGCAGAGCTCATATGATCTGTATTCCAGCTGAGCTTTGAAAAAAAAATTGGGGCCGGACCTCTTGTTTCTTCAAAAACATCTCGACAAATCAGTGGCTGTGGCTACGTTTACACTTGCGGGGAACACTGTATTATGATGGATGATTTCCTGTCTTAAGTCTGGCTGTTAAAAACAACCACGAAGACATGATGGGTCCATGTGGGTGTTGGCAGAGACACGCTGTACACCCCGCACTGCAGGTTAGACTTTAAGAGCCTTCACAACTGTGGAATCCCTGATGACGTATTACAGATGATTCTGTTACACAGCTCAAGTTTGGAAAAAGTAACAAATCATCTAACATTTATGCAAAATATCCATTTAAAAGCTGCTTTTTGTACCAATTTCTACAGATGACATTAGATAATACATGTTTTAATACCAAATGACGCATAAATGTTTCAACAATGACAACGTTTAGAGAAGGGAAGGCCTGCCTTTCTAATTAACAACTGCTGTCCCAATTATTCCCTTATTTTTCCACATTATTCCATATTTACACAAAAACGCGGCCCCGTTAATTATTTGACCAGAGGGGTGAAAAAAACATTCCAGATCGTGGCGGTGGAGGAAAATGTTTGAGTGAGCGTTAATCACTACCATATGACCACCCATGTGTTAAAGGTAGAGCACTCAAGCATGTCTGTGATTCAACACCGCTGAAGGACTCCCCTCCTCTTTTCCCCTCGCAGATCTGAGGAGCTCCAAGACGTGAGGAATGCTGGAGGCTCGAGAGGCACCGTGGAATGACGATTAACTTCACATGTTTGATACTTTATGGCAACACTTGAGCTCACACGAGCTAGTACTCTGTAGCACACAGGCCAGCGCACTCACACTTGGTGTTTTGCATCGTTTACTAATATGCACATGTTAAAGGTGGTTGTTGTGACAAACGTAGCACTTTTTCCACCCATAGTGCATAAAGATCTTGTTAAAAAACAGAAACCAGGTTAGACTGGATGCTTATTTCACTGCACTCTAAAGTTTAGGGGAAACCGACAGAGTCGCAGTATTAATCTGAGCTATAAAACATGAGTGCGGATAATTTTTGCCACATTTTCTGGCGTTTTAATTGAGGAAGTGTGAATAAATGAAACTATTTCATCTTAAAAACATAAAGTCCATGCCCTGAAACCATCCTTACCTTGCTGGTTGCTGTGGCGCTGGAGCCGAGGACAACGGGCACATTTGTCACCTGCACAGACAGGAAGCGGTTGTCGATAAGAGGCCACGCCCCTTCCACCTTGCAGGTCTGAAACTCGTCTCTGAAAGTCCGTAGATGCGGGTCTCCGAATAATCCACAGTGAGCGTATTTCTTCTGCTGCCCGGCTGGGCCTGACGCGAGGACCCGACTCTCATAGTCGCACAGCTCCGACACGACGGGCCGGGACGTGCTGGGGACCTTGGCGGAGGACGTGGGCCCGTCACTGGAGCAATTGTGCTGAGAGAAAAGCTCCTTGATACGGAAGACGGCCGAATGGTAAACTAAGTCTCCCCTGCAGCTGCGTGCCTGTCGCCTGGTACACAGGGCGTAAGCCCGCAAGGCAATGCAGTAGTCCACGTCCAGGGACACGTCCTCCTGCAGACCACTAGAGGGTGAGGTAGAAGACACGTACTCCGCATTGCAGCGCTGAATTCGACACTGCTGGCAGTGAGCTGAAAAAAAAAAAAGAAGAGTGGAAATTAACATTTTGTACAGCAACACCTACATGTTCTGATGGAATTTCTCCTCCATCTCTATGAAAGTGATACTGACCAAACTTAAATGTAAACTTTTTCAGAGTCTAACCTAAAAAAAATCCATCTGTCGACTCGTTTACAGATAAATTACTTCAGCTCAGTACATGAGCAAGCACATTCAAAAACGTTTCCACTGTCAAGTTTATCTCAATCCAGAGAGTCATTAAAACCCAAACTGCATGAGCTCATGAGGCTGCGATCCGAGACTGTGCTCCAGAGTCAGTCAAACCTTATTTCCCCCAACCCGTCCTCACAGAAAGAGCATGTTTCCTCCCTGTAGTAGGAAACCAACCTGTGCTAGTCTGCCTGGGGGTGTTGAATGTGGTTTGGCTGTTGCCAAGGTAATTGAAGTCCATTAAGTTACACTACATGGCACAGCAGGGCGAGGTGTACAGAGGGGGCTAACTTCAAGAGGAATATCACTGAGATTCACGCTTGTTCAGCAACTCAGGGTCCAAACTGGAAGCTGGTCAAATGCTTCATGTGATATTAAGGTCCCGATTCTGGGTCTTAGGGCTAAGTTATGACTCACAAGTGGGATATGTGTTGTGAAGCAAAAACAAAGACATGAGACCACCTCAGTGGGACATAAGAGAGAGGATATTCATCAAGTTTATTTCAGTTGTGTATTGGGTGGGATGTTTCATTTGCTGACTGGGCTGGAATTCATTTTCCATTTTCAACAGACAGCAGATCAACATCTGCCAGCATCCACAACACATACATCACCTCTACTGCAAGACTGGGACCACTTGTAAAAGACTGCTCCTCTGTTGCAACACAGGATTATTGTTTACTCCTAAACTGCATCAGATCTCAAATCATCCCCAACAAACATGACAAGACGAGCACGGAGATCTCTCACCCAGTGCACGTGAATATGTTTTGAATCTTTTCTTCACCTACACATACATCTGATGCCCCAAGTGCGGGGAAGACAGATGATTAATGGATCTCCCAGATGCTGGACTTCATCCCAACTCCTGATAAAAGTGAGATGGAGTGTGAGAGGTCAACTTAGAGGCATTTTACATCTCTCCTCTGAATTCCAATAGGGCGCCCACATCTTGCAGCAAGGTCACCCAGGTCCTCTGTGATTGACACTTTTGACAACTGCTGTCATCAACAGTCAGCCATTTCCCAAAAGTTTCTTTTTTTACTTCAGCACTCTGTAAACTACCAACAAGTGTGAGGGCCATGTGGGGAACATGAGAACAGAAACAGGGGGGAAACAAACTGACCACATAAACAGCACTGGTAATAGCACAGTTTTGATAAGTGGATTCAAGCTGGAGAGAATGAAGTGAAAAACATCTAATGTTTATAGCCATGTCTCTATTGTCTGCATTGATTTCTTTATTAGAACATGGTTTACCTGAAACCTAATAAAATGCAGGTCATAGGTCATAAAACAAATATTTATCACAATATACTAAATAGCCACTTAATTCGGTACATCTGTTCAATTGTTCAAGCAAACTTATCAGCGGCTAACCACATGGTAGAAGATGCATGTTGACATGTGGACATGGTCAAAATGACCTGCTCCAGTAACCTACACCCTAGGTCTTACAGAGAATGGTCCTACAAATATAAAATATCCATTGTGGTAGTTTGTTAAAGCCAAATGTCCAATGAGACTGGTCAGACATTTTTTTTTTTTTTTTTTTTAATGATACAAAAGCAACAGAGAGTCAAATAACCACTTGTTGTGGTCAATGTATGCAAAGATCATCTCTAAACACACATACATGTTTAACTTCACAGCAGATGACTACACTGAGTTCCTTTATTATGTGTCTTGTGTACCTAATTAAGTGGCCAGTGAGTGTAAATATAATTAAGCTCCACTTAACTATATACTGGTATGTTTATACACTGTATAAACACACTTTGTGCCATAAAACATTCCCGTTGCCTCAGATTTGTCACACTGACTGTAAAACCACAATTATTTGTGTTTCTTCAACATTCACTTCAATTTATTTTTTTTGTTATAATTATGTATAAATAATTGATAGTACTCCCTGAGACTAAGAAGGGGTTGAGGTCTGCAAAAATACATTAGCAGATTTAGCCATTTATCTAGGAGTTATGTTTTTAACGAAGTTGTGTTTAATTTATCAAAGATATGTTTATTGGAAGTGGATGTGACAGAGATGGAAGTAAGAATAATAACATATTTGGCACACATTTGCTCATGTCATGTCAAACATTGTGAATAAAGTCACAATGGATCTTGGAAAAGTGAGCACATCATTTTACTTATTACAAAATAACACAAGTGTAATAGCTGCTCGGTAAAGAAATATATATGAACACATTGCAACACAATGAATAAGCCAGTGTTCTGGTGTGAACAAAAACACGCTGTTTTCTATGGTTTTGGCAAACTTTTGTCTGGTCCCAGACCAACATGTTCAGAGGCCAAAAAAAGTGGGACCCCCTTGCATGGTAGCTAACAAAGTAAATAAATGAAGCATGAAGTGTGGGAAATAACCGAGGTCCTGTTACTTCTCACCAACGCCCAAAAATATCCAAACTATGTGTAAACGCGGTCGTTGCGTACACATTAAAAAACGTGTGAGTTGTGTTTTGTGGCTTTAGAAAATGAAATAAAACCACACAAGAAAAAAAGCGCCGTGGTTTTTTTCTTTAGGTCGCAGGTACTGGACACCAGTTGCTAGCGGGCTATATGCTAACAGTGCTAACCCGTAACTTCAACACAGCGACATGGTAGAAAAAGGGCAGCGGCAGCAGCGTAACGCGTGTTTGGTACATTTCAGCGGTTAAAATATTTGTGTCGAAGTGTGCGCTGTCTGTGGTTTTGTTTCAGACGGGTAGGGCGATAAATTAGTCCAAATAATAACTCCGTAAATGGAGGCAACTCGTGCTGCTTTAGCTAACAGCGAGCGGGGACGGGAGGCTGGGACACTCCGGAGATGCAACAGTGCATTACTTTGTCCCCGCTATGGATGGGAAAGTTCCCCACAAGGGCGACCATTTGTCCAACTTTAAAACACAATATGCATTAAAAGAAAAAAATAACATCAGAGCGTATGCGATACACGCTTTAAAATCCTTCAACAAAGTCAACTTTAATAAGTAATTTTCAAGAAAACAACTTTCTTCTCTCCCCCCTCTCCCCAACTCCACCTCCATTCCGGGACACACCACAACTTTTGCATGCAGGAGACAAGTGAAGGAGCACGGATTGGAACATTTGAAAAAAAAACCTAAAAACTTACCTGGTCGAAACAGCAGCGAAAGTAAAACCATGGTGATCGTTACACAGTCCCAAAGCTGCCGCTTAGCCGTGATTTGAGGTCCGCTTCTCCCCATACCAATCCATTCAGTTAGAATGGAGTTCCTCGACTGCTTCTCATCGACGCTGCGGCTGTGGGGAAATCACACAAAAATCTCGTCTTCTTCCCCAAGCGCTGTCATTCAAAAAGGGGCCCCGGTCTTCAGGGGCGGCTCTATGAGGGAGGGGACTAAAGTGTAGTCTGGGCCCAGAGGTGATGGCTGAGCCAATGAAAGACTAATTATTCACTAACCGCTTGATATTTACACGTAATGGCAATTACTGAGGGGACGAGAGAGTCCTGCACAACAACAGTGTGTGGAGCTGCACAACTGTGTGTTATTATGTGTGCTAGTATAAAGTATACAACCTGTTTACTGCTGAGGCTAAAATCTAAGGTTGTTTTTGAAAGTGTAAATGTAAAGGTCCAGTGAAGTAGAAGGGGCATACGTTCACTATATAAGCTATTAGTATGTTGGTACATGCATATAATTGCTTTATAATATAAAAATAAATCATGATTTTTGTCACCTTTGAATATAGACTGTATGTAACATTTGTGATTTGTAAGAAAATTATAAGATTTGTGATTTGACAGTTTTGCAATCAGGAATGTTTTGTTTTGTTCTCCTTCTAAATGGGAATATATTTTGTGTCAATGGTGTCATAAATCCAGTGAGTAAAAGACATATTTTCTCATATACATTCATTCAAACCAAGTACTTAAAACAACAACAACAACAGAGTCGCCCCCTGGTGGTGACCAGGGTTCTAACAACTGCTACTTCCACCATAATTCCGAGACTTCATTTTTCAAATTGATGCTTGGCCAAAAACTTAATCACTATTAAGTTTTTAAATCAGTTGTTGTTGATAATTATTACATGAAAACATAATTAAAAACATTTATGATGATAATGATGATTATTATCCATCTAAAGGATTCTTCATCCATAGATAATTAAGATAAGATAAGAGAGTCCTTTATTCGCCCCACAGTGGGGAAATTTACAGTGCTACAGCAGCAAGACAGTAAAGATAAAGCTAATAAATAATAACCATGCATTAACAAGAAGTTCAATATAAAAGATATTGACACTAAAATTATATTTAAAAAAAGTAAAATAGAATAGAATGTGAAGTGTACATAATAGACAAACACTGTAGGACATGAAAATGATCGAGGGATGGAGTTAAATGAAAATATCCAGGTTCATACACTCATCAAACACTTTAATAGGTAAAGAGTGCACAGAAAAAAAACATTGCAGAACTTCTCTGTATGTTTGGACTGTCACTAGTATATGAACAACAGGGATATCTGCAGAACTGAGGCATCATTAAAGAAAGTGTGGCTGTAGCCTCTATCTGTAGAACTTGCACTACAAAGCACTGCAGGGACATCTGTCTTCTGCGACTTCCCCTCCTCCACAGAACAAATGTTTATGTATTTTCAGCATTAAGCAGGATTTTCTCACCTGTTGTTTTCTCACCCCAGACTTAAAAATGGAGTTTGACTGACAACTGCGAGTGCAAACTAACAGCTTTACTTTATCTGGCGAATATGTTAAATATAGACCTGTTAAATGACCAGATTGTTGGTATTATCCTGAAGTAATGAGAGAGTAAACAGAGATAACCTTTAATGTGGGGCTCTCTTGATTAGAACAAATAGTATGTGAAGGGATAGTTAAGGGGTTTTTGAAGTGTGCTTGCATGAGATATTGACACATGGTCAACATTGACTTTGCTGAGCTGCTGTCTCTGAGAGACAGACTGGGACACGGCTCTGACTGAAATCCTGGAGCTAGGAGACAGATTGACAGAAGACAAAAACTGATTTCAGCCACTTAACAAAGGGCTTACGTGATAAAATCTGAACCAATATCTTAAGGACATGTCCACTGTTTTACCCCCAACATTACACAGGTAGAAATGGGTTCAGCTCATTGGTCACCGAGGCTGTTGGTCTTCTGCTACCTCATTTAGTAAGTCTGTGTCACACATGTAAATCTAAATGAAGGGTTTCAAATATCAAAGACACAAAATAACACATTTTAATTGATATAAAGAGCAGTTGATTAGTGTGTCATGATGTAAAAGTGCTGATTTTCTCTATGGACTTTGGTACGAGAAGTGAGCAATTTTACAAACTTCAGTTGTTTTTTAAGTTTCATAGACTTTATCAGACAGAGGTTAAGGCCCCGTCCCATTATTCCCCCTTAAAATGTCCACTTGGTTTTGAGTGCCCTCAACCGTAAATTCCCCCTCGTTGAGGGAAGTTGCTTCCCTATGGAATTGGGACACCACTATATGCAAATTAGCGTAGTGAACGTAACGAACGTGCTAACCTACGTCGTCACATGTTGACAATTCTACCGGTGCAGCGTGCTACTGTTTTCATTCAGGAAAAACGCAGGCAGATCCAGCTGTTGTGTTGCCTGTTATGTTGGCTGTGTTTGTTTCTCTCCGTCAATGCCATTTTTTTAGCCGCTAGCTAGCTAGTTAGCTAGCTGCTTTGATAAATCGTCAGTTATTTTCTGACATTAGTGTTCAAAGGTCAACAGTCCTTTGGATGTATATCAAATCAACATATTCCAACACATTGGAATATCCGACATTGTAACGTGCATATTTGCGAAAATATATTAATATCCGACATTGTAACGTGCATATTTGCGAAAATATATTAATATCCGAAATTGTAACATGCTTTTTTGCGAAAATATATTGCAACGAAATTGTTCCTCGGCTGATGTGGCCACCGTCTTTATTGAACAAAAATCAGCCAGCGCTCAATTCGCAAAGCATTATGGGTAATTTCATCTTCCACTTCTTTTTAAGCCCACATTAGAGCTCACTACATATTGAGGGCTGATTATAATGGCAAAATTTAGGGTTAGGGCAAAAATGTAGTGGAGGTATTGGGACGGGACTTTTGTTACTAGGCTTAATGTTGAGGTTTCTTTGTGTCTTTGATGGCAGCCATGTTTTCAGTGAGAGTGGACTACACAATCAGTGTGTCAATACACCACACAACCACACTTAAAAAAAAAAAAAACCCTGAACTATCTCGTCAGTAAATTCAGGTCGGTCATGTAAGCCTTTCCTGGTTTAGACGTCAAATGTTTACCTGCCAGAAAACACGGCCACTGCCTTGTTTTGTTTGCTCGCAAAAACTCGTAGAAAATACGAGGACTGGATCGTTTTCTCTCAGCGATTCTTGTGTGTGTGTGCCATTGATTTTTCCATTACATTTTCAGTGAGCAACTTGTGTGTGTTACTCTTTTCCTTTTGTGGCCAACTTTCCGTCTCCTGCACTCCTTCCGCGACACTCTGTCTTTCATTTGCACAGCTGCTGTGAGGCCAGACCATCTGCAAGGCACATACATGGACTCACCACCTTTTCGCCTCAGACACACTGTGCAGCTTTTTCTTTTTGTGCCACGGCCGCTGAAGAATGTTAATGCACCAAGCCAATTACTCAGTTAAATCTTTGCAAGAAGAAAAACCAACAGCTAATATTTGTGAACTCAGATTTGAAAGTTAAGGCTTTGTTTTGGTGCAGCTGGAACATTTGGCGTGTAGCTGTGGGTCTTCCTCTCCGCCTCCTTCCTGACTTTATGAGAGAGAAGTGAACCCAGGCAGTTATTGGATCACTGCTTTTTCTATACACATGCAGGCTCCTCTGGCCACACAATTGTGTGATTCAGGTGGCCTGTCAGTCTTGTGAAAGGTCTTCACAAGCCCATGTTGATGTGGGGCTCATATATATATATATATATATATATATATATAGCGTAGAGGGGGAAACGAAGACAGCTCAACCCAAGTGGAACGTTTGGATTGTTCTGTGCTGCCAGAAGGGCCTCTGTCACACTTGATCCACTGTGCCAAGTTTATCCCCCCAGAGGGCTCTACCTTACTCTGTTTGTTCAGCTAATTTTGGAGACTGGGTCAGTTGATGTGCTTTACGGCTCTACTTTATGGTCGCATTTAAATCCCTGCCTGCAAACAGGTTACACTTGGTATTGCTCGTGACAACTCGCAAGACAAGGACAGTGGCACAGTGTTGGAGGGAGAGCTGGCTGCTGCTGCTGCTGCTGCTGCTGTTGTTGATAATGCTAAAGCAAATGTGCATGTCTCACCTGTTCCATTGTTTGTCTTCAGCAGAAACTGATGGCATTTCCTGAGAAAAGAAAAAAAACACACATTGTTTAATTCAGTTTATACTAGTTGAAGAGGAGAAATGCTCAGTTTTTTTGCAGCAGCAGGGACAGAAATACACACATCTGTGTTATACAACAAAGAGACACAGTTTCAATCAATAAGCTGCTGTCTAGTAAATGACCTGTGGTTCCACACCGTGGTCCTGATGACCACTGAAGCAAACACTTAATTGATCCAGGTGGAGCGTAGAGATGAATTCAGCACATGTAAGAAACTCCAAGACAGCCTGTCAAGCTTGATGGGTGGAGAAAGACCTCTTTCTTCCCACATTTCCTTATAAGCATATTGCATTGCATGATCCTGCAAATATCTATACACTACTAGCACTCAAAAAGAAGGCGATGGTGGATTACACGAGTGTATGTCAGGTAAAAAAACAAAAAAAAAACGGCAAAAGAAAGGCATATTTCGTCTGCTGACAGTGGGTTACTTGTTTTGGTGCAATAAAAAAACATAACTGGTTTTTATCAATCTCAGCAAGAGAAGGGAAAAGATCTGTTGTTTTGCACAAATACTCAAAATATCTGGCAGAAACACAGAGAAGAGCTAAGGCACCAAATGTGGTGCTTAATCGTTAAAACTTCAAGCAGAAAATGTGAAGCAAGAGAGAGTGAGAGAGAGAGAAAGAATGGCAGCGATGGGGGAAGGGGGAGAAAAAGAGGGGCTGAGGGATTGGGTTTCCTCTGACTGTGTGTCTGGGCAGCTCCACATGTTCCTCATTAAGGTCCTCACACTGTGGGACCAGCTCCATACGGGGATGCTTGTTTTTGTTATTAGGTCTAACGTACTGTGGTCTGGTGGAAGCCTGACAACAGGGCCGGTTCAAGACCGTCTCCTCGGCCCCGCTGTCCTCAAACCGCTGTCCTCAAAAAAAAGGAAGAAATAACTGCACAGACCTCATGTATCTACATCGCCACATGGTAAACATGTGGCATATTTGAAACCATCATACAAACATCCATATATGGAATATTCATATTCAAATATGTATTTAAAGGTGCATTATGTAATAAATCTAAAGCAACTGGCCATAAAATCCTCCTAATATGTCACAGAGACTCAGGAATAATGTTCATATAACAAACTGAACTCACCAACAACAGTACAGACAAAATATTTGCATTAAATTTTTTTTTGCAGACTGCAAATCATGTTTTGGCATGTGGCGCCACCTACCACCGTCTACCAATCATTGCAGTCAGTAGAGTCTCAGCTGCCGAGCAACCACGGGTTTGCCAGTTACGTCAGAAAAACGAAACCTAAAAGACCTCAGTATTTTGAATTTGAATGTAGTAACTGTTTTCAGCCACATTCTTACATATGGCACCTTTAAATATGTGAATATATTATACTTTTTTCTAACCTGAAAGTCAATGTCAACCCTGAACTATGCTGGGAAATAGGAAAATCAGGAAAATAAGACAGAAAAAAACAAAAAAGTAAAGCTTCAGGAAACTGTTGATATTTCATGCTTCCGATTCTTGTTTAATTTCATGCTCATTTAGATTGGTCAACTGAGACATGTATCGTGTTTCTTCTAGGGCCTGATAACATCAGCAACTGGAATCAGAGGGAGCACGGCTCGTCCGTAGCCTCCGCTAGCACCACATGGTTCGCAACAGAAGAGACACACTTATTGAATTTTAAACAGGAACCAGAGCAAATTGGGTGTTTTTTTTTTTTTGAAGGCCCCTGTCTGAAATGAAGTGGCCTATAGCACAGCTGAGACACACACACAGAGAGAGAGAGATTCAGAAAGCGAGTGTGTCTGGTTCAGGCCTCTCGCTGTTAGAGGGGATCTGTTATCTCAGTGGAGATAAGGGAAACTGTGGTGTGAGTGTATACAGGGCAGCGCTGATACCATCTCTGCTCAAGGATCCCACTTACGGCACCCTGATTGATAACTGACAGCACACACAGTGGGAGAAGGAGGAGGAGGGTGGGGTTGGTTAGAGTGTTTTTGTAGGTATCCCTCAGTAGGTGTCCATGCAGGCATCTGTTTGCTGTGCACCTATGACACTTTGTCTCTAAACAAACAGAAATCACGGCACAGGCGTGACATCTGTGTAGAGCGCGCACACGTCGGTGCCTCACACTTCCTCATATCTAAAGTTTTTTGAGCGTGGCAACAAAGGAAACTGTGATTTTTGTTCAGCTCTGTGAACATAAAACTGTTCTCAGATCCACTTTGATATAGCGTTGTCTCTTGTTTGTTACCTCCCTCTTATTCCTGCCTCTTCTTTCAAAGGACAAATGTTGACACAGCGTCAGGCTCTGTGCTCGTGAATAGACAGTCAACTGACAGGTAACCCTAGCTGCGGGGTCACGGGGTCGTCCCAGCCTGACGAGGGATGATGGGTAAAATAAATGGAGAGCAGCGCACAGAGGGGACCTCTGAAGTCCTGGGCCCAAAAGGGAGAGAGTTCAGGGCCAGTTGACCTCTGACTTAATCCCTGCATATGTGTTTGTGTGTTTGTGCATGCGAGTGTTTTTAGGGTTAAATCTCTCCCCACTGGTCGTGAATTCTCTAATGTTTTTTTTTCTGCCTTTTTGTCTCTGGCCAAGTTATTTCAAACCAATAAATCAGGGAACAAAAACAGTCAAATGTACGGCTTCAGCGAGCAGCCTGTGAAGCTTATTCCAATGCATAACTTTGTTTGAACATGCCTCGTCTTTCTCTTTTCACGACAGCACTCCCTCGCTTTTAGTCATCAGCCACGACGCATGATGGAAACAGGGAACAAATTGCTCTGTGATGGCCTCTGACAACTCTCTCTGCTCCCATAAAAACGTGCACAGAGGCACGTGCGAGTCAACGCTTGATATTTTTTCACCTTTCAATTTGTGCCAAACATACACTTTCTTCCATTTTGAAACCTTTCAGTGTTTCTTTCATTTATCAGATTAGACCATGGCTTCTCTGAAGAACATAAATGGTCATTTTTAAGCGGGTTGTTTTGATTGTTGTCTACTTTACTTCTACTTGTGTAGGGTCACCCAGCAACATAAGACATGATAAAAACATTCAAATTAAAATGATATATATGTAGATTTAGATTTTAACCAACAAACCTTTAGACTCCCATATGTTTGACCCTTAATCTCCATCCTAATTCTGGTGCATTTTAAAAACACTTTCATCTTTTTACTCCACATTTGTTGTTTGCCCTTTGGCACCTGACAACTTAAGGTTTTAATCTGCAGATGTGTTTGTGATAAAGTGTGTCATTTGGTTAGTCTGCAACAGTTGCTATTCTAACTGCTGTGGCCCACCCAGACGACAAGCCTTGACCCAGGAATAGCGGGGATAGACAATAACTCATGAGGGTATAAATTTAGCCATTCTGATTGACCAAAATTTTTTCGCCCAAGAAGGCATTCAGGGAATGTTCCCTCCTGCTTGAGCTGGTTTAAGGCAGTGAAACATGAAGGAACATGGCAAGGATGAAGGATGCAACACTGCTACTAATCAAACTCGACTGACTCACTCTTTTAAAGTATACTCTGTGCACAAAAGTTTGAGGTGGGGAAATGTCTGCATGAAGTGCTGGGAAACTGATATGGCATTTTTTTTTTTTTATTTTACTTTCCGTGCATTTCAGCAGATGTTTCACACATTCACGTTTAGTCTATAAAGTCCGTCCATATGGTATATACATACATATTTATATATACACACATATATATGGGATCACACAGACACATAAAGTGTTGTTGAGTTACTATTGCACTTTTCAACATGCATAATCACTGATTACACACTTAACCATAGCAGTTTTAAACATTATTTCATCAGCCTCGTCAGGTGTTTATAAATCTGAGGATGTCTTGCGTCATGCCAGAGGAAAGAAGGAAAGAAAAAAGAGGAAACTTACCTTGGATCAGTAGTGTGTTTGTGGTATATGCTGTATTGTGAATGAAAAGCACAGCTCTGACAAAGAGTTTGAATTGGCGGATACCCTCGTCCTGTCTATGACTTCAGCTGGCCCGACTAAGAACTTGGGCAGCTCCAGGGACAGATAGCCATTTGAATCAAGGCACATGACAACAGCTGTCTGTTTCAAGAATCGGCACTTTGATTAGCGCAGGACGGTAGTGAGCGATGTGGCCTAATTCGTACATATCTGGGTAGGGCACTTCTGAGAACAGGAAGAAAAAAAAAAAAAAAGAAAGAGTGAAAGCATTGACTGGAAAAAAAAAAAAGACTGAAGCACAATGACATGCGTGCATAGTCCCAAACATGCACACCCACACATTACATTACACTTATGCTACTTATATTCATGGGCTTGAAACCATGTGTCACACTTGGAAAGCGTCCCATATTCTCCAAAAGTCCATCAAACTCACAGACAGATGGATATGAGAGCAGCCGACGGTTGGCCCCAGTCTGAGCTGAACAAGTGGCCAACATGAATGGAACGTCTTTCTGTTATTGTGCTTGATCTTCACCTCCCACCACCCCAGCCCCACCCCTGCACCATCAACCCATCATACAGCAGTTCTATTCTGTGTTTTGGCTTTCACTGTTTTGTTGTTCAAGACACCGCCATGTATGGTTGGTAACAATCACCGAAAACACTGTGCAGTCAGCTTCAGCTCCATCCATCTCTTTCATGTGGCGTCACTGTTAAAGCACGATATGAGCAGAATTCACAAGCAAGAGGGATCATGCCCTGTAATGTGTGTTTGGTTATCATTTGGCTGCTGCAAACAGGCCAGAGAGATGTGAGTGTGATTAAGCTTCCCAGACTGGCTCAGCGCGCTCGCTCCGGGACATAAGCATGCGTTCCTGGTGATTTATAGACGTGGAGTAGTCAGCCACAAGGCCTCAGGCTGAGGGTGAGCGAGGGAGAGAGCAAAACAACAGTACTTAATTCAAGTCTGACAAATATTCTGCAGGAAATCCATACAGACTGCTCCATCAAATCTTTCGGACCCCCTGGTTCTTCCACAGCTGTAAATTGCAACTTGTAAACTCACAAATTCCACATTAACAAAGCTGAAAGAAGAAAAAAAAAACACACACACACACAGACACACACTGTCTGCTCTAGTTTACTCTACACAGTAACACAGCGTAATGTTTCTGCCTTGCTCAGGCAGCATAGAAAATGCATCTTTTGCGAGCTCCCTGGGAAATACGCCTTGGAACAGATGTGAATCCCCCCCCCCAATAAAAGTGATTCTTAATCCTGCATGCATTTCTCAAAGTTGTGAAATTGCAAAATACCTCATCGGCTGCATATGATTCATCCAGCATTGTTCTTTTTCTCCCTCCCAGAGTTTGTTCTGTCCAATCTTTTTAGGCGAGCAGCTGTTCACACTGACAGCTGCACTGGCCATCCATCCATTGCAGCTGAGAGGCAATTAAAAAATCAAGCCAATGTTGTGTTTCAGTTGATCCATTGCTATTTCTACATATAATCCCCTCTCTCATGTGCCTCCCCTCTCTCTTACAAACACACGCACAGACACAGCAGCTCTTTCTCAGGCAAACACACGCATGTTCATGAACAAGATAGTGCGGAGATTCTGTTTTTTTGCTGAAGACAAAAGCCACCGGAATTCTCAGCGACAGTGGCACCGACGGATCTCGGGCATTATCGATGCCCGAGCCCGAGAGGAGCCACATAATCTCCAATACTTACTGGTGCACAGATTTTTTCCATATCTTCTTCAGTGGAGGTATGTGGCCACACAAAGTCTGACTGGCGTCACGGTGGCATTCAGCTCAGGGTTAATTCGAGCTGAGGCCGTGCCTTGTGCCACAAGCACTGGTGCATTCTCATGAGCCGCTGCACACGTAAACACATGCATTCATACGAGGGCTTGAGCGGCCAGTTGTACCTCTCTGTCCACACACACACACACGCACACACACAGTGTGTGTGACCATGCCTCCAGTTGTTCTCTCCTCTCATGGCACGCAGCAGGTGTGAGGAGGAGTGTGAGGCTGGGTGGCAGTGGTGCTGGGTGATCTGCAGACTTAAGAACAGCTTGTCTATTGTTTCAAATGTTGGTGTGCACTTTTTTTTTTTTCTTTTTTGGAATTGATCTGGAAGATTTAACGGGATTAAACAATTGGCCATGCACTTCGGCTGCCAACATAGCACAAACACGATATATAATTTCATTTATGAATACATAAAACATCCTGACTGTTGTGTTTGTTCTAAGTGAAACAGAATAATCCCTCGACTCATACCCAGCCTCATAAGCATCTTTTATACCAAGGAGACGAAGTCAGAACTCAAACCATGATACAGAACACCAGAGTCCTATGTCAGAAAATTACACATACAAGTTATAAAGAAATCGTACACTGTCAATTATCAAAGTAATTGTTGTGACTTCAATGTTGGAAAGCAAAACTAATCTGTGGCAAAAAAAAAGAAAAGAAGAAAAGAAAAGATCTTCTGTATTGGATGACAATAGCTTTCTAATACCTACCAACCTTTTTTCTCTTCTTGGCAACTCCAAATGCTGAGCAAGCAATTATTTTCCTACTCTCCAGACAAGTAAACACTCCTCATGCTGCCAACTCACGTAGCTGCAACTCATTCTCGGCTCTGGAAGCGAAATGACATCAGATATTTTTCCCCCGCAACCTTTTAGCAAAATGTGGCAAGATTATTATCCATTTATGGAACTCTCTACTGTTTGTAGCATGTTAAAATGATCCACATGTTCCTTTTTTTTAATCTTCAGATTAGGCGATTGATGTTGCTATACATTACATTCCAATCAGCGATATGTGGGAGATTTAAATTACAGCAACTTTCCGCCTTATTTTCCGTTGATTGTGACTTGTTTTTTTACCCGTTCATGGGTGCATTATTGTAAACAGATGCCATCACTCTGTCACTGCAGTGCATAATTGAACGGAGCTAAGGAGGATGATCCTCATGATTTATTTTGAATGGTTGGTGCACAGGCACACCATTATGTACACTGAATGGCAGGCTGTACCCAGCTGTGGACACACACACACACACACACACACACACACACACCCCCCCCCCCCCCCCCCCCACACACACACACACACACACTGAGTATTTTCAAGAAGCACCCATCCAATATTCTGGGAAGACGGGAAGTATGGATCATATGGGATGCTGATTTCTGACTTCCTCTGGAGTCTTGTCTAATGATTGCTGGGATAAAGGGGCCATCATCTTTCCAGCACCCCACACTCCCCCAAGTACTTCCTGTCCGCCACATGTGTGCTGCAGCATCCAGATGTCCATGTACTTTATTCTCCGCTCTGTGGCGGCGGAGTTGGGAAAGCTGTCAGTCACAGTGTTGCAGGACGCAGGAACGATTTCTCCCGATGTTATTTTGCATATTCGGAAATTCATGGACGAACACACGTGTGTGTGTGTGGGCCGTCTTTACTGTGAGATGATGACACTACATGTCTGCGACGCTGCTTTTCCCCTCTGCCTCCTCATCCCTCTCCTCCTTCACTCCTCTCCGTCTTTCTTCTTCTCCTGCTCTTCGTTTTTCTCATCCCCCACCTCCTCCTCCTCCTCATCCTCCTGCTCCAGACAGGAGCATTACAGAGTAATAACAGTCGGCTAGCAGTGCTTTCGTAATTGCCTGGGCTCATGTGCTGTGGAAACCCAGGGCAGGGGCCAGCGGCATCAAAGCCTGACTGATCATTCCTCAGCCTCCCTCCTCTGAAGGAGGGGGGGTCAGAGGAGAAGAAGGAGGAGGGGGAAGAAACACAAATACAGATGGACAAACAAACCAGGGGAAGTCAAAACTGAAGCAGATGTGGTGATAGCCGTAGATGAACAGATAGATGTATGGAACGGGAACTGAAGAACCTCAGCCCGGTGTAGAGACTTCTCCTCCTTCTCCTCCTGCTCCAACACCTGTTAATATTTAACCAACAGTGGGGGCAGCAGCAGCAGCAGCAGCAGCAGTAGAGGGAATATAAGAAAAATATCAAGAAAAACAACAAAAAAGTAATGCTGAGGTGACATCATGGATTATTAAGGTGGGGGAGGGTCTAATAAGGGCCTGGTTTGGCCTGGTCGGTAAAAAGGGCAGGAAACTGAGGCAAAAGCAATTTGAGAAGCTGAGGCCTCAGTCTGCAGCTGTGCACTCAGTCTCTCTCTCTCTCCCAGCAGCACAGCTGCAGGACTGACAATACTTCAACTATTTACCCATGACCTCTCCTCTAATTCACAATCCTATGCATGTTTTTTGACACGTACGCGATGTTACAAAAGAATAGTTGCACAATCTAACGTATCTGCAAAGGTGAAACTGAAATGTCCTTGAGCTGAGCGCGGCATCTTTCTGCTGCACGGCTGCGAAAAAAAAATGTGTTAAATATTGTCTGAAGTTGTTTGAAAAGTTTGGCATCTTTTTTTTTTTTTTTTTTTCCACAGCAGTTTGAGTCAGTGGAGCGACTCTTAGTCTTTTATTCGTGTCATGTGTCTTTCCTTGGAGACATTATAACGTTAGCAGCGCTAACACGGAAAACATGCGATCCTCTGCGACACATGTTCTCCAGAACACAGAGATTAGTAAAGACTACAATAACAATGAGGTGAAGATTTATAAGACGCTGTTGGACGACGCTGCTGCACCACACACTGTGATCAGTCGCATACCAATTAGGGAGAGATCTGTGGATTGTGAAGCCCCCACCTTTGATCTACTAATGTGAGTTATGGAGGATGCATGTGTGTGCTGCATCACGCCAAACACAGAGAGAATATATATCTCTGCACAAACTCTTTTTTTATTGTCACTGTTTTAAGTTGCCAGATTGTGAGCAGCTTTCCCCCCTTTGAAATGATGCTTTGCTCAACGTGCCACGGTGCTGCATTCATCTTTGCAGACGCCTCAATTACGTCCCACTGATAGCCTTAAAGCTGAAGAGGAGCTCAGGAATGCTCTGACGGGACAACTGCCGAGCATCACGACACAACACCTTCAACACCCAATGGAAGGGGTGGTGATGGTGGTGGTGGTGGTGGTGGTGGTGGTATGGGATGATCATCAGTGTGTTTGCAGAACAAACCAGGAGAGAGGAGAAGAAGGAGGAGGGAATAATATGTGGCACCACTCTGAGAGCTGAGCCCTCCACCACGGCGCTTTTGTTGCCAGATCACAACCAGATGTGCCAAGTGTGTCCAAACAGGAATGACTGTGCGAAGGCAATTTTCAGCAATTTGTCAGATTTTAGAGCCCCCCCCTCCCCCTCCACTTCACCACCCCCCACCCCCATGCCTCCCCGAAAGACAAACGTTAGAAGAGCACAGCAATAATCCCTCCACTGCTTACTCGGATCTTTCCCTGCAGCAAAGTCATGTGATGAGAGATATACGTCTGATCGCATGAGGGGCAAGACGAGGCCTGTGCTCCTGACAAATAAGCACTCGCCCAACTTTCATGTATCAGCATTGCTGAGCCTACTGATCCATATGTGCAGCACTTTTGTTTACTCTGTGCTTGTGGAATCAAAATCCCTGACAACATTCACACGCCCTAAATCCATCATCCCAACTCACTGCGGACAATGCAGCCAGAACAAAGGGAGACGAATAGAGAAAAAAAACAAAAAACGTTGCTAATCCCTCTCTAGACACCTAATAAATTACAGCTTCACTCATAGGATTAATGCAACCAGTATCGCCGCCTGATTTCCAGAATGTGCCTATCAATGCTTTGAGGAAGAACTCCACTGATATCACACCTCACTGTCTGTTTACAGGTTTTGGGGTTTTATGGGACGGAGTAAAAAAAACTTTAGATTTAACATTGTTTCAGAAATAATCTGAGTCCATACTAATACATCTGAAAATGTATATCACATGACCGTACAAGTACACTGGAAGGTTGTAACACAGATTATGGCACATGTCATACATCATTTTCACTGTTTCTGACTGTGCAGACTAAAGACTGTCCCACACTAGAGGATAATCTGGCCCTTCCGATAAGGCCTTCTATTTGAACAGATTATCTGGCCAAATTACCCTGTAGTGTGAAGGGTTAACAGACATGATTGTAACGTCATCGCACGCATCAGTCTGATTTTAAATCTTTTATTAAACATGTTTGATATTTTACGACTGAAGTTGAACGGGAAACGGCTGTTGCGAAACTTTTGTTTTTAGAACCGTAACTCGTACAATTCCGTCTTCTCAGCCATGATTTCATTCACAGTTTTTTCAGTGCACAACAACAGCTATTAACTGACGATGCTGACAAGTCTGCCTCCACGTCTGTTTATATTCTCAAGTCACGTTAAATCACGTGAGTTTTTGTGAGATCCAAAATCCCTGGAATCTCCTCGCTGAAATTATGTGTGATTGCAAGTCAGATGTGTGGTCCTGCGTCCTGATTGGATCGTCTTCTGCTCTGTGCTTTCTCAGGATTAAAATATTGAAAATCAGTTACATACACACACAGTTGCGTCTGTGGTGTCCCGCCTTTTTAAAATCAAAGTTAGATTTGAAAATCCTCTATTGTGAGGCATGCAGGGCTGGAGTTTTCTGAAGCCAGCAGTGTTTTCAGATGTTGTCAGTTTCTTTGGCCCAGAATACCCCAGAATTTACTGTATGTGTGTTAGTAGTGTGGATGTAGCCTGTAGTACGTTATGTAAGTGTAATGTTTAAATCAGGGGTCTCAAACTGGCGGCCCGGGGCCACATGCGACCCCCCAATCGATTACATGCGGCCCCCCACTTGATATCATGTTATAATGAAAACATGGCACACGACATTTGGTCATTATTATCCCATTATTAAATGTATTATATACAACATTCAATTACATATATAAATACACTTGTTAGGGCCCGAGCCACGAATGGCAGTGGCCCCGAAACGGCTCCTGGTACGAATTTTAATAACAGTTGTCCACACTATTATTTATGTAATTTAAAATAAATGTCTATTTTTGATATTAATACATTAATTTTTATGTATGATATGATGCAATATTGTGAACCCACTTTTTTCCCCACTTAGACCGGCCCCCTCTTGACCACAATAGATGCGCATTGGCCCCCAGGTCATCTGAGTTTGAGACCCCTGGTTTAAATTGATTAGAGTAGACCTTGAACAACACATCATGTGTTTGTAGACTCTACTCTATCCAGGCCTATTTTATGAGAAATTGAAGGCAGTGTCTGATTGTTATGGCAGCGTGAAACGTGTCAGCTCAAGGGATTGAAAAATGGAAAAGGTTAGAGGTGAGTGGCGGGGAGCGATGTGCAAAGATGCAGCTCATTTCCTCCAACACGTCCTCGGCCTACAACACAGTCCGTGCCTCTCACCTGCACAGAGGACATTATTAACCCAGTTATGAGCCTCCTCAGGTCTGCTGCTCCACTGTTTCTCTCTCTCTCTCTCTCTCTCTCTCTCTCTCTCTCTCTCTCTCTCTCTCTCTCTCTCTCTCTCTCTCTCTCTCTCTCTCTCTCTCTCCATCAGGGCAAATCTGAAGACATGACTGCGGTGTCCTCGCATGTCACGGCAGGTAAGCAAATCATCTGCTGATGAAAGTCACAACTGTATTTTTGGCTCAGGGTCATCACGACAAACCAGGAGCATCAGGCTGCACTGATTCTGTTTAGCGCAGCGAGAAAAAACCCATGACACTTGAATCCTAATAAGCAAACACGTGGAGGTGATTGGAAGCTCCCACACCTCTGCTCTAGTCTCCGTAAATCCCTCCCACCTAATCCTATCTCTGTTTCCTCGAGTTGAGTCACACGTTAGGAAGGCAACAAGTTTGAATCCTCAGGGCCAATGAAAGGGACAATTGTGGGAGGGTTTGCATAACGTTGCTGTCAGTCATGTGTCTTGTTACTCCATGCGAGAGCTCAAATTCACCACTAATGCCTGTTTTAATTTGTTGCCTCATTGCTCTGGAATCCGAGGGATAAATTGCCCGCCGTTGTTCATCTTGCTCGCAAAATGTGTAAAGCCTGGCTCGGGAAGTCGGCGAGTGTTTACCATATTTTGTCATTAGAGTTTGTTGTTCTGGAGAGAATTTCGCTCATGTTTCAGAAACAAGGAAACGTTGAACTGTACGCCACCGCCGTCTTTCTGCATAATTGCATTTGCCGCATAAATGGAAAACTAACTCCATGTAATTAAATCAGTGTATGAATATATTGTTTTGGTGTTTCAATAATGAAGACGGGGGTGAATTTCCAGACACAGTGGTGTGTGTGTGTGTGACATTGTGTAGCAGTAACACAGATATTCAGGCAATAACGGCTGTTAAGTTACAGTTTTGACTGATTGTTGTGTATGTGTGTGTATATGCTGTTGTCTTTCTATGCTTGTGTGGACCACCCCCTGGAAAAACACCTTTTTTGTGGGGACATTTTTTCTTTTGGGGACATTATGCCCAGTCCCAACAAGGTAATGGGGCAAAAACATGTATGTGTGTGTTTGTGTGTGTGTGTGTGTGTGTGTGTGTGTGTGTATGTGTGTGTTCGTGTGTGTGTGTGCTCTTGTCTTTCTATGCTTGTGTGGACCACCCCCTAGAAAAACACCTTTTTTGTGGGGACATTTTTCCTTTAGGGGACATTATGCCCAGTCCCAACAAGGTAATGTGGTAAAAACATGTATGTGTGTGTTTGTGTGTGTCTGTGTGTGTGTGTGTGTGCTCTTGTCTTTCTATGCTTGTGTGGACCACCCCCTGGAAAAACACCTTTTTTGTGGGGACATTTTTCCGAGTGGGGACATTATGCCCAGTCCCAACAAGGAAAGTTGGAGAAGATGTGTGTGTGTGTGTGTGTGTGTGTAGTATTACAGCTGCAAGATGGACAGCAGCATTGGATTTTCCCTACAGGAATCTGTGTGGGTGTGAGAATGGGTGCACATGAACGTACTGCACTTGTTTTTTTTTAAAAGATCGATGTTTTTTTTGTATGTGTGTGTGTGTGTGGTGCTTGCATATGTTGGCAAGTTGTGTCACGAAGGAATAATTCTCTTCTCTCTCTTTTTTTTTTTTTTTTGATGGACAGGCGCACTGTGTGCTGGCATGTGTGGTGTGCAGGCCAGACACTGGCACAATATTTAAAATAATAGCCTGGAGTCAGTGTGTTTGTGTACAGTACGCATCAGTTGACTTAACTGTGGAAATATCTCTCTCTCTGTGTGTGTGTGTGTGTCTCTGTGTACATAGAAGATAAATTTTGCATCTTATAGTGTCAGCTATGTATGTGAGCATGCTGTGACAGGCATTTAAATGCGCTTCTATCTATGAGTCCTCATTTGACACCATGATGTTGGTGTGTGTGCACGTGGCTTCACACATTTCTTTAGGACCTTGTCAGAACCAGGTCCAAAGCCCAGTCCTAATGAGGAAGAACCTCATTTCTGAAGCTGTGGTTCAGGTTAAAGGTAACATGTGACTTGATCAAAGACGGGTGGTTAGATTAAGGTTAGGGTTAGGTGTTCGCTGGTTATGGTTAAGGTCGAGGGCAAATGCTTGGAACTCACTGAAGTGTCCTAACAAGAATAGCTCCTCAAACCTGTGTGTGTGTGTCAGTATATGGTGTTCAGAGAATGTGCATTAGAGCAGGCGCTGTGTGTTTGTATATACAGACACGCAGCAGCTGCTGGATGCCACCTGTGGCCGATCCCTCCCTCAGGACTATTGTGGCTCCAAATAGTCCCTGTGGGCTCACAAGGACTCAGCCTGAGGATATCAGAGATGGATCCCTTTGTTCTTTGTCTACCCTCTTAAACTATTGCATTATTATTTTTATTTTTTTGCAAGAGCTATTCCCTACTACTTATTTACTTTCCACTATCTTTCCATTTTTTTTCCAGTCTTGCAGGATTGTTTTATTTATCTCCGCTTCATTTTAGCGTGACTGGCTGACAGATGTCCGTCATCTCCATCGTTTACCTCCACCCACTCCGCTACGGCTCCAGGCCTCACAGCACAGGGAACAGGAACTTGGCAATAATCCCTCTGTGAAAAACAAAATGGACACCCACATCTTTGAACAACGAAAAAAATCCTCCCGATGTTTAAAAAAGTCAGTTTTCTCTCGCACACAACATGCCTGAATAATAAACAGAGTCACCATAAACCACTCTATCAGCACTCAAGAGCTGTTTATAATCAGTGTGTTCCCTGTTTTAATTCGCTCTCCTCTCACTGGCTTCATTTAACTCTTGTCAATACGACATAATCAGAAACTTTCTCAACGTTAATGTGGCCAATAAAGCAATTTTGTGCCTCATGAATGTGTTTGTTGGCTAAATTCTTATTCATTATTATCCTGAAGTAAGTGCAGACCCAACAGCAGATACTTACAGCCCATAATGTTCAGATGAGATAACTAATAACCTGTAATTGCTTTTCATGCATGTTAGGTAGGAGGATCGGAGAGGAGAGAAATTAATCCTCAAAGACAAACATGCATTTTTTTTTCTGCCAAAAGAACAATTAGTCTGTTATCTTTGTTTTCTCTTCATTTGCTTAACAGATAAGAATAAGAATAATGATAAGCAATTGTTAAACACATCAAATCTGTCTTGTTGAGTTAGTTAGTCACTTATTAGTGAGGTAATCGTGGGACCATATGGGAGATAAAAAAAAGAAAAGAATCATTGATGTCATATTTTGAGAATTATATACACTAAAATGTCTGCGTTACTCAGTCCTTTAATGTGTCTTACTCACCCGTATCATAATACATGATACATTTCCATTTTACATCCATTGTCATTTTTCCAGAGCTGAAATTGCAGACAGGTCGGAGAATGTATGTGTTAGTCATTTGGAAACTTAGTTTGGGGGGGGGGGGGGGGTTACCAGTGTCATATCCCACAATGCAACGCTGAATTCCTTTAACATGTGGCGAGTCAGGAAAGGGGTGGTTGACCTATGCCTTCCCATGAGCCCCCTGGGAAAAGCTTTGCTCCGTTGCTCAGAAAATCTAGGATCACTGCACAAACTGCTGTGCTGGTTGTGACTGGAATTCTAATCACTTTATTCTCCTTATTTCCTCTTGTTGTTTCTTTTCCCTTTTCCCCCCACTTCTTTCACCACTGTACCTTGTTCTTTATTTATGCCTCTCTTTTTTTCCACCTTGTGTGTCTGTTTTAGTCCTCTTAGTATTCAGTTTAACATCAGCTCTGCACATGCAAGCCATTATCATAGGTAGAGGAGGGAGAAAGTAGAGGCAGATGAAGGTGAAACGTGTCGCTTGACTTCATTCTGTTTCCTGTAAAGAATTTGATCATTCCGTGGCTTCCCAGCATTGGATTATTCTCAATTTGTGCATCAGAAACAATGATTAATGTCAGGATTTACTGTCACTATCAAGGTTTTCATTTTCTTACACTTAATTCTACCTTATTGGATGTAAAGTGATAGATCCCCATACAACACGTGTCAAACTCAAGGCCCGGGGGCCAGATGTGGCCCGCCACGTCATTTTATGTGGCCCGCGAGTGATTAATTGGTCTTAAAAATCTGTGTTAAAATAGGTCTCTGCTGCTTTAAGGCGTGTGTTGACCATAAACTACATTTCCCATAATGCATGGCGATTGCGTAACCCGCAAAACGGCGGCATCCCGCCACTAGATCGCAGAGTATCATTGTATATGTATCATGCGACGAGTGAAATTTAGATTGAGACTGTGATTGCAGCAGAAAAAACCCAGGTTACATCTATAATGCATCATATTGGTAACTTGAATAAGTAATAAATACAGAAAGTTATTTAGCAATATGTTACAGAGTAGTCACCTTTATTTTACATTACATTTGGTTACATATAGTTACATTTATTCTGTATGACAGTTACATCTGGCCCTTTGAGGGTAACCATTATGCTGATGTGGCCCTCAGTGAAAATGAGTTTGACACCCCTGCCATACAACTATACCTCCTGATAGATCCCCTACTACTACTTTAAGACATGAGTGTATCCTTCTTCATACGGCCTCACAAACTCATATAACTGTGAGTTACGACACTACAGGTGCATTAAAAACCAGTGGATCTCTAATTAGTGCAACAGCTTTTATCAAAGGACTTTGGTAACGGACCCAAAGGTCTTTTAGATGTCACTGAGGCCTTGAGGCGTAAGGAGGCTGGGACGTGGGGGGGTTTTGGGTCAGGGTCATGAGAGGCATGTGTCCCGATGGCTTCGTTGTGCCTGTGAAAAGGGGAGGCTGTTTTCTGGCGATGAGCAGTGACTGTGCTCTGTGGTGGGGAAAAGTTGGAGAGGGGAAGCAACTAGTGGGGAGCAGGGATGGTAGAATGGGACGAAGACAGCTGCGCAGGGGTGAATAGGAGGTCTCTTTGTGTTCTGCCAACAGAAATCTGTGACCAATTATCTGTGTCTGTCTCTCAAGGGGGAATTCTTGGACATGGGTGTATAGAGAGGATGCATGCGGGGCGGCTATAGGACACCAGAGAAATTGAAAGAGCTGGGACGCACTGTGCTGCTGCATTTGTTAGTGTCAGAGCAAGTCTTTTTCTTTGGAATGGAAATTTCCTGAGGAATTCCAGTGAACTTATAGCAACACTAGCTGCATAATAGCTTGCTGTTAAACAAAAAGAAAATACTTGAGAAAATTCAGCAAAAGCAGCCAAAGGTTGACCCATTAAGAATGTTATTTAGCATCTCTTTAGAGTCTATTCTAAGCACAGGAAAATAACAATTTGTCCCACAATTGCTGAATTACGGCTGCCTGTGCCTCACTCCCGCTTACACCAGTGAGCTTCCTATTTGTGTGGTTAGATTTCCAGCTATGTGAAAAGTGTGTCCTACAGAGAGACGGGGGGGAAAGTGGTTGAGAGAAGGGAAGTTGGGCCCATGGATGGCTTGTAAGCCATGTGTTAGACATTAAAGAGCTAATTACAGTTTTAAAAGCCCCGTGTTTACCGCTGAGAAAAGCCTTGTTAGGTATATTTTACTGTCTCCCCTGAAATTATTCATCCCTGACAAGCTCAATTGACATTATCATAATTACAAATGTGATTGCTTCTTAATCAGGCTGCTGTTTTTGAAGCGTCTGCAGTGGATGTGAGTAAAGCTCAACTGGTCCTCCCTGACCATTCATCAGAACAGGAAAACAGGGATGCTGTCTTCTTCTGTAACGGCACACGTGAAAGGAAAAACTAACAGTAAGTTTATACGGGGGTGTTTATATTGTTGACGTTTATCATTTATTGTTGACAGGTGGTAAATATGAAGTGTTTCTCCTGCTGATGCCTGTGGGTTTAAGTCTGAAACAGTGCTGCACTGTGTTTGTAAGAAGAGGATAAAGGCTCTGGTGTGTTATCCGTACGTATAGAAAGGGTATAGAATAACTCTGCTGCCGCTGACCCCGTGACCAAATCCCCCCACCCCCCCACCACCACCAATCCCAACCCACATGGTTGCCAATAGCGATGACTCCGGTTGATCTTCACCTGTCAAAGCAAAGCTCTGACTAAATAGTTGCAGCTTGAGGAGGGGGAAGGAAAACAAGAGGGAAAGAACAAACAAGTGGCTTTGTGTGTGTGACTTATTTTCTCACAGGAGGAAAAAAAAGTATTTATAAAGTATTAAACTTTGCTCATTCTTAACAAAGAGCGAGCTGTGCATTCTACTCCTAAAAGTTGTTTGTGCACAATTTCAAATTTATATTCCTCCATGTTTGAGTTGCGATTGATTAGCTGACATCCACAGTTTCCGTGGCAGTGGGCAACTATGATTTATTCCTACAGCAAACTTTCGCTGAGCTTCGACGCAGCGGAGGCGCAACTGTTTACAGTGCAGCCAAACAAACAGTTTGTTGGGGAGCAATAATTGGAGCGCAAGTTTTCCAAACAACAGCTGAGCACAGTGTAGATACGACCCTGGTTGTGGACAGGGGGGAGACTGGACTCATCTAACACCTCACTGTGTCATAGTCTGCTGTCAAAAACACATTGCCTGGATACACTTTTATCCTTTTTTATTAAAGAAAATAAATGGTGAATGGTTGTTTGTCTCTGTGTGTGGCCCTGCGATGGACTGATGACCTGTCCAGGGTGTACCCAGCTGTTCACCCTGTGTCAGCTGGGATTGGCACCAGCAGCCCCACTAACCCTCATGTCGTCACACTGTTAAAATAATCGCTGAATCATTTTTTGCCTAAATCATCTTCTCATGATTCCAGCCACCTATGGTAAAATCTCTGACATCTTCAATTCATCTGATCATGTGATTTTACCCCTTTAAAGTGGACCTAGACCGGAAGTTCCAATTAACGCTGTTTTTTAGTGTGTATCTGCGACATTACCTTGTTTATGTAGCTCTGAAAGTTCGAAACAAACAGTTCAGCCATTGCTGGGAACACTGTGTTTTATTGTAATCTCGGGCTCAGCGAGATCTCCCTTCTGGTTACGTAAACAGCATTTCTCCTGAACAGCAGATCTTCCTGCTCCGGGCACTAGTCCGAGCACATCCGGTTGCGTACATTGAACCGCAGAAGAAGAATAACGTCCGTTGTGGAGGTGTTTCACGAGCAACCGTGTCTTCTGACTCTGGGTCTGACTCCGGGTCAAAGTCATAAAAGGGACTGCGACGGGGAGTTGTGAAGAAGCTATTTTTAAACATCGTTAAAACAATGTTTTGATAATGAGTAGCAGTTCATCCACCGTTCCGGAAGGGGGCGCTGCGCTTCTGAGAGAGCGGGTGTGCTGATTACGTCACTTCCGGGTATTGGCCAATCACAAGACAGTTGGGAAGGCTCTACGCTGGCTGGCCAATCACAACACACTCTGTCTTCTGGGGATGAGAGTTCAGTCTGAAATATCGCGGCTGAGGAACAGCGTCAGAAAAGAGAGATTTATATCTGCTTGTTTACAGCAACTAGGAGGTTTTTTACAATAAAAACAAGTAAATGTATGTAAGTAGACCTCCATAACTAACATATATGGCCTACGTCAAGTGTGTGACTTAAAGGTGAAGTAAGTAGTTTATAGTGCCATCTAGAGGAGAGGCTGAAATTTACAACAAATAACTGCTGCTCTGCTCACCCCCTCCCTTCCCTGAGCGCTACGGTATCCTCAGCTGGTCAAATGTCGTCCTCGTTGTCTTTCTCCGTGTCAGCAGATGAGGTTCGTGAGGCGAGGGAGAGGGCGAGCTACCACGGCCGTAGCAGACGAAGCGGAGAGAGAGGAGGCGGGACTTCCGCTACAAGTAAAGAGACGCTTGATTTGTTCTGTCGCGTTTCCGGTAGAAACATGGCGTCTCGCTGCTAACAGTGGCTATGCAACCGCGGCCCACGACCATGTTATTTTACAGGACTTTTTGAAACACTACGAAAATGAAACAAAAAATATTATACAGCGACTAGACAATGCAGGAGCACATAATATGTATAAAAAAGTGGATTTTGGGTTATATAAACCCATAAATACTACACAGTGTCCCTTTAAGTGGTGAAGTTTTTGTGAAGTTTGTATAAAGTGTCAACATAAAACAATCAGAAATAAAGCAAGAGTAAAAACTGAAGCTGATAAATAATTGGATCTTGGTTTAAAAATTTTGTTTTTGCCCGTTTCAAGCTGAAGAACTCCATTTTTGCACTAACATTAGTAATACATTGTCAATAGAGTACAATGAATGGCTATTGTTAATAAAATGCCAACCCCAGTAGGAATCAAACTTTGAGTTTAACTTCATTAAAAGCCTTAATTGATTATTACTTTAAAATGTCTGATTGTTTGTTTTTTCCGTCACAAGAATGAACTCAAAGGTCTTAACAAACACCTTCTCTGCCTGCAGCCATTTGGGGGGAAACAGAGAGAGAGAGAGAAAATGCAACAAGTCCTAATCAATCAATCAGCAGGCAGCAGGAGGCTGGCATTGTTTTGCATTTCTTCAGTTTGTTTCTTCCTGCGCTTTTTCTTCTCTTGATAGGAGGTGCCGCGAGCATGCCAACAGTTGAAAGAGGAGCCACATTCTTTCAGTACCTTTCCTCACCTTGAACTCTTTTTCAAACATGAAGTAGACATAACCGACCACATACAGGGCGAGAGATTCACTAACAAATGTAACGTTTACAGCTTAAAGTGAACTATATTCTCATTGAATACTGAAATGATGAGGTTTACCCAGGATTGACCATGTTACCGTTTTGTACCACTACTTTTACTATTTCGTCTCTCTCTTTAACTTCAGTCCTTTATTCAAACTGACGTAAGATGAAATCAAATTATCGAGCGCTGTCCTGAGTTATAAAAGTAAGGCTCAGCGTAACATTCATGGCTGACGGCTGCGCTAACAGCAAGAAGACGAAATGACATCAAAGCGTTGCACTGGAAACTACACCGAAATTAGCACCGCTTTCAGAAATGAAGCTGACAAAGAAGAAACGTGTTCCCACTGATGCAGATTGAAACAGAAGCTGATAAAAGCCTGTGTGCATTGCAGAGTCATTTGTCCCCGGGGGGAGCGAATGCAGACTGAACACATGTCTCACTTATAAAGAAATGCATTTAAACTGGGATTAAACAGGTTTTCTGACCAGTGAGAAAGCCGTAATGGTGACTTGCCAGAATTACAATGTGGGCTATTTTATTGGCTTTTGTCATGTGGTTTCTGTCAGAGTGAAAGTACAATGAAAACTCTCTGTCTTTATTGAGGTAGAAATTCTCAAGAAACTTGATTGAAGCTGTTTGACTTAAAGAGAGAAGCCTCCTGATACAAAAAAAAAAAAATGGGGAAAGGTAGTCTTCAGTTCTGCTCGACTAACATCTGACCCCCTCCTCCTCTTCCTTCTCTCTGAGAAAGGAGGGAGTCACACATTCCAGCAAGTGTATCCCCCTCCTCTGCGATCTCTTTAGAATTAAAAGACAAATTTGCCCGTTGATCCGTTCCCTTGAAATTCTATTTGTCTTGTATCGGGGTTAAGAAAATAACTTCATGTCTTTACCTAAGCACGGCCGGGTCTGGGTTAGCAGAGGGTGGGGGTGGAGGCTGTGCATTCAACCACAGGTCATTGTTACAGTAGAAAGTAGCATGGGGGGGGATCACAATGGGGCTGTGGGGCAAACAGAGTGTCTTCTTCTCCTCTCTGGCTTTGCTCACAGTAAGAGATCTGCAGGATACCTTTTTTTGCCAAAGCTGTGGGGGATGAATGTGGAAATTGAGGCTACCTGTTGCATGAAACAGCTCAAGCATTATGCATGCTGCTGGCCTGCCACCCTCAGGGGAGGGAGAGTGCAGGCTGCTGATGGAGACTTGGATGTGGAGCCAAAAGCACATCTGGTACTTGTTGTGAGGACTTACTTTTTTTTTTTTGTCTTAAAAGTGCAGATGGTTGTGAGAAGAAAAAAAAAAAAATTCCCCCCTTTCAATTCCACAAAAAAATAAAACCAAAAAATAGAACCTGAGGGGAATTTTGACCTTCCTTCCCTTCAGGGTTTTATTCTTGCTTGTTCAGATCCTAAGCTGTTCCTGGACACAGAGAACCTGCATGGATGTGAGGATAGATACATCTGCAGGGCTACTTAAGTCTGCGGAATAAAAAATGTGTGGGAGTAACAGAACCACACTCAGCCAATTGTTCTCTAAAAAGGTTATGTAATGAGCCCCAAACAGGTGATGTATGTGTGGGCAGGAGAACCAGGCTGTGGCCTGAGTCCTGTTGACTTTGGCCTAGTTCTTCTGCAGGACCGACATGAGCCTGTGTGCAGGCCTCTCACCTCTTCTTCACTGTTCCGTTCTCTATGTTTCAGCCCCTCGGCCAGTGAGAACTACATTGTTCTCTTGCATGTATGGCATGCTTGAAACAAACTTCTAAAGAAAAAGTACAATTAAGTTCTGTGACTAATAAATGTGACAAGAAGCAGAGCACATAGGCGAGAACAAACAACCAGACTAGCTTTGCCTCTGCGCAAGACTTCGGCACATGGAGCTTTTCTGGCAGCGCCCGGTGTCTGTTGACTCACTGAGGTGCACCTTGCCAGCTATTCATACTTTCCTCCTACTCTCATTTTATTCCTCCAGCAAATCAGTTAGTCAGCTTACCAGGCCGTCGGCCAGCCAGCAGCCACAAACACAGATAGGAAAATCTCTCTGATAAGCAATCTGCTCTTTACTTTCTTTGGGCTTTTGTTTGCTTTGATTGTGCACAGAGATGAGGTCGAAAAGAAATATGAAACCTTTATCTGTTCAGATACGTTTGAGTTTGAGTCACAGTATGACTAGTTATACTGCGTATACATGAGAGTAATGACTTCAAACATCTCTGCAGTTTTATTATATTGTTATATGTGTATATGTTATTACACTTAAAAAAGTATATTTTTTCTTCCAAATGGGGTCTCAAAGTTAATCATCCATTGATGCTTTACTGCATGGACTAATCCTGAATCTTGAATCAAAGACAAATACAACGTGAAAGGGATTTTTCTCTCTTTGCTGATTGTTTTGTGTTTATTTATTTCTTATGCCTTGTGCTTTGAAGCATTGCAAATAGAGATAATGGCAAAAATATTATTATATAATATATATAATATATAATATAAATATTTATCTTGATCTCTCTAACTATATGTCGAAATATATCTCCAACTATCCATCCATACATGAATAAAATATTAAGATTAATTTAACAATTAAATAAATTATTTTGTTACAGAAATATATTTGTTATAGTACACTCTTAGAAATAAGGGTTCTACCTGGAACCATTTGCTTCTAAAAAACCCTTTCCTGAAGAAAGGGTTTTTCAAGGGTTCTTGGTAGAACCCTCCAAAAGGGTTCCAGGTGGAACCTGTATAAAAAGGTTCTACCCCAAAAAGGGTTCTCCTATGAGGACAAGCCGAAGAACCTTATATGTTTCTACTTAGCACTTTTATTTCTAAGTGTGTAGGAACTAATTTGCTCTAATCAAGATTTAGATTTTCAACTGGGAAGTTCAATGGTTTGTCACCATCAAATAGTGGGAGATGAGAAGAAGCCAAACCTCTTTTATGTCGCTTACGATGAAGTAATTTCTAAGATCAAGGAACATTTTGACATTGCAGCAACAAGTGGACAGAATATCATACACAAGCATTCAGACATCGAGAGTGAACAGACGGATTGCAAACAATCCAGATTATGTAAACTGCTAATGTGATTTCAGGAGTTAGCTGTAGGCAACTGGACTTGCTTGAGCTTCAGAGAAACCCGGGCCAAAAAGGCAGCATAACAACATTATAATGACAATCATGGGGGGGGGAATCAATAACAACTATCACACATGGAAACAAAACACAATATTCAGTCAGTATAAGGTAAAACATAATGAAAGATGGCACAAAATTAAGAAATATTGTTTGATTTTAACTTTTCCTCAAAGTGATCAACAAACTATAACTGTAGTCTTTGGTTATGACCTAACACTGAGTCCACGGAAAACCTGACCATGATGATGATGATGATGATGATGAAGATAGTCGAGAAATAGATGAAAAGTTTGCTAATCCTTTCCCCCCCGAAGAAGGTTGGACGAGCAGTGATGGGCTCTCCCCCCACTGTCCCAGTCCCAGACTGATGCCCCTGTCTGGAATGCAATCTGCTTGCCATCTGCAGGCTCCATGGCTCTGTTTGATATTCAAACAAACACCTGTCAAAAGTCCATGTCTCATAACACATCGCTCTTGGAAATTGGCAAAAATCTCGACGTCTTCCTTGCACCAAAAAGCAAAGGGGGAAGAAGAGCAAATGTGGGTTTTTATTCCAACCATCTGTGCATGTGTTAAATATAGATTTTATGGAGGGCTCGACGGACTAGCTCCACTTTCCACTGAAATGTCAAAGAATAATAGGCCATTCAAGGTGCTACATTGGGCAAAGGTGTTTGCACGATAAATTATTTCAAATTCAATTTGTTTTTTTCTCTCTCTCCCTAACATCAGCTGGCACTGCTGATTGAACAGTGGGTGTGTGTGGTTGTGATGCCAAGAGCTTTAGAGGATGTTCTCATATGGAGAATAGTCATGGAGCCTTTGTATAAAGTCTATCCATGTCCCCCATTTATCCTCCTCCTACACCCTGCTGTTTTCCACATCTCTCTCTCTCTCACAGTGAGATGAAGGGTCTGCTGTAGGATGACAGGGTGCTGCTTGGCAGCCATCCAGGCCCCACATCTGTCTGACTGCTGTTCCTCTCTTTCTTTTTCCCCCCCACCAACAGCCCCCAACAGTATTGGTTCAGTTGTCAGCCCATTTCAGGGTCTGTCTCAAGGTCTGCAGATGTGTTTCTCAGAGCAGCAATGATGGACTCTCTCAGAGATCTCGAGTGTGAGTGACTAATGGCGCAGAGACATCTCTGAGGGCATTGAGGAATGGATTTATCCAGTGTCGTTCATCACTCCGCCTGTCAGTGCCAATATTAGTGGCTGATAGAAAGCACACATTCACCTTTGAGCGCAACCGACTCGGTCGCTTCACAAAACCCGGGGTTAAAACCTGCAATGAATCATGGCATAAAGTATTTATAGAACATTTGAAAGAGATATTTAAATATTAAAAGCACATTCAGATAGCAGGGACCGATTAAAGCACATCAAACACATGTTCCTGCTAAGTTCTGGAGTTTAGGTTGATGATAAAGAACTCTTATTCTTCGCAGAAAACACAAACACATGTAGAGCAAAGGAACGTGTCTTCAAGGTCAACTGATTCCCACAGTTAAGCTAGGTTTATGGTCGCCGTAGTGTGCACAACATAAATGACTATCATATCCTGTGTCGGACCGGGCGCATCAGCTCTAAAAGGTGATGCGGCGCTTGTCGCGCACCACTGGATTTTTGTAACCTTGTCGGCTGTGGCGTGCACCAACTCTTCATTTTCAACGTGGCCGCCTTTGAGGGAAGACTGGCCGAGCAAGTCCGCTTGTACAAGCATTTGTATGACTCTTCTGAGAGTGAAATGGCCTTAAATTCATGGAAGGAGATTGCTACCACGTTACAAAAGCGATATCCTAAAATTTCAACAACACGTTGAGCCTAACCGCCTCCATGCATGCTTGTAGGTCGTGCGCCGTCTGCGGGGCCCTGCACCACAGTGACACGTGCAGGCATAAACAAGGCTTTAAGAGACTGTCCGTGTTAGGCACGTTACTCAGAGAGTGTAATATGTTACTAATTACATATTACTTCTTTAAAGGTCCCATATTATGCAAAAAAACAACTTTTTACTCATTTAAATCCTTATATTTGGGACTCTGGAGGTCCTATCAATCGGCAAAGATGACTCACTCATGTTTTTGTGGTCCTCCTCTCCCACGTACAGGAGATAAACCGGAAGTCCGCAAAAAGTTCTATTCTTGGCTCCACAGTGCAGCACAGAGTTCTACACAAACTTCCAGCCTCAGAGGATTTATCTGTCCAGTGGATACATGTTATACATGACGGCAATGTGCCTGCTAGAGCCAGCAAATTATCACTTTTCTAAATGCTAACTGCTGTTAGCTCCCAGTAGCCTCTGTGGCTGATGTCATTTTCTGTCCCTTAAGTTTCGTTTGACTTTTTTTTAAGGTGGACCTAAAGAGATACTATTAAACAGAGTGTTCTGAACAGGTCTGTCTTGGCAGGGTGATTGAACTGTTGTGCTGCTTCATCCTTAAGGTATTTTGACCAAAGCATGTCACAGACATGTTCATTAGTCATAATCTTATTTTCCTTAATCTTTAATTATTATATAATGTATGTTTCACCACACATATCATCATCATAGGAAGATAGTAATGCAGTAACGCTGTGTTGCTTTGCATAATTGTAATATTATTGCTGCTTGGTATGTTGTTATCGATTACACTTCTGAGTAACGAATTTCTGCCCAAAACAGTTGACTGTCGCTCATTAAGACCATCTGTAAACTATTGCTTTTTGGATTTTATTGCATATTTCATTGCCATCAAAGAATCATCCTCCTATGAGTGCAACCTTGAATTAATCACTTTTAGTTTAAATTTATCATTAAAAAAAATCATACATTTTCCATCAACCATCCACTAAAGAACATTTATTTCACTACTTTTATAAGCTGGAGAAAAAATGAACAAGGCATTGCATGATTTTGTGACAGCTGTGTTTTTGAGTTGCCCTGGTTCTTGTCTCTGCAGGTATGTGGGCGGAGTTAATTCACTTAACGGGGAGCACCTGGCCACTCTCCCTGTTTTGCTTAAAAGCTGGCAGTCACACTCTTCACACTCTCTGATCATCAGCCTTCCAGCACCAGACTTAAACCTCTGTTAGTGCAGACTTTTTGTTCTTTTATGTTCTGTTTTTTTGGTGTTACTTTAATATCGTTTGCTAAACTTTGGGTCGTGACACTTCAATATTCAGTGAAAAACTTTAAAATTGTGCTGAATGAATCTGTGCTAAGGCATCTCATCCAGGTGCTGAAACAGAAGGCATTTTGTTTGAAGAATAATCCGTCTGCAGTTAAGTTGAGCTGTAGCTCGACTTAACGAATGCCATAGCTCTCCTTGTTCCAGAATACAAACACTGCACTACATGGCGATGTGACCCCATTTCAGCTTGTTATGTGAGGCATTTTCCACATTTTCACAGACAGAAGCATGTCAAACACCATTCTGAGTCCTTTTACCATCCATGAACTTTAAAACATTCAATTATTTTGACCTGAGAACAAACTGTTTATCTTTTCTTTGTATACCACTCCTTCCATTTCTGGGTCAAAACCCAGGGGGTGGGAACTGTGACGCATTTGCAGAGCATGTATGCATTCAATAGTATTTTGATTCTGAACCAAAGTATCTGGGTGTGGTCGCCTGACTTGGAGAAAATATTCTACTAAGTTAAATTTCAATCTGAAAAATGTGTTTCCATGAACTTTAAGAGTCTGCATTTAGTTGCACTGACACGATAATTTGATTTTTTTTTTCTTCTTTTCCCTGATGTCATGAAAACATACTTAATGAAGCAGAAATAAGCACAGCTGAGTGAAACACAATAACACCAGCTCTGAGTTTTATGTGATATGTTCAAACTGAGGAGGAGGGTCGGGGGAGGTGTGGGGGTGCGCACTGGGAGAGGGAGAGAAAGGTAACAAGGAACTGACAATTAGGGACAACTAATCACTGAATGTGTAGCCAAGCGCATCCCCCCACGCTGGTGCCAGTGCGTGCACTGTGCTTGAACCTGTGCTGAATGCCAACGGCAGACAATTATAAACCCGAAGGGCAGGCCTCCTCTGTGCAGAGGGAGGGATGGAGCCTCAGCCAAGCCTGAACTCCTGACCTTCTTCACACACCAAGCGTCTGTTGTGGACTCTGGGAGGTGCAAGATGGGTCACAGCAAGCCGTGAGGCAACTGGGAGAGAACGCAAGGGGGCAGAGGGAGGAGGGGGAGAAGTAAGGTAGAGGGGGTGCGATAGAAGGACGGGGGGAAGGGGATGAGGGACACAAAGCAGAGGGAGGGCGAGGGAGGAGGTGCACACTGGAGGGTTACTTTTTTATAGTATTCTTTGGTGAGGGCTCCCCGACCAATCAGAGGGCAGGGAGAATCACTTGACGAATCGCAGTGAAAACCGCAGTGAGAGGAATCCCTTTTGTTATGCCTGTTTGGTTATCTCTTCTCCATTCATCAGCATTCATTAGGTGGGGAAGTGAAGTCTGTTCAATTCTTTTGTATGCAAAGAAGGCCTTTTGTTCGAGCTTCATCATCTTTAAAGATTCTTTCACTGTCATCACATTGTCACACTTATCAACAGTTAATTATTTAAATCCTCAACATGTTAATGGTTTTAAAGCCCCGATCTCACTTATTAGTAACCCATGAAAAAAGGGGGTCAGGGTGGTCGGATCTTCAGTTTGTGGCAGAATATTTCCATGTTGGTCAATGGGAAACATTAAAGGTCCCTTATTATACCCTATATCTCCAAGTTAAACTAGTTCCCTGGTGTCCTAATGAACATGTCTGTGACATGCTTTGGTCAAAATACCATAAGGATGGATCACCACAGCAGTTCAATCACCCTGCCAAAACAGCCCTGTTCAGAACGCTCGGTTTAGTACTATCTATTAAAAGTAAAACGAAACTTAAAGGACAGGAAATGACATCAGCCAAAGAGGCTACTGGGAGCTAACAGCAGTTAGCATTTGGAAAAGTAATCATTTGCAGGCTCACACATTGTTATATAACATGTATCCACTGGACAGATAAATCCTTTGAGGCTGGAAGTTTGTGTAGAACTCTGTGCTGCACTGTGGAGCCAAGAATAGAACTTTTCGTGGACTTTGGGTTTTCGGATACCGTTGCCCTCCCCAGCATGTTTTACGGACAAAGCGGAGCTCCGCGAGACGACAATTCCAGGAATTTAGCGTCTTGTGACGTCCCAAGGAGCGCGGAAGTCAACATCGCGGGCTGTAAAACTGAGGAGGACCACAAAAACCTCTTTTTGCACACTTTGCTCACTGATAGGACCTCCAGAGTCCCACAAATTATTAAAAAGTTGATTTTGCATAATATTGGACCTTAAAGAATACATGTAATCCATTTATTTATACGCATTTCTTGAAACCCTCTTGTCTTGATAGACAAAAAAAAATAAAGTATCTAAAAAAACCTGGTTTCTGCAGCCCAAGCAAGACAGTGATAAACATGACCAATCATTTCATCATGATTTGCTGGTCTCTCACTCACCGACCTGCCCAGAGATGATAACCAGAGTTTAGAAAGTGAGTCACGGGAAAAAACGGCAGAGTGAAAGTGCAGGAAGTTACACTACGACATCACTGATTTAGGGGCTGAGATTTGATGAGGGCAGACATATAAATACATGTGCAATATGTGAAAAAAAAAAGACACAATTAGATTTATTTGTCCCATTTTGGTAATACACAACAAGCCCTACACATGGCTGGACCAGTCTGTTATTCACTAAGCCTCACTTATTGTGGAAATAAAATAGTATAAATGCTCTCTTGCCAATAACTATTGGTGAAAAATTGATAACACATTGTTTATTGTGCCCTGTTGTGACTGCACTCATGCCTGTTAAGCCAATAAAAAACCAAATAACAACTCTTATCCACTCTATTTGTCACATGTCCACTTTCTCTATCTGATGTGTACATTTAAATTCCCACTGCTGTTTACATCATGTTCGACTTTGGAGAGGCAAATCCTTCTCATGCCATTCTTGTCATTATCCCTAAAAAATAATACTTCAAATCCCCCAGAAATAGGGCAGGAAAGTCTCGACGAGAGTCCTAATCTCAATTTTCCCATCGTCTCTGTGAAGTCAAAAACGTCGACAGACCACCTCAGCTCATCTGGCCTCCTGCTCTCATCATGAGGATCTCTCGCTTTGCACTTTGCCAATTTCCCATGATTGAATGTAATTGGGACCAGATAACCTCCCTCTCTCTCTCTCTCTCTCTCCCTCGCTCTTTCTCTCTCTCCTCAGGAGTCTTTGATCACTTCTGACCTGGCTCCAGCTCAGCTCTGACACACTGGCAACTATTTCTTGGGTGGTTTGTGATTACTCGCAGACAGACGACGAAAATATATATCGAGTATCGATGTATGTGAGCCTCGAATTCCAACACGCTACATGAAATATTGCGAATGCATTCTTCCGGGATTGTTAGCATTTGTGCACAGTGCTATCTCCCCCCCGCCGCGAATACATCTGCGAGATAAAACAGCGTGAGCTATTTGTGCAGAGTTGTTTATGCATGTGTGCATGCATTTCATGAGTGATTGTCTTGAGGGAATAGAACAAGATGTGCGCAAAGATTCCCAAATTCGATTCAGGAGATTTGTAAATCCTGTGCAAATTACTGTTGCCTCTTTCTTTTCTCCCCCGACCGTTCTCCTCTTTGAAACTCGTCTTCTGAGGCAATCACTCCCAGATGGAGAATATTAGATGTAATCACTTCCATTTGCCGGCTCTTTTACTCTCACTGCGAGGTGACACGCCGTCTCCCTCTGACATCTCCTCACAATGGACAATTACCCAGCGCTCATCAATCACTTTCTGTGAAGAACTTTGACACCCAAAATCTGGGAGAAATCATTTCACTTGATAACCCGGAGAACTCTATATACAAATCTGCTTACGCGTACAATAGGTGTGCGTTCTCTCCATTGTGTCCACATCAGTGCTGTTCTGCTCACTTCAAAAACTGTCAAGAGCACTCAGGGCTAACTTTTCATGAGACGTTTGCACATAGTGTCCAACACATACATAGTGGAGGAGCTGCTTTTGATGTGTTTGATATAAACACTGTGTCGAGGATTTTTTGGCACGGCTTTAAACGCAGTGAGCTTACAGCCAGTGTGCTGAGGGGAAGCTGTCTTTCAATCTGGAGCTAACAGATGAAGAGGACAGACATATGGGATTAGAGGTGCCATCACTCTATCTTCAGACTATACATTTTTTTCCACTATCTTCCCTCGTGTCGAATACTCCTCTATCCCAGTTTTTAATTCATCCCTTTCTCCTCCCTGCTTTGTGCCTCTCTCTCTTGTCCAACCACCAACCTCCTGCCCCAATCCACCCTCACCTCCTACCTTCTCTCTCTCTCTCACTCACTTTTTCTCCCTCTCTTCCCTCCATCCCTCATTCCCCGAGACAGACAATAAAGCAAGCACTCCACGGCTGACCTGCGTTTCACCCCCTACCTCCGCACCATCACAAACCATAGACAGAGGGTGAGTTACAGCATGAAATCCAGTGTGGTGCAGAAGTCAGTTCTGGATCCTGGGCCAGAACTTGTGTCCCATAGGGCTTTCAGTCCCCATTGGCTGCACTACTGTGTTCTTTGTGGCTCTGCACACAACTGATAGGGTTCAAACAGACTCCAAATGAGGACATTTCAATGATGGTCACACTGAAGGAATTGCATCTTTCTCAAAAACAAGTGCTTTACAAGAATAAAACCCCAAAAAAGACAAGAATGGGGCAAACAATTAAAAACAATGAAAACAGTCAAACCATACAAGAGTGACTAAACCATGGCCCATAAAACATGGGAACAGATACCAACAAAACACAAGATAGACATGCACTAGAAAAACTTATGTTAATAAAATGTCTGATTCAAACAGGTGGATCTTTGACGGCTTTTTGAAAGCAGAAAGAGAGGCTGTTGTTCATCAGAATAAAGGAAGTGTGTTCCATCATTTTGGAGACACTGCTACAAAGGCACAATCATCCTTTGTTTTTAGATTTGAGTAAGTCAGCACTGGACAGTCAATACTTTTCCATGCACAGTTAAGTTTGTTGCTCGACTACTTTTTCATGTCCGAGTGTGCAAGCACTAGTGGGGAATTGATTTATTGAATGAAGTGTGTCGGCCCCCTGCTCCACTTGGTAGCAATATGCCCCTTTTGGCTAATTGTTAGCATGACAAGTGTCATTCTGAGTGTGAGCACAATATCAATCTCCTCTGGCCTGAATTTCACCATGTTATTGACTCTGTTATCTTGTTGTTTTGTGTTCTGGCTGTTGGGGGAATTTTGCTATTAAGGTTTCATAGAACAGAAGAAGGTCTGGAGAAGGCCCCGCAGTCTGTTATTAGTTAAGTCGAAGGAAATGTATTTGAATATACTTGGCCAAGGAGAACAGAGGCAACATCAAGCATGTATGCGGCTTGACGGCACCTTCAGTTCTCAAGATGACACGTATAATCATCTGGCTAATGACCTTAAGCATATTTATTCGAATCAAGAAGACATGAACTCTCTCTGGAACAATTTGCTCTCGGCTCCATTCTTATCTGTGTGTTTTGGTTTACGCCAGGCTCTGATTCACTTCATACCGGCAAAGAATGAAGGCAATAGCTTTCTCTTGGAGCCAACCTTGAAACTAATTGAGTACAATTGAGTACAACATGTTCTCCTAACAACTGGACTTTCAACTATAAAAGCTTTTTGTTTACAATAAATAATATGTGATAACACTAATGTCCGACTGCGTCGACGGAGAGCCTGTCGGAGAGCCTCTGCGTCGTATCTGGCTGCACAAAATATTTTTTAAGTGTCCGTCACAGTGTAGATCTCCGTGGTAACGCAGTCGGATAACGCATTACGCAGTCGGAGAAGTATAATGTGGCCTTAACATGTTGACAGGTATTTTTAAAAATCCACTTAAGGCCACATTATACCACACTATACTGCGTCACCACGGAGACCCCTTTGAGCCTTCATACTTCTCCGTCCTGGTGTTGGATACGCACTGCAATTTCCCGCCTGATCAGTAGGGGTCGCTACGCAAGGTTGTTGTGCTTTTGGCAGAAAGATTGTTTTTGTTGAAACAGTGGCCGTTTCTCACTTTTCTGTGTCCCGGAACGCAGTTTTAAGATAATTTGAGACAAGAAATTGGCCATTTACACTCTAAACATGTGCTGTGTGTATTAAGATATGACGTATTTGGCATTGTCGGCGGTGATCAGCTCTCCGACAGCTCTACGTCCTGTCGTAAATGTACTGTTTTCAATAAGAAAGTCTAGTCTTTGGGTATGTATAGTAAGTTCACTAATGTGCCTGATCATGCAGGTGACTGTACATTTTCCAATTAATATAAAAATGGAGGAAACGGGACATTTTGTTCTGACCCACCATGGCACTAAAACCAAAGTGCAAATGAAGACTTTTGTCTAATTAAACACATGCTGCTTTCTGCTTTTCCGTGACCTTCATTTGACTCTGCCTTATCACTGAACATTGCATCTGTCGTTTGGCGAGCAGAAATTATGGGTCATATGAATCAGAAATGACAGACAGGAGACTTTGTGCTCCTTTACTTACTGGCAGCTCGGCCAGAGGAGGAGCACCTGTTTCCACATAAATCTTTAGATAAAAATGATATACTGTGGCCTGATCATATGTCTGGAAATGTGGTAATCTGATTCCTTGTGCACCTTATTTTGTTTTTCGTTCAACTCCCACACCTCCCCAAGTTCCAATTTCAAGTTTCCCTTATTTTAAGAAAACCTGTTCTTCCTGAGTGCAGGATTTTAAGCAGAGGCCAGAGTCACATGTTTCTTCAACTTTCTTCATCCCAGTGTCCCAGGGTCCCAGGCTTGATGTGGAGGCCCAGCCAGCCTTAGGAATGGAACCACGAACCGTGTCAGGTCATGTCGTCTCTGTGCTCAGCTCCACTTACATGAATGTAAATAATGCCGAGCGGCTTGGTCCCACACCACCAGTACTACTCCCCCCTCTTTAGCGAGGGAACAACAAATGACTTGCTTTTGATGTGAATTAGATGAGAATATTGACATCACTCTCTTGCCTGTACAGTTTTAATCCTGGGTTTAAATAGGTTTTTGACCAGTGGGAATGTGTTTAATCAGCATTCACTCCCGCTTCAAATGAGTCCAATGCACACATTTTGGTTTTTATCGACTTCGGCAGTCATGTGCATTCGTGGGAATTTAGGACCCAGGTGGGCACAGTAATCTCTTTTTCATGTGCTTTATTTTTGGCAGTGAAACAAATCCCTGCCTCATTAATGTTGAAAAATCTCTAGAATAGAGCTCCGGTAGTTGACGTCACACAAACAAGGCAACGCCCTCTGCTAGGAAACAACACCGTTCTCCTATATAGACGTATACACATAAATCAGGCAATATGTCAAGACAACTCCTCTCTTTGGCAACGGATTTTCATCCAGATGATGGATAGATGCTGTGCCACAGGATGCCAAAACAAAGGAGACAGACTAACGGGAGGCCATTTTACAGGATCCCCAAAGATCCAGAGAGATGGCAGAGGTCAATCACTGCTATTAAACATGCTCACAGTGAGTGGAAGAAGACAGAGCAATGGGGACAAGCAACATTTCATGGTTAATTCTTGGTAAATCATGGACTCAGACTAGATTTACAGAGAGCTCGTCTGCACAGCAACATTGACATTGCACTGCCCATTCCTAATGCTAACACTGTGCTATTGCTTAAGGCGCTTTTCCAATATACAGTTGTAGCACAGCACGGCTTGACTCTACACGGTTTGGGTCGTTTTTCCATTCCAACAGTAGCACCTCAATGTGGGCGGAGTCGTCATACCACGGCTGTACGAAAATGCCATATCGTCGTTTTATACACGACACAGGATCACACATCAACACACAAATGGGTGCAAAGCAGTTATTTGTGGTGTATTGAATCATAGTACTTCCTGCCTGACCGGAGCACAGACTCCATCTGACACAAAGTGCTGTCTCTAAAAATATCATACTCCTGTTAAATATTGAGATTTTATTAACCGATCCACATTTCGGCAGCGTTCGGTTCGATTCTTGTGTCGGACGTCGTGCTAATGACTCTTCCAGTGACGACACTCACTGACCAATCAGTGGCTGAGAATCTGTCGCATTTAGTATTGGCTCAGCTCACTTGGAACCTTGTACGATCTCTAATGGAAAAACCATGCCATGGTACAACCCTATTGTGGAAAAGCACAATTACCCTTCCAGTGCCAACAACGCTATCTTTAGTCATTAGATTTCAGAGTTGAATGTTTGTCACAAAGCCAGATTGCATCCATTTGTTTCCCTCCAGGTTCTTGGAAACATTCAGTGACTCTCTGGAGTAAGATGAATGGAAGTTAATCAGGATACAGCAGGTCTGGTATAATGTCCTCGAAGGCTGTTTCCAAACTCATAAAAAGCACGCCAGGGGCATCGTAAGATCATACCAAGTCTGTCAAGTTTTGAGATATATCAGTCGATCTGCACGGATTAAAAGTGCGCAGTGAACACTGACGGGTTGAATCCAGCCCGTTCATTTTTGCTGCATCTTAGGCTGGAAGTTCATAGGCCTTGTTTATAGACTGCGGCTCAAATCATATTTTTTAAGCATAACCAGATTGTATCGAGCAAATAGGATTTCAACAACAATGACGTAGATCAGGAGAGACGGAAGTTAATTGGAGGTGTGTTAAACACAGTGGAAGTCAAGGATTTGAAAAAAACTTGCAATGAGAAGAAAGCTTGCACCGCGGCTCCACGTAACTATTTGGGACAGAAATAGTTAACTATACAGCTATAGAGCTCCATAAACCTAGTCATGTGACGCCTCAAGCTCTACAGCCACTTATTTCTGCTTCTGCAGCAGGATCCAGCAGTGTGCTGGTTTAGCTTAACATAAAGATTAAACATGAATTAACCTACTTATATAAAAACCTCGACATCTCAGTATTTATAATGTGAAATCTTATAAAGAAAACCATGTGTTAAAATAAAAAGTTCCCCTTCTTCTTGTCTTGAAAATGAAATAAATTATCTCTGTATTAGAAATAAGCATATTTGCCAAAAGGCTTATCTTTTTCCTTTGGTGCAAGTTATGTAGTGTGCTGTGATCTTGTAGGATACATTATGCCTCTTCTCGACAAAAGCAAAATCCAATTCAATCCCTTCAAAATCTCCATCGCCCAAGAATAAACCCACTTTAACAGGGGGGACCTTATCGCGGAGTAAAGAGGAGGCTACAGAGCAGGTCCCAGGAGGTCATAAATTGTCGAGGCGGACTCGGTTTGGACAGGGAAATGAGTGCGGGCAGAAGCTTCTTTAAAGAGTTTAGTAGAGTTCTCTGTTTCTCCCAGAGTTTAACCCCATCACCTCTTCTCATTGGCCACTCTTTTATTCAGGGGCCTGATTTATTGGGAGTTCACAAGGAATAAAAACAGGCATAGCACAGCCATCAGCCTTGTCTGTGATAAACGACCCATGCTGTTGTCTTCATCTCAAGTGGGACCTATGATTTAAAAAAAAAGGGTGTGTATTAAGTTCATATGCATTCATACATGTATTATATATGTGTATTTTACCTTTTTTTTAACCTGTTTTAACCCTTTAAAGTACTACTCGACCACTCTTTAAGTCACTATATCTCACTGAAAAATGCATCAAGCTGAACTCACCAACACTAAATGTAAACCAGGTTTATTATGAACAGACGTCTCAACCGTTTGGTAGAGGCCTGATTTTGAAATACTGTAGGGTCTAATAAAAAAAAAAATAAAAAAAATTGATTGTTATTGTTATCATAAGAACATAAAATAAAATAATAAAAAATGCTAAGAAATAATTTTTCCTTTGCTTTTTTCTTGGTGCGTCCCCGTGTAATTTTCAGTCACTCAGATCGACCACATTGCCGTGATTGCGTTTCATTTATTTTATTCCTCTCTGTCTCATCAATGTAAATGAAGTTCACCCCTCAATGGTTTCTCAAGCACAAATAAAGGACGTATATGTGTACATATATATGTATATTACTCATGAATATTATCAAAGAAATGAGTGCAAATGAATTCTGCGCTTGTACAAAGGAAACAAAAGCACCCTCAACGCAGGGTGGAAATATTTTTCATAAAAAAATACTTTCACTATCTTTCAAGTTGTCCATCTTTTTTTCCCTCAGTCTTTCTTTGTCTCACCAGGGTCCCCAGAGATCCCCGCTTCTGCCCCTGGTTGCCCCAAACCAACACAGCCCCTCTTCTCCCTAAATGAAATTCTTTGGAAAGTCATTTTATATCACCCTTTGACTGTGCGTTGAACTGTAAAACCACCCCATTGGAAACGAAATAAAAGGATAGGAGAGGGACAGAAAGGAGGGGGTGATGGGGCAAGGAGGAGAATTATAATTCTTTGCAGGCCTTTGGTATTAACCCAAACACCAGAGCTGTCAGCAGTTCAGAGAGGGAGGTGTGAGGGGCAAACATTCAGTGTTAATTGGCACTTTGTAAGCTCTGAGCCTTCCTTTTGTGAGGGAAGTGGAAGAGAGAGAGAGTGAGGGAGCAAGGGGGGGGGGAGAGGTTGTCCAGCAGAGGAGGGTGAGGGAGAAAAAGAACGAAAGAGAGAGGGAGAGAGGGAGAGACAGCTCTTGTTCTTGTAGGTTTGTTGGGCCTTGTTGAGGGTATTTACGGTTCACTTCTTATCCTTTGTTAATTGGGCTTTCTCTCCCCCAGTGGAAAGAAAAAAGAATTCATATCACCCCCCAGCCCCCCCAGCCCTGCCACCCATGCTCGCTGTGACTCTCCCCACCAGCCTGAACAGCAAGAGAGGGCATAACAAATGACAACAGCATAACAAATGGACTGTGCTGCAAAATGTCATTAAATGCTGACACACACACACACACACACACACAAAAAAAACTCTCTGTTAGATTCTATATTTTATCATATATATAGAGAGAGCAACTGGGGCCCCCAGTGGTTGGCATTGTTGCCTCACAGTAACCGAGGGCCTTTCTGTGTGGAGTTTCTCTCCATGTGGTGCACGAGGTACTTTGGCTTCCTCCCGCGCGGTCCAAAAACACGCAGATTAGATTAATCTGAATCTTATCTCGTACATTTGTTGATATCTAAAACACATGCTCGACACGTTTGACTGCTTCACAAACCTCTGTTCGACTCGATGCGATATCGCATCAGACAAAACTGCCACTGTGCCGAACGAGGAAGTCGCTGCTGAACGTGCACTTCTTCGTTTCCGCAGGTGCTGACGTTCCGTTAATTTGTGTCCGCATGTCCTCCTTAACTTTACTCGACAACCCCTGAAGAACAGAAACAACACCAGAGCAGCAGGTACAGGATGTAAAAACATCCTCTCTTCCGTCCTATTTGTGGATCCTTTCCTTTTGCTGATGTGTTTGGTGTTATCTAAAATAATTAGAGAGAGGAGATTGGACATGCACACAGAGAGGGGGAGAAGAGAGAGAATCTCTGACAAAGAGTTCAGGGGATGGGGGGGGGGGGGGCATGAGGTTGGTGTACCGTGCTTCACACAACTTCTTGCTGCTTTCTGTCTTTCCCTCTCTCTCTCTCACTGACTGATGTAAATAAAAATAGTGCCAGTATTTGAAAGAACACAGGTGTCAACCATTGTCCTGCTCTGAATGGACCTGGGGGAAGGAGGTCATGGGTCACAGGGCCACCACGGCCACCTCACTCTCTCTCTCTCACACACACACACAGCCCACACTTTTTTATTCCCACTGACACTCACACCGCTCCTCCTCTGTCTCGCTCCCTCTCTCGCGTTCTCCCCTTTTGTTATCGTAGCTCAATGTTTAGTGAAAACTTCTCAGAGGTCAAGCACAAGCTCGGCTTTGGGGAAGATTAACATTCTTTCTTTCAAATTAATTGGCTCACATGGCCACGCAGATCAATGGCTGGTTTCAACCCGAGAGACAATAAATGGAACGAAGAGCTGATTGTGGGTGGGCTAACGTTTGGACGGCTATTTGTAATTGAAAAGTAGATTTTTGTTCATCTGTCTGAATTATTTTACATTCACATACAGGTTTTATGTCGCACAGTGACAGAGCATGTGTACGCTGGTTGAAGCTAAACAGGCACTCAGAATATACTGAATAGCCAGCAGGGGGCGACTCTGCTGGTTGCAAAAAGAACAGTTTCTGAATTGAGGTCTACGGGAAAATTAGCCTTCTTCTCACTAGATCCACAGACATTTTTATAGTTCACACGTATAGTTTAAAGTCTTATTAAATAGCACATGATTTTTATTATTATTTAAAGGGGACATATTATGCAAAATCAACTTTTTAATCATTTAAATCCTTATATTTGGGACACTGGAAGTCCTATCAGTCTGCAAAGTGTGAACAAAGATAATGCGCGAGAGTGCTAGCGAGGGCAACGGTATCCGAAAACCGGAAGTCCGTGAAGTCGGCAAAAAGTTGTATTCTTGGCTCCACAGTGCAGCACAGAGTTCTACACAGAATTCCAGCCTCAGAGGATTTATCTGTCCAGTCTAGAGCCTGCAAATTATCACTTTTCCAAATGCTAACTGCTGTTAGCTCCTAGTAGCCTTTGTGGCTGATGTCATTTCCTGTCCCTTAAGTTTAATTTTTACTTTAAAAATATATGTTTCCATTTAGAGGAAAATAGCATGGCTCATATAAGTGGACACTGCTTTGATTGATAGCCGGTATCGTCCAATAGGAGCCTGGTTGCAGGTGACTTCCTGAATTTCTGGTTGCACAATGTTACCATGGTAACTGCCAAATCACAAATCTGGAGGATTCACAAATGACCTTGCAACAATTTTGGGAAAAACCACTTAATCCACATTTTCAGTGGTCAAATAATCTCCACTCGGACCTGTTAGCACTTGGCTAACAGGTCATATACAACCTTTCACTAATGACTCTGCAAAAGATGCATGATTTTATCAGGAGAACACGTTAAATTCATCTTCTTCTCCAACTTTCTGAACAGTTAAAGTGATCTAAAGTCATTAAAATGCTGCTGAGCTGAATGAAAGAGAAACTGAAGTGAAGTCAACTTTTACCTGTGCTGAAAAATACAAGGTGTATATACAGAATGGTATATAATAGCACATATAATTTTTTTTTTTGAAGCTGGAGTCACTCAGTTATGTGTGACTTCAGTCTAAAGATTGCAACTACAGTGGAAAAACCTCATATGTCTCTGTCAAATTCACCAAACAGCACTTACGTGCGGTTCATTAATTACGACGTTATAATTGTTTGTTAAAGGAGGGTCATAAATAATACATACTATGAATGATATGATGCATGTAAGTGGTTGGCATTTATGGTATGCAGCGCTTTTTAACCACTTAAATTGCAAAAGTGACACTATGCACATCATTCACACCCGCGCTCACATGCCGTCAGGAGCAATTTTGGGGTTTAGAGTCTTATTCAAAGGCACAGAGTCAGATATTGGAAAAAGCCAACCTCCTGTTTAGAAGACAGCCTGCTCTATCTCCTGAGGCTACATCCACACTATTGCATTTTTGTCTAAAAACTCATAAATTCTCCTCATTAATCACCCACTGTCCACACTGTGTTGGCATTTTAAGAAACAGAGATGTTTGAAAAGACTTTTTCAAACTCATATTGGCTTCCTCTCAACCACAACTCCACTATCAGCTGTCAATAGAAAAAGTCCATAAACGCTTACGTAGTTTCACTTTCACCTTGCTGTCAGCGTAATAACAGAAGTCCTTGTTCTTACTTTTCACCCATTTCTGTTTCACATTAATAGTTCTTTTTGAAACTAACAGATGCAGAGAGTTTTTAGGAAAACAGTATTGATCAATCACATGTCAATGCAATACAAAGTGTTTAACATAGATACAAAGTCACACAATAAAATACATAAACAAATATAGCAAGTGGCTTAAAATTAAAGAAAAACAAAAAAAATGTACTGGACATTCTGTACTTCAGTATCAAAATTAATTTTGGTTGTGGGTTCAATTCCTGGCTCTGCTATATAGTGTCATTGAGCAAGGCAGTTAACCCCATGTTGCAGTGTGTGAATGGGAAAACTGTAGTGTAAAGCAGCTCATCAAGACCAGAAAAGCTCTCTTTATATATATATATATATATATATGAATACAGACCAAAATACCAACTCTCCTTCTTCTGATTTTATTTGGTAGTTGGACAGTTAGAGGAAAATGTAGTGGAGTAAAAGTAAAGTGCAGATACGTGAAAATTGTACTTAAAGGCGCCATATGTAACAATGTGGCCAAAAACGGTTACTACACTCAAATTCAAAATACCGAAGTCTTTTAGGTTTCGTTTTCTCAGCCATCGTAGCTCAGACGTAACTGGCAACCCGTGGTTGCTCGGCAGCTGAGACTCTACTGACTGCAATGATTGGTAGACGGCAGTAGGTGGCGCCACATGCCAAAACATGATTTGCATTCTTCAAAATAATTTTTTTAATTTGAATATTTTGGCTGTACTGTTGTTGTTGGTGAGTTCAGTTTGTTATATGAACATTATTCCTTCATCTCGTTGACATTAGGAGGATTTTACAGCCAGTTACTTTAGATTTATTACATAATGCACCTTTAAGTATACCGTCATGAAGTATTTGTACTTTGTTACACTACAACACTGCGATGGTTGTTTGTTTTTTGCTTCTTTGGTCCACAGACTGTTCCACAGGTGAGGAGCAAAAATACTAAACACAGCCTCTCCAAAGTGCTCTGTCGTCATCTGTGCAACAGCTTAAAGGCCAGTGCCAGAGGACCTGAGTGATCTGGAGGGGATGCACATCAAAAACATGTCGACAAGGTTGTCAGGTGCCAGTCCATTAAAAGATGTAAAAAACCAACAAGACGATTTAAAAAAATCAATTCTAAAATCCTCGTATGGGATGCGGCCGGTGTCACAGCAGCTGCACATGTGTGTGTGTGTGTGTGTGTGTGCACCAAGGCCGCTCTCTCCGTGGTGCTCAGAGTAACTGATGGATGAGGTTGGGAGGAGATTTGTGGAGCAGTGTTCTTTGTGCTCAAGGAAGCAGGACAAGGAAGAATCATAAATTGGGACTTGTGCATGATGGAGGTGCATTTCCATGGATAAGTGAGTATTTACGGCCTGTAACGCGGCATTTCAGCTGCGTCAGCAAAGTCTGTGGGTAAATATAAAACTGAGGACATACTGAATGCACTGTCAGGGGAGGGAATAAATAAAAAAAGATTATAGACATATTTCACATGTGATTTGATTTCACTTGTGTGACTATAACTCACACACACACACATTGTCTTCATCTGTCAACGTGAAGATGAAATGATCCGCATTATCAAGGATATAACAGTAGAATGAACTTTTGTAAGAAAATGTCATGTTGGCCAATCAGTCACTGTTCGAATTTTACGAGTATTTAGCCCAAAGCAGATTTGTCCATGCAGTGGCAGCAAAAATGAAAATGTTTGATGATGATTTAGAGGCCAAATCTCAACCCTGAGGAAAACCAGATTTTTTTTCTATATATACCCACCAAAGGCAGTATATATGAATATATATATATATAAATAAGTTTTATGAACATGTTTGTTGTCGTCAGTGTTGTGGTTGGATGCTCTTCACCTTTTTAAAAGATTCATATGATCCATGCTTGGTGGACATGGAGATGTTAGAGCAGGGTGAGAGGATTTATTACCCAGCATTAGGAGCACTAATCTGTTGCAGGTGTTTTCTGACTGTTCTCCCGGGCCGTACAAGTTCTCCTCTTCAGGAGGCCCCACCATTTGTGTTAGTTTGTGTATGTGTGACGGAGGGGAAAAAGGCAGAAGGAGCGAGATATAGAGGGGGAATCATGCCACAAGGTTATGCCTTCTACAAGATCGCCCCCCCCCCCCCCTCAAATTAACAAGTGTGAAGGACAAAGAGAAGTTGTATTCACATGACTTCACCCATCGCGTCTATCAAATGAAGGTCCACGAGAAAGTGCGAGCTCCCTCTGAGGCCAAGTGTGAGAATAATTGACACATATCCAGGAAAAACTGACTTTTTCCGCCCAACATTTCAAGTCAAACATATAATATTTTTAGGCTTTTTGTCAAGTACACTCCAGGTATACAGTAGAAAACTGCTCCGTCAGCAGGAAACAACTGGGTGAATAGATGAAAAGACCACCAGGATGGACCGAACAGCAACATGGGGTTCATGGGAAGCCTGCAGAGATTGTAAGGATGATAAACAAAGACACAATGGAACCCACTGAGAAAGTCCTGCTCTGCAGGAAGTCTGCTCACTCCTGCTGTGGCCACAGCTTTGGGCAGAAGAAAAGACGTCATAATAGTTGAAGAAGAATTGAGTTTGGGGGGGGGGGGGGGGGTCAGAAGGTGGACAACCATGGGAACAGAAGAGGGACGAATATAAGAGGAGTGATTTAAAAACGAAATCCATCAATTAAATAAATAAATGAAAGTTCAGAGACACATCTGGCCCATAACACCAACAGACTTTATTAATCTGAACAAAATGAACATAAAATACATGGTGCTTTCCACTACTTTAGTGCTACTGCCCTCATGTGGCCATGCAGAGTAATACTTCCTCCTGACTGATACTTTCTCAATACACCGTAGTTTTTACTGCACTGTTTATTCAATTTCCGATGTAGTTTTTGATTGATAATATGACTGTTAAAATTTGTTTTAGACACATCTTTATAGGTGTTTCTGTGCGGAATTCTTTAAGACGCAAATTAACTTTTGACATCAGAAAAAAAAATTTTTTGTTGTGTCCTGTTGGCCTGTCGTGATCTAGAAGACACACAACAGACTTGTATTATTATTATTATATTTAATATAATATATTATTTGGAACAAAATGAGCACCAAATTAGTTTTTCCTTCAACAGGGAATGACTTCACTGATTCCTGTAGGAAGGAGGCAATTTCACTTCACTGATTTAGTGCTACTGCCCTCATGTGGCCATGCAAGGTAATACTTAAGTACTAGTACCTAATTTCCAGTATTTATACTACTTGCATATGTGCATAATTAATTACAATTTAACACCCCTCACCAGTATAGTTCTGGATTACAATACCTTTTTGGCTGTTTTGAAAAACAATACTATTTTTTCTTTGTGATGTGTTTCATCTTGGAAAAAAAACATTTTACAAGATAAGTTATTTTTTTAAAAATATAAATAGAATATATCAACATATAACCCATGAACACGCATACATATTTCATGGGATGTACTTGAAGGTGGACCGAATTAAATAGTTTGTGATCGAAGGGAACCACTCTTTGGTTGCAGCCGGAATGTAAGTGAAAAAGGGGTAAAAGAGCTCCGCCTCCCTCAAAGCTCCTGCAGTGATGATGTTCAAAGCCGCCTCTGCGGCAGGATACGCTGTTGTCGTCGTGAGATCCCTAGAATACAGACAAACACTGCACTGATTCACTGTGGAAAACACACACAGTGAAACCTACACAAGAAATATCAACAGTGCCCAAACGCTTTTTTGATTTGACTTACTTGACTTTGGCCATAGCTGTCTCAGTATCGATCAGTCCAAGTGTGCATATAGTGATGGAGACGCTGCTTTTCTTCATCCACAGCTCATGGTAAAGGGATCCAAAGAAACCATTCAAGGCCCATTTTGTTGAGGCATATGGTGCCACAAAGGGACTTGGCAGTTTACCTGTGAAGCATTTGGGAGAAAATAGGATTTAAGAATGATTCTGCACACATTTAGTTCATACATTATTGTTATTTAAAATTAACCCTATAATTGTTGTTCAACACATTTTTATTCAAATTATGCAATTGTTAATACGAAACTGCAATGTTTTAACACATGGACGAGAAAAAAAAGGAAATCTGCCAAACATATCAGCATCATACTGTATATTGTCCATTAGCTGACCTCTTACTGAAACATCATTATTAAAATACATAATTATTTTATCATATTTATTTTTTAATTACCTACACATACATTCTATTGTATATTATGTGATTATGTTCTGAAAGCATCATGTTTTATTTCCACGTTTTTAGTATTATTAACATTATACCATTGAAGAGGAATAGAAACCCACCTAAAAGTGACGAAACAACGATAATTGATCCTTTATTTTGCTCAAGGGAGTCCAGAGCTCTCCAAGCCATCTGTATATAACTGAAGAAATTGACCTATGCACACACACACACACACACACACACACACACACACACACACACACACACACACACACACACACACACACACACACACACACACACACACACACACACACACACACGCACATAGAGAGAGAATTCAGTGCATTGTCCTTGTGTCACGTGCTGATAGTTCGCTAAAGTGCTGCATTACCTTCATCAGCCACTTGACATGTTCTGCATCTCCCTTCCACATGCTGAAGGGAGTCGGGCCGATGTGATTGAGAACCAGATATTCCAGTCCACCAAACTTTTCCAGAGCGAAATCCACCACTTTTTCAGGGTCTGAGTCGTTGCCCATGTCTGCTGCTATGTAAAACACTTGTTGGGCTCCCAAACTCATACATTTCTCTGCCACCTGTGAGAAGAGATCTCAAGCAATGGGTTTACTGTCCAGGGCAGCTACAGAAAATAATATACACACACCAAAAAAAACAAGAAAACAAGAAACCAAGGTCAAAAAGAAAGGTTTTGATGCAATTATGAGCACATTGACAATAAATAGTTGGCCTCACTGTTGGGTTATGAGAGGTGAGGTCTTTCAGTTCAGTTTATTATAGATGTGCAGCCCCAGGAACTTTGTACTGACAACTATCTCAACTGCTGTGCTATAAATGTTCCAATCAGCTGGTAATCTAAACATGAACAACTTCCTGTGGTGTACAGTAAGTCCTTGTTTTGCTGCCAAATGCAGGGCAGCGGACACCGAATCATCCATGGATGCATCCTCGTTGATCATATTGGTGTGAGTTTTTGAACGATAGGATTGGTTAACAAAGCAGAATATATTGTTTTGTACAATACTACGATATATGTGGAAATCTCTTAAGAGTTGTAAATGCAAAGGATTATCTTATCTTATCTTCAACCAATAGGTGCATGCATTGAGTATGTCAAGCCTCGTTCACACCTGGCAATATGTGTGACCTCAGGTGATCTAATCACAAGTGTACAGCCTTCAGTGGAAGTGTGAATGCACCAAAGTCACATTTTTTAGTTCCAGGTGGAAGAGCCCAATCTTGTCAAATTCAAAGTACAAGGACAAGTATAATTGTTATTATACATTAAATGCTTTGCTCACTTGTATTAGGGCTAAATACACCAGCTAAAAAGTTATAACTGACTTAGAAATACAGTGTACCCTGATGAGTGATGGCTCGACAGTTCGACATGAACATCCATGATATTGAAGTAAATATTGTCACGTTCACTGACCTGCTGTAACACCTTTTCCCGCCTTGCTGTAATAACTATCTGGGCTCCAAAGCGAGCATAATGATATGCCATTTGCTCACCGATGCCCGTGCTGGCCCCAGTCACCAATACCCTGGCACCTTTGAGAGATTCTGAAACAAATTCATGCAATTTTTTAATTGCCAGTCAAAAAAGAACTTGGGAATGATTAACACTACTTAATGAATTGAAATTATGTTCAGGAAAAATGTATCAATGCATCATTTTATGCAGTTTCATGCAGAACTTTATAAGATAAACCAGTCAAAGTCCTCTCAAAATCAAATTACAGGTCATTTAGACTCTTATTATTTGCCTCTTTGAAGTTTATTAACTCTAAGAAACTAAAACAAGTGTTACATACATTTTAAACACTAGGAAACGTCAAAGTAAATTAAACGCTGTAAAAATAGAATAATAAATAGTGTGCAACTAGCATATAAAGTGTATATTTAGGCATAATAAGTACAGAGTAAATAGTGTAAAGGATTGCACATAAAAGATAGAATTGGTCCTGCACATTTAATTGGATGAAGCTGAAATATTGATCGGTGCTTGTGGTTTTCTGAGAGCTGTGCTGTTCCAGCACTCAAACTTTAGAAAAAAAGAAAAAGAAACGACCTGCAATATGTCTTCTGCCCAGGGCTGTGGTTGTGTCCTGCAGTGATAAAACTGGTTCCCCAACAGGGATGAGATGACAGCTGAGCTATCATTCTCCTCTGTAACTATCGAGGCAGCCTTCTTGCTGAACCAGGCAGGTGTCATCATTCCACAAATGTGTGCCTTTACTATGCTGCTAGTCAACTACTTTGAACTGGAACCTGCATTAAAATGAAGCTTCATACGAATGCCTTTATTCCCCCCAAATATGCATGATAAAACAAGCAAAACTGCATTGTCAGCAGGATAATGTAGCCCTTTATAGCCTAAGAATAAAGAAACTAGTCAAAGGGTGCATTTCACATTTAGAAAATGGGGGTTTATGATGCAAACAAACAACAAAAATCACTACATTTTACACACTGGACCTTTAACCTGCAGATAATTATTGGACCTTCTGTACGATTGCGTCTTTTACTTGAAAACAGTGTTTTCATATCTGATATCATGTGACTATTCAGTGCAAACACACAGGTTTAGGTCCTGTTTGTTTGCACTGAATAGTGCAAACAAACTATTCAGTGCAAATAAACTATTCAGTGCAAACTATTATTTGCACTGAATAGTGCAAACAAACCCTGAATAGTGAAAACAAACAAATACCGGCAATTAGCTTCTTTTCTCTGCAGTTGTTTGTGTAGGCAAAAGGTTTTGGTCCTACAATGTTGGTGAATGTGTTCAGCTGACTTTAAGGCATTATATGTATATTATACAATCATTATATATCTATTTGGGGAAAATACATTTTCATCATTTATGGGGAGTTTTATTCAGTAGTGTCTCTTAAACGCCGCCACACTTCAGTGGTCTCCTGTTGAATATACAACAACATTTATTAGGATTACTGGATTAGTCCAAAACTACACAGTAAAAGTACTCCATAAAATGTGTGTGTTCAGTGCAGTAAGACTACAATCATGAAGTCCTAATACATTTTGTGGAATCTATACCACCTGAAAAAGATAGACAAATAATCACATTTTCAGAAGTGGAAAGTAACGAAATACATTTACTCAAGTTACTGTATTGAATACTTTTATTGTGTATTTTGTTTTTTTTAAGTACAATTTATAATCAGGATTTTACGTAATATCCTGTGCTGCGCCGGGTGCGTGAGCTCCAAAATAGTTTTGGATTCACACCCAATGCAAAGTAACTAAGTAACTTTTACTTAAAGTACATTTCAAATGAACTACTTTTTACTTCTACTTGAGTACATTTTCAGGTGACTACTTTTACTTCTACTTGAGTAATATTTCATCAAAGTATTGGTACTTTTACTTGAGTACAATATTTTAGTACTTTTTCCACCTCTGGCCATTTTTGTTTCGCTCGACTGAACTTTGTCCCTGAATTACTCCTAAAATCAGTCCTAAGGTATTAAAACCATACGCTAATAACATTTTGGAGGGGTTAATAACACTTAAATCCACTTAATTTTACTGTGTTGGGTATTTTACAATACGTTTAAATGTATAAATGTAGACAGTCAAATAGATACATTTCTGAGTAAATTACATTGGGGTTTGTTATGATTTTTATTTTGAAAAGCAGAAGTAGGGCGGCTCGACTTGTTAGTTTACAGTGAAGTAGCTCAAGTGCGACTGCATTCACTTTATTGGATGCTGGTCTGAACGCAGTGTTTAACTCGGACTGGACGACGTCTCTTTTAAAAGAAAACGAGGCTGTGGCTTATTGTTTACCTTACTGTGGCAGGAGAAATCCACCACTTGTGTCATACGTTTTAATTTTTAACTGTATTAATCCCGGAAGTTTGAATATTTTGAATATCTGTCCACCTTTACTGTAAGTCCGTAGCAGAAATGACATTTCATACGGACATTTACTGTAGCTACAAGCACAAATGACGTCAGACTGTTACAAATAAAGCATACTTTAAGCTAAAACTTAAACGAGTGCGCACTCGTTTAGGTTTGAGCTTCAAAAACGTCACGAACTCACCTGAGTCAAACGTAGGTGCGCTCCACTTAACAGCAAGGAAACCAATGCAGACACTCGCCATCACAATCTTTGCATACGTTCCCATGGCGTGACCTAAATGTACAGTACAGTGAGCTCAGTCCTTCGTTTTAAGTCCAGACACTTGTGTCATGAACTTCTTTAAAGTGAGAAGAATGACAGTTGAGAAGCTTCACCTCCAAACACATTTTTTGCCCAAGACGTTATTAGGGGGCGTGTCTTTCAGATAAGAGGCGGTGTTAGGCTCAGAAGTGGAGGTTAAGGTCACATCTGATATTAATAATATGTGCGGGAAAAAAACTCTGAGGGAGATTTAAATATATAGGACTGCTTTTTTTTTTTTTTTTAAATGTATGTATTGCTTAAAATCCTCTTCACACCCTGATTGTAGCCAATCAATGAATGCATTGCCCCTATAAAAACACAATCCAATCACATTGAAAGGCCCAAACCAAATAATTGGATATTGACGCATCAATCAAACTGCAATCTGCAATCCCTCCATTCCCCCATGAACGTACCCCTCTTCGCACGAAGAATAAAGGTTTTCCTGAACCAAAAGATATTCTAACACAAGAGGAAGAGGATGAAGACCACTGTGCAAAATACAGGGGGGTCTGGGGGGGTTAGACCCCCCCAGATTAACACTCAAGACCCCCTGAAAGCCTAAAATGCAAAATTTGAGGGGGGTTCTAAACATGTTACAGTGTAATGGGAAAGCATGTTTTTTTTTCCTAAAGATTTTTGTAATTTCAGTTTTGCATATATGCATATATATTATCTACATACATAATACACTTTGCATTCTTTCTTATCCTTTTTAGCCAGACAAAATGTCAATTATTTTATTTCTAATTGTGTATGTTTAATGTTTTAATAATTGCTTTCCAAATGGCGCTGTGGAAAAGGCCCACACAAGCCCACATCTGACAGGGAAGATAGCAAATACTGCAGGGTGGCACCTGGGGTGGTGAAACTGTATTGCGCAACAAATGGGAGATGGGACCCCCCCCCCCCCCCCCCCCCGGTTATTAATGGGTATTTTGCATACTGATGAAGACAATGACAAAGATATATCGACAGCTGGTGTATATGGTATTTATATACATAAATCATTACAGGCAGCTAACATTACAATATTACATTGGGATGGGTTAGCAAACTGAAAAAAAAAAAAGTATTTTCCATTTGTATATTTAACATTGGATATCACTGATCACATTTACATAACTGATATGCTTAAGTTTGTTCAGTGAAATTTACATCTGGCAGTTCATTTAACTACATTACATTAGAGCTTATTTGGCTGAAAATTAAAGTTTATTTCACAGCAAAAGCATGATTCTAAGTGAATTATATGTTCATTCCACGCTAAAAAAAAAAAAAAGTAGTAAAATACATATCTGTAAATGGCACCAGTTAGGCTATAACAAACCACTCCTTAGTCAATGTGTACAATTCACAATAATGCAAATTTATCAAAAAAAAAGGGTGTGTGAGAGAGATAATTACTATATTTGGGCCATTATGAGTAATTACAATCACATTTTCTACAATTACATTCACACATTAATGAGATTTTGTTCTACAGAAAATATGGAGTTTTAGAATCACTGCATGTTTGTATGCTCGATACCCACCCCTCAAACTCTGTCCTTTACTTTCCAAATTTACCTACTTTATTGGCCATAAAATCAATCCACTTTTCAGGGCATGGATGATAACCACAGATATATAATCATGGATCATACTTTATGGCATTCTGCATAAAAAAGTTTGTGACAGAAGGGAACCAGTCTTTGCTTATGGTCGCAATGTAGGTGGGCCATGGGTAATAGATCTCTGCCGTCCTCTTTGCTCCTCCAGTGATGATGTTCAAGGCTGCATCTGAGGCCGGGTATACTGGGATAATAGTCAGATCCCTATGAAGATACAGAACAACACCGTCTTTAAAAAGCTACACAAGTCAGCACTGCTCTGCTAAATATGCTGTTTTAACTTACCCAATTTTGGCCATGGCTGCCTCCGTATCAATGACCCCAAGTGTGCATATGGTGACGGACACGTTGCTTTTCTTAATCGATAGTTCATGAAAAAGGGATCCAAAGAAACCATCCAAGGCCGATTTTGTTGAGGAATATGGTGCCATAAAGGGACTTGACAGTTTACCTGTGACGCATTCGTAACTAGTTATTAACTGTTAAAGTCTGTTTTTGAAAGACATTTAAACAATGATTTATACTATACAAGTATCATGGTTTTGTCTCATAACGGGAAATAGATATGCAGTGTCAAACCCACCTAAAAGTGATGAAACAACGATCAACGATCCTTTATTTTGCTCAAGAGATTCCAATGCTCTCCATGTCATCTGCACATAGCTGAAGAAATTGACCTTTCAACACACACATACAGATATCAGCACATTGGCCTCAGGGTTAGGGGTAAGGGGTTAGGGTTAACCCTAATGTGCTGATGGTTCACCAAAATGCTGCTTTACCTTCATCAGCCACTTGACGTGCTCTACATCTCCCTCCCACATGCCAAAGGGGGCTGGCCCAATGTGGTTGAGAACCAGGTAATCCAATCCGCCAAACCTTTCCAAAGCGAAATCTACCACTTTGTCGGGGTCTGAGTCGTTGCCCATGTCCGCTGCTATGTACAGCGCTTCCTGGGCTCCCAAACTCTTGCACTTCTCTGCCACCTGTGAGAAAGAGATCACACGGCATGGGGTTTACTGTCCAAGGAACACTAGAAACCAAGAAAGGATAAGGTCACACAGAAAGTGTATAAGTAACATGGCCAAGTTTGTTTATTACTTTCAGGTTAAAGAGCAGGCCTTTGTGCTGCTCACTCACTCATCGTCTACCGATGTATCCTCCACATGAGGGTCACAGAGGCTGGAGTCAATCCCAGCTGACACACAGTGAAAGGCGGTGTACATCCTGGACGGGTTACCAGTCCATTGTAGGGCAAACATACAGAGATAAATCACCATTCACTCTCATATACACTCTTAGAAAGAATGGTTCCAAAAGTGTTCTTCTACAAGGGCTGAGGTTCTACCTAGAACCATTTGTTTTCCAAGGGTTCTTGGTAACACTAATGGTTTCAGTAAGAACCATGTTGATCCAGAGAACTCTTTAAAACCCCTTTCCTGATTAAAGGGTTTTAAAAGGGTTCTTGGTGGAACCTTTATAAAGTTTCTACCCGGAACCAAAAGGGGTTCTCCTATGAGGACTAGCCAAAGAACCTTACATGGTTCTACTTAGCACTTTTATTTCTAAGAGTGTATGACTAATTTAGACTGTCCAATAAGCCCGTCTGCATGTTTTTGGACTGTGGGAGGAAGTGCCTGGAGAAAACCCACAGGCACACTGGGTGTTTTAGCTTCTTGACAAAAAAACGAATTAGTGTCGCCACCTGCGGGGGAGCAGGGTAACCTCAGCATATTGCACAGCATTTTATTATCATCAAATATTCTCAAAAGACTTTAAAGAGTCTCTTCAAGGGCCACTTAGACTAGCCTTTTATTGTTTCAAGGGTGTTTTAGAATAGCCGTTAGTCAGGCCCAGTTTTGTTTTGCTTTCACTGATTTCGGGCATCAGTCTTTGTTCTGTCTCCCTCACAGTCACGCAGCTGCTGTTTTCATTTGCTTGAATCACACATTTAAACTTGTGGGGGTTTTGTTTTTGCAAAAAGTTCTTTGCTTCATCATTTATTCATGTGCGTTTCCTTATTTCATTTGTTTGAAAGTGGACGTAACAGATAACATCTGTCTTGCTTTGATAGTTGGGGTGTTGGGAGGACCCAGGGAACTTTGTACTCGCAACTATCTCGACCACTGTGTCGTAAATGGTCAGTGGAGTGTGTGTGCACACTGCAGCCATCTGTATCAGCTGCATGATAACCCATACACAGTCTGTTTTCCAGGTGTGTTCACAATATTTTACAGGTTTTTACCATAGACTCCATTGACTCCAGGATTATGGAAAATGAGCCCCTGTGCCACTTGATTTATAGCATGAATAAAAAGAAAGATTGTGAGGATTTAATAGTCTCAATCACTAGTTGTTCTTCAATAGCACATGAGGTCGGTTTTGTAAATTATTTTACTATTTTGAGGGAAAAATAGAAATAAATCCATTAAAAGCTGTGATGCCTTTAATGGTAAATTCAATGTCTTTGTCTCAGAGCTACAGCTGTCCAACACTGCTTTCCTAACATCAAATATAATAATACTACTATTACTCCATAATATCAGGTACTTTTGTGTATTCAAATTCAAAACTAACTACAACATCTGCAGGATACCTCTGTAGACAAAGGGGTGTGAAAGCACGACCTAGAGGGGCAGACCCCTTCCCAGACAAAGAGATCTGAAAGGGATGTTCCCCAGGTATAAATGTTGAGGGCTCACTATGCTCTGGGTCTTTCTCCAGCTACGAACCCTTGTGTGACGTCACAACTGGTTGTCACTTTTTTTTTCTTTTTTTTTACTGCTTCTTACTGGTTTTAAATGTGACAAATCCCATCACCTCAATCCTGGCTTCTCTCCACTGGCTCCCTGTGTATTTGAGATTTGATTTAAGATTTTTTCTGATCACTTCCAAAGCTCATATGCATCGTGCCTGAAGCAACGCAGCAGCTTCGTTGATCCTATATGAGCCCGTTCACAGCCTTAGATCTTCAGGTGGGGCCTCTCTGTGTACGTTCCAAAGTCATGGACTTAAATCTAAACGTGACAGAGATTAGAGATTGCATCAGGGCCCTCGACTTTGAAACAGCTTGCCTGAGGAGAAATGTCTCGCAGATTTAGTGGGTTCCTTTAAATCACTTTTAAAAACCCCATTTATTTAGTTTGTAGTGGTCCTTAATGACAGTTGGCATCTGTAATGTTGCATAATCGCCTTCTGGATTTAATCACCCTTTATTTCTTCTCCTCCTTCCTGTCTTCTTTGTGGTTGTCTTCGTTTTCTTCTCTCGTGCTCCACAGCACTTGTTATCTGCAATCACTACTCTCTTCTAGGTTCAGTGATTTCTTATTGTCATGGTAATTAGTCAAAATCAACACACACATCTTTGCCCTTATTTGTTCAAATCCCCAATTCCCTGTTTTATTGTATTTGCTTTAATATGTGCTTTTGTATGACATTGTCTTTTTGGTTTTTATTTCTTTTTCTTTTCTTTAATTTATATTGATATGTGTGTGCCATCATTGTGCTTCTTATCATATTACACTCATAGTGTTAAGAACTGGCTTTAGCATCTAAATATTTGCAGAAAAACAGTGTGAAGTTCACTGACCTGCTGTAACACATTTCCCCGCCTTGCTGTGATGACTATTTGGGCTCCGAAGCGAGCATAATGATATGCCAGCTGTTCACCAATGCCTGTGCTGGCTCCAGTCACCAATACCCTGGCACCTTTGAGAGATTCTGAAACATAATCATGTAAACACACATGTAATTTCACGTTTCATTTCATGCACACACACAAGGTTGCTTTCCCTTTTCCTTGTGTGCAGATGATTTGTAGGTGGATCCTGGTCCTGCACAGAAGGCTCAAGTCATCCCAGTTGCACTGGACTTTCCTCCAGCCACAAACAGCCAGAATGGCAGCAGACATTTTTTTATTTCTTTTTTTTTTTTAAATAAACCTTTGCCAATGTTTTGTTCTATGTGTTGCTGGTGGTTAATAATAATAAGAAGAGGGAGTCTCCTTGAAGAAGAGGGGATCAGCTTCCCCCCCCTAGCCCTGGTAGAACGTTACCCTTTTAACATTATCTAGTCAACATCCTCCCTCGGTTATTTAAGGTTACAAGCCAGATTAAGTGAAACTGCTTTGTTCACTGCATCACTTGCTCATCCCACTGACACACAAAACCCATTTGAACCTGCCTTAAAAATGGAGTCACATTTATTCCCCCTCCAGTGAAACATGCTTCCGATTACAGACAAAACCATGATAATGCATCCCTTGTATGTCTTTAGCTGCGAAACAGTAAAGTATTGTTGCACAATGTCCTCAAATCAAATGTTAAATTCTTAATTAAGCTGCAATAGAAGCTCTCCGATTCAAACCATATAATTGCATTATTTGTGAAAAGGACACTGACAGAGCCTCAGTCACAAGTAGAAAGCTTACTCAATTAGTTTGAGACTCCCATTCCCAAACCTTTAACTTCCACAAACCTCTATATTGTGCACACTTTTGTGCAGACACATTAGGCACAGTTTTCCACCACCCAAACATTTACATCTGGCTCCGTTATGCATTCTTTTTCATTGTTTCTTCTCCGTGATTCAACAGTAAACAGGCTAAATAAAAACAGTATATAAACATGTAATTACTCACCGTCAGTGTGCAACAAGAAGTAAATTTTTTATGCACGTCCTGCTTCATTTCACAGCTGTTTTATGGTCTCAATAGCTGGTTTTCATGATCCATTTTGGCCCATTTAGGTCAAACAAATGATGACGCACAGAGTGTATTGGGGTGTAGACACCATGTCATCGACAGTTCACGCAAATAGGAGCATGGTTGCAGGTGAAGATGGACATGCACCGGAGACATTATACTATCCAAGATAATAAAATCAGCTATGACGGAAGCTAAAACCATTCAGAGAATATATACAATATATAGAAATGCAGTTCGATAATCGTATTTCTTATAGCAAATGTAGGGACATCGAGTCTGACAGCATATCATAAACACCTTATTATAAATATCCAATAGGTCCATCACAAGAAGCACTTAAAACTATATACTGCCAAAAGTTTAAGAATTTCAAAGCCATGTGATGGTAGAGTAAGTGGAGCACTAAAGCTTGTTCTATTAGATGTCAAAACACACTGTGTTTAATCTAAGGTTTCCTTGTAAAGTCTCATATACAGTTTCTTTCCTAAAATGCGTTAAAAATTCAAAGAAATATATGGATCCAGATTGTTTAACTCTCAGTTGTGAAAATTATTCCCTAGCAGTGCATTATAGCAAGACAATATACTATATACCTATATTACTGTTCTTGGTTTAGGGAATTTTGACTTCTTTTAGGCTATTTAAACAATCTCACTAAACAACATACAATAAAATACTTGATATCTAAGCAGAAACTGAACTGAAGAGTTCAGTGAGCCTTACCTGCATCAAAAGTAGGTTCAGTCCACTTGACAGCGAGGAAACCAACACATACACTCGCTAACAGGATTTTTGTAAATGTTCCCATCTCGTAAGATTGATTACCAAGTGCTGAGTTCAGCCTTCGATAGTAAACAACATTTGAATACTCCCTCGGTTTATAGTCTCACGACAAACTTTTCCTTACAAGTAAAAAGGGGCCGTGCTCTGCAGAATAAAGGGGAGATCACATGCTGTCACAAACTACTCACTACGTTTGAGCTTCCCTTAAATCTCTTTATTGTACACACTTGTCCAAAGTCGTTGTTTCTTCTCCAAATTTCAACAGTAAACAGGCAAAATTAAACCCAACAGTATATAAAAATGTCCTTTTTTGAAAAAAAGCCCTAAGCCATTACACCAGGCCCAAGGTCAAGTAGTCTGACTAAGATTAATAATCCAGTGTGCCTCATTAAAGATGCAAGTGGTACAAGATTTAACATTTTAGGAAACTAAAAATAGAAAAAAATAATAATAAAGTATAATACATTATAAAAAAGGAACATATGCACTGCACACATACACATCAAAAAACATCACCTTCTAAGTAACAGTTAGGAAAACACTAACATTTTAACTGTACATAATCCTTTCTAATGCACACCTTGTTTATCAGAATGGTCAAGAAACAAATCTTGGCTTGAAGAAATTTAAAATCATATTTTTTTTCCCCCTATTAAAACCCATGATTGCACCGTGTAATGACTTTTTCATTGATTTATCTTAAGTCATTCAGTTTATCATCTCCATTCATGGAGATAAACTTATAACCCAAGACACAGTGCATTGTTTCAATTTGTTCCAAGAATTTTCTGAATTACTATGGTGACATGCATTTCAACGTTCTACCCCATATGACTCAAAAAGCCTGTTCAACCAAACGTTACATTAATGCGTCTCTGTTTGCTCAACTTTGAACAACCTGCCTCCATCTCTGCGCGGGTGCATCATGTGCACTGCATAAAGGACACATCATCATAAACATATAAAAAAAGTACATAATACAACACTATACAGAAATCACAAGACAATACATAAAAAGTTAACACATTATAATACAATAGTTATATTAGAGTTTTTATTACAATCCAAGTATGTGCAAGTGCAAGAATCAAATATATATTTTGATCACCTGCATCCATTTATGTATGCATTTAGGCATAGGTTAACATTAGTACCTCGACAGTAAAAAAAGAAAATAAAAATAAATAGTAGGTACATTTTAAGCATGCATTACAAAAACAGGACAATTACTCAGAAAAACAGGGGGAAAATTATTTTTTTTTAAAAACCAAAACGAGTTTTTTTTCCCCGTATATTATAAAACATTTACGTGTAAAAAATATATAAACAATTTATGCATGTAAGCGGTTATATATTCCAATTTTCTTTACAGTTTGTGGTTACGAGTCCACACTCCTGTCAGTAGGTGGCAGTATTACACCTAATTATTGAATGTCAACGCTTCAAATGTTAAATTATTTTTAAATGTTGTGTTTTGTGTGTTTAAAATACCCCGCTAAAAGTTAATAAGTTTAAAAACTACCACGTCAAAAAATAATGAACTCTTGATACAAACACAACAATTACGAGAGAAACGAATCTGCGCATTCAAATAACATTATCGCCATTTTTTGAATGGACAACTTTATTGACACAAATCCAGTGGGCTCAGTTGTCCTTCAGTGCTGCGCATCTGTTAGCATTCACTCCATCTCATACGTGGAGTAACTGCTCGAAGAAACAAACAACACCAGCGTGGACCATGGCACCAAAGATTCTGCCCTTGGTGAAGTTAGTATTTCGCAATCTAAAAATGTGCCCATAATTCCCCGACTTATTGGTCGTTGTAGCTATTTAGCCAGCTAGCTACCTGGCTGTCGCTATGCTAACTGTCATTCACCCCAGCTGTCTCCTGTAGACACCTTTGTTTCTTCCCGGGTAGTTAGTTAATTACTTTGCTCAGTAATGTACCCACATTATCATCTGTATTTTCTCAGCTTGACGTAGACGCAGAGCTTTTTCTTTCTTTCTTTGGGCTATGTAGCTAACATAAGCATAGGACACTCTGAAGTGTCGCACTATCATAATAATAATACTAATAATACTAATAATAAACGTACCCTCGTGCTTCCTTTCCATTTTGACTTGATACAGGTGTATGTATTTCTGGCCAACAGTCTTATTCCCTTTGTTATGTTTTTTTCCTCAGACTGGCTACCAAGGTGACCATCGCAGGAGGAGCTTTGTATATTGTCTGTGACTCTGGTCTTTTGGGAAGTACTGAGCAGGGATCAGTGGCCCTGGACAAGGCAAAGGCTGCATTACCTCCAGCAATACAGGACTGGATGAAATACTTTGGCCTGGAGGTACAGATGACACTCGCATACATACACACACTAACCTAACAAAGAAGTAGCATTTATTTATGTCTGAGTTATGTGTGGTGAATTGTAGGTATTTTTAATTTCTGTGGATAACTACTGCTAGAGACGACATTGCCAGGATCAACAATATTATTCAAAACAATCATTTTAACAGAACAACAATGAGGAGCTTCTTTCTTTTCAAATACATTATATAAGACTTTGTTGTTTAATCATGGATCATTACATTGCCCATTCATTTTCAACAAATCAACTTGTATCCTTTATGTCATTAGAATAGAAATGTGACTCTTTACAAAGGTATACCAGCGCTCATCTATTAATGCAATTGATCCAACAGTTTGCATGTTATATTTTACATCCACAGCTTTTAATGGATGGTTATTTATAATATTATAAAACTGTATTATATGTTTATTCCTGAAGTCATAGTGAATGTTAAACATAGTTACTGTGACCTCTGTATCTTGTTGTACTTGCTTCTGTGGTGTCATAATGTACACTATCTCTCCTCAGGCTCAGCTTCCAACCATGCCGAAGATCGAATTTTCCCCTGTCCAGACATGGAACTCTGGTGAGGAATGAATACAAAGCTCTTTTTCTGATTGTGGGTTTTAATTCAGTATGGCAATGGATTGTGGTCTTTAAGCCTGTGCAGACTTTAAGTCTGGGTCAATTTCAACAGACATAAATGCTACTGTTATCATTATAAACAAACTATTCTTCATAGATATTTCATGTGTTTTGAATGCCTGAAACTTTATTCGTTTTGTTATTGCAGGAGTGCGGTGGACGATTTCATCTCTTTCCGAGGCGCCGACAAAGGCAACCGAATACTCGTATCAGGGTGTGCAGTATCTGAAAGATCTCACCAAGTAAACGGGAACATTGGGCAACCAGACATTCATTAATGTTTTTCACTCTTGCACTTGAGAAATATCAAGTTTTTGGCCTCTCACAAGAAAAAGGCTGAGTTGTAAATAATGCAAAAAAACAGAAAGTAAAGTGGTTTAAAAAGTTCTGTCAGTTTGTGTATACTTATTTGTTCGTGTACAGAGTGATTTTAACGTCCCCTTATTTTTAAGTAGTAGTTTAAGTTAGTATCCAAATATTGTAACAAATTGTCTGTTGTATGTATTTAGTGATAAATACATCAATCCTAAAGTTTGAGTCAGTGCCGTTTACTACATTGTAGCAGTGTATTCAAAAGATGACTGAAGAAATGTGCAAAAATCTTTATTCCTCATGACAGAATAACAATGACACAAATTACCTGTTGATGGTGCTACAGCTGCAGACCAGGAGGAAAAAAGGGTGGAGAAGAGTGTACACGCTTATCTGTATTTCCACTCGACACAAGAACACTTCACGGCCCCAGTGATGGCAGAGGTACAGTGTTAGCTATATTTTAATGTAGTTTGAAGAAACTACTAATTCTGGCCACATGGTCACTTCTCCGCTGTCAAAGTTTGAACATTTTCAGGCACTCTGCTCAGATGGTGCATGCAGAGATCTCACAGCTAAACAATGACAATAACAGTACACCTACCGATTGACTAGTTTACACCAAATGACTTGGGGGAGGCTGAGAATGACGTACTGACACACGTGAGGATGAAGTCCATATTGCAAGCATATATGTCATGTTTGCAAGAATGTGAGACAGTTACAGCAGGCAGTGTTATGTCAGTCGATTTAACCTTTTTATAATTTATGCACACTTGAAAACTGGTAGTGTGTTGATGAGATGTTTGTGGTATTGTATGATCACAACAGGCAACATAACAAGGCATTTTTTACACACTCTAAATATTTGGGGGAAACGTCATAGCAGAACCTAAACATGTAAACTTTACAGTTAAAGTGCTCCCCACAAAATCAGCAGTATGATTATAAAACCAATGATGATTTTGGGTTCAATTTAAAGGACAGTAATACTGCGTTAAGAGCAAAACACAGCACTATTATAAATGAATGGTTGCAAAACCTTTTTCAAGCTGTCAGTGCGTCTCCACTTCCGAATGAAAACCCCAAGAGCAGCCTTCACATATTAAGGTTCATTAAGAGCCATTAAGAGGCAAAGATACAGTATGTACAATATTGCAAAAATGACAAGCCAGAAGGCACTTGATGATTTGTGTTGGATAAATGGGAATTTAGCATCTTATTGGGCAAAACAAAGACTCTTATGTTCCTTGTCCTGCTTTAAACTGACTTGGAACTTGTGCAGAAACCTTCCCTTGAGGCAAAAAAAGGGGGATATGCCCAGCATGAAAATGTGGATAATTTACACAGTCATGGATACTGCAGTTTTGGTTCGGAAGTGTAGTGGTATATATCCACGTGAGAATAATTATTCTCTATTGTTTCAAGAATTATAGGGGCTTCGTTAAGGTGACTTTAGAGGGCTGCTTTTATCAACCCATTCCAGTACTAGATACAGTATAAATACAGTAAGTAGCTGCCATTACATTAAATGGATGTCTCCATGTAAGGCATCTAATGCAGAAGCTTTTAACCAAAGAAAGCTGTCTGTAGGTTTAAGCAGCTTTTTTTTTTTTTTTTTAAGTAATTACATAATTACTTTGAGGACAGATCAGTGAGTACTTTACAGACAACAATGTAGTATCAGTTGCACTTTGTAGCTGCTGGGCAGTTAAATCTGGGACTGTCTAAATGTAAAATTATATGGGACATTCAAAAGTAAAGCAGCACAAATAAAACAGTCACAATAGCAAAGCATAGCAGTGCTACAGTTCTGCTACACACACAGAAGAAAAAGATTGCACTTCTGAACAATAAAGCCTAATAACTCATCAACCCTGCCACCCACGGCTTCGGAGAACAGTTTGTAACAATGAGTGGAACACAAGCAGATGGGAGAAAGAGGGGGAGACAGGAGAGTGTCCACTTGCTCTAGGTGGTTTTGACCAGGTCATACACATGGATATGAAAGTCATCATCATATTTGATGTAGTAGACGGAGGGTTTGGCTGGGACCTGGTATATGACCAGGCCAGTTCTCTTCACGCCCTTGTCTGATACGTACTCCACTTGTTTCCCCACCAGACTCTCCGTCTCTTCTCCTGGCTTCCTGTCCGCAGGCAACAGGTGCTTGTTTTCTGAAGAGGTACGAAACATCACGACACAAGTGAGGGAGAGAAAACTCAAACACACAATAACTTAATATCTGATTTTGTTTCTGGGCAAAAAATGACTTCCAGTGTAGTACAGAACTGAGGAATACGAGGCATCATTCCCCCTCTAGCTAAAACCTTTTTTTTTTGTTTTACAATCGTATCAATTCAATTGTATTTATTATTCTATGGCTGCAGACAATCTTTAGAAGTCAGGGCAGCTGGTGGCCAAATAAACAGTATGATGTGGATTTTAAAAATAAATTATATGCACAATTGCATAATTAAATACTTCATATGAAAATACAGGAAACAGGTAATCCAAAAATATCTAATAATTTTAGTGACGGCAGCATTTATCAAGTCTGGGAAATGTATCTGTGAGAAATGTAAGTGCTATCAGCTGATGACAATAAATAGAATAGAATGCCGAGTACTCGCCCAATTATACTGTCATACTCTCAGAAAAACGTTTTCCAAACTTCTCCAAAACTTAAAAAAATCCATGCTATATATTTAATCAGAACTAACTGTAAAATAAAAAGTGCAAAAACCTAAGACTGCAATTAAAATATGCTGGGTTTTTTTTCCTAATGTGAACGAATGTTTGAGTGCAACACAATTTACAAAACAGCCCCAGACTTAATTTGGTAGAAATATTCTCATGAACACTAATTATGACTCTTCAAAAAGGACAATCCCTGCTCTCCAAGCACTTTACTTTGCTTTACATATTTTTGCCTATTTGCAAATGGGTGGCAAAGCCCCCGATGAAAACTTGTCTGAGTAAATACTGCTGGTGAACTCACATGGTATCCATGTCTACTCTAGGAAACCAATTATCATCATACCGTGGTTGCTCATGACCTTCTCCGTGAATCATTGGGATCAAGATAAGAATTTTCATCATGCACGCATCACTGGTACCTGCTTCAGGCAGAATCCTGAGGTCGCCATCAGCGTAGTCATCCCACAGCTGGTACATATAAAGAACAGGGTCCTTTTCATATGTTATATAATACCAATTGGTCATGATGGGAGCTCTGGAGAGAACCATGCCTCTCCATTCATTCTTCTCTCCATCCTCCTTTTCGAACAGATGCTCCACAGCTTTGCCCACCAGGTCCTCAGCCCCTGTTGGTATCTTGATTTTGTTGTTTGCTGTGGAGACACAGGCACCAAGGGAAATTTGTCTACAAACTGAAACATTGAAGGGAAATAAAAGCTTGTCCTAACTCACCAACTTTTTCCGTCAGGACTTGCAAGTTGGACACTCTCTCATCCTTGAACAGCTCGATGCCGTAGACGCAGTCAAAGCCGTCGTACTTCACCATGAAGAGAGAAGGATTTACACTCAGCCTGTCGAGCACCGTTCCCTTCCATTTGCTCTGATTTCCCTTCTCACGCCAGTTATGCTGAATACGAACTCCCAGAATGCTATTAGGGTCTGGGCTTAGTGTGTCACTCAGTTCCCCGCTGCTTCGCTTTCTGGTGAAACAGTATGAAGAGTGGATGAGGTTTCAAACAAACTTGGTGTCTCACACAAATAGAAAAAACAAGTTATTTCCCTAATTTGATAACACATGATCAAATACTGACATTGGAAATGTTCCAGGAAAGTTCCTGAAACTGAGGTCAAATCTCGGGCTGCAGAATATATGACGTAAGCATCATCATCACAATGTCTGCATGTGCAGTGATTAAATGTGTGTTGGTTTGTATTATGTGTTATCTTTAAAGTGTTATACTTTATCAAGAGGAGGAAAAGGAAAATTTACAAAATAGTAAAAAAAAATGGCATTAGTAATTGACTATCAGCTGCTCTGATTTCAAAGACTTGGCATCAGCCATAGAAAGACCCATAACGGTCGACCTCTAATTTTATCATATAGAATATCACAAAAGAAACATAAAATCACAAGGTATATTACTACAATAAACATATTACTACATTACTTAATGGTCCAGTCTGTAAAAATCAGTATTCCAGAGAGAATGCCATTATTTTATCATTTATGCAGTGCTTCAAAAACACACACGGTCTGGTTTGTCCGTGTGGGCTGCTGTAGAAACATGGCACTGCAAGACAAGGGACTCTAGGCTGAAGTACATGACAATTTAAGTATTTTGAAGTGAATGCACTTATTATATACTCAACAAAAATATAAACGCACCAACTTGAAATGGTGAACAAAAATAGAATGTCATGACATTTGCTCAGATTCTCGATGCATTTATTTATGGAATTATTTGTTTTGGTCAAACCCAGTAGTCCAGTGTCACATGGCCTCTCCTATTGACTACAATCTCAGATTGTGAGTATTTCAACTGACGAGAGTCATGGAGCATGGCAGAGTGGTGGTCAATAATATTGACCAGTACACAGACACTCTTTATGGTCTGGTCAATAAAAGGGCACACCAAAACGTGTTATGCCACAGATGTCAGATGGAGCGTGCCATTGGCATGATGAGTGCTGGGTTGAGCGTTACAGCTGTGGCAGCACAACTGAACGTGCACCATTTCACGATCATTCCAGGCCACGATCGACAACCTGGTGATGTCCATGCGTCACCGATGTACCGCTCTGCGTGAGGCTAATGGTGGACACACATGTTATTGAAGTTCGTGAACTTGGATCATCGACCCCCATTGTGTACTTCCTGCCATTACTCCAGGACTTTTGTTTTGAAATAGATCCTAATTCTCCCAAATTAAAGCCACTTTATTGATAAAGTTGTACTGTTATTTTTGGATAGTTACTCTGATTTGTCACATTGTGACACTTTGTGCGTTTATATTTTCGTTGAGTGTATATTAAATATATACACTGTATATGAGTAGCACATTACATTTTTGCCAGTAAGCCCCTTTAAGTGTTTCACCATGGACCTTTGAATTATGAATTTATTTCGTTTATTCAAACACATCTGGATTATTGCTTTTGTCGTGTAGCTTTAACACTGTCACATTTCTGTACATTGAAGAACTACCAGTAGTGACAGTAGCATCGTTTCTACTCACCTGCCCCTTTTCTTGGACATGCCTCCAGAGATGCAAAGGATACTGATTAAGAGAGAGAGAAAAAAAAAATCAGGGCAATGCTCAGTTATTTGCGTGACAGCTGCTAAACTTCACAGGTAAAGAGAGCTACAGCATCATAAAAGAAAGGCCCCCTCCCTCCTGTCAGGAGACTGACATCACCGGCAGCCAATTCGATTAGCATGATGGAATAACTTCCTGGGTATTTGCTTGAACTACGCGGCTACATGGAGGTCATAGCCTCCCTAGCCCTCGTCATATGCCCGAGTTGAACATTAAAAAGACAACTGTACTAGAGAATACGTCAGCCATTTCGGGACAAATGACAGTATTTACACGTAACGTATTCACAGCCAGTTATTCGAACGTTAGCATGTTTCACAGAAACATAACTTGATAAGGTCAATGGACAACGCGGTGAGTCATGCCGAAGCCCACCTGTCCTGGACTGAGTCAAACACACACACACACACACACCTCCACCTCACTCTGGGCTAACACTCGTCTCTCTGTCGTAGCTGCACCTCAATGCAGATGTGACTGGAGGTGGAAAGTGGAGGCGGCTAGTAACATCCGCTAATGACAGCTAACAAACACTGGCGTAAAACCGGACGCCATCTGCCTTGTTCTCTCAAATCGACGCATATATTTTTATTACCTTTACGCAGATTTCATATCAATATTGTTCATTGTTGCCTGGCGGACAAAATGATCCCACACACACACCACCAGTCCGTCTATTGCAAATCTCGCGTAAGCTGGGGGAAAAACGGGAGGTGGTGACGAGAAGACGAAAGATACACTCCGCTTCCCAGCGAGCCTCCGGCTGCCATGGCCACAGAGAAGGACGTGACAGCTGGCGCAAGGCACACTGGGAAGTTTAGTTTTTTTTTATTATTATTATTACAGCCATGGAGACTTTGAAAAACCGGCTCAGCAGCTTTCACAACGCTGCGGTGTGTGTGTGTGTGTGTGTGTGTGTGTGTGTGTGTGTGTGTGTGTGTGTGTGTGTGTGTGTGTGTGTGTGTGTGTGTGTGTGTGTGTGTGTGTGTGTGTGTGTGTGTGTGTGTGTGTCACTCACGACACGACAAGGTATCACGTCACAGGTTAACCCACACGACTCCACGTGACATGTGACACTGGACTTTCGGGATTTGTTGTGACGCAAGATGCCTAAAATGTCTCTTAAAGGGGCAGACGAAATCGTTTCCAAACAGTTTCCTGAGGTAACTATCATGTAAGATTGTCTGCAGACAACAAAAAGAGGGAATAATCTTGATTTGAACAATTTTTATTAAAAAATTATAAAATAACAATAAAGCCTCTCAATTCCAAATATAAAGGTCCAGTGTGTAACATTTAAGATGGTTTTTCGGCTGAAATATAATATTATACCTGTATATATTTGTCACCCTAAGGGCCTTGCTTTGCGGAGGCAGCCATCTTGTGCCACCATGTTTCTACAGCAGGCCGGATGGACAAACCAGTCAGAGGGTGCGTTTTTCAAGAGGAAGTTTCATCTCTTCTCTGGTAAACAAAGGCACCGTCGTCCCGTGACGAAGTGTGGAAGAGAAAGAGGTGAGTGGTGTCCTTTGAGTGCTTGTTAAAATCTGCAGTCTCACCAGTAGATGTCACTAATTCTAACACATTGGACCTTTAATACCTGCAGAAAGTGTGAATATATTCAATTTCAGTGTCATCCACACACCAAGCGTCCAGGAAAGTTGGCTTTCCTGGAAATACAAGGTGTTCACATCTGCACATGCCTTTACTCTCACAATGTTTTGAAAAGAAATGTTTTTCTTCAGAAAAATTATCAAAACACCAATATATATTGTTTATATATATCATCTTTTAAAAAGGGTTTGGACACCCCCGTGGAGCTTTGGCACCCTCAAGTGGGGGATCAGGGTGATAGCAATAGTATCCTCACGCCTCATCAACTGTGATTATTATGTTTATGTGTTTTAAACATTTATATCAAAGACAACATTTAATAACTTTAATTTCAAGATCTCAACAAAAAAAATACTGGTGCAGAACAAATTACACCTTACATTCAAAACTTGAATGAGCATATTTTGGCTGTTTATTTATTAATTACTTAATGTACAAAACCAGTTGTACATGTAGAGGCTTACATGAGTACCATGATGGGTTATGAAAACAAACTTGTTAGTGACACAGGCTTTAAAGGTAAACAGTTACTACATTCAAATTCAAAATACCAAGGTCTTTTAGGTTTCGTGTTCTGATGTAACTGGCAACCCGTGGTTGCTCACTGACTGCAATGATTGGTAGACGGCGGTAGGTGGCGTCACATGCCAAAACATGATTTCAAAACAGTCTGCAAAATATTTTTTTTAATGCAAATATTTTGGCTGTACTGTTGTTGTTGGAGAGTTTACTATGTTATATGAGTGTCTGTGACATATTAGGAGGATCTTATGGCCAGTTGCTTTAGATTTATTACATAATGCACCTTTAAGGACAAGTCATATTCACCTGTTGCTTCATAATAACTTTAAAATGACTCTTAGTGTCCAGGCCAGAAATACCCTCTGCCTGGCTATATCAGACACACTAATGCACAGTTCATTACATCAGAAGAACACACAATAAAGTTTCCACCTATCAGATATATGGCATAATTATTACTTACTACATTAACACAAAGCTGACTGAAGAAATAATGTCTTTGTGTGTTTGCACAGCATTTTTATTTAAAGTTTTTTTTTATTCAATCAAAAACATTTTTTGAATAACTTTATAATAACAAGAGTTTCTCCTGACTCCTGACAACATAAATGGTGCCATTGTCTTTTAATCTCACCAGTCACAGCATTGCATTGTCAAACAGATATTATACTCGTGCTATTCATCACACTTTCAATCCATTCCCTGAAGCTTGAAACACGTGTGTAGACATCCGGCGTCCTGGGGTCTCCACATCGCCGGCCAGAGAAGGAGACAACACCTGCTGCAGCTCCATCACACACCAAAGGACCACCTGAATCCCCCTGCAATACAAGAGAAACTTAAAAGAAGGTACCTTTTTATATACCTATTATTGAGAGTCCAGTTAGTATATTGTCTTACCGAGCAGAAACCTTGAAAGACCCTCGACCCAACACCACAAACCATCGATCTCGTGATGGGGACTCTTCTCCATCTCCTACGACACATTCGCTGAGGCAGAGTGGTTACATTGACTTCCTGGAGTGTCAGTGGTAAGGTGTTGTTATCGCCTATGTCACCCCAGCCTGCTGTGATGCAGCGACTCGCTGTGTTCAACCTGGCACTTTTCAGAGAGATCACCTGCACTGCGTCTGTCAGTTCAGCACTGCCGTTGAGCTAAAGCATGTAGAGTAATCTTTATGAATACAGATATTGTGAATTCCCACATTTTTGGGGGGGATGCTAGATCCATTAAAACACTGGAAACTTACAATCTGACATAGACAAAAGTTTAAAGCATCATCACCTGTAGGAGCATGATGTCATTCGCGTGGTCATCATAGTTGGGGTGTGGAATGGATCGGACGGATCGGAATTCCTGCTTTGTAGACTCATTACCTGAGAGGGAGTCAGCTCCGAGCACAACAGTGTACGGTCTAGAAATCACAGGTGAATGAATACTGGGCATTAGATATGTTATTAAAGCTGCAAGTCTTGACTCACTCTTGGTAGAAATCATCTTCCATCCATCCATCCATCCATCCATTATCTACCGCTTTATCCTCCACCAGAGGGTCGCAGGGGTTGCTGTGCCTATCTCAGCTGACATTGGGCGATAGGCGGGGTACACCCTGGACAGTTCGCCAGTCCATCGCAGGGCCACATATAGAGACAAACACCCATTCACTCACACTCTCACAACGGTCAATTTAGAGACCAATTCACCTAATCCCCATATTGCATGTTTTTGGACTGTGGGAGGAAGCCGGAGAACCCGGAGATAACCCACGCACACACGGGGAGAACATGCAAACTCCAGAAATCATCTTCAACATTGGATTGTGGATTAGATTGGATTATTGTAACTTGTAAAAGCATACTTTCATGATGGATTGTCCTTGGTTTCTGTCAGTTAACTTTTAGTCTTACATGAAAGGAAGTACATAGCTGCGAGAATCTCATCTCCCCAAAACATTGCCAGTATGTTGTTGGAAAAAATGTAAATCTTTTTTTTATCGGCTTTTAAAATGATTTCAAATCCCAAGGACTGCCAAGAAATAAGAGAAAACGACAGCAAATCAAATACTTTGATTGATTTCTTACCTCCGTATCTCACAGTGTGCTGCTGTGAGTACAAAGTCTGCTCTCACCAGAACTCCCCCACAGTTATGGCGACCTCGAAATTGCAGCGAGGCCATGTAGGGTCGTGAGTGTGGGGCAGCATCTCTGCCACCAATGATGTGAGTAGCATCGGCTCCTGAAATACAAAATACATCATAATTTAATTCCATGTTTACTATGTATAGAAAGAAGATAGTGGTTGTTTGCTTCATGGTTTCTATCATACAGTATCACTTACTATTTAGAACTGAGAGCAGGAGGAGTGCGACAATGACTGCCATGGTCTCTACTCAACTCTATAGTTTCCACTTTTTGGCTATATAATTTCTCAGAGAGAAAAAAAAACAACACAAATCTTGCTTATTTTGTGGTCTTTGTTGCTTCAGTGAATTTCCCAACATGCTTTTTTGTGAAGTTGCTGTTGTGATTACAAAAGCTGTGGTTTATTTGCAAAACAGAGTTTCCTTAAAGATGCACAGGACGGTTGTGGTCAAGGCTGCAGCAGCTTTAGACATGCAGACAGGAAGTTCACATAATGCTACCATGTGTCCCCTATAGAATCATGTCCACTGGTGGCGTAAAAGTCAACATTTTAGACAAATGAAAGACCACATTGTTAGAATGGGTTACGATTACAAAGATTGTTGTTATTGTTCAGATTTAAATCATTGCTCAATGTTAGAAGAATTACTTACCTTTCCACCTTTATTCTCTGGTTACTTCACTTAAAGGAAAAGAGTAGTTGTTAAGAAAATGTGTGGTTTCTTATGTCATGTAACGTTTCACAACATACACACACACACACACACACACACACACACACACACACACACACACACACACACACACACACACACACACACACACACACACACACACACCTATCTATCTATCTATCTATCTATCTATCTATCTATCTATCTATCTATCTATCTATCTATCTATCTATCTATCTATCTATCTATCTATCTATCTATCTATCTATCTATCTATCTATCTATCTATCAGGGTCTGCATATATTTGTTTTTTTTTAAAGACCCTTTGCTGAGAATCTACTCCACATAACCCATTCGAACATTTCTCTGAACTGCATGAGAAACACGGTGAACTGTGAAAGCCACAGTTTCCAACCTCATGTGTACGTGTCGGTGTTCCAGACCAGACCCTCCACATGTCTTCATGTGAAAGGTCAGCTACATGTTGAGGATGTGTCGATTGCAAGTTTTATCTTTGCATTCCCTTCCTCCAAAGAGCAAGGGAATACAAAATGAGATAAGGTAAGCTTTGTTTATCCCTCATCGGGGAAAGCAAGGGTCAAAGTAATGTAAAACAGAAAAAAGAGCTATAGGCTAAAGGCTATGTGCATTATGTACAAGAAAAAAGTTACGGACATTATATACATATTGCAAATATGTATATAATGCATATATATTATATATATATTATATATATATATATTGCACGTAGCAGGTAGATGCATAAATAAATACAGTGTATTGTCAATGAGCAGACTCAGTAAAGAATACTAATACTTATTATAACTATTGCACAGGATAATGCACTGGTGTAGAGGCAGTAGGCAGAAGATGGTGGAGGTAGTGTGACACATTGTAGAACTATGATACAATTCTATATTTTTTCTTTTTATATATATATATATATATATATATATATATATATATATATATATATATACATATTTATACACTAGAAAGTGACAGTGCTCTCAGCATCATGTAAAGCTGTGCCTTGACTACACAGTAAACATGGCTCCTGTCACTGTGTGTCATATTCCTTGTCTTCAGTGATCTGATTATGGAGCAAGGTGAAGTGATGTGATTCTCTTGTATCTGTCTTTCAGCCTTCACCACTCATTTTTATTGTCAAAGTTGAATTTTACACACTCTGTTGCCCAGTCCAAACACTGACCCAGAATAAAACTGGAACAGCAGGAGTGCTGTTGTGTTTTTTACCGCCATTCTTATTATTTTTCAAAACTTTTCTGAACCCAGTCCGTTCCTTGTGTAAAGAATCAAATAAGCCGCATGAGATACTTATCTTTTTTTTTCTTTTTTTTTTAGTTCCTACAACAAAGAACATTGTCCCACTTCACAAAGTTTGCAACTCAGAACTTACAAACCACAGAGACCACAGTTTCACATTAGAGCATCGGTGTACTCATAGTCGCAGTTATGAAACCCGTGCTTCTACTTTTTTTTCTTTCCAAGTCCCTTTCATATAACTGTCAAACATTATTATATGGGTGTTTTTATGTGGACAGGCTTGAAAATAAATTGCTTTTAACTTTTCTTCAACTGACGATGAAAGGGTTTTAAAACAGAGGTCTCAAACTTGCGGCACGCATGCCATATTTTTTTGTGAATCATATCAATATGTGTCAAAACAAACACCTTTATTTTGAAATGATGTAAAATGTTGCTCATAGAGTTGTTTTTTCTGATACAGTTAGACTCTTGAAGCCCATGCGGCCCTCAGGTCATTCGAGTTTGAGACCGCAGCTTTAAACAAACATTATCATCTGTCTATTAAAGTTAACAAAACACACTTTACTCATTGGTGAGTGGAAGTCAATTTCTACAATATGGAATATGGGCCTTCAAACAAACTTGGAAACTAACATAATTCAAAACAGCATTTGAAATAAAGCTTTTTATTGTACATTCCACATAAAGTACATGTTTTTCTTTAAACACACATCTTCAACATCAGCAAAGTATGCCACAACGTGCTAACTTAACATTTCTTTTTTTGGAGGATTTCTTTGATCCACGGCAGATATTTTGATACGTCTGTGTAGACGTTGGGCACATTTGGGTAGTCGCAGTTTTTCCTCATGTTGAAAGACACGACACCAACTGCTGCACCGCCGCACACCAGAGGTCCTCCGGAGTCACCCTGTGAGGAGCAACAAGAAGGATCCTTGTTTGTTGATTCGTTATTTAAGACTAGACAACAATGAGCCTCGACATGACCTGAAATCATACCTGACAGAATCCATATTTTGTTCCATATCCACCTGCGCACATGACATTGGCAGGGAGATTGAATTGAATTTTTTTCCATTCTTTGGAACAGACTTTCAGGTCAATGAAAGGCACCTCCACCGCTTGCAGCACATCAACAGTTTTACCTGTTTCCGTTAAGCCCCATCCAGCTACACGACACTTTGCTTTATCCTTTACTTTATTGTTGGCCTTTGGAAGTGGAATCAGTTGTATTTTGTTGCTCAGACGAGGCTTCTTAGACAGCTTTGGAAACACAATGTGACATGTTAAAAAGGTGAAAGAAGAAAACTTTCCATACCAGTCATCACAATTGAAAATGAAGCTGCTGTGATATTATGATGGACTTACTTTGAGAAGCATGATGTCGTTACCAGTTGATGCGTTCACATAACGTGGGTGCATGCATCTCTTCTTGACAGCATATCTCTCTTTGCCATTCCGAACCTTCTTGAGATTGTGGGTCCCGAGAACAACACTTGTTGGCTTGCTGAAGGAGTGACGATTGAAATGTTGTCAGTAGTTGTTTCTTCAGTAGATTCATAACATGTAAAAATGAATCAAAGATTCCTTGATGAACTGAAGAACTCACTGTTCGTTGCAGTGTGCAGCCGTGAGCACAAAGTCTTCACTGACCAGGAACCCTCCACATATATGACGATCCTGCTCCTGCACTGAGGCCATGTACAGCATTAAGTTGTCCGGCACTTGTTTACCACGTATGATCTCACTCGCCAGTGCTGTCAAAATAAAGTCAACAAAGGACGATACGATGTAGGCAATGTGTGTGTTTGTAATGAGTAGTAATTGTATTTCGTGATCTTACCTTCTTGACTGAAACATGTCAGGAGAAAAAGCAGAGAAATGTGTAAGCCACGCATTGTGCTGCTAGCAGACGAGCAGACCCCACCTGTCATCTTGAGGGTGTCAAGTCACCCTTTTTATACAGGGTTAGTGTGCTTCGTACGTGACCCTGTGGTTTTGGTTCACTTCATCTTGGCTTCTGTATCTGCAGCTTCTCTGCATCCGTGCATCATGTGTTAGGGCGTATGTATGTGATAAGTAGAGGTATGAGTTGCACCATTTTCATAGAGTTATTATGTGGCTTATTTTTCTGGTGCCTTAATGGTCATTAGTCATTTTAGATTATCTATAGGCAATTATTCACTGTTGATCTACTGGGATTTTCACGTGCAACCGTCTCTCACAGAGGATGGTCAGGAAAAAGAGAAAATATCAACTGAGCTTCAAATTTATAGTGAAAAGAAAATACTAATTTGAGATCATATACAGGCAACAGTAACTCAGACAATCATTTGTTACAACCGAGATACGCAGGAGACCATCTTTTAAGGCACAGCAGTCGACTAAGAACAGGAAATTGATGATATACTTCACACAGGCTCACCACAGTAAGACGATAGAAGACTGCAAACGTGAACTGGTTGCAATAATGCAATAATGAAACAGTAGAGTCAGAGTTAAAGAGACATAGACAACATTAAAGCATGGATCCACCCTACCTTACTTATATCAATGGTTTATGCTGGTGTTGTTGGTTTTAATAGGGTGGGGGATATTGTCCTGTCGTGTTTTGTACCAACAGAGAGAGCATCATTTAAATGTCACAGTCTGCCGGAGAATAGTTGCGGAACATGTTTGTGTCTTTATAGTCACAGAGTAGCATCTTCTAATGGCTACTTTCGTCAGGAAAACCCACCATATCCATCCATCTTCTACCGCTTCCTCCACAGGGGATGCTGGTGCCAGCTGGACAGGTCACCAGACAAACAACCATCCACTCTCACATTCACACCTATGGTCAATTTAGACCATTGGTTCTCAAAGTGTGGCCTACTAGCCAATGGCGGCCCGCAGAAACATTTGTGGCGGCCCACAATGAATTACAGTTAATAGCTTGTTAAATGTTTATTGGACATTACTGGATACAGACCAATAAGTTTTAACTGTAGAACTGCAATCTGGTCATTAAAATTATTACAAATGGGATTTCTTTCTGGTTTTTTTTCTTTTTATCCTTTGGCGGCCCTCAGTCCAATGTTGGGTTCTTAAAGTGGCCCTCAGGTATCAAAACTTTGAGAACCCCTGATTTAGAGTGTCCAATTTGCCTAATCCCTAAATCTGCATGTTTTAGGACTGTGGGAGAAAACCAGAGAATATCACCCCAAACTGCCTTTTTGAACAAGTGGAGCAGTTTTATCAACTGGTTAATCTGCCGCAACCACCAGATGCTATGATGTCTGTATGAACCGACATGTCTGAGGACTGTTTCCTGCACTTTTTTGAATTAAAGGCACAAATGACTAAGGTAGCTGTGAAGGCTAAGGCGTTCTGGAACCAGCATGATGCACCATATAAAGTAACCAGTGAGCATAGTTAGTCAATTTCAGCAAGATGAAATGAAAGCTTAAAATAATTTCTTTAGAAATTACATTTAGGGCTGCAGTTGACTTTTGTTATGATGCCATTGCACCAGATGAGTAACAAAAACCACAGTTACAAATTTGACTTGAGTGTCACAGTGGCAGATATGACACTATAATGCTGTCGCTATAATCACCGACAACAAGCAGCCTGTGGAGAATCTTGACTCAGGCTGTCAGTTTATTGACCACAGAGGAATATGTCAGTACGGGATGTGTAATGTTGTTATTCATTTATTTTGTAATGTCAAATCAATGCCAATTGTATTAATTCCATATGAAATGCCATATTGCACTGACAGCCCAGCTGTTGCTGTTACTTTGGTCAGTTCCATGTGATATCCAGCAGAGAGGACCAGAGATCACTGAATACATTTAAAGTTGTTCTATGTTTGACCATCAGAGGGCGTCGCTTCTCTATCAATAGAAGTCGCATGTGAAGTCACAAATTGAGCCATCTAATGAAAACTGCTCAGCTGCCTCTGCCTTCTGTTACACACTCAAACAAAGTCCCTTGTTCTTAGCAAAGCAGAGGCACTTCTTTGTTGTAGTGTCTGTGTATTTTGTTTGTGCTAATTTGCTTACTTACTTTCTTCTTCATCTGTCTGTTTGGATTGTTATTCTGCTGTATCTCACTTAATGTGTGCTGAAGAACATGAACCGGCTGAAAACCGTTTTTGTTTGACTGAGCCAGGGTTTAACCGTAATATTTGAATATCTGTCATGTTAACTTTTTCCTGTATTAGTAGATTCTTTATTGTCATTATGCATACAAAGACACACTATACATAGTTTAAATAAATACACAGAATACGACAAATAGTTAAAATGATTACACATAACACTATGAATATTTCATATAAATACACAGAACACTATAAATAGTTAAAATGAATACACAGATTACGACAAATAGTTCAAATTAATACACATAACACTAAATAGTTCAAATAAATACACATAACACTATAAATAGTGAATAAACTGTACAATACAAGTGCATAAATGACAATGTCAGCATTAATGTTTAAAAAACAGTCTTTAAAGCAGTCTTTATGGCAGTGGTTACAAACTTGCGGCCCGCGGGCCACATTCGGCCCTTCGATTGATTTCAGGTGGCCCTCCAAATGCTATCAAGTCATCATGAGTAATTTCTGTATGTTTTTTTTAATTATTATTATTATTAATAGATTTATTTTACATCATTTTGCATTTTTTTGTAAACTAAATATTGTATATTTAATGTTGTTACACATTTGTTTTTTAAATTTTCCAATCTAATCCAACTTTAATAAAAAAAAGTTGGGCTTCTTTTTCACTTGACCGACTCCCTACTGACCAGACGAGACACTCAGTGGCACACAGGTCATTTCAGTTTGAGATCCCTGCTTTAAAGCATGGTGTGTGTGTGTGTGTGTGCCTGTATAATAATGAATAAATTAGAGTGTGAAAAGAAAACATCCTGATGTAGACTGAAATTCTACAATAGAAATATTACTTTTCAGTTGTGTTATAATTCTTAGATTAAAAAAAAATAGATAAGTTTAATATTTAAAGTTTGATATGGAGTCTGACAACAACAGCAAACAACAAACTTGGAGCTTAAAGAAACAGAACAGTGCAGACCTTCTGGAGTCTAAACAAATCAAGCTTTTTAATTCTGTCGCCACCGAGTCTGGCAAGGTGTATTAGTGGTCATTTATATTTAATGTACTGTATGTATCAATATACAATTGAGATTCATCTTTCTGTCCTCTCAGTATTTACAGTACAACTGTTTACTCTGGTTTGACTCTTAGGATGGAGTTTAGTAATAAGGTCTTAGAGGAGAAAAACCTTTGGGTGTGTTTTGAATAGTTTGAATGTGTGCATTTGTTGTTACTGGCCTTATATACAGTACCTAATGCACCTTAATCTGTGTGGTGTCTTTCAAAAAAGCTGTCACAAAAGACGTTGAAACAGTAGGTTAGTTTGACAACATGCAGCTGATACCTTAATTCTCACACCTTTGTTGTCCCACGAGAGGGAATTATGAGTTAAGAGCAGACAGGAGCAGGAGTCAACTCCTTCACCTCTCTCAAATAATTCACTGTAAAAAAAAAAGAAGTCTACATTTTAAGGCAACTTGATGCAATCATTTTTTGAGTTTACAGCCCAACAAAAGATCTTGAGTTAAAAAAAAAAAAAAAAAAAAAAAGTTCCATCAAGTAATATTATTTTGTTTGACAATCTTGTAAGTTAGAGCTGTGCCAACTCAAAATTCTCTTTTCAAACAGTTTGGCTAACTAATCTTGCTCAGATAATGTACATTTAAAAAAAAAAAAATAATAATAATAAAAAAACATGTTGAATTTTGAGTTTTAAAAACTTCATCATTTGTTGGTCTGTAAACTCAAAAATGGATTGCAGCAAGTTGCTTGGAAATTGAGTTTTATTTTTTACAGTGTATTAATAGAATATCTATGTACACTGTAAAAAGAAAAAGTTGAGAAAACTCAACATTTCAAGGCACCTTACTGCAATCAAGTTTTGAAAATAAAAGATCTCGAGCTTTTAAAAAGTTCCATCAACTAATATTATTTTGTTAGACAAACTTGTCCCAACTCAAAATTCTGTTTTCAAACAGTTTAGCTAACTAATCTTCAGATAATTTAAAAATTAAACACATTCTCCTCCTATTTAGCTGCAATATGCAACCTCACCAATAGCTGTTGCTCAGTCCTACATACTGTACCCTTAAGTTGTCATGGTTGTTTTCCAGCATGATGAATGACCCTGACCGAGTGGACCTGACATTTGCATGTCATGCTCGTTGTCTGATACAAGCCACTGGTTTTTAATCCAATAAAACCGTCTCACCTGCTCTGTATCAAGAGCGATCTTTTTTGACGGGCACTGTATGTTAAGGAAGAACAGGCACCTGTTAATCTTTGAACTGAGAAGCAACTGCAAGCGTTGAAGAAACATCGCCATGCATGATTCATGACAAAACAGAGTCTGTCTTGTTTCACTGGCATGAAGAATTACTTCACACTCAGCAGGGCTTGAAGGGCAGGGTGGAAAGGCTTTGGCACGGCTCACACTTTGCATGAAGTAGCAGCACCGACTTTGGTCTTTTCTGGTCACCGACGGCCAAAGACAACCTTATGATGTTGACTGGGATGATGGCCAACATGTGACTGGCCTGCTTCAGCTGACCAAATTATATACCCTAAGAGGAGAGGGTCTGTGGCCTGGGGGGAATGCCACCACCTTTTCTGTGATCTTATGTGTTTTAGATTTTACTTATCGTTATCTTTTCTGTGCTTTAATATTTTCCTATATTTTGATGGCTGGAGAGTCATGTGATAGCTGTAACCAGGCAATATTATCTTTGTAGAAAACAGTTTCTCACACAGTAACTGAAGCTAAAATGCAGTTCCTTGATGGAGGTTACTCCCGTTAGTAAGGCCCATATGACCTTTCTGCATGGAGTCTGCATGTTCGCCCCTTGTGTGCATGAGTTTTCTCTGGGTTATCTGGTTTCCTCCCATAGTCCAAAAACATGCAAAGGTTAATTGGACACTCTAAATTGACTGTAAGTGTGAATGTGAGAGAAAATGGTTGTTTGTATCTGGTTGTGTTGACCCTGCAATGGCCTGGTGACCTGTCCACGGGGGACTGTACCTATGTTCCCCGGGTCCTATGTTCCCCGGGTCCTATGTTCCCCGGGTCCTATGTTCCCCGGGTCCTATGTTCCCCGGGTCCTATGTTCCCCGCTTTGTATGCGACCGGGGAACATAGGACCCTTTCTCTAACCCTAACCCTACCCTTTTTCAAAAAAAGGGTCCTATGTTCCCCTGTCACATACAAAGTGGGGAACATAGGAACATCAATCTCAAGTACTTACTGGTTGCTTGGTGACCTCATTGGGAAGATCCAAGAACACATAACACCTTGTAATCACTCGAACACGTTAGACGCACGCTCATCTACTTTCCTAACTCTTAGTCTTATCCGTTCGTATACATCCAGCCACCCTTCCATCCATCTCTTCACTTCATCCCCTGGTGTCTGGCACTGCTGCAGGCATCCTGAGAATGCCTGACTTGGGGGTTTGGCCGGTCTGCACCACATACCTGCGCCGTGGCATGGCAGAGCTTTAGGGGCGCATGTGCCACTCAGCGGCCTCGTCCAATGTTGAGTAAGTGGCTTCAGACTTGAACACTAATCCACTCAGTGATGAGAAGGCCACAGACTGATGGCTGTGCTACAGGCTGCCAAGGCTGTCAGAGCACTGTCTCTGCTTCAGACAGAGCACAATGGAGGCAAACTCCGGACTTCAAAGGGAAATGATTGTAACTTCAACAAAATTATATTTCTTTGCAGGAATTTTGACTGTGATTAATCGCTTTGTTCATGTTTTTAAGATATCTTTTCCAAAGGACTATGAACTCTGTGACTGGCTTTAACTTCTAACTGTCTACAAGGATGATGTAGTTTTTTTTTTTATCTGTGTTACTTGGACTTCATTCACATTACCGGTCAAATTGCTCGATTCTAATCATTTACAAGTCAGATTTGTCAACAATAACAGAACATGTCATATTTGTAGGACACAATGGAAGCAATCACAGCAAATACATGGGTAGAATTTGGCCTTTGAGTACTGAACTCTCCTCCATTGTTATTTGGCTTTGGTCAATTACTTCAACACTGTGAATACTTAGAAGCAAAAAGCCACATGGACTTTAATACGACAGTTTTTCACTCAAGTCACATGGCTGAAAATTGGATATATATCTGGCCTTGGTCAAATCTGATTTGAAAATCAGATTTGAAGATTGTTTTTCTGTTTCCACAAAGCCCTGAAAGACAAAAAAATCTGTCAAATTAATGGAAAATATATATATATATGAGTCACAGCCTGGAAATCTCAATACAGCCTTTGTGAATTAAAGCTGCAACAAATCCTTAGCAAAAATCCCCAAATCACCAAAATGAGGCTGAAGACAAAACAGTGAATAACTTCCCTACTGTATTCGCGTTAATTCGGTCATATATATATACCCAATACGCACACACACACTCACATATGCGCACACAAACTCGCACGCAAACTCTTCCATCATCCACCCTTTAGTCCGTCTATTCAGCATTATAACTTGGGCTGTTTTTGTAACAAAACAAGGCCTAATCCTAAATTCAGAGAACTGTGAATGTGCCTCAACAAATGGCAGACAAATGAGAAGGATTAGCGAGGGCCTGTGAAAGAGGGAAAGGTTTGCCATTGATCTACGGTGGTCCTGTTCTCTTTCAGGGCCACTCGGTTTGAAAACCCCACTGAGTAAGAGCATACAGGGCCACTCCAGAGCCCCCTAGGCCACCGAGAGACACACAACAGCCACAATTAGTCTCAGGAGCTGTAATGGCAATTCTTTAAACTTGTGCCTTAGTCTGACCGCCACCCCCCAAACCCCTCCCATCCCTCCCATTTTCATCTACATACATAAGATTGGTATTATGAGTGGCGAGGGGTTCGTTTTTTTTTTTGTTTTTTTTTATCTTTCCCACCCACCACAGTTCTTTTCAGTCACTCTGAGAGAAAATGACCACACAGGGTTTCAAAGGTTCCAGAGGCTATGGTTTGTTGTCGCTGAAGCAGCATGACTTGTGCCCCTGTAGATTTTGGCTAAAGCCCTCAAAATGGGTTCCTATTATTACATTTTTTTCTGTCACTCAGCTGCAAATGAATTTCAAAGCATTCACAGTAACCTTCTCTGTAAATACCATTTTTTTTGTCATGTAGAATACCTCTATCCAAGACGTGTATTTAATGGAGAGTGCTTTTAGAGTGCAGACATTTCTGTTAAAATCAGCTTGTTACACTGATAATGACCTGCCATAGAGCCCTGCAGGTGCTATCTGACAAACACGAGCATCACTGCATGACTCACTGTCTTCTGCTCAACGTGGATCAGATCAAACACAGCCCAAACACCTGTCTCCTCAACATCAACACGTATTAGCAAAGGAAGAGCCGATGATGTCTTCTGGGTGACTGTCATTTCCATCCTCCTGGGTTCTGTTTGTGACATTCCTCGTTGATTTGCACATTGTTTAGGATTTTTTTTTGATCAAAGGTCCAAAGCTTTTGATCAGGACTTCCAAGGGGTCCCCATTGTTTTTCTGGCAAGCACGCTGACAGGACAGTGGTAGAGCAATGATAATTACAGCTCCCATTTGGTGTCCTTGGAGCTGGCACCAGCAGCCAGTCGCACCCTCAGGCCAAGAAGAAAGGAAAGATTCTTGAATGGTTAAAAGAGGAGAAGTGCAGAGAAGAGCTGGAAGACACACTGACGGAGCGGCGAGTCGATCAAGAGAACTGGCAGAAAACCGGATTATGCTGTATTTCTGCTGAGTCTTGGACATTGATCCTACATGTACAGTGCCTGTCAAAATTAAATGCACTATGCTTTATTGTGTTAAAGGGGTCATATTATACCCTATTTCTCTTAGTTCCCTGATGTCCTAATGAACATGTCTGTGACATGCTTTGGTCAAAATACCATAAGAATGAAGCACCACAGCAGTTCAATCACCCTGCCAAAACAGTGTTTAGTAGTATCTCTTTAGGTCCACCTTAAAAGTCCACTTTAAAAAACAGTAAAACGAAACTTAAGGGACAGGAAATGACATCAGCTACAGAGGCTACTGGGAGCTAACAGCAGTTAGCATTTGGAAAAGTGATCATTTGCAGGCTCTAGCAGGCACATTGCTGTCATATATAACATGTATCCACTGGACAGATAACTCCTCTGAGGCTGGAAGTTTGTGTAGAACTCTGTGCTGCACTGTGGAGCCAAGAATAGAACTTTTCGCGGACTTCCGGATTTCAGATACCGTTTCCCTCGCCAGCACTCTCACTTTTACATTTATTTGTTTCACAGGCAAAGCAGAGCTCCGCGAGACAACAATTCCAGCGCATTGTGACGTCCCATTGAGCGCGGAAGTCAACGTCGCGTGTTTTATCTCCTGTACTTAGACTGAGGAGGACCACAAAAACATGAGTGAGTCATCTTTTTTCACACTTTCTGCCGACTGATAGGACCTCCAGAGTCCCAGATATAAGGATTTAAATGATTAAAAAGTTGTTTTTGCATAATATGTCCCCTTTAAAAATATAGCATAGATGTTATCCATGAAAGTTTTTAGAGAATCTTACATTTCCATACGGTTTATTGCACTTTATTAGACCTTTAAAATCATTTACTCAGTGCTGAAGATGCAAAATAGTAATGACTGTAACGTCGTTGAGTTCCAGTATGTGTTTTCTCTCCGGTGCATTTGTGATTTGTGATGCATTTGTGATACACGGAAAAAGAAACACCACAGTAGCCGGTTCATTCGGTAAAGAAATCTAAGGTATACTCCAGTATAAAGCAGTTACCTTAGCTCAGCACAAAGACAGGAAACAAGAGGATGCAGCAAGGTCAATGATCTTGTTTTCTCAGCTCACCCCACAAAAAAACCGAAGTATGAAAAAAATACATTTGTTTTACATTTTGCTTCCTCGTTTCTCCCTGTAATGTCATCTCCGCTGGCCTTGCAACTGATGATGTTTATACTTCAGTCTCTGTACTGGTTAAAGTAAATAATAACAATGAGTTTGGAACTTTAGATGATGCTAAATTGCTGGTTTAGCATCATCTAAACCCCCCCCGTTTACACTCTTCGTGGGGAAGCTGGCCAACAGTCATCTGCAATGATCTTCTTTTATTTTAAATGTGTATTTCCAAGAACGTCTATATCTTCCTTTAAATAGCCTTTAAACTGTATTTTGAAATTCAAATACAAAAATACAACGACTACTAAGTCATTGTAGCAGCCCTTCAAAGACTACATGGCTGAGGACAAAGACATTTGCATGGCAACAGTATTGCCAGACCCCCCATACTGATTTTCTTTTCTTTTTTTTTTTGTACCTCACCCAGACTTTTGGAAGTGAACTACAGTGTGACTTCATGCCATTCTGACCAGACATGTACCCCGTCACAGTAATCTCACATTATGACAGACTGAAAGGTTGGCCTTTATTCACCCCTAACAGCTACTATTCATCCACGACTCTCCTTTCTGTTCACTGAAAGGACCGAGTGGCCTCCTGTGCCACTGGAGGGCTCGTCTGTGTGTAAATGACCTCGATGCTCAGTTGTTCATAGTTCATAACCGCAGACCTTTCAGCAGGCACAGGGAGGTCCTGCACATCAACGGCTCTCCCTCTGTGAGTCTTGTCATGATCGCGGTGAAGAAGGGGCTCTGATGTCGCAGGGCTCTGATAGAGATGTTACCAGCACTTATTAAACAGTCAGTGTCAGGCACATGACGAGATTAAAAATCCCATTTTTATTCATAATTCTGCACATCATTGAGCCATGGCGTTTGATTTATCCACATCTTTTATTGAAGTTTACCAAACTCAGCATGAACCAAGGCACGTTAAAATGATTTTTTTTTACTTTGCTGAAATTATTTCAAGAGATTAGCGACCAGTTAGTTTATGATAAATGAGTCACACATGTGCCAATATCCAGTAGTAATACCATACAAAAAGGAGCTGAATATGGACGTTATGCAGTAGGACTACAATCCAACACAAAATAAAGTCAACAACAACAATAAACATCAACCTGAAACAGTTAAAGAGTACAAAATGTTTTAAATATATTAAATGCTCTATTAGCAACAGGTTTGCTGTTGAGAAAATGTTAGCAAGCGTTGACAGAGAGGCGACATGTAATAACCACAAATTAATATGTTTTTTTGCTTCTGTGTTGTATTATTATGTTGTATTATAACGGAGGGTACCTCCGTTATAATACACTGAAATACACATATTCATTATTGGACAACAGATGTGAGACAGAAAAATCAGAGTTACGGATTCCTAATCTCTTAGTTGTGAGCTGTTGGGGCGTTAGGCGTTTTCTAATCCAGGCATGCACATACACACGTAATCCCAATAGTTAGCTTAGTTTCTGTGGTGTCACATATGTATAAATGTGCATAATGCTATACATAATGTACCATGCAGCATATTAAACTGTGCTTCTGTTAATTAACACGTACCGCATATGAGACACTTGTAAGTCAATAAATATTGGCATTTTGAATTGAACTTGAAATTAGTTTATTGTGGTTTGGTAAATGCACTTTTTGCGATGATTATTATTATTATTATAAAGAGAGTTATGAATGCTTTTGCTAATGCTGCATAGCCAATGTTAAATGCTGTTTAATCACCAATCTACCAGTTAAGTCTTCTGTCTACAGCATTAAAAAGCTCTGTTTACTGTTTTATCCTTCTCTTCCACATAATATTTAGCCAGCCCATGTTAAACTTTTAAAATATGGCATCCAGTCTGCCTTGAGTAAGTTGCCTTTGTCTGACGATGTATATAAACAGTCACCGCCGTCCGTACCCAGCATCAAACCATGTACAGCAGAAGAGGAACAATGACAAATATCACTTTTAAGCAAAGCAAAAAGACCTCAGATCACAAACTACCTCCAATAGGTGTGTGCCCCATTATCTTAGTGTGCTAGATACATCCCATGTTAGTTAGTAGAACATATGAAACGCTGTAAATAACAAACTAGTGGCCACATTTTGTTTCCAAGCCGTGCTGTCCGTTTTCAGTCTTCTTTCAGTCTCTTAAAAGTCATCGAACACTACTTTACATGCACCTCAGACACACAGATGAACACGTACTGTAACCAGACAGATTCTTGAAGAAAGTGTAATTCTACCATAGGTCTATTGGACTGTATTGCAGAACATCATTAGAAAAATGGTGAAAATAACTTAAACATACATATTATACTAACGCTACACATGTTACAGAGTTCAACAAATGTACATTTTTGTGACAGGATAGGATACCAAAAAAAAAGAGAAAGATCACGTTCCAATCAATACTAGAATGAGGAGTCAGGTGAACCAACCAGTTGGCCGGTCAGAGTTTGGATCACTGGAAAGCTAGGATGGGAGCATAGGCAGGAAATGAGTGGATGGGTGTCTTCGCCGAGCCTTGTGTCCTCGCCGCGGCTTCCCACGTCCATTCAGTGAAACAAACATTTGTCTGCCGCCATGTTTCCACCTGAGGGAGGCGTATGTGTTGTAGCCGTTCTCCTCAATGCGCTCCTTGAACTTACAGCTGGGGTTGTACTTCACCTGTGGTCAGAAAGACAAGCGTGAGGTTAAGGAGGTGATTACAGATGAGTAAACTGGCCAGCTTCCATGAGGTATAAATGCATTGAAGAGATAGTTCAGGATTGTTTTTTCGAAGTTTGGTTGTGTGTGGGATTAATGCTCTCTCAAAACTGACTTTGCTAAGTACAATGTCAAGAGCGTGCTGCCTTTTCCATGACCTGGAATGGGACTTGTACACTCACTCTCACTTATAACATGGCTGCCATCACTGACATGTGAGAAAACAATTTAAGAAACACATATTCACCACTAACTAGGTGCTTACTAACATATAAGTAGCATAGTAGCTATACTAGTATTCACACATTAGTCTACATAAACTTATTCTACCTCTATATGACGTTATGAATTAAGACTTTTCCTACATAAGGTGTTAATACATGCTTAATATCAGAGGTGGAAAAAGTACTAAAATATTGTACGCAAGTACTTTACCAGTACTCTGATGAAATATTACTCAAGTAGAAGTAAAAGTAGTCATCTGAAAATGTACTCAAGTAGAAGTAAAAAGTAGTTCATTTGAAATGTACTTTAAGTAAAAGTTACTAAGTTACTTTGCGTGGGGTGTGAGGGTTGTAGAAATATGACAAGGGGTCAGAAATCCAAAACTATTTTGGAGCTCACGCGCACGGCGCGACACAGGATATTGCACCACTTTTGGCGCGCACTCTCTATGTTCACGTGCCAGTGCTGGTGCTAATCACATCATCATTCGTCTGGTTCTGGTGTATATTTTCCCCCTGTAGGTCTTCATTGTGCTGAATTTTTATTTTTACTCAGTAACTGATAGGATTCATAAATATACTTGAGTCAATACGTACTCGAGTAAAAAACACAATCCTGATTTTAAATTGTACTTAAAAAATACAAAATACACAACAAAAGTAGTCAATACAGTAACTTGAGTAAATGTATTTTGTTACTTTCCACCTGTGCTTAATATTTACTAATAAAGGGCTAGTATGCTACTTATATGCATGTTAGTAAGCACCTAGTTAATGGTGAATAATGTGTTCCTTAATCTAAAGTGTTACCAACAATTTTACATCACTGCTGCCTCCAAACTTCAACCAAGGCAGTAATAATGAGATAAAAATACTGATTTTCTCTATGGACTTTGGTGCGAGAGAGTAAGAGGTTTGCAAGACAGAAAAGACTGTATAACAGCAAGAAAGCAAGGGGAACATAAGCAGACATAGATATTTGTCTCTATGTCCCTAATATCTATATCATCAGTGAGAGTGAGGCAGTGATTATGTGTCAAAACCTCATACAATCACACTTATACAAAACTTGAACTATCCCTTTAATGTCTATGGTGACAATAAGCTCTTATGAATGTTGGGTTAGATTTTCCATAACAGAAAATGTAGACATATTATATGCAAGTCCTTAAACTATCATTTAAATATTGGTAGGAGTAAAAATCTCTCTCTTTTTTGGGCTCTCCAAATGAGTGGAAGTCAATGCAGTGTCCTCAGAAGAATAGCTGCTTCTGTGTGTGCGTGTGGTGAAATGTCTCTTTCGTTTCTCAAATGCAACAACAATACAACCACAAGAGATGCTGCCTTAACTTCAGATCATTATCCTGCCACCATAGTGAGGCCCTCTCTGAGCTCTCTGTGATAGCATCAGGATTATACGGAGCTACCGTGCATCACCTGACCTTTCTGTTTTTATTTGAGGTTTCAGAGTTTTTAAAGGCGTGGGTCGTCAGGTCTATTTATGTCACATCGTCTGTGTTACCTTGTCGGAGGAACTTGTCTTATCGCTGCTGGCTGACTGATCGCTTGTCTCTGATTTCTCCCTTTTTTTCCCCGAGATGTAAATACATGAGCTAGACACCACATATCTGCAGGTCTGATGTGTGGTGTGTGTGATTTTAACAAAGAGAGGTGATTACTATTGAAAGCTTTGCTGTGCAAAGCAACAATTGGCAGATGACACGCACACTCTTAAAAGAGCCCTCTTAAAAGAGGCCAGCTGGCTCTTTGTCATTGCCGGTTGGGTTTCGTTACTGTGTTCTATCTATTTTGACAGTGGAACAAGCCTATTCAAGCTACAGGTATCATCAACCATGGTCCAGGTGTACTGCAATGTTTGATAGTAACTCTGACCTTCCTCTGGACTCTCATATATAGGATTCCGTAGAATTTGCATGTATACTATACTGTATACCACCATCTTTCCCATCTTTGACCTCCAGAAACAATGTTGCCAGCTTGCATACGTACCGATCCAAAGAGTGTGCCTTTCTTGGACATGGCTAAGTACAGCCCAGTGCTGACAGATTTGATAGCAACAACTCCCACACTGACAGATCGGATTTCCATCAGACCTGGAAAATAAAACAGGGAACAAGAGTCTGGGTTAGAAAGCTTTGCAAGGTTCTATCATTAGTGATTATTATACCAGATTATGCTCATATGCTATGGGGAAAGAGAGCCAATTGACAGTGTCCTGTGAGAAGCTCAAGCAAGCATTTCAAAGGATGGGTAATAATTGAGTTTTTCACAAGTCATCCTTTTTTATTATTATTATTATTTATTAATTTAATTTTTATTTAGTGAGGCAATCTAATTAAGATCAGGATGTCTTTTCAGAGGGAGGCCAATGAAACAAGGAACAACTATAAAGTCCAAATGACAGAAACAAAGAAACATTACAAAGAGCAGATTATGAAAAGAAGATGACAAGAACCTGCAAATAAATCAGAGAATGTCTAACAGGGATGTGACAGTTTGGAGTTCCTTCCATCTAAACGGAGAGTATGAAGAGTTCTACTACGAGTAGTAGGTGGACGAGTAGGTGGATTTTGTTCTGAAGAAATGTGAAATAGTTTGGAAGCGTCATTGTCAGGACTTCATAAATAAATAGCATGAGATGTATAGAATCAATTCATTGAATATTGGAGATGTCTTTTTTCTTGGCGGATGTGGATACCGATATTACAAACTTGAGTATCTACGGATACTGATAAGATCGATACAGTAATTTCTACATCTGTTAAGTTACTAAGCTATTAACAATTGGGTTGATGCTTTTGTGCTTAGTTTTTTTTTTTATATCCAATCCGGTGTATAACCACCAGGACGACCTGTCCAAGGTGTACCCCGCCTTAAGCCCTATGTCAGCTGCGATTGGCACCAGCGCCCCCCTCATGTGGAGAGTAAAGCGGTAGAAATGAGTGTGCGACTTCTATAACAAACACTGTGACAGAGCAAGCACAGAATCAGTCTGTCTTGCAACATGCACCCATAAAACCCTCCCGTCTCCAGATGTGACACTGTATCATAATGATACCCAGTGGTGTTTAGTGAGGGACACATAAACCCACTTACGCTGCCTCTCTCTAGCTCTCTTCACCCCATGAAAAAAGCTGGCAAGCTGGTGAGCTAATTGTTTCCTCAGGGCAAAGATTGCAAACAAGTCCCATGTGGCTTCTTTCTTGATCTGGTTTTTGTCTGCACACAAAAAAATAACAGCACACACACATTGTCATGGCTACGACGGGGAGATCTTTTGGAGATGACCTAAAGGCTTACCGCAGGCTCCTGAATAGCAAGTAATTGCTGGAGATGATGCTGTCCTCCTGATGCTGTTTTTTTTTTTGGCTTGATTTGCCCACTTAAACCTTCTGAAGTACCCTTATGTGGTCTGCTATCTGATCAGAGTATGGAATCTTTCTTTTTACACCCCAGGAAACCACATTGCACCGGGAAAAATAACATGGAATATTGTTGCTCAAAGGGTGTAGGTACTGCTGGATGTTTGTGCAGACAGATTTTGACGGAGGATGTAAATGCAGCACCATATCAGAGTGCTGAAGGGCAGGTGACCCAGAGCTGGTAGGAAATGAAGAAGTCATAAAAACAGTACCCAGCTGTCTAACCACTGGCTGCTTCTGTACAACTGAATTCCTGAATAGCTGGTTATCATCCAGCAATGAAGAATAAGGGTACCACATTTTTAAAATGAACAAAATATGTTACCTGATAACAGTTTTTTCTGCCAATCCAACAAATACTTAGATTGACTTTGTGATGCAACTATTATATGCCAAAGGTTTTTGGCACAAAATTGACATTAGGGAAATTTTATAGGTTCCTCAGTAACACAATACTGCAACTTTACAGCTTCAAAATAACATTGAGCTTGAGATTTGTACGGAACTTTAGCTCCATGATATTACAGAGAACACGATATGAACCTTTTTGGAGCTTCAAAATAATTTTGATGGGTCACTGACCAGATGTGGGACGTTGGTAGAATGGCGCCGCTTTCACCCCCCACCCAGTGTCCTCGCACTGTAATTTCAATATTGTGAGAAGTGTGTAACTTATTGATGGTATGCGACTTGAAATGCCAGAAACAGGCCCAGCAAGTTTTATGAGTGATGTTTAACTTATTAACTGAGATCAATTAGAAAGACTTAAAAACCTTGGAAATCTGACATCATTGTGACATTTTTGTAGAGCAGGCAAAACAAGTGAGAATCCGGTTCTCAAATGCTTTTCTAATTTTTGTCAAGCTTGGTCGAGTCGCATCAAGTTCTAACACAAATGTCTGCAGTGAAGTGCAGTGCAGTGATCTAATTACATTGTTATGGGACCTTGGGTTACCATGGGATACAGTAATACACCATTCCCACTGGTCAGACCCATTAAACCCTGGGTGTGAACAGGTTTTTCACCAGTGTGAATGTGTTTAATTGGCATTCACTCCCTGGTCAAATGACTCTGCATTTCACATGGATTTTTATCGGCTTCTGCTCCATTTGGCATCAGTGGGAGCAGACCTGGGTGTATTTCCAATACAAATCTATGACGCACATTTCTACCCACTCATTTTAGAGTGTGTGTGATAAGCACATGATCATATTTAGGAATTGATGAAAGATTGTTGAATATGGTGCTTAGAAATAAAAGTGCTAAGTAGAACCATATAAGGTTTTTCTGCTTGTCCTCATAGGATAACTTTTGTAGGGTTCCACCAAGAACCCTTTTAGCCCTTTATTCAGGAAAGGGGTTTTAAAGGGTTCTCTGGATCAAAATGGTTCTTATTGGAACCATTAGTGTTACCAAGAAAAACCCTTTCTTCGGGAAAGGGTTTTTCAGAAGCAAATGGTTCCAGGTAGAACCTCAGCCCTTGTAGAAGGACCCTTTTGGAACCCTTATTTCTAAGAGTGTAGGATCCTTCAAACTGATCTTCTATACAGCTGCAGATCTCAAAGAGCATGTCTGACGAGCTCCAAAAAAATCCCCAAACATTTGAAAAACACATCTGCTCTTGAGTCTTCCTCAACAAGCAACTATCGTCTTCCTTTTCTCCTCATGTCTGAACATCACTAGTCATCCTTACCAAGTGAGGTCATCTTCTTTGGGCGCAGACACAAAGAAGTACAAAGAGTACAAGGGAGGAAGAAAAAGCAGGAAAAAGTAAACAAACACAAACTCCTGTTGAGTGTCTTTCTTCTCTGACAGGAGCGTGTAAATGAAGCCCCCTCTCTCCACAGCTGCAGGGAAGGAGGGAATGCCTCAGTTGATTCCATCTAGGTATCAGCCCAGCTGCACCCCCATCATTCCTACTCTGATCCTCCGAGGAAACATTAACACTTTGATGGCAGTCTCCTTTTTATGAGCTGTGTTTACAAACACCGGGTGTGCCGCGGTGGCACCTGGAGCGTGCGAGGGACTTATGAGCAATTAGCTGAGGCCTGACTGGTGATTGGAGTGCTGCAAGGATTTATGGGGGATTAGTCCAGGCCTATGAAAACCGCTGGTGCCTGAAAGTGGTGCCAGCAGTAATTGCCATTATTTGCTGGCATGAGTTCCAGGCACAGTAGGTGTGTTGGAAGCAACAGTTGGTCACATAAGAGACATTACAAGTTGGCGATGATGAAAAGTTTACAGAATTTAAATGATAAGAAAATAGACAGAAATAGATCACTTAGAAAAATTACACCATCTATATTAATATTGATCCCTATAAGCCTTGCTTTCACTTAGTCTTTATCTTTGCCAGTGGGTCATGGTGTCATGGAAAATGATGATTCAATTTTACAAAACCATGAAGAGAATAGAGTGCTTATCAATACACAACGACAACAACAACAAAATACAAACCACTGCTACGCCTTTGCAAGAACGACTAACAAAAGTTGCCCATTGCCTCTTTAATCAAGTAGGTTTTCAAGTTTTTGTTTTTAGTAAGCACTTAAGCAAAAGTCCCCATGTCTTACATATGGAACACCGAATACTGTCCTTTCTCTCTTAAGGACTCATAGATACCTTATACCCTATGCATCACTTCATTCATACGTGGCAGTGTTGCAACAAGCCGGCGACACAAAAGCCGGGGGATTTCTCATTGTCTCCAGAAATCACTTGGGCTCTGGACGCTTGACCACACATGTATAAAGACCAGTTAGATCCATATAACTCACAGTTGCCCCTTTGAAAAGTCACTCCATTGTGTTGAAAAGCCTGAGAAATCAGAGTGAGGTATTTCGAGCTATTAGCGAGTTTCCCTAACTGCTGAAACCCAAAGGTCACTCTACTGGAAGGAAGGAATAATGCTGGATTTGGCTCCCAGACCTGAAGATGTGTGCATTAATATTTGTACAGTTAGAGAAGTAGTGTACATCATCAAATGTTACAATAGTAATATAGATAATTTTGCATCCGTACCGCTTCATCCCTGCCTTGTTTTTCTCATCCATTCCATTCTCTTTCTTTTTGGATCTTCTTCCTCCTCTAATGGCAGTAAAGGCAAATACAATTCAGTGTGTATGAAGTTATAAAGCATGTTTTATTATTTGCACCTTTAAAACAAATTTATTTGGGCTTAGTTTGACAAATAGTCTTGCATGTCTGACTTTAAAATATTTAAAATGTGCCATTTTAAAATAATCCTCTCTTAATCAACACAATAATCTGTGGTAAATTACGGAGATTGTAATTTATAATGTTGTTTAAATACATAATTTCTACTTTCATGTATTAGCTATATTTAATTGAGACTTGGCAAAAAAAAAAATCACCATTTACAAAGCCATTTGAACCATTATCAGGATTAGATAGAACAGAGAGAAGCAATTGAGACAAATTAACTTTTTGTTCCCCGGTTGCTTTGGAAACTGAAGGTCACTGCTTCACGGCGTTCTGCAGAGCAAGTATCAACTGATGGCCCTTTTGAGCTCATGAAAAAGGTACTTTTGGCTTCCCACGTGCAATTGGCCAGATCTCTTAACCTTTGACATGTTTTGGCTGGGACTGTCAATAAGCTCCAGCTGCCATTACAAGCAAATCCTGCACTATGCTTGTCTAGTCAACTGTGGACTTGCCATTTATTTCTTCTCTATGGGATTTTTAAAAGCATAGAAAAAGTCTTTTTATCCAGTCTTTTTTTCTTTTTTACTCTTTCTTTTCTTCCAACCCCCATTTTTTGGACATTAGCCCATCGTCAGATCATTCAAGCCTTTTCTGACCTTGAAAAAAAAAAAGGCAGAAAGGACAGAGAGAGAGACACTCTCACGGGGTTCCCTTTTGTCAGACACATGGTATAGAGAAGGAGGAGGGAGCAAGTACAGGGTGAAGGTGCCGGTTATAAGACTGGGGGGTTTGGGTGGTGATGGTGGGGTGGCCCATACAAAGCCTGCTCCCTCCAACCGGTCTTTGTTACTCACCTGAGAGGTGAAGAGCTAGGCAAGATCTTATTAATGACCAAGCATTTTCAATGGGGCTCTGCAAAGTGTGGCAAAATGGTTCTTTCCATCACAAATTTAAAGCAGAAAAGAATGAAAGACCGAGCAAAGAGAGTAGGGAAAGAGATTTTTTACTCCTGTCTTCTTTTTGTTCCTTTTTCCAGGTCTTTAGTTTTTGGGTTGCCCCCTTGAGCAGCCCTCCATGGCTCAGTGCTCGACCGGAGCAGAGCCTGGGAATTTCGGAGTTCCCGCTGTGCTCCTGCTCTTGATTGACATACCTTTTCAATTATTTCACAGTTTGCTTGCTTTTTAAATGAAGAGGGCCCTGTTGTTTTTTTCCCTTCTGCCCTCCTTTTCAAAATACAAGCTTTTCATGTCAGGTCTGGGCTGCCGGGCCTAATGGCTGTGACCACCACCTTTGATCTGCCATGACCCCCTCGATGGGTCTGGTAGTGGGCGAAGCAGTCGTCTGTGTGCATCAGCACAGAAAAAGGGCTGCATCACTCACTATTGCTTTAAACACCTTGAGAGATTATCATGAGAACAGGCTCCGAGTGCAGGCCTTCCTGGGTGCTGTGATACGTCCGGTAAAAAGGCCAAACCAATAATTAGAAGGATTTCTCAATGGAGGGAGGCTTTGTTCAGTTAGATCAAGAGAGATCTGTCAACTGTTTACATTTTCACCAATCAATATATACAGTATTTAGCTAGTTTTTTCAAGATCACACTTGCAAAGTGGAGACATATCCGTCTAAAGAGGTTTGTTCTCAAACTATCTTTAAATTGGGACCCACCTTTTAACGCTGACAAACCATCCAATCAACCCATATGAACAAATGTTATTTTGAATAGGTAGGTTGGACCCGCCATTGATAAATGAATCACAACTTCATGTTATGCATGTTATTTATCTCACTCATTGTCTACCGTTTTACCGACACACAGAGACAAACAACCATTCATTCTGACATTCATACCCACACTCTTAGAAATAAGGGTTCCAAAAGTGCTCTTCTACAAGGGCTGAGGTTCTACCTGGAAATATTTGCTTCTGAAAAACCCTTTCCCGAATAAAGGGTTTTTCAAGTGTTCTTGGTAACACTAATGGTTCCAGGTGGAACGTTTATAAAAAGTTTTACATGGAACCAAAAAGGGTTCTCCTATCAGGACAAGCCCGGAGAAATCCGGAGAAAACCCATGCACACATGGGGGAAAACATGCACCACCTAATTTAAGTGCTAATATGGCCCTTGATTATTTACCTCTGTTTGCATCCCAAAATTTGCAACCGTGCTTCACCATGCTTCACGTAATACAGTCTGTGGAACTCCAGACCAATGCAAACATGAATGCGTGGTTGCACACATGTACACAACTCTTAGCAGACACCATAACACATTTTTACGAGAAACCTCCATCCATGCCTGTCTTCAGTTTAATCCTACAAGTCCTACTAAAAGCCTCAATAAACCATGTGTTGGATGAGTCATCTTACAGCCAACGACAACAACTTTTGAACTTTTCAAAACAGACAAGCTGTCAATTTTGACAATACTTAACTAAGACTGTCCTCCTACTGTGAAATAAAAATAGCCCAAAGGTCGTCGATACAAGTTTTTCCAGCAGTAACGACAAATATGTGTCAGCAGTATGTTGATGATTTAGTGTCTGTTTTGTCTTCTCCTATTTGATGTGAATATATTGATTTCTTACTTTAAACCAATCTAAAATCTTTTCAAAGTAGTTTTTTTAATAAGCATAAACATTATTATTGTTAAACTGATAACCAGTAATCACACGGCAGTGCTACTTCCGTCAACGTCCTATTTGATTACTAAGGCGAGGCAAGGTTTGAACTCTCAACTTTTTATCATATATTTGCATTTTTTAAGTCACGCTTCATGCGTGCACTGTCTGACTGTAGCTGCGTCATGAATTCTTTTTAGTAGAGACAGTCTGAGAGCGTCTGCCCTCATCTCCATTTGTCCACTTCATCATGTTGACATGGCAGAGACATGTAACTGAGACTGAGGAGCCAATGGGGTGAAGCCAAGAGGGAAAACTAATGTGTTTGACTTGGCCAAATATCTAAACAATGTAATTGGACAGACATCACATAGACTGTAATTTAATTTTTGTAGTATTTCATTTTTGAGTCCTATCTTCACTGCAAATAAAAACTTGACCCATATATGGTGGACACACTGGACACACTATAATGGAATTCCATGTAGTTCATGTTTTGATGTTTTTGGGTAGTAATGCTCCAACACACTTTATTATTATTATTAAATATTGAACAGAACCTTGACGACAAAATATTATATCAAACCACAATTTGAATATCCTATATGTTATGGCATGCCATTCAGGTAATTAATTTAAGAATATATTGAATTCAGACTTTCATTATATATATTCAGACTCTCATTCAATATATTCTTAAATACATTTTCTGAATGTCATAATATGTATATATAATATAGGTTTACCTGCAGTCTGAAAGGCAACCGGAGAAATGCATGCTGTGATGAAATTCAAGCAGTGATTCATTTAATAGCCTATAAAATATCATGACACGTGCTTCGGGCCGAGGACATTGTTTATGTCCTGGCAACAAACTGTCACCGTGTGCTTCTGCTGTAGTGGCTCATAAAACCAGAGGCGTGTCTCTGCTTTTGTGTCAGTGGCTCTGAGGACAGAATAAATTCACAAAAACCTTGACCTTCCCTTCAAATGTGAGCTCCCAGAACTATTACATGCATGTATATTATTATTATTATTATTATTATTATTATTCAATATGAGTTTCAACCTGAGCTTGGTTCAGTGAAACGATTTTGGCAAAAAAAGCTCTGTGCAAATGGTAAAAATAAAAATCTGTATGCTATCTGACAGAAGTTGGCTCATATGCCCAATACTTGCCACACATGATACCCATTGATGGTCAGTGATGATCTCACTGCAACGAGTATGAAAGCTGATCTTCCATCTGCTGTGGGATAGGACAATTCTCCCAAGAAGGACGGAAATAATTTACAGGGGACATGGTGTACTGGACTTCTGCTGTTTGCAGATTATTATCGGATATATTACGATCCCAGTCAAATTTCACTTAACAGTGACAGCAATGTTTCTTTACATTTAATGAGTTCTGTCCACTAATATTTCTGTCAAATCAGTGCTACATGTGAGCTCACCTCTGCGAGCTCATAGCGTCGTCATCATCCTGTCCATAAAAAGACAATGCATCATAAAACAAAACAAAACCATGTTGCTGGATATCAGGATGGCACTACAACATCTGGTCTGACCGTTGTCTGAAAGTGTATATTCTGCTGCTCTCACTTAAAACAGTTAGTCCGACTGTAACTCTACTTAATTGAATCTCTCCAAATCAGACAAACAACACTTAAGTGGAACAGCTATGAACTGGAATCCTCCTAAATCTGAGAAGAAAAGGTTGTTGGTCGAGAATCAATTTTCTTGAAAAGAAAATCTCTATTATCATTAAATATCATGTTTAAAAATCGAGTAATGTTCTGAAGCTCTGATGATGACAGGATAAGTTTAAATTTTTTTTTTTACATGAGACAATAGTAATTAAATTCTCCACACACCACTAAGCTTATTAGTTGGATGTGTGTGTTCATGTGCACTCATTTTGTACAATAATAGTAATACAATAACATCAGATTAATATTTCTATACTAAACAGCTAAGGTTTATGTAAAACCTTTCTTGCTACCAAATAAAAACAAAAGATATTTGAAAAAAGAGCAGGTGTTTTCTGCTTCTTAAGATTGCGATGCCACGGCGATTCTCTGCCCTTTGTCTTAGAGTGACAGTATACTTTGAGTTGCCTTTTGGATACGTCAGTTTATAAGCAGTCGCATATTTTTCCGATGTACTTTCTCGTGCAGTTGCGTAGCCTCTTTTTTAGTGGATTGAATGTCACTTTTAAACATTAGCTGCTCGTCATTCTTAGGCCGAGGGTAGTGTTTGCTTGGGGTGTTCCTGTAATTAATGTAAGAACACACTTGTTTGGTTACAGTCCATAAGCAGACTGATGGAAACAAAAAGACATGCGTTTTTGTTCGAAAAGGCAGCACCTCCCTCCTTCTGTCTCCCATCTGCTATCCTGCTTTCCACCACCTGTCCATTTGCCCCTACCTCCTCCTTCTTTGCTTTACCTTTTTGTGTCTCTCATAAGTAATAAATAAATAATAAAATTCTCCAGTCGAGGATTAAGTTAAATTTGCTGTACATCACTTTTTGACTGTATTTGCAAAAGTATTATAGTAGCAAGTATCTTTAATTTAAATGAGTAATATGTAAATAACTTATATTTCCTGTGTGACTTGCCAACACTGCTGAACTGAATCGGGGTAGACCAGTCAGCCAATTAATCAGGCCGAATTTCACAATTTTGAAATAATCTGCATTGGCCAATTTGCTCTCAAAACTTGATTTTAATTTTTTAATTTTTGATTACCTGTTTAATCTATTTAATATTTAGTTTAAACATTATTTATGTCAATAAATGCTTATTTCAGTTAAGAAATGTTGTGTATCGTTTGTTGTTTTCGCCAGAGTTTGTTTGTTTGTTTGTCTGTCTGTTGTCTGTTAGCAACATAGCTTGAAAAGCTGGATTCGGATGGAATTTTCAGGAAATGTCCGCAATGGGACCAGGAACAAGTGATTACATTTTGGGCATGATCCGTACCTGCTGCGTGCTGGCAGGGTGTATTTTGTACGCACTGGGCTGTCTTCGCTGAGGTCTGTGCTCTCCGAGTGCTTTTCTAGTCATCATTAATTTTAATCACATGGTGGAAAAACAGAAAAGGTGCCAAAGATATCAGCCAAAATAAATAAATCAATTGGCCATTGGCTGCCCTGATTTCTCAAGATCGGTATCGGCCATAAACAAACAAACAAACACATAAACGAACATATCAGTTGCCCTTTAGAACAAAACACAACTTAAGCGAACTTAAACTGACCAACCGCAGGCTAATCCTCAAAGCCACATGTTAGTGAGTGCATCTCATCCAAGTCAACATGCCAGGGAGTTTAGCCCTGAGGTTCAATCCTGTTTGTCAAATGAGCTCAGGCCGTCTGGAAGTCTGAACGATGTTTCTCTTCCCGTGTTTCGCTCTGAATTCCTGGACAGTTAGGAATCTTTCAACTCAACTCACGCTGGCTTTGATCAAACAACATTTAAAAAGTACTTCATTGCAGTCACAGCAAAGGAAATAAGAAACAGGATTATTTTTTTGTGCCCCCCCCCCCCCTGCATTTTTTCTTTCATGCACACTTGGAACTTTTACAGATCTAAACATGCTGTCACTTTCTAAATCGCTCTGTGTGCTGTCATTTAAATATGATTGTATACAATGTCCTCCATGAGGAAGTGGGACACAGAGAGACTGTGTGTGTGTGTGTCTGTTTTGGTGGTCCACCCTGTCAAAAACAAGGACTTTGGATAGAAAGGACAAGAAGAAAGGAGAGAAAAGACTGGCAGAGGGCTGGTCTTCCCTGCCCACATATCACTTGCTGTTCCCGCATTCCATTAAAATCTCTGGAGACAAGAGAATGAAGATGAGACTGATAAGATTGTTTTTGTCCTGTCTTTTTAATCTCTCTCTCTATGGTCAATGGCCAGAACTTTTAGTTCCGCAGTGATTTTATTCTCATTACATTGATTTTATTTCTGTTATTAGTATTAGTAGTTGCAGTATTAATTATTATTATCAGCTACAACCATAGTCAGGCAAGACAAACAGCAAACGGGGAGTTTAATTGTTATTGTGATATAAAGATATGGAGAGTAAATAGTTTTTTTTGTTGAGACACCTCCTGTCGGATTTGTTGAAATCCTCTTCTTGGCCTGATCAATCATTTCATAAATAAACCTGTCTGAGAAAGAAAGGTGTCTGAAGCCTTTCCGATACTGTAATATACGACCAACAATTTAATTCAGACGACATGGAATCATTAATTTGAGACATACACCACTGAAGCAGAGACAATTGCTCAAAAAAAAAAATTGCCAAGCGACGAACCAGGAAGTCATGTTTGACTGCAGCGGCTCTACATTGAGCTCCTCCTGGATGTCCAAGCTCTTTGACCTATCTCTAAAGCCGAGTGCAGCCATCATGTATGAGACTCATTTCAGCTCCATGTATTAGCCATCTTGTTCTCTCAGTCATCACCTACAGCTCGTGACTATCATGAAGATAGAAACTCAACCGTTGGATTAAAGTCTTAGTTCACCTCCTGCTCCATGTTATCATGAACAACAAAGTTGTGTCTCGTTTCCAAGAAGCAGAACAGTGCAGTTCAGCTCACCACGGTACAGTTAGGAATGGTACACTCTGATCTGGCTTGTGTTTTCCGCTGTGTGGTGTGTGGCTCAGATACAGTATGTATCTTTACACAGACTCATCAGCGACGTGAATAGCATGACATCATCTCAAATATTTTAGTACCTTTCTCAATGTTTGGCAATGGAAACACAAATAATTCTTTGATGTACCGAATTGAACTGAACTGTACTGATACTTGAACTTGGGGCAGCAACTCCTCCCCGACCACTCGTGGGCTTTTCATCCTTTTCCAGTTGAGAATCATGGCCTCAGATTTAGAGGTGCCGATCCGCGTCCCAGCTGCTTCACACTTGGCAAACCATTTTTTAGTGCCAACTGGAGGTTACTATTCAATGATGCCAAGAGGACCACGTCATCCACAAAAAGCACATACAGAATCGTGAGGCCCATCAAACCTGACACCCTCCGCCATTTGGCTGCGTCTAGAAATAATAATAATAATCTTTCTAATTATTGAATGGAGAAAATGTCATCCATCAAGAGCTATACAGTACGTACCATAGCACAAATTACAAAGGAATCTGGAAACAATTTACAAGTGCATGAGGTTGTGTTTGGTTTTCAAGCCATTCTCCCCGTCTGCCAGACTGAGTCACTAAGGGAGGTGTAAAGCAGAGAGAATGTACTTTTCTACAAGCCTGAGCCCTGTTTTTTTGTTGTTTTTTTTGATCCTGTGAACAAGCCACATGGTGGTGATCTGCTGAAAGCTGACTCCCACACTCCCTCAGCCTCAGCCCCGGCCGCAAGGGGTGACATTCTCTTGCACACAATCCAGAGGCTGGTCCTCTTTCAGGACTTGCACTCGGCCCTGTTACCCCCACCCTTTCATGCAGTGCTGCTGGGAGAAGCACTCCAGGGATTAGCCCAGTCAGGTCTTTCAAAGGCCATTAGAGCAAATTACAGGTATCCTGTTACCAGTGCGCTGGGACAGGCCAGGTGAGGGGCGCAGAGGCCAGGCAGGAGAGCAGGGGTCAGCTTGGGACAAAAAGACAAGGCCACCCTGGGCCCCACTCTATCGGAGTGTCTCCCTGGCTCCACAAACTGGTAGACCAGCCTCTATGAATGGTTCATTTGATGGGACCTCAGAGACATTGTCTCACCACCGTAACTTTAGCCTTTTTTTTTCTTAGTACACCCCCACACACACAGACCTCACCCTCCCTACCCTGTTTTTTCTTGTATTTCGATTGATGTAGGCATGACATTGACCAGATAAATGATCACATAATCTTAACAGTGCTTAAATAATCATGCTGTGTCATCACAGATGAATGGACATTTTACATTGAAATATTGGCTTCACTGATAACAATGTGCAGCCAGTATATTTTGTTCAGTTCTGCAAAAATGCAGCGTCTATTGGCAATATTGTTGACAATATACAGTTTGCCAACAACCCACCAAGCTGCAGCTATTTGGCTGGAAATGCCGAATGTTACCAAACCTAAAAAGCCTCACTTACTTCTCAAAAATGTCTTGACCAGTGGAGGTGTGTAGCTGTAGCAGTGTTTATACAATTGAAATAGACGGCAAGACAGTTGTACAATGTACAATGGCAACCACACAGTGAAAAACAATGTTTTGTAGTAGGATTGCAGTAGCTGTTAAATGCTAAAGATAGTTATACTTTTTTTTAAATAAATACCTCCATTTTTTAAAATGGATATATGTGACTGTCATGCATCACCTCTTGACTGTATACTGTGTCCATACTGCAACCATTTCTGCCAGAGTCTTAAATTTAAATTGTAATGGCAACCACACAACCATTAATGTGTGTTCTGTCAATGAATCACTATGCCGCAGGATTCACGAGTCTGATGCTGTTGATAAAGTTGTGGAGATAGCCACAGGGAGTTCCGCATCCTGCCATTTTCTCTTGACTACACATACACTCTTGCCCCGCACAAAAATGGCCTCATGGCCTGTTGTATGGACCACACAAAGTCACACACACACACACACACACACACACACACACACACACACACACACACACACACACACACACACACACACACACACACACACACATATGCCTCACCCTATACCAACCGGTGGATGACAATCTAGTAGAGGACATGCGGAAGTGTTTCATTAGCCAATTACCGCTAGAAGATAAACCGCGTTCCCATAGTCCACAAGGCCGGGGGTCAAATGTGACCAATTACCCCCCCATCCCCTCACAGGACAGATTAGTCTGTCTGATTTATCCCCAGACGGACTGACCCAATATTTCAGAACCACATCTGGATGTGTCTGTGCCTGTGTCTATTTGAGTAATTCACATTACAGTCAATTAAACTGTTATAACCACACCACTAAATGTGAATAAAAAGAAAAAAATGTCCCGTGAAAATCAACGGCAAAGTAGAACATGGCTCCGTGAAAATTCAGTTTGACTCACATTAGCAACAGGTCAAAGCTGAATCACAAACACACTCTCCATCAAACAGTAATCGGCATGTTCTATCAACATGCGCTTCATGGTAGTTACACCGCTGAACGCAAACTTCCTTGGACATGCTAAGTTGTGATTGTATGTAATGGAACATCAATCATTTCATTAAGGACCTCCAGGATGCTGAGTAAGAGGCCAACGACCCTATGCTGATCAAACCCTGACTTTACAAGCACGATGGGGGCAAAGGTAACGCTACAACACGATCTGAAGGAGCGGGAGGCTGAGGGATAACAGAGGTGAAAAAGGTTAATGAAGGTGCTGTGCAGCCGGCCTGCTCGCCTGAGTCTGTGCGGCACTGAGGGGCCGCAATCTAACAGACCAAGAGGCCTTTTTCTTTAATCAAGGAGGCAGAATGGGGAAGGCAAACTGCCTTCAAATCATCCATCACATCCGTAACAAGCAAATAGTGAGCTATCAAAGGCTTCACAGACAGTTACGAGCAGATCTTCCCACTGAGAGCTTTGTGACTCACGGCTCCTGCAGTTTCCTGCACTCTGTTAACCAAGGGCGAGGCGGACGGCACGGTGGAATCCATATTAGTCTGAGGTAATTCCCCCTCTGTGCCGCTAAATTGCAATAAGATGGTGTGATGCATCTGTGACTGGTTTTGGAAGGCTGTCGAGAACAAATCAAGTCACCAACCGTCAGCCTGCGGAAATGTTATCAGGCGAAAACGAAGGCCTTGTTTACATTTCTTTACCCTCATCTTCATTGGGCTCAAAAATTAGCCATTTGTTGCACAGCGGTTGCATCTGAACCAAACCATCCGTCAGTTTAAAGCACAGTGGACAGATGATTTTACATTTGCAGTGATCTGACTACGTTCTGCATTGATCTTGGCTTTACAGTTATTTCTAATCATAATTATGTCTCCACCAAGGCAACATTTGCCTTGCCCTGATTGGCTCATGTGCACACATTGTCATGTAATTGTACGAGTTTGTCAATCCTGTCTTTTCTGCAGCCATTTGTAGACATTTTTCTGTCTTCTAAATCTGTGGTCTTTGTTTGTAGTTTCACTCAGAAAATCAGAAAGTGTTTGATTTTAGAGTGCACTGCCAAGTTTAAGAGCACGCATGTGTGGCTCAGGCGTGCGGCAAGTTTCCAGTGAGTGAACACCAGGACACAGAATATTCCCTGCGGCCTTAACTTGCCCCATATTTACATTATTAAAATGAGATGGGCTTACGTGAAGGTGACAGAAGGGCACAAGGGTAAAATCAGGGCCATGTCAGAGCTGTCACTTGCTCCGCTGGTCAAAGGGCCTTGACCTCAATCCTATCCACTGCAGGGGAGGACCGTGGCGAAATGGAGACAGCAGACGGGGAAAGAGATGGTGATATATGTGTAACGAGGTGTGGAAAAAAAGAGAGAGATAATAAATGTGTGTAGAGAAGTAGGTACAGAAGAGTGATGTAGCTCCCTCCAGTGTGAAAGTGTGTTCTGGTTTTTAGTGATATTTTTTAGTCCTTTTATTATTTTATCCACTTTCTGGTCAAAGATGATTATCAGTAGTTTGTCAACTGCGGCTCCAATGAGCAGCGATACGCACAGTCCAAGCAATGATCTAAAAATTGTGTAAGTCAAACTTATAAAAGTGTAACTACCGTAACATTATCTTAGTCTTCAAGAGGCGCGGCTCTGCTGCCGACCCTGTCCTCCACGCTCTTATCTCTTTTTATGTTTTCTCTCCTTTTTTTATGTGTCATCAAATAACTGGTAAATGCTCATAAAGCTCTTGACATATCAACTGTGATCCGTCTAAGCAGTTGCATTGCTCCCTCCAGGAAGGTATGTTCGTCTCTCAGGATCCAAGACTCAATCAAAGACAAGGCCAGTAAAAACTGATAAATAAATGTTAGAATTATACAGAATTTTTCGAACTGAATTTAATTACCTTTGACCGAACCTTAAGCTCTACAGCTTTTACCGACTCTCTTTGTAAATTGGTTCTGGAATTAGTTCAACTAATCCAGAACTAACCTAACCTACTCCTGATTCACCAGAAAAACTTCAAAATAAATGTGCCTTTTTCAAATTCACAGAGTAACATTGACAAAGATAAACTCGGTAATATTAACAGCAGAAAGAAGGCTGCATTCGGGATTTAAAATACAGAATGTGTGTCCAAACATGAGTGACATGACATATGGGCTGTAGTGCCTCCACTATATCACTGTGATGCTCTCTGCCAATGAGGAACATGGTTTTCCAGATGGGCAAAAACACCCATGTAAAACCCCACACGCACACACACAGGTTTGTGCAGCTATTCTTCTTCGTACACTGCAGTGCTTTCCGTTAATTCCTAATCTTAAACATAACCAGTTAATGTCTCACCATAACCTTAACCTTAACCTAAACACAATTCAAGCCCTTAACATCCTCAGAAATGAGATTCTGCCTTATAAGGACCAGGTTTTGGTCTCCGTGAGGACTTACTGGTCCTGACTAAGTCGTTCTAAAGAGGTAACAAATACAAGCACACACACACACACACACAGAAAGAGAATGCATATGATATGAGAGCAAGGTAAGGTCTGGTTCATATTAGCCATTAGGGAATGGAAAAGCACATCTTTTTTCAGTTTAGGGTCCACTTCATGCTCCCACAGTGGCACAAGTCTAAACACAGTCACATTCGCTCTACGTGTACACACACTTTCAAAGAGTCCTGACACGATACTCACATCCTGCTCATGTTCGTTTAGCGAAACGGCCCATGAGATAAAAAGCAGGTATGGGTGGATGTGTGTGTGTGTGTGTGTGGATGCAGCTCAGAGAAAAGAGCTGTATATAGACTCAAACTGGTGGTATGTGTGGATCTGTGCTGGACTCGCTGTTTTTAGCCTCCACACATTTGCATTAATTATTCTACTTTCAGGAAATTTGCAACAGTTATTTAGTCCAGATAGAGACTTCTCTGCATCAGACTGAGAAGAACTTCAGCACTGAGGCTGTTCACCTAACAAAAGTTTTCTTTCCGTCAAACATCACCAAGATGTAATCCTAAGTGTAATTTGTATTTCATTTTTCACTTTAGCAAACACTAAAGCAGACTTTTGATGACTTGTACGAGTCTTTAAAACGGAGGACTTTCAGACTGAGATCCAAGTCAGCATCACTCTTGAGCTTCCTGTGCTTGATTATGGCAGTTTGCAAGCATACACTAAGGCCCAATACACACGGAAACAGAACGAAATGTAAACAATATTGTTTTCTTTATTGCTTCGAAAAGGGTTTTTTTGAAAGACGGCATGGTTTCAAGACAACTTTGTAAACCTTGTAGTACGCATGCCGGGCCTGTATGTGGCACTGTAACGCTACAGAAATACACCAAAACCATAGAAGAAGACATTGAGCATGCACACACGGCATGTGCACTGTATACAAACTATTTTCCAAATAAATTACAATGGACACAATTACATAAACAGAGGCAGAATGAAGAAAACCAGAAGGACTATGGGAAGAAAATAAAAGTTATATGAAAGCGAACAGAACAAACAATCTTCAAACACAGTAAGAAGAAGACGATGAAGATAAGAGACAGCGAATACAAGAAAAAATAGAAAGGTGGGATGTCATCATTTTTTCATTAAAATAGTGTAGGCTATTGGTTGTCTACGCAAAAACACAATGGTGGTGTTTTGAGAATTTCCCGCTCTGAAACCGTGTTTCAGGTCTCCAAAAAAACACCATTTCTGCGTAGATATGTGACAAATTCTCCCAGACTTGACACGGCCAGGTGCAGAAAATAAAAGACGCTATGTTCTCTCTATTACAGACCAGCGACAACATTATTTTGAAGCTGTGTTCATCAAGGTCAAATTAAAAAGTTACCGACTATTGCACTACGTTACGTCATGCTCTTCGTAACGCACAAGTTCAAACCTGAGCTCTAGTTTGTAGACCAGCCTCACATATGATTCCAGACTTTGGTTCAACAACATGAAAGTGTAAATTAGTATTCAATGAATTGTTTACTTTGTTTCCACTTTTAGAAATAAGGGTTCCAAAAGGGTTCTTCTACAAGGGCTGAGGTTCTACCTGGAACCATTTGCTTCTAAAAAAGTTTTTCAAGGGTTCTTGGTAACACTAATGGTTCCAGTAAGAACCATTTTGATCCAGAGAACCTTTTAAAACCCCTTTCCTGAATACGGGGTTTTAAAAGGGTTCTTGGTGGAACCCTCCAAACGGTTCCAGGTGGAACCTTTATAAGAAGTGTCTACCTGGAGCCAAAAAAGGTTCTCTTATGAGGACAAGCTGATGAACCTTATATGGTTCTACTTAGCACTTTTATTTCTAAGAGTGTACTAACACACCTGAAAATGTATAATAATCACATGAATATAATAAGAGTACGGGACAATGATGAGGTGAAAGTGAAAGAGCTGATGCATGTGTTTCTGTGTCCCATTTAGACTACAAAGCATTTCTATTTTCAGAATAAAAGATAACGTTTTATTTGTCGCAGATTACGAACATGCTTGCACGTCATGACTCTCGGCGTGATGTAGCTCTGTCTTCCTGTGAGATAACACATGTCGATATGTGGGGTCCGTTACACATAAGACAGAAGCTGTAAACTAAACTGTTTATGATTTGATTGCCTGACAGCAAGTCAATATTTAGTCCTTCAGAATGACAGGCGCAGGTTGTGGTGTGAGGGGTTTGAGACTAAGGAGGGAAAAAAAAGGGTTAGAGGAGATTGAAGTCTGTTGAAAGTCCAGGGAGATCATTTTGTGTTATTGTGGTTTATAAACACGCAGGGTGGAGACCCCCCAGATTTACTTGAATGTCACCTGAGAGACAAACGGAGACACCTGATTTTACTGCCTCTTATTGTTTCCTTTATGATTTGGATCAGCAGGGAAATCGGCCTCAAAGGCAACCGGTGCATTCCTGTTGTTATTATTGCTTCATAGTCCCAGGCTCCATGTGTGTTCAGGTTAAATTTGAACACCTTTAGACTCACGCAGCTGTTGTTCGAGAGCCGGTATTTAGGGATGCCAAGTTGTCCCCCCCCCCTCCCCCAGTTTACAGCAGGGGATCTCTTTCAATTCCTTTATTCCTGGGCCAGTGGTTAAACGCCTTCCAAGACATGATGTCTGGCCCAGTACGAGCAGGGAGGTGAAAGGCTTTATTGGAAGGGTCGAAACAAAACCATTAATCTGTCTTGGTCTATCTGAGGTTGAGGCAAGACCTGTCTCCCCTGACTTAATGGGCTGATTATGTCAGTGCATGTGTGTGTGTGTGTGTGTGTGCATGAGCTTGAGCTGCCACTGCTCCTTGGTGAGTATTTCCTTTGGCAAATGATTTCAAACATGTGCCGCTGCATGAGTAAGACACGGCGTCCCGACTGTTCCCAACTGATCTAATTAATACTCATTTTACACCTTTCACACACTCACAGTATTAATATTAGGAGCGCTAATGTGCTCTCAAACTCTTCGCCCCCATTTTTAGAAAACTTACAGTTTGGCTCTGACCGTGTTCGACTATAATTATTCTTAGACTTATTATGACATTGTATAAAGAACCTAAATCACTGTGGGAGGAAACTCATAGACTGTGTTCAGATCTTTGCATGGAGGCTGTCCAGTGATCGTATTAAATGTGTGTGTGTTGTGTGTCCAGCTGACCTGTCTGCACGGGTTGTTTTGTTAGCAATGCTCTCCAAATGATTGCCCTGTGGAGTTGTTGGTGCAGAACAAGAAGAACTCAGCAATGAAGGAGACGGGTGTACAAATGTTGCAGAGTTCCATGCATCGCTATTATATGACTGCAGGGCTTAAGTGGTGGGTTTAAGTGGTCGGCGGTTTTGCTTTCCAAATGTGTATTACAACAAAAAATCTGATTTCTGTTGATGGCAACGCTAGTCAGATCAAATACAGGCATGCATAATGTTGCCAAAATAATAATTATACAAAAAAAGTCTCTGAAATTTCTTTCTCCTGCTATGTATTCCTGCAACTTCTCCTGGATCCACTTTGTGTGGTCACTGCTGGTGTGTAATAGGATAATACATTTAAATTCACTATCATTGATCGGTGTGGAGTGTGTGCGCATGTAAATATCTTATTTTTTTTTATTTATTTTTTTTAAACATTAATGTTCATAGTGAGACAGACAGCCTTTATCAATGGCTATACAATCATCTCTCAAAAAAACTCTGTCATGGCCATGAAATATTACTTTCTGTTCATCTTTTTGATGAAAATGAGTTTGGCAGTTTGTTGTCTACATCAGTATGATCCAAAATATGTCTTGCATGTGCTTCAACAATGTTTCGTTTAAATGTTATTGATCACAGATGTTCTAATCTGTGAATATCTAACTTTACTTATCTTTGGTAATAATGATTCCTTGCAATGCCAGGCTTTGTCACTCATTCCCAACCTTCAACCCTTGTACACCCCTTTTTGCTTACGCAGGATATTTAATTAGTATTTCATGTGCACCTTATATCTATTTCATGGCTATGAAATATTAATTTGTGCACACAAATTGATATTTTGTGGCCACAAAATAGTTCCACCCCCCATGTCATGCCTAAGGCTCCGTAGGCTTCACCTTTATATTTCCCCTCACACCCACTGAGCACCCAAAAATGATGTTATGAAGCAATATGGTTGACGTGGCCAAAGTCAGAGTACGTAAAACCTGCTGATGAACCCGGTTAGTCCCAGAGAGCAGCCACAGACGCTCCGCTAAAGCTTGTTAGCTACTAATTGCTACATTTCTGCAGCCCATTCATGGGTTGGATATCAAACTCTGGCGGTGAAGACCAGCGGGCTAATTAGGGTGACACTGACACTCTTGTCCTCTGATGTTCCCAGGACAGTAATGGTGATAGTGTTTGCATTATGTGATCGATTTGTCATGCCCGTTTACCGTGGACGCATGTGTCAGCGGCGTCTTATGCCGCTTTCAGACGGTCCGTTTTCACGCGTCTCCTACAGGCTGAGGCCTTACACTGTCATTATAATACATGCATGATTCGTGGGATTGTACCCTCCCATTGGCATCTAAAATGTCCACGAATCCTCTCTCGGTTGAGACGACCCAGAGGAAACCTTGCATAATGCCTAATGAGCAACGGGAAACGCTCCAGCACTCCTCTAGCCTTTAATTTCCACCTCAATACTAAGCGGAGCACACCCAAGCCCTTCTCCGAGCCTCATTAACATGTGTATTCTCCTGATTCAAAACACCAAAGCACTTCCTTCAGCCAGGTGCTTCCCTCTTTAGCCCCTCCAGCCGCGGCACTGTGTTGATCCTGTCACACATTCCCATCTGAGCCCTACCAAAAATGAGTCATGGTGATGATGTCGAAAGTCCTGGACTGAATAAATGGCCTTAGACGTTTAAAATTGCAGACATTTTGTAATGTCTGTTGTTTTGGCGTGTGACCTCACACTTCATTAAAGCTATATTAAAACGGCTATTTCATTTCACAAAGATGGACATATATTAAATATAGTAAATATTATGTGTTATACGTCGCATAATATATTTACTAAAACGGTTAGGGTTGTCACTTTTTTTCAACAAATATTAAATGACAAATATTAAGATATTTACCGCACTAGCATAAACAAATGTGACAACATTATTTATTACTATTACAATTACTTGCATGTGGTCTCTGCCTGTAGAACTCAAAATACTTGCAGTCCAGTTTTAAAGCCTCAAGATATAATGTGATATAACCAAAGCACCTATTAGACAATGCCAGCTGTTAATGTTCAATGATATGTGCTTTGTTCTCTTTTTTTTGTCTTCTAATTGGGAACATCATTTACAAAATTTAAATCATGTGCTATTGAACACCTGAAACGACTGAGACTGTATCTCCTCTGGAAATTGTTTACTGATGTGATGAAAGTAGCATTTTCCCATAGACTTCCATTCAAACTGAGTTATTTTTGTAACCATCCCCTGGCGGCTGTCTATCTATAAATGCAAGGAATGTCTGTCTGTCTGTCTGTCTTTTAATCGCCTGACTCTCCAATGGTTCACATGACAGGATTCAAACTAGTGTGTGCAGTGCCGACTTTGGCATTGTTTGGATAAGAAATGCAAGGGAACGGGTACTGTACACTTGATCTGAAGAGTATCAAGTGCACCAGCACTGGACTCCCAATCACGTCTCAGTTAGCCGGACTAATTATTTTTATTCTAATGTCATGAGTTTCCCCAGTCCACAACAGAGTTTTTGAACAATTTCCACAACACATTTCAGTGGGTGGAAGGTTTTCTTCCCATTGGTCCCGTCCAAGTCAAATATACTTGAGTGAACTTGGAAAACTCTCACTTCAAACAAGCAAAATGTAGCACACCAAAGGAAGCTTGGTAAACACAGCAAGCCTTGGCCGTGAACGCTTCGAGGCAGAATTAAGCTTGTGTACCAGCCGCAGTGATTTCTAGTGATTATATATAGCGGTTCTGATGAGGTGACCTTATTTCCGAATGGCCCATTGGCTGTCACTGTTTGGAGTCCGCACAAGCGTTTGATGCCGTAAGCCACACACGCCCAAAATTGTACAGGCTCTATGCCCACTAGAAAAATAATGCATAAATAATAATAATAAAATGAATCCAGTGCCGTAGCCCAAAAATGGAAGAGTTTAGTGGGAAAAAAACATAGAAATAAGGCTTTTAATTAAAGCCATAAGACAATCAGTCACCCTATGAATCTGACTTAAATGACAGTATGTTTGTTTTCTGTTATATTCTACTCTCTCTGATCCACACTGCTCTACTCTACTCTAAGTCGGTGCACTTGATTGTGAAAAAGTCGCTGGGTGTGCCGGCACAGCTGTTGTGCTGTAGAAAAGTCTAATTAGCAGGCTATGACTGATGACCCAGGACAGGATATGATGCATACCTGCCTGCCGAGCCTTTGTAAACATTTGGTTGTGTTTTTCCTCTCGATCATTTTGCCGCGGGTCGAAAGGAAAACACGTCAAAGAACCTCCCCCTTCCATCACTCAAACGACTGTACTTTGTCTCCTCTTGCGGGACAGGTCAAGTTATTTTTAGCAACGCTGCTGATTAAGTAGTTTATAATTACAATTATTTACTGTGTGTGCGGCTCTAAAAAAAATGGGAGCGTGTGATTTCACAGGATGTAGTCTATAACCGCGTCTGATCCCTATCGCTCTGGTTTGATAAGCAAATGTTGCTTATCGAGCTGTAACACGTGCGCGCTTGATTCTGATTACACACACACACTTCAGGAACAGAAACCCGAAGCTGCCGTCTGCGTATATTCCTGCATGCTGTGTGACAAGGCAGGACATTTTTCTCCGAGCACTTTGGCGACGTACAGTAACCGATACGCGTTTTAGTCTGACCTCTGGCGCAACTGATAGTTTTGAATTTCATCGCTTCAAAATTTAATCTTTCGTTCGTCCTTTTACGACATCTGCTAGGACACTCCGACGACTCCTGCGGCGCGTTGATTCATCGCATAAATCGCCTGCCGACTGGAATGCGAGTGTGTGACAAACAGAAACGCGCTCATTTGTGTGTACTTTGCATCTCGTCTGCCTCTTTTCAACCATGTCCAGCTTTCTCATCCCTCCCCGTGTTTCTCCCTCAGCTGTTCCATGCCCCTGCTCCACTGGGACAGATACAAAATTTTCCACCCTCAATTAGCACAGAGCCTGTTGACTAATTCCAACTGTTTTTGCACCTGAGAGGGAGTTGGTGAGTTGGGGCTGGAAAAACTGAGAGGGGTGGAGGTGGAAGGCCAAGGCCGGGGTGTAGCAGGCAGAGCTGTTGGGGTAATATAGCTGTGTCGACAAGAGTGTAAGGGCAACACAGAGGACAGAGGAGGGGGCAGCGTTCAGGCTGTCGACGTAATGTGTTTATGTATCCATGTTTAAATTGACATTATATATTTTACAGCGCACGCAAAAAAAAAAACGTTGTTTCAAATATTTATAGAAGTTTAAAAAAAAAAGGAAATCTCTTGGGTTCTTTCTTGGGTCTGATGTTGCAGTCAAGTATCACTGCCACCGCTTGTTTCATTAAATATGTACAACTTCCTGTATGTCCTGTCACTTAAGCATTGCCACCGTGTCGGTGTCGTGTTATCGTCTGGGAATGCGATAGACATAACAGAAGCCTCGCAAAGGAATAGAGCAAGAGACTCGCGATTTAAATTGGATCGGTCTCGATTTAAAGGGGCGACCACAGACCTATCGACAAGATCCGTTTTTTGTTAAATTTGAGGAAAAGCTCACTGGTTTTGGCAGCACGTTTATACCTCAGGGCGCTGGTGCACAGCCTTACTCTGTGTGAAAGGATTGTTCTTCCCACCAAAGGAAATGAGAGGATGATGGCTGAAGTGTATGAGGACATTATAATTAAGGGGACTGCACTTTTTTTTCCGAGAGAGCAACTGAAACCACCTAAGCGTACAGTAAATGGCATGAATGTGACAAGAAAAAGCACAAGACAGCACTTTTGCTCCCACCCAAAGATCATGAACACACTTAAAGCCGTGTCATGTTTCCAATTTGCTACCCGTCTTCCTGCTCGTCTGTCAAACTAAGCAAGTCATATTTTATTCGAGTAGCGTTGTCTTGACACATTCACAAACTCATCTCAACTTCTTCAAATTCTTACCTGTGTGTGTGTGTGTGTGTGTGTGTGTGTGTGTGTGTGTGTGTGTGTGTGTGTGTGTGTGTGGTTTTATCAGATACTAATCCTGACAGGTTAAATGTCATTCAGTCCGCAGCCTGGAGCTCGCTGAGACTGTGGCCATCAGACTGATTGGGCCGTCAGCTGAACTCAACAGCTGCCTCTGCCCACAGTAGCTGTAGCGGAAAAATGTGACTCACCCACTCGTAAAAAAAAAAAAAAAAATGAATGACCAAACACATAAATATTACCGTCAAAGGCATAAATGTCTCTAAGGGCTTCCCAGTCAGTCAGACATGGAGTGACTAATGGAGAGGGATCATGGACCGGAGTCGGTTCCTCTGACCAGGTCAAGAATCTAAAAGGGACCCATTGATGGACACACCCAAGAGGCTTAGAACCTATGTCAATCTGAATCTGTTGTGCTTTTCATGAAAACACATGAAAGCAGTGGCGCACTTTAGAAAAATGTTGTCCTGTCTGAGCAGGTGCATGATGTGGGGGCGCAAAAAAAAGGGGGGCCCTGCAGTAAAAATCTGACGAGGGATTTACAGCTGTGTGTACGATTGTCATACGAAGTGAGCCCAAATACTAAAACAGGTTTTAGTTACTATCCATGCACACACACACACACACATGCACATGTAGCCTACACACAGTATAATACGCTCACTCTAAATTTAAATGTATCCTCAAAACTTCCCGTTTCAATATTTACAGCTCATAAAGCTGAGAACACATCGCATAAATCTGTGTTTGCATTTGTTGGAAGACTGGGTTTCCCGTTCACACACCTGCTACTTACAATTGATGCGACTCCATCACAGTTTTGACAAGTTAATCCTCAGGAAAACTCAAGCTTTTTTTTCTTTCCCAGCACCAGATTGCAATGCCAACTGATGCTCAATGTCTTTCCTCAAGTCAGCTTTTCTTGTAAACTCAGTGCCAAGTGTCCCATGAGGAGCCTAAATCCACACTGGTGTATTCCCCGTCTTACCTAGCAACGCGTCACCCGTGCTCTAAACACAACACAAATAGCTCAGCAGTGATACAACCTCAGGATATCCCTATGAACTTTAAAATGCGCCGTAAAAGTGAACAGATAAGAAGAAAGCACGGCCATAACAGTAAAAGTGAGCACGTCACAGAGTGTCTATCTGACTTGTGACACACATGAATTGTACTCTGGCTGTGCCAGCTACTTACTGTCGACGTAGTTTTTCCGCCGAGTGCCATCCACCTTGCCTGTTTTGTCAATGCACAGAAAAAACTTGTTGGCAGAGTAAAGCCTCCGTAGTCGGACGTCGCCTTCTAGGTGATTGTAACTGCGAGTGTGCCTCTCCAATGTCCACGAACAGTTGGTGCCACTGGCGAGCACCTGAAGGGGTTCATGCCCTACCCCAGGAGGACAGGCCCCTGTGGCAGTGCCAGCGGTGACCAGGAGCACAGTGAAGCATGCCAGGCACAGGGAAGCTGCACTGGGCAGGGGGAGAAGTTGCCTGGCGGAGGCTGCTGCAGCAGCGGCGGCGGTGCCAAGGGCAGGTTCAGGACAGAGGTGATCCACGGACGGTGTCCATCTGCACATGGTGGGTCAGACTCCCAAGGTGCACCTTGTGCAAGCTGCAGGCATGCTGATGATCAGGAGATGTCCCCGTGGAAGGGATGACAGGAGGGTGGGAGTCCTGGAGAGAGAAGGGAGGGAAATGGTGCTCGCAAGGGGATCCTCTGGATGTCAGCAGTGACCGGCGTCCGCTGAGTCGCTGAGAGCAGGCCCGTCTACAGCAACACGCTGGTTACTCCGAGTGTCATCTTCAGTCCCGTTTGTCAGTTTGTCCACTTCTTTCATAAAGTGATCTGATTGTATGGATCCACCTTTAAAAGTTCTTATTTAATCCCACTCTGAGTTCTCTTCTTTTTCCCGGTCCACAGATAAAAGTCCTAGGATGTGTGAGGATGCAATGTTTTAGTGTGTGTGTGTGTGTGTGTGTGTGTGTGTGTGTGTGTGTGTGTGTGTGTGGATGGAGAGTGTGTAAGTGTGCACCTTGCAAGCTGTGCTCTTACCAGCTGGATAGTAATAAGGTGCCTGTCTGAGCTGCTGGCCCACGCCTGGGAGGGAGTTGAATGAGGTTTGGTGACTGACTCTATCAGTGTGTGTGTGTTGTGTGTGTGTGTGTGTGTGTGTGTGTGTGTGAGGATGACACTATAAGTAAGAGAGAGAGAGAGTATGGGGAGAGATAGAGTGAGTGTGTGTTTGCGACAGAGAGAGAGAGAGAGGCAGTGAGTGTGTGTGTATGTGTCAGAGTGAGTGGCAGTCAGCGAGTGTGTGTGTGTGTGCGTGCGTGTGTGTGTGTGTGTCAGCTAGCACGGGGCAGTGAAGCAGTAAGCTAATGGCCTCTCGCTCTTCTGTGTGCAGTCAGTCAGTCAGCCAGCCCTCTCTTCTGTGGAGGCACCGGCTGAGCTGTCCTGCATTTTATCCTGGGCAGGGCCGGCATCAAGGGGGTTGAAAGAAGAGGGTTGGGGGGGTGGAGAGGGAGGTGGGGTGGGGTGGGGCTACCTTCACTCATTCATAACCGTTTCAAACAAACGAGAGAGAGAGAGAGAGAGAGAGCGAGAGCCTGCAACAAACACTCTTTTCCCCGTCTGTGCTCGCTCAGGAAAGTTTATTCTGTGAGTAACTTTCTCACCTGAGGGTTTTATTGCCCTCATTTCATGGCCACAGACACCTGGAAAGACTTTCATCTACCCCCTCCTCAATCCCACGACCTCTGTTGTGTCCCACCTTGATGTGAAGACTGAAGCATTTCGTAGCTCCATTACTGTCCATGTCCAGTGACCCCCCCCCCCCCCCCCCAAGCTAGGAAACCACTTTTGACACCTTCACTTCTCTTTTCCTCTCTCTGTCCACATGGGGCAAATTAAGGAAGCCATTCCCTTTTCTTTTCTTTTTTTTCTTTTTTTTATGGCCGCTGGTTTGAATTATGGAGCAGTCAGAAACACAGAGCAGGTTGCAGGAGTGTTGGTGGAGTAAGTGCAGATGAAGTCTGAGAGGCTCTCTCTCTGATCACGTGAGTCAATATATCATTGAAAGGCCCTCTCTGATCTTTGTCATTTCATTTTGGCAGAACAGGACAGAAATGAAAAGCACCTTTTTTTTGCAACTTCACACACACTTGTCTGCTTTTTACAAGCTGTGTAATGAACCCGATTAGAGCGAGGCATGTTTTTAAACGCAGCCCAAGCAGTCGAGTTATTGGTGGTGATGTTTTTTCCGTATCATTCCTGAATGCACAAGGACGTTTTGGACATTTTTAGGAAATATACTTATTTGTTTTGCTACCGTCTTGCTTCTGCTATGTAGTTATTCCATTTTTAACAGAAAATGGCTGGTTGGTGATTACATTTGAACATAACATTTTGCCGTATTTTATTGTCTAGTGTTAGGTGGTGGGGTCACTTTGGTTCACTTTGACTAAGAACCTGAACCCCCTTGAAACAGCTGTATAAAACAGACAATTTCTCTACAAATTATGCAAAAAAAGGCATAATTTATAGCAGATATTTTAAGAGACAACTCCAATGGTGTCGCTGCTTATCCCTTATAAAGTTAACTACCTGTTATCAATGAGATCGGACGATATCACAGCTGTGGATTTGCTTGCAGACGGCAAATGTGCAGGAACTTCTGTACAGAATTCTGTACTTCAAGAGGAATAGAGCAATAATTCACTTGCTCACTTTATTGTTTTTGGTTGAAGAAAATAAAGACATAAATGTTGCGTGCTATATGTCACTGATCAAGAAATGGACCCAATTTGCAATTGCAACAGACATTTCCATTATTGAAAAATCATAGTTTATCTTCATGCGAAACTCTTCCTTCCAGCTTTTAATTTGAAAAGGTTTAAGAATATCAATTTGGATCAATTCTAAAGTGAAACTGCTCTGTTTCTTTACCACTTTGAGGCCAGAGTCATTCGCACGTTCAGAGAGGGTAACGTTCACTTCACACTCTTTGTGATGCTGCCTCGAGACAATTGCTGTCCCCAGCCTCTATTTAAACCTTAAGCCCAATTTATACTCCTGCGTAAAGTGCTCTGCGTAGCTACGCAGAGTCCTCTGCGTCGACGCAGAACCTGTCGAAGAGCCTCTGCGTCGTCTCCGGGTGCACGGAATATTTTTTAAGTGTCCGTCACTCCGTCAAGGGACTACGGAGACGGCAAGAGCTGCGATTGGTCCTCAGGACAGGCCGAGCTAAGCTGCTCTGTGCCGGCTCTCAGTGCGCTCCGGGCGTCCTGACAGAGGCGGAGCTGATCCCCGCCGATAACGCCGCTGCCGAACTATAAATACGTCATATCTTAACACACACAGCACATGTTTAGACTCTAAATGGCCAATTTCTCGCCTCAAATTATCTTAAAACTGCGTTCCGTCACACAGAAAAGTGAGAAACGGCCACTTTTTCAACAACAACAGTCTTTCTCTCTCTTTCTTTCTCGGACGCCATTGCTCACTGTAGCCAGAAGCACAACAACCTTGCGCAGCGACCCCTACTGATCGGGCGGGAAATTGCAGCGAGTGTCCGTCACCACGACGCAGAAGTATAAATGCTCGAGGCGTCTCCGTGGTGACGCAGACGGATAACGCATACGCAGTCGGAGAAGTATAATGTGGCCTTTAGCCACACACACACACACACACACACACACACGATCTATGTGAGAGAGACCAGTTAGCTTTAACCCTTCATTTCCCCTGACCATTCCTGTCTACCTGTCAGTATATTGTGGCTCCTCATTAAAGCAAATTTCAGCGTTGATGTTCAGACACCCTTCAGAAAAATCATAGTCCTGGATTAAACCACACTGCTGTGTATTTCAGTTTTTTTTTTAACTCTTTCTCTCTCCTGTCTCTGTCCTTCAGAGTCCAACAGAAAAAGGGGGAAAAAAATACAGTACGTTTGAGCTGCTGTGTCACATTGTGATTGTGGTACGTGGCTCAGTATGTGATGCATATACTTTTTATCTCTCCAATGGCACCGGAAATATAGGAAATAGTAATTATTTACAAATAGGAATAGATCAGCCTTCAGTGGATCTGCATCATCATTTTGGAAATCTTTGGAGGTTTTCCAGTATGATATCAATAATATTTGGAGCAGAGTTGCCAGCGCTTTTCACTGTAGTTCATCAAAATGATTTTGTGTTCATTTTATTTGATATCAATATATTTCTTCCCAGAGGATACAGTAAAAAAAAAGTGTGTTCCTTTAAAGGTGCCATATGTAAGAATGTGGCCAAAAACAGTTACTACATTCAAATTCAAAATACCGAGGACTTTTAGGTTTCGTTTCCTGATGTAACTGAAACCCGTGGTTGCTCGGCAGCTGAGATTCTACTGACTGCAATTGGTAGACGACGGTAGGTGGCGCCACATGCCAAAACAGGATTTCAAAACATAAACATGATTTGCAGTCTTCAAAATTTTTTTTTTAATGCAAATATTTTGGCTGTACTGTTGTTGTTGGTGAGTTCAGTTTGTTATATTAACATTATTCCTGAGTCTCTGTGACATATTAGGAGGATTTTATGGACAGTTGCTTTAGATTTATTACATAATGCACCTTTAATGTATCCTTTAACAGTATAAATTTACATTTACTTTTTTTTTACTTGTTTCGATTTCTCTTCTCCAAAACAAAAAGGAAACACGAACGCAAAAAAAACAGAATAAAGACAGGAAGAAACAGAAAGACAGAGAGAGAGTATACAAATCACAGGAAGCTCCAGTTGTCCTTCCTATAGTGAAATTCCATGTAATTAAAATCATACAATCACATCAATGTGCTGTCAAAGTCCTCACAACTCCCAGTTTGCCCCCCGAGGTCAACAGCAAAGCTCGGGCCTCATGTGAACATCAGATGTGGCAGCAGATTACTTTGTGGTGTGTCGGAAGTAAAATGTTTAGGCTCTGAGCTCAGACACCACAAGCATAATGTATTTCTTTGTTGAACTCCTTAATACGCAGTGCCGTGCTGTTTTACAGTGTGCGTCTTTGATGTTGAAAAATACAGTCATTTCGATTGTTTCACGTTCATTACACAACACTGGGCATTTTGATACGCGTCCAGTTAAAAAAAAATGGCGCATGGCGCTTGTCCGTCTCAGGTGCTATTTTGTATGTGTGCAGCGGCCCCACTGCACACACTGTCACTTCTACACCGGGTTGAGCTTGTGTTTGTGTGGGTGTGTCCTGAGCTCAGAACACCACTCTGTGATCCAGGCACCCAAGGAGGATGTTCTCAAGTGGAGGAACCTAATCTTTCCCAGCAGGGATCCAAGCGGCTCTGTAAGTGTATGAATAGAGATAATATCTCTATAATGAGGCCTGTTTTGTACCATCAAAGTCCTCAAAAGGGTCTGAAACCTGACCTCCCTCCTCGCACTGACAATCCCTCAGTAATAGCTCCCTATTATTAATTGTTTTGCCTGGCTGCTAAGTCCACGTCTCTTTCTTTCTTCCCCTCGCACTCCTGTAGTTGTGTTTTAGCGGCTCACCCTTGACCTACTGCTTTTACGTGCGCTGACATTCTGCCAACTCAGCGCTGGAGGGGTATTTGTTTCCAGATACATGACAACTTATTTGCCTTGACTGTAGGTGCAAAGCGTGGCCACATGTGGGAATGATCACATTATTTTTATTCACAGGTAAATGATTTAATAATTCGAGCAATTATGCAATTTCTGCTGCTACGTGTTGTTGGTTCAGACCCAACACAGGTGTGTTGCCTGACACCTCTGAGTCGTCGTGCGGTGGTTGGCTGACAAACATCCGGGACGTGGTTAAAGGAAGTGACCAGACTGAATGACACGGCCCTTTGCATATCCTGCTTTGTTAAGGACTGTCTATTGTGAGTGGCTATACGACAACTGGGTCATGCACTTGTATCTGATGCTGTGAAGAGCGCGGAGAGATGCGGGGATTCGATTGCCTGGTTAGTGTAATGTTTAATGGAAAAATGTAAGAGATTTATCATTCTCTGCCCCGTGCTAATCTGATCTATCAGATGCAGCAAGAAGGCAAGGATGGGAAAAACAAACAAACACTTTTGAAACTCTTTGCTGTTGCTGCTGCTACAACAACGCCGTCTGAACTTTGAGGACGATGCGGCGTCATTTAAGTCTGAAGTGTACAAAATCACCGCAAATTGTTCAATTAAGATTAAGTACTCGATAGAGCGCAGAGCGTGACACATCTCTTGCCATTTTTTCAGACTTTACGGTAAATGAAACCATCACAAGATGCATTTGCTGGGAAACCCAAGTCTGAGCGGTGTGAGTCACTGCAGTCCAGTTAAGTCCTGTGCATGGAATCCTTTCCCATCCATCTGTAATGGACAGTGATGGACATAAAATGCGGGATCTGATGATGATGATATTTTATAACTTAGCATTTGTTGTTGTGCTCTGGAAGTTTACAGTAGACATAACAAGTCCATAATCAATGATTAATAATCAAAACATATTTTATAGTGTTTTCCTCTTTCTTACTTCTTAACCCTGTAAGACTATCGCTCAAATTCAAAACACCATCACTAACGCTGGGTGATTTTTACCCGAGATAATAAATACACCCAATAAAAAGTACTTGTCATCAAAATATATAAAAACATGACAATACACATACATATACATATAAAAATGCTCCAAAATTACTGGAAAATTAGGAATTTGGGAACAAAAAAATTCTGAAAAGAAGAATAATGAAGATGAAAACTTTTCAAGGTTTTCATGAAAATCACATACATTTATTTGCTTGGGTGAAAACCACCTGGCAATGGTGTTCTAGGGTTAAATGTAAATGTTTTCTGTCTTTGCCGCATACAACAAATAAATCATTATAAATCAATCAGTGGACAAAGCAAGACATTTCAGAACATCATTATTTCGACAAACACCGATTTGCATTTTCTGAGTAACTAATCGATGAATCAAGAAAATAATCGACAGATTAATCAATTATGAAAACAATTAATATTAAATTAAATTTAATTAATATTGCTTGGTTTGCAATTGTAATGTGGTTACATGTCTCGTGTGCCCAAAATTGTGATGTGTTTAATAGGGTTTTCCAAATCTAGCTGCAAATGTGACTTTTGGACCTCCGCCAGGAGCTATATGTTATATATATGTTAACATAGCTTGAAAAGTCACAGATGGATTTGGATGAAATTTTAAGGAAATGTCCGCAATGGGACCAGGAACACATGATTAAATTTTGGGCGTGATCCGAAGACGCTATCACTATTTTTATCGCTATTTTGTGGGGGCGCTGAGCTGCCTTGGCAGAGGTCTGCGCTCTCCGAGTGCTTCTAGTTTGTTGTTTGAGATGTGCTAAGTTCCCTTTTTCCCCACACAGGTCAGATCACACACACACACACACACACACACACACACACACACACACACACACACACACACACACACACACACACACACACACACACAGGTTTGCACAGCTATTCTTCATAGGATATCTCAGCCCTAAATTTAACCAGAAATGTCGTTCTGCCTTACAAGGAAAAGGTTTTGGTCTCCATGTGGACTACTGGTCCTGACAAGTCAGTGTTAAAGGTGCCATATGTAAGAATGTGGCCAAAAACAGTTACTACATTCAAATTCAAAATACCGAGGTCTTCTAGGTTTCGTTTTCTGACGTAACTGGCAACCCGTGGTTGCTCGGCAGCTGCGACTCTACTGACTGTAATGATTGGTAGACGGCGGTAGGTGGCGCCACATGCCAAAACATGATTTCAAAACATAAACGTGACATGCGGTCTGCAAAAAAAATTTTTTAATGCAAATATTTTGGCTGTACTGTTGTTGTTGGTGAGTTCAGTTTGTTATATGAACATTATTCCTGAGTCTCTGTGACATATTAGGAGGATTTTATGGCCAGTTGCTTGAGATTTATTACATAATGCACACACACACACACACACACCAAAGGCATTTGCCAACACCAGCATCTCACAGACAAGAATCTCCATCAAGTTCCCTTGACCAGGTGAAGCAACTTTCAAAAACAGCCCTCTCTCTCTCCAACTGTTAAACAAATAGGCAGCCCCTACAAAGGTGTGCAAAAGAATCCACATGATCAAAGTGTATGAGAATGGCAGCCTTGTCCTTGCCTAGCCATTATCAGGCCCCATGAATGCCTGTCTTCTCCTCTTTTGTCGGTCGGGGCATTGACAGTCACTCACCCGGCAATGACTGTCACACCAGTGCAAAGAGCCAGCCGCCGACAGGGGCCAACCACATCAAACGAGGCTGTCAAGGGGCCCTGCTTGTGAACCGTGGCAACAAACACCTCCTGATCCTCACCTACAGCTCAGCAGCAGACACCCACCGCTGTGCTCTCAGCCTCTGCCTCCACTGAGAAAAGATGTACTAGCCTGGACCTCATTTCCCTCTGCAACCCCCCCCCCCACCCCCCTCGCCTTCTCTCTCTCTGTCAAGTAGCGCTTGTGTTAACCTCCAGCATGCCGAGACACAAAGAGTGTTTTAGAATGCTCTGTGGATGCATGACAAGGCGAGGCTGACACTGCCGGGGGTCAGAAAGTAACCTGGATGTGAATGAGATCAGTTTGGTTTTACTAACAATTTGGAGTCGAGTCACACTTGATGTAAACTGCATGCTAGTTGAACTTCAAAAGTCACCTGGGAAAAGAAAACAATCTTTTTTTTTTTTCACAGGCTGGAACAAGTGCTTCGGTCAAGACATGAGGAGAGCAGGTTGCAGGTGTATACAACCAGCATCGTATTACATTACACGTGTAACCTCCTATGCACAGCTATTCCCTTCAGTTAGTGAGCATTTTTAATAAGCTAAATAACATACACACCCCTCTCTCAAGGTGGCTGACACTGTAGAATTCAAATAAACAACATTTACATCAACAATTATGTAGTTTGGATAAGATAAGACAGTCCTTTATTAGTGGGGGAAATAAGAAAACAAATGCTTAGTTGTCCAATATTCATAACTATTAATGAAATAATATAGTTGACCATGTGTTTATGTTAATGATATGATCACAGATATTTATGGTATATGGGAAACAGACATTATAAGACATTCATTTACATTCTGGCTCCCTGTTTTACCTCGAGTTCTACTTGCTGTAGAACTGTGCTGAGACCGCCTCCTGTAGGACAGACCGAATTTACTCGCAGTTTCAAACTGCTGTGTGTGTGTGTGTGTGTGTGTATAATATATATTATATATATATAAATATATATATATATATCAGAATTATTACTCTATATTACGCGTATATATACATATATTATTTGTATAAAATGTAAGTGTTTACCACTCTAGATGGTACCTTAGTGTGCGGCGTTTTTTATACATTTGGCCACAAGGGGGTGCGATTGCCCATCCGTGCGTGGTATTAATGACCTGAATGACTGAGAACCTTCATATACATATTTACACAGCCTTAAATGTCCTTTTCGCACTTGTTTCGACTTTATTTCGTCTATTTCCCCCATGCATTTGTATTTTACCACCATCTGTTCTCTTAAAAGTGTAGTTTTCAGTGAAAAAAGGAGAGGAAACCTACCTCACTCTATTTATCTGCGATCGTCTACACACGCCTTGAAGTTTTGAACAGCGATTAGTCAGGTCTGAGTTAAGATGGCTGCCCACTGCTGAGAAGTAACGCGGTTATAACATGTCAACATGTCCCTTCTCAGAATATGTGCCGTCACCAAATGTCTCCGTCGTCGAAGTGTGTTTGAAAAGTGCGGCGTTCGGCTGTCTTTTACGGAACACTGTCAGCTGTGTGCGCCGGTGAGACACGGAGCAGTCAGACCAATATCAGGTGAGCTGAAGGAGACTCTCTGTGTTTTTAGCTGCACCACAAGTCAAGTTTATGCCGAGGACACTTTTTTTTGTAAGATGCCAACACGTTCATGATTTAACCATGGAATAGTTCATGTCGCCCTGGTGCCGCTTATGGATAAAAACACCACATGTTAAAGTGCTCTATAGAGTGGTGGAATACGAGGAAGTGTCCTACTGGCTGCCATTCATATATGGCCTCTAAAGTAAAATATACATTAAAAAAAATGTATGTATTGTTTCTAAAGGAGTGTATTTATATTGGAGAAAAGTGATGCAGTGTCCTATAATGCCCTTGCTACTTTGCTTCCTATGCCCTTACAACCAAAGAGGGTGCTATTGTGAAGTTATGTCCCTACATGACAGTGTCCCACTGTTATGTCCTTAGATAAAATTATATTCAGTGCTGTATATCTATGTATATATCTGTGATAGAAGGTGATGCTGTGCTGTAATAGGTGCCCTTATGGGATAAAGCCATGCTTTTGTACAGCTGATGCCTTTTTGATCTATAACTCATTGAATCCCCCTTTTATGCCATTCCCAGTGACAGGGTTCCTACGCAGCATGAACAAGTATGGAATTTAAGTTGAGTAATTTCCAGGTCTGGATAAGTATGGAAAAGGGGGGAAGAAAGTATAGAAAAATGGTTGTGTTGTTTCCAAACTATTATCTCACTTTCTAAAATTAAATAAATTAATATACATAAATCAAAACAAGTCACTAACGCAACATTGTCTACCCGTAGATGATATGAAACCAATCAAGAGTTACCATGGTTACCGCTATATACCGTTGCAATTCTCATTTATTTTTTATTTTCCATACGTGTCGTCAAGCCAGCCACCTATTGTTGTTACTGTGCTGCATTGTAAGGGAGCTGCATTGTATACTGTTGTTTTGTTTTTACAGAGACACCTCTCCAGCTTCAGAGAAGAAATGCTTCATTTGTTTTCCCAAAGAAAGACGAAGCGAAGAAACGTGTCCAGGAACAGTCTCAGCTACTTGACAGTATGTTATTGTTGTCAGCAGGCTCTATGCTTAACACATTTTTGCCTGTACATAATATGTACTACATTTTTGTGTGTTGTGCTTTCTGAATTTGACTGAATGAAAGATTGACAAGTAATTTTGTGTACTCACATGAGATGTCTTTTTGTCTCAAACTCAGTGCTTGAAGCCAGAATCCAGCAACTCCAAACTGACATTTTAGACGTCCAACATGCTGAAGTTCACTTCACTGAAAGAGTGGTTTTATCGGGCAGGCATTCCAAAGCCTCAAATCAGGACAAAACGGACGTATCCAAATCAGGATCTAAAGGAGCAAAACCTCAGATGGAAAAAATAACTTGGGAGAAAAAACCCAAACTTAATCAACAGCAGCATCTCCAGAAGAAAGTTCCAGGTACTGTTAAGGAGAAACCAGCACCAAAATCTGAAAGTAGTAAAAGCATCTCCAAGATGCTCCCCGGTACAACACATAAAATAATAACCACAACAGCTAAAAAGACAACACCTCTCACACAGACAAGCAGAAAAGAAAAGAAAGAAAAGAAAAAGAAATTATCAGATCAAATTCGTGATGCAGTAGCTGCCCCTGTTATAAAAGGAAAGAAAAATCAGCGTCTCAGAGAAGTGGCTCAAATCCAGATTGATTGTGATGCTGATAGCAAGGCCGCGGAGCTGGAGAGGACCCTTCTTCAACAAGTCGATCAGTGGACCTCTTCCGGTGTACCGGAGCTCCCGCAGGACGGGGACGGAGGATCAAATACATTTCGGGACATTCAGCAGAACGTCCGCTCCTACCTGGAGGCTTGTGAGTTCACAGGGAACATTGACAGAGCACACCGTTTCCTGCTAAACCAGCACAGACTGAGGGCCCGGCGGAAACTTCTGAACACGGATGTTTACAACATCATGATGAGGATGTGGGCCAAGAAGGTGAGACTGAGCGGTCGGCTTTTGATGCTTTGAGACAGAAGTTAATGTATTTTTATCTCAAATATTAAAGGCCAAAGGTTGCATTCGGTATATTTCTTAGAATTTTGCACACCCACCAAAAATAAGTGATAGTGAATTTGTCCATCCTTATTATACATCAGTAGTGAACGCACACAAGCTGGGCACAGGATCATTGTGCAACATTTATCTGTGCCCGGGGAGCAATGGGGTAACCTTCCGGTTACAAACCCAATAAGGCTCGACGTGGCAGACAAAACATTGTTGTAGCTAGGGTAGCTGGGGCTTAGCTTTCACTGTATTATAAACCTATAAAAAAACATTTCTTAAAAATTACTGTTGCAAACACAACTCAAATGGGGAAGTACAAGTATTCATAATCTAAGTTTAAGGTCACAACAGAGTTTGGCTAGTTTTTCTGCAATTAATGTTTCTGGCTTCATGAAAAGTTTGCTGGATTAAACATTAGTCTTTCTGTTTTAGGGCTTTTTGAATCAGATCGGACGCATGTTTATTCTGTTAGAAGAGGCCGGTCTGAAGCCAAACGCGAGATCTTACTCTACCGCACTGGAGTGCATGGGCCGCAGCCCCGACTGTACCCCGAAAGTCATCACTAGGTATGAGCACACATTGCGCACGACTCACAAACGAGGATCACAAAGAGCTGTGTTTGTGATGTCACGCATTTAACATATACACGTGTATTCAGTATCAGTTCACAGACTCACCAGCAGGTGTCATGCTATCACAACGAGTGTTTTTTTCCTCCTCAACAGCCTTTGAGTCTGCACTGTATTAGTGACTGATCTATGACCATGCCTGTGATGTTGTCAGGGATGTAAATATTAGGATGAGGTTTTCTACATTTATTCACAATTTTCAAAACGAACTACAAAATACAAAATAACATAACTACAGCATCTCAGGCTTTTAAGCAGACCACAATGGGACTTCAGAAATCAACTCAACATCATTGTAGCTAGTGTAACTGGGGCTTAGCTCTCACTGTATCATAAAAACAATATTTTCACAGCATCCCTAAAAACTATAGACAGGCTATAAAGTTTTAATTACAAATTGACTCTTGAATAAGTGAGTAATCTGACCATGTGAACATGACCAGTAGAAGCTTTTATTATATTTCTTTAATTCGGCCTTCCTTGTTTTGTAGATTTATGTACAATTGTGTATATTGTTTTTTTTCTCTTCCTAAATTAGGTCACAGTTTTTGTAATAATACATGAATATATATGAAAACCACATCACCTCACATTTCACTTTTGAATGAACTAGTCCTCTATTGTCAGCGCTAAACCATCTTACTCTTCCATATCTCATGTATTTGTATAACGGCTACCAGTAATTCTGGTAGCATCTTATTTCTTGTTCCATGGCAACCCAGCATGACATGAGTGTGTCTTAATGTTTTTGTTGATTTTGGAAACCTCACTATTATTCATTATCATTCATTTTACAAGCTCTCTTGTAACTTGTATTGATTGTGACAGCATGCTGACACAATGCTAATGAGACTGGCCGCATAATTATTATTGTTTTTAACAAACAGCAAAGTGTGTCTCTTTTTTTTTGCTTTGACAACTTTTTTTTCCTCCTCCTTGCCCAATTCTGTCTCTGGATTAACCGGGTCATCCCTACAAATCACTATTAACTGTTATTCATTGCACTGTTTTTCACTGACTGTGATAGCCCCAGCTCGCAGATTTATCACATGGCATTTAGCACACCTAATAATCCTGTAGGGCACAGCTGACTGCCTCAGTTAGTGCACACTTTGTGCTTGTTTGATGGCAGCCAATACAATCAGTTGGCCCGCTTCCCAGACAGTGGCAGAGCTCATACTGAATTCTCATTGTTGGTACAGAATGATTTAAAGTGGCTGCTGAACAAACGAAATGAGCCACATAATCTATATCTCAATTCAGGAGATGGCTTAGACGCTCTTATTCACTTCCATTGGGAAAAATACCACAGCGATACCATCAAAAATACTATATATAGATCAAAAATAGACTGTGCTAAATATATAAAGTACAAATAAAAATTAACTTGTGGCTCAAGTGGATAGTGAGTATGAGTTTCAAAGTTTCATTTTGATTTATGAATTATTTATTCAGTCCTCCAACTTTTAGGGACTGGGGAAAATTGCCTGTGTTAGCAACTGTCTGTTTAAAAAATACTTTTGTCTGTTTTAGAATTTAGTTTTGAGATCAAAAAGAGAAAGGAAAGAGATGGAGAAAATATATTATAATAATAATACAACATACTAGCTCCTTCCTCTCTTCTCAGTCTCTGTCACACACTCACACTCACACTCACACTCACACACACACATGAACACACTGACCTATGCGCACTTATCCCTTTAAGTTTCCCCCTTTGTGAGCGCTGTGTCCTTCAGAGCTCTTTTCTCCCTCCGGTGTAGCAGAGCAGTCACTAGGCCGTTTATTCTCTATCTTTCAGCCTTTCTTCCATCTTTGTTCCCCTGGACCACACTAACACCCAGACTAATCCTCTCTTTGTTCGTGGCTCTCTCATTTACTCGGAGTAAAATTGCATGTTGGCATCACAAGAGACTCAAGTATTCCAAAAAAAAAAAGTGCACCTCAATGGCTTCCATGTTTAAATGCATCACATACAGTTAAACAGTAGGTTTATGACTTATGTCATTTGCAAACTACTGCTAAGTTCAGTGCTGATTAAGTCAGGGGAAATTGCAGACACAGGGTTCCTCCTCTGGCTAATTAGTGTGCGGTTATTAATAATTGTCCAGAGGAAACAGTGTGAAGGGAGAAGCTCTCACGGTGATGATAAATTGGGTTTCTTCAACTTCTTTCAGTGTATTTCTGCTGCTGTTTCCCTCCAGGGAGCAGCTCCTCAGCATGTGAGTGGCGGGGGCTTTCTAACAAGCTTCCTTGTGTGTATATAAAATGATGGATAGTGTACTGTACAGTACGCTGTGCAGTGCATTTCATGATCGTACAAGTCATCAAACAAATTGCTTGTCACGTGGTTGACTTTCAGTCACCCGATTAAGACGACGTGCAGTGCAGCAGGCAGGGTGTGAAATACAGAGGCACTTTTTACTTTCTCGTGCCAAATTTTGGTATATTATGTTTTTAAATCTTCTTTATAACATTGAATACCGACTTTCATTTCCCTTCTCATCTTAGGTGATATATATCCAGTTGAATTATTGAATAATCTTTTTATTTCACCTCTCATTTGCATTTGTATTCCAGGAACTGGTACACATTGGCATTATACTTTTATGGAGATTCTTTTTTCATTGAATTTAATTATTTCTTAATTTAAGTTCAGAATGAATGTTTTCGCCAAATAATTGCTCCTGATTACATGCATGCGTCTCTAAACTTTGTCTCCTGTCAAATAAACCGTTGCTGCACAGACATCACATTTATTCTTGGATTTTAGTCAATAACCCTGCAACCAACCAGTATAAAAAGGTGTAATGTGGCTCAGAGGAACATTTGTTTTACTGCTTGTGTTTTGCGCTTAAGCTTGGATTGCTGTTAAAATCATGTCTAATTCAATAAGTTATACTCTCAAAATTAAAGCCCACACTTTGAATAAAGACATAAGAGAAACTCCTTATGCTTAATTCAAGGAGATTCTGCTTTAATATGTTTTTTAACAGATATTTTCAATGCCCATCTTCCTCTGGATCAAGCCTTATTGTGCATATACCTACTGTGTTGAATTAATCAGGGACCTATCAACTCTCACGGTGAATACAACCTCCCACATAAAACATGATTTTATTTTAAATGCTGTTTATTGATGCAGATGGGCATTCCACAAAATCTATCAATTCACATGTTCAAAAAGGAAGGGGAGGAAGTATGAACTTAGTTATTCCCACCCCCTTTTTCCACAACTCAACGTAATTTACATATTTTTATTTTTAGCATCCTGCTTACCAATCCATTTGTTCATTTCTTTATATACTATACCCATTTTCTATAAAAAAAATTGTATCTTTTTTAAAATAAAATATCTGCAAAAAAAACAATTCAACGTAAATATAAAAGTATATAATATAATATGTACAAAAAATAAACAAACAAAATATATGTATATATATATATATTTTTTTTTTATGCTACATCTTTATAATCTGTGATTATGGGCTTCTTTCTTTCTCTTTGTGCTTGATGAAAATCCCTTCTTTATACCTCTCTTGAATGAATCAGTCTTGTACATTGCCTCAACACTACACTTTAATTGACTCTAATTCTAATTATTGATTCAGCACTGGAGATTTAAAACCTGATCGATCTTGGAAAACCTGCAGTAAATTGTGAAACAAACCATGTTTGTCTTTTGCCACTACACAAGTGCTAAAACCCCAGAAATGCTAAAAACATGTGTGGTCATATCTGCTTGGTTTTGCCCTCTGCAGATATCACACAGCATAACAAGTGCCCAAGTGTCAAGATACTGTTCATGCCTGATACTATGATGAATGCCCCTGTATGTGCAGGTGCCTGAATCGGATGGAAGAGGACGGAATAACCTTGGACGATCTGTTCAACCAGTGTGTGTTTCGTCAAGACGAGCGAGACATGGTGATGAAGGCCATACACAGCATCCAGCCTGACTATCGGCCCGGCCTCAACACAAACACAAGCGAGTCCTATACGTCGTTGGTTCGGGACTTCTACACACAGGTACTGCAGCGTATCAGTGACATCATCAGTCTTTCACACTAACTGCAGAAGTGTTAAAAATATGAATGGGATCTCTAATCTAAGCTAAGGGAGTCAATTTGTACTCAAAAGTGTCGATTTTTTATACCCGAGTCATGTATGTTTAGCTAGTTAAAGGATGAGAAAGCTAGGGAAAGCTGTCAGGAGGCTCCAGTGTGACGATGAAAGATTTGACTGTCACCCTTTTACAGCCAGACTGGCACTGGCCTATTTATAGTGGGCCAAGTCTTCTTCTTCTGGAATATTTGCTCTGCTCTTTTCCGCTCGTCTCACCTCCCCTGCTGATTCTCACTTGATTCATTAACAGCTTTTTATTTATATTTGTGGTATTTTTAAGCCACATTTTTTTCTGACACCATGTTTACTTTAAACGTCAATGGATTGCCATATTTTTGGTTGTGTGTGTGTGTGTGATAGCAATATATATATATGTGTATTTACACATATATATGTGTGTGTGTATATGTATATGTGTGTGTATATATATATATATATATATATATATATATACATATATATATATATTTATATATATTTATACATATACAGTATATCTGTATGTGAAACTGCAACTCATTTTGTGTCAAGTGTCCACTTTTGACCTTTAAACCTGAACCTGCAGATTTTGTTAGCTATTGATTGACTTATTGTTTTGGTTATGATGATTTTCTCACTTTGTTACAGTTTATTTTTTGTCAAAAATCATAATAATTTTGCATATAGTATTTAAATATTTCCTCATGAATGAGCTGAACTGCATCTATATGGTGTGAATGTAGAGTATATCGAGTGCGCAGCGTCTTGTTTAGGAAAGTATTTCATGAGGAATTTGAAATTAAAAGTTCATTGTTCATCTCTTAAAAAGACACCTATTTAAGACAGGATGGTTTGTTAGTTGGTAGCTTGGCCTGTACGAACCACTTTGTTTGATCTGTTAACATTTTATCTTTATCTGTATGCAGTATCACATTCATTCATCCATCTCTTCCATCATCTACCGTTTCATCCTCCACGTGAGGGTCTGGTGCCAATCCTTGCTGACATGTCACACTCAGCCAGCCTATAGAGAAAAAAAAATCATTCACTCACACCTATAGGCAATTTAGAGTCTTCAATTAACCTCTGCATGTTTTTGGAGTACCTGGGGAAAACCCACACAGAAAGTCCCAGACTGGGACGCGAACCTTCTTGCTGTGAGGCAACAGTGCTAGCCACATGCTCTGCAGTACCTGGTTTGATAATAATGCTCTTAAAAATTCACTAGCAATGAGTAATTTCACTGATCAAAATGACGTGGTGGCCTTTGTTGTTCCCTTTATCCTTTTTTACGTGTCCTGAATTCACAGTGTCCAGCAAAGCTTCTACCCAGATAGTAAACGGTTTGTATTTCTCTCTGTCTATTCTTGTCTCTTTTTTTTTGTATGTCTTAGAGGGTAGACCACCAATACCCAAAACTGGACTTCACTCAGGCGGAGCTGCAGGAGCGTTTCCAGCGTCAGTTCAGTGTGGAACAGGCCTGCACGGTCACCATCGACTCAGTGGAGACTGCCAAGCCCGTCACTGAAAACATGGCCAAAATGGTAATTAAGCTCACGTGTTGCCTCACTTTGAAATCATCTTCTGTGCAGACCTCAGGTGCATTGCACTGTGACTGTGACTGATGACATGGAGAAGATCCAGAGCATGTTTGTTGAGTTTAGTGTCAAAGCAATACCCTGCCTTTTTTTCCATCTCTATATATACACATACGTTTTGACACCTGTAGATCAGTTGTAGCTCGTATAATTGTAATAGTCATAGACTTTACATTAATAAAATGGACATGCAGTAGTCTTTTGGTGTGGGAAGTGAGGCGTGATAGCTTTCTGTCTAAGCCTGTAAGAAAAGGACCCTCCCTCTCACATGATTTATAACAGGAGTAAACATTTTCACTGGAGTTTATGGTCTCAAATGCTAATTCATGTCTCTGTCAATATAGCATGATGTCTGTTTTTAAATTTATGGTTCCATTAGGAGTAAAATCGATGATAAATGTACCTGCAATTAGGCAGATGTGGAGTAGACGAGCTCTCAGTCAGGCACAAGGGTTTATTGAAGAAAAGCATGGTCAAAATACTAATGTGGATGCTTTAAAATAGTACTTCATAAACCAGTAGGTGGCATCACAGTGGATTGACTGTAACTGGACCACAATCTTGTTTTTTTAAGGATCGCATTTTCCACAAAAACAGTTGCTTTTCAAAGAAAGAACACATTACAATGTCTGCAGATTGCCTGCACTGTGCTGGCACATATTGTTAAGATCGTCTCGACTGTTGTCTGCTGTTGTTTGAAGTAATTATACCGATATAAAACCATTTACATTTACATTAGAATACTTTTCACGTCCATGGGCTCACGTCATTGTCTTCTGTGAGTAAAGTTTCTCTCTCCTCTGGTCCAAACTTTGGAATAATATATGCATTTAAGCTTGGCAGGTCAGAAGAAGGAACACCGTATTCCTGTGGTGTGCTTTTCTTTTTTTTCTGTTCTTTTTTTTTTTTTTTTTTTTTTTTTTTTCAAATTTGGCATTTACAGTCCAGCCTGGCTCGTCTGCCTCTGCAGATGGGCTTCGTGGGAAGGGAGCTGGCTGACAATCCCTGGTGGTCAGGAAGCATTTACAGATGGACAGTGCAGAATAATAATGTATTGTAATAGAGGCCGCTAAAGACGATGCAGTCACCCTCCTCCATCCAATATCCAGACTGTGCCTCTGCTTCAGACTAAAGCCCTGAAAGTGAAACTCCTCAGCTGAAGAGTAAACATTAACACAAACAGTCATGCACAGAATTTACATAGTGCACTGTATATCTTAAAACCGTAGTATATGTGTATACTATGGTTGTGTTATGTGGTTGTATGTATTATGTAGTATATTTTTTTTTTACATGAAACATATGGCATATTTCTGTTGTCACTTACAGTCATGATATAGATGACGTAAACAGGTGTTGTGTTTTCAGAGGGAGCTGTTGGCCAAACACCGAGCTCAGTGGCGCACAGTCCTTGTCCAGGCCCTAAGGGACAGCAAGATGATACTAGCGAATACCAACACCAAGGACAACAGGTTTAACCTTTATCCCTACCTCTGCCTGCTGGAGGATGGGGAGTACGCTGACATCATGATGCAGGTAAAACGACCCACTTTTAACCTCACCTGATACTTAGTCAAATGCCTGAAAACCAAGGTTTGATGTCAAAGACATTTGATTCATGTACATTCGTGTTCAATTCACATCGTGTTACAATGTCATTTTGTTATTGCATCTTTCTCTTATGGACAAAACACAAATCACATAGGTAACAGCAACTGCAAAGACATTCACTTTTCACTTCACTTTGGCAGTAAAGAGGAGCATGCATTTCATTCGACACCTTTTGCTTCCCACATAAAAATGTACAGGGCCTGCTGTGATTTCGGTTTCACTTTGATTTGCCCTCTAACTGAAGGATTTATTTTTCATCACCCATGACTATGCCTGGAAAAAAAACCTTATTTATATACCTTATATATTTTGGTGATGTTTTGATCTTTTTGGAAAAATGTGCTGTTCTTGTCCAGAGTGTTGCCAACCTGCCTCCCAGCGGAGAGGCGCTGAAGCTGTTAGCCGCAGATCTGGGCAACAGGGTTTACACCAAGTACTCGGTGCGACAGAAACACCAGAATCACATTGTGGAAAAGTTGGCCAACATTTACAACACTTACACAGAGCTGCTGGCCAACGATACCAAGGTAGAGAAATTGCATCTTACTTGTCCTTTTAAAGATTTGCCAGATGTTTGTCTTTGTGGATTCTTCTCATGTGTGTTTTTAATGCCAGATGTAATTTTCCTTTGCATGCCTTATGGTACAGAACAATATCAATGTATTGGAAGGAACATTTAAAGATGTTTTTAAATTGTTCTTTATGCCACATAATACAAACCAATGTTTTTAACTTTAAAAGAAGAATCTCTTTAAACCTCCTCACAGTGTTTGCATCAATTTATACTTATAGCTTTTATTTCTTTATAGAAATTACCTAATTCACATATTATCCCCCACTTCTGCTGTGTTTCCACTGTGCAACTTTTCACAGGCAGCAGCCTCACAGTCTCATTGTTCCAAAAGTGTTTTGATGGTTCTCTTTCACTGAGGAAACTGCTGTGTCATCAGCATTATAATAAGCAGAAGCTCATTATACTCCAGTGCTTAGTTAGACCAGTCATTTGTTAAGGTGTTTGCTTCATGTGTACGTCATTATTTTACTTTCCACCTTTGTAGGTAAATGTATGCCTGCTTTTTTCACTGTTACTGCACCAAACATTAGTCTGACTTTTCCCTTTTACCCATATGCTTTTTCATGCATCCACTATGAAAGTTAAAAACACTATAAATGTTTGACTGAGCTGCTTCTCGGGCTGAACTTGAAATTATATCGAAATCACATCGAAATCACAAAGGTCCTACTGCAATTTTCAAATCGCAGGTGGCACGATATTTGTTAAAGCCAAACTGTGTGTCAAAATGTCATTTTTGTTTCTTACAGATCTGCACAAATATCAGACAATAGTCCTTTTAAATATGTTTTTCAAATGTTTTTTTTCAACCATGACCACATGTTTTTTTTCCTGTAGATTAATGTTGTCTCACTTATGGTAAATGATGCTGTTATTTACTTTAAACTATAAGGTTATATGCCTAAAACTTAACTTTACTAAACAGGTCCACGAGAATGTGATTGTTCTGCACAGTTTCACCCACTAATATCTGTGTTGTCGATCCAGTCAAAAGAATACTACGTTCTGTAATTGTATTATTTTATGGATCTATTGTTTTACATGAGCTACCGTATCTTCTAGAAAGGAAATCTTGGTAACGCTTTCTTTTACAGTCCCCTAATTACCTGGTATTTAGCTGGTAAATTCATGGTAACACTAAAGTGTTGCTAGGTTATTACCAAGGGTAATAAGATAAGTAAATACAGTGAAACCGTTGCCAAAATACTGGGTAATGCACAGTAATGTACTCGGTAAGTAAAGTAAAACTGTACTGTAAAAGAAAGCCAAGCTTGTTTCCATGTAATCACACACATTTTTAGGGTTAGGTTTGTTAGATTACCCCTTGGGTAAATAGCTAGTAATTAGGGGACTGTAGGTACCTGCTTATTACCAGTTTATAACCCAATAATACACTTACATTTACCATAGTTTTGCCATAGTTTAGCTGTACATACCTTCTTATTAACAGCAGTCATAACACGCTATAATTAACTATATAGTTACCAGGTAAATGCCCAGTATTTTGGCAACAGTTTCACTGTATTTACTTTCTTATTACCATTGGTAATTACCTAGTAACACTTTGGTGTTACCATGAATTTACCGGGTAAATACCTGGTAATTAGGGGACTGTAAAAGAAAGCGTTACCGAAATCTTTTTCTACTGTTTTTAAAACATAGCTTCTTTTGATGTGACTTGCAATGTCTCGGTGTTTTGATACCGACACAATCATAATCCATATGAAAGCAGCCCCCTTCTGATCTTCTCTCTCTAGGAGTTTGACGTCCTTCCCAGGCAGAAGTGGTGTAACCTGGAGATGGAGCAGAGTTCAGGACCCATGCTGCAGGGCGGAGAGATGAGCTGGCCATACGTTTTAACTCTGGAGCTGGGCACGCACTTGGTGGATATGATGGTCAAGAACCTCAAAATCAGCAGTGACATCCTGAACCCGTCCAATGAGAAGAAGCTCATCCCCATCATCTACCACATGTACACCTTCCGTAGCACCAGACAGGTACAGTTGCTCAGCGGCCTCAAGAGTTGGTCGTACCTCTGTTTAAGCAGCGTTATCAAAAAATCTGCGGTAACAGGGTCAGTCGGTGTCTATGATAAAACCAATCACATCCTGATCTCAGATAAGAGGATTCATACGCAATAATCCACACTAAGAAAGATCTTTCCATCTGAGAATTAATAGGAAAAAAAATTGTGAAGGATTAGTCATCAGGATCTGCTGCAAACTATTATAGAGTATACAGTATGCTGCATGTAATTGAAAGGATTAAAAATAAAAAGGGACATGGTGAGTGTGATTAAAAGATTGACCAAGTGAGGTTCAAGCACCTGTCGAGTTGACATTTTCATTAATAAGGAAAGAAGCACAGTGGAGTAGAAATAATGAAAATAGCTGGAAACACTTGACCTTCACTCGGATCCTCCGATGGAAAGAGTGTCAGCCATTCTAAAGCAGGTTACCTTGAACATTTGAACATCCTCCTCCTCCTCCTGTGTGAAGCTCCAATGAGTGTGAATTATAAAACCATTTCATCCCTGCATGAATTGGCAGGAGGAACAGTTGAGTAAGATGAATATGTTCCAGGCTAATCCCTTTTTTAGTGTCCCCTTAATTGGCTTGCTGATTTATCGCCACGGGACCCTGCAGCAGGGTGAGGCAGCCATGTGAAGGAAAGGAAGGGAAGAGGAAATTGATGATTGTTTTAACTTTATATACTTTGACAAAGAGACGCACAAATGGATTAATTCACTTTTCATCAATTATGTTTATCTGGGCTATGTGTACTGAGAAGGACTGTCATTTTTTGTGATTCAATATAGTATTAAAGGTCGTGCCATGCATATATAGGTACATTTCAAAACAAGATGTGCCATCTGCACTTCCTTCAGTCAGTAACGGGGCTGTCACAATGTGCCCTCTGAAAAGTTAAGTCTGATGTAGAAACGTGATTTTAAGTCTGTTGCGTAGGATTAGCATCTGGTTAAGACTGCGGTGAACTTAGTTTGAAGAAATAAAACACTGCTGGATCACTGAAATTAGTTTTATGTTGGAAATTTCACACATTGGAGTTTTGTTTAATTGAGTTTTTCACGACACACATCGAAAGTATTGATGGCATTAAAATGAAGTGTTTTTAAATATATAAAATAACAGCTACTGGCCACATTGTTTTTCTAATAATAATCAGTATAGATCCTTAATGAAATGAATGATTTGCTATTGCCGACTGTTGTTCTTGTGTTTTTTTCATGCTTCTGTCTTTTTGCCTCTTCTCCTTTTTTTAATTTATTTCTCTATCGTGGTTTTAATGTCTCCTTGTACATGCTGTAAGTGTGTTGCATTAGAAATAGGACACAGTAGTTATCTCACGCTGAAGCAAAAAACCTCTAAATTGGATTTTTAATAACTCAACAAAAAAAAAGTGATGCTAGATTTGAGGTTTACGGAGCTACAGTTGTCTACCTGGGTCTTTAGAAGTCAGTGTATAACTTCATTGGTGTAGTTTTCATTGGTAATTGTACATTACATTGGCAGAGGTTGTACATTGTTCCTTTTGGTTTAAACTGCTGTTAAACTTATATCTACTTGAATGTACACTACCATTTAGGGACACCTATACAATTTTTTTGTGTTTTCCATTAAAAATCACACTTTTATTCATCAAAAGAGTTGCAAAATGAATAGAAACCATAGTCAAGACACTGACAAGATTAGAATTATGATTTTTATTCAAAATAATCATTTTGTCCTTCAAACTTTGCTTTCGTTAAAGAACCAGCAAAACTGTTATCAGCTGTGCTAACATAATTGCACAATGGTTTTCAAGGGTTTTCTTATCATCCAATAGCCTTCTTACGCGATTAGAAAACACAATGTACCATTGGAACACTGGAAATGGGCCTCTTTACACCTATATGTACATATTCCATTAAAAACCAGACGTTTGCAGCTAGAATAGTCGTTTACCACATTAACAATGTATAGAGTGTATCTCTGATTCAATTTATGTTATATTCATTGAAAAAAAAGTGCTTTTCCTTCAAAAATAAGTGACCCCAAACTTTTGAATGATAGTGTATTCATTAGATTTAAACTCCACACGCTGTCATGATAAATGCACCTGAATTTAAAAAGAATCTCTGAGGATTAACACATTGGTCTGTTTATAAGAGGTTGTTTCTTACCGGATTTCTCTTGATGTTTTCCTCCAACAGATTGGATTCATCAAGCCCCACCCCATCCTCGTCCAGATGCAGCAGGAAGCAACAGAGACCAAACTGACTTTTGACTCCTATGTGATGCCGATGCTGTGCCCTCCTGTGCCCTGGACTTCTGTGAAGTTTGGAGCTTACCTGCTGACGCCGACCAAGCTGATGCGCTCAGTCGAAGGCGCTGTGCAACATGATGTGTTGCTGGAAAAATGCCAGAATCTTGATGCAGTTCTGGACTCTCTCAATCTGCTGGGCAACTGTAGCTGGAGGATCAACAAGCCCCTGTTGGATATTATTATCTCCATTTTCAATGATCGGGGTAGTGATACGCTAGACATCCCTCCTCCTCTGTCAGAGGCCCCCAAAATACCCCACTTCAACCAGCAAGATCCCGCTTACACAGCTTCTGAGAAGGCTCGCATGAGAAAAGATGTGGTTCATGCTAAAAAGAAAAGCAGCGAGATGCACAGCTTGCGTATGGATGCTCTCTATAAACTGTCCATTGCCAACCACATACGGGATGACGTTTTCTGGTTCCCCCACAACATGGACTTCAGGGGACGTACCTACCCCTGTCCTCCATACTTCAATCACCTGGGAAGTGATATGACACGGGCCATCCTTGTGTTTGCAGAGGGCAAACCCCTCGGCCCCAAGGGCCTGGACTGGCTAAAGATCCACTTAGTCAATCTGACGGGGTTAAAGAAGAGGAGCTCACTGCAGGGACGTCTGGAGTACGCCAACTCTATCATGGAGGACGTACTGGACTCTGCCGACAACCCTCTCAATGTCAGTTATTTTTAGTTTTTCAAGTCAAATCTTATTTTCATAATGCCACATAGAAAGTCTAGTTAAAACTATAGCCCATAAGAAACCTGAAGTTTAGAGACATCATGCTACAACAGTGTCGAGATGGTTTTGGCTGTCAATCACATGGTGTCCATTAATTCACAATTTACAAAATTGGTATCATATTCAGTAGAAGTAGAACTAAACCTAGCGATTTAAGACCATTTACTCCTCAGGAAAATGTTCATTGACGGTATAGATTAAAGAGCAAGTATGCTCATTTCCCCATAGACTTTTATTTAAACAGATCTTTTTGCAACCAGTGGAGGCGCCCCCTTGTGGCTCGCTTGGTTTCACTTTTCAAATGTTCCATTTCTTATGCACGGTCTATGGTTAGAACCTCTTTTTGAGAGACACCTTATAGATATAGACATTCATCTCATTTTGGAAATTTGGACGAGTCTATATAGTAAGTTACAGCATCTAAAAAACATAAATATTCTGACTTCTAAATTAAAATGTAAAAACCATCTCCCGGTTATGTTCATGTATGCAGGATAATGTGGCATGTGCTTGTATTTTGTCTCATTCAGGGGAACAAATGGTGGATGGATGCAGATGAGCCTTGGCAGGCTCTGGCCTGCTGCATGGAGATTGCCAGAGCTGTGAGATCTCCTGATCCAACCAAGTTCTTCTCCAATTTCCCTGTTCATCAGGTACCATTAAACACACGCATCAACAAAATTATGATTTTACTTGTTAACATAGATGCATAGCAGAAAAATTTTTCTCATCTCTTACATCTCTTAATGTGGGCTTTCTAAGACACAATTGAAGAATAACATATAAAATAATTTAATCAATCTAAATCATATCTTTCAATCAAATCTCTCATTCAGTGGTGAAACTATGAGACGAACAGACCATATTATTTCGGGTAATTAACTCATCTTACAGTACCTTAAACCAATTCTAATTCTTATTTACAGCCACTCAAATCTCTGTGCCATTCAGTCATGTTTAATGCTCCTATTTTAGAGGGCACATCAAGGTCCACAAACCAAGACCTCCCTAGTCACGTGGGGCCATTTTATGTCATCGTTCACAAACCTGGAGTTCTAATCTCACAGAGCAGATCACAGCTTGAGTCCTCCTGAGCGGAGATCTGTCATTTAAGTCCCCAGCATTTTTTTTATACACAACTCAAATCAACAAACAAATCTGTGACGAAAAATGTCAGTGTTGAGTCTTTGCTTTTGTTATGCACAGTGATTTATACCGTTTAAATGGAATGATGAAGGAACATATTCCTCAGGGTCTAGTTGTAATTTAGCATTCAGTCGACACTTGGGGGAAACATCTGTTCTTCATGTTTCTTTTTGAAATGCACATCTTTAGTGAATATACAAATTACACCAAGAAAATAATTGTACAGTTATGTGATTAATTCCATTGTAGTGCAATTTAAAAAAGCAAATAATAGCCATTATGTTATTGAGTCATATCAAAATCATACTTTATTGTTTTTACAGTAAGCAACAGAACTTCGTTTGGTAGCTCACAGACAGAGCAGCAGCAATAAATAAATATAAATATCATACGTAACAAAATATAAAAACATGAGACGTGGAAACAATGCAATTTGTAAACGCATAGTCACAGTAAACACATTGTGCGTCCATATTCAAAAGAACAAGATAAGATAAATAAAGCATTTAATTTAAAGGGGACACATCATTTAAATCCTTATATTTGGGACTCTGGAGGCACTATGAGTAGGCAAAATGAGGAAAAAGATGACTCAGTCATGTTTTTGTGGTCCTTCTCAGTCTAAGTACAGGAGATGAAACACGCGATGTTGACTTCCGTGCTCACTGGGACGTCACAATGCGCTAAATTCCTGGAATTGTTGTCTCGCGGAGCTCCGCTTTGTGCGTAAAACACGCGAGAGTGCTGGCGAGGGCAACGGTATCCGAAAACCGGAAGTCTGCGAAAAGTTCTATTCTTGGCTCCACAATGCAGCACAGAGTTCTACACAAACTTTCAGCCTCAGAGGATTTATCTGTCCAGTGGATACATGTTATATATGACGGCAATGTGACTGCTAGAGCCTGCAAATGATCACTTTTCCAAATTAATGCTTACTGTTGTTAGCTCCCGGTAGCCTCTGTGGCTGATGTAATTTCCTGTCCCTTAAGTTTTGTCTCCTTTAAATATACTGTGATGCACAATTTAGTCGTAGCTCACAGCGTTTGTTAGAAATGACTGTATAAAACTGTTTTGAAGAGTTTAACTAAATTGAATGAACTATTAACTAATATTTACATGTGCTGCCCCTGATTGACAATTAAATAACATAATATAAATATTTTTTACTTAATATGAATGCCACAAATTGATGAATTGATTACTGGATCGATCAGTTCATTGTTTACAAACTTGTGATATGTGATATGTTCTGATGACCTGTGACTCACAGCCTCAACGAAATCATTTTTTTTATTGACATGATGCTCATTTGTTTCATCTCTCACCCTTTCTTCTGTGTTTTCTCTGCCCTCTCTTCACTTTCATGTTGTTCTGTCACTTAAATCACCTGTTCTCTGTTACAATCACCTTTAACCTGTCTCCCTGCGCTGCCCTTCTTTCCTTCTGTTCTGACCCATATAATTCTTCTCTCCAATCTCTTCCCCTTTCACATCGCTGCTTTTGAACTTCTTCTTCTTCCCTCTGTGCACCTCTCCTCCAGGACGGCTCCTGTAATGGTCTCCAGCACTATGCCGCTTTAGGCAGAGATGTTATTGGTGCCACGTCGGTCAACCTCATGCCCTGTGATGTGCCTCAGGATGTGTACAGTGGAGTAGCACAGCAGGTCAGGTTTGGAGTAGTATTGTAGTTGAACTGTTGATTTCAGTTGCTGCACTTGCTCAGGTATTAAAACTGGTATAGGCACCGTATTTTTTATGTTAATTAATTTTTATGTCGGTAATTCCATTAACCTTTAGCAACATATAAATCAAGGGATCACAGAGAGAACTGTGCACCTTCTCTAGGCTCTGTTTCCACTCTTATGGAACCTGAATGGAAACTTTCACAGGGGCAGTTGAGAGAGAGTTTGCTGTTGTACACAGGCCTCCATTGGATAGTCACTATCCTAGCTTTGGGAAACAAAACCTAAAAAGGAGTCAGATAATAGATGCAGTAAATTGAAGCATGCTCATCTGGAAGGAGGGGCTCAGAACAGAGAGCCTTTGTTCCCTTGCCTACTATAGCGTAATTATTCAGGTGACTCACTAGAGCCCATATTGACAAACAGATACGATAAGGGAATGAGATTATATGTAAAATATCTGTTTTTCCATTTCCTTTGTGAAGAGAAGTGTACATACTGTACAATGCTATCAGAAGCACCGAGCTTGCTATGAACATTTTTCTTTTTAAAGAGAAAGAATTTGAAGTCATTTGTGAAGTAGTTGCATTTTGGATTGCAGTTATATATTAGATGATGGTGTAGATTATCAGACTTTTGAAAGTGAGAGTGAGCTGCCTGGGAAAATCAATCTTGTTTACTGGCAAAGATAAGCTGCACAATCATCACAGTAGTGGCTCAGGTATTAAAGTTCTTTGTCGCTTTAACTCATTTCTGTCGGTTGTGTTCTAGAGAAGGGGGGGAGTGGGTCTGTGTGAGATCAGTGTTGATCTGCAGAGCAAAAGGAAAAGCAGGGGGACGGGTGAGGTGTGACACCGTGAGTGAGCGTGAGCACTCGCTGTTTGACAGGTGAACAGAAGATAAGGGTGCACAAAATCAGGCAACCAAATAAAGAAAAGAAAAATGCTGCTCATTGGCCGATTACAACCAAATAAATGACCATTGATATTTTAGAAATATGTAATATTAGAGTATTTTAAATAAATTATATTATTTTTTATCTGTGCTGTATTATTTATTGAAATAGATATTACGGTTTGAGAGAGTTGTAGGGCATAATAATAATAATAATAAAATAAAAAAACAAGTTTACTGATGTGTTTCAGGTAGAGGATCTACGAGCGCAAGATGCAGAGCGTGGCATGAAGGTCGCGCAGGTCCTGGAGGGTTTCATCAACAGGAAGGTGGTCAAACAGACCGTGATGACGGTGGTGTACGGGGTCACACGCTACGGAGGACGCCTTCAGATACAGAAAAGACTGAGGGAGATTGATGAGTTCCCACAGGTACAGTATAGTGGATGAGGGGCTTCCCTCACACAATGGAATGTTTTATTTTTAGATTCGGAGCAGTGTGATGCGACTCCTCTATGCAGGGCTCTCATTTCATTCAACTCTTGAGCTATGTATTTTGAGCCCAGATGGACTCCACTGAGGTGTATCCTCCTTTCATAGTATTGCCCCATTGTCCTCTGACTTAGTATGAAGGCAGAGAAAGACAAACAGTAGCTTTGATTTGATTGCAGTAAAATCTCCATCAAAACGTGCCATCTACAAGCAGACTTTTACCCCAACCTCTGTCCAGTGAGTCTGACTAGTCTGACTTTGTCCTTGAGTCTCATCTCATTGTCTCTAAGTGAGGCTGTGAGCAAGAGCAGAATGTCAAGTTTATGCACATATTATATTAATGCAGTGAAATGTAATATTTCATTGTTGAATCAGAGAGGCCATGCTTGTAATGCACCAATAGATATAATACATTTGATATCACTGACTGCGCTGCTGGTTCTATTTTTAGTTCAAAACCATCTCACTTTGTGATTTGGTCAACTGATGGGCACGCCCATTCTGTCAAATGACTCCGAAACAGGAAAATGGAAGCATTTAATCTTCTTACAGCATTGTCGTGCTTATTATCTGTCAAATAGCTGTGTAGTTCCCTGCAATAACCTTGTTGTCTGTGTAGATGGAATCAGCGTGATTCTACTGTGACTGTATCTCTCCCGTCTCAAAGCCAGAGGATTGTGCTAAATGACTTCTGCATAATGTCCCTAATTGTTTAAACAGGGAATTAGGTGGAAGTGTAATTGGGACTGATTACAGGGGATGAATGAGGGGGGATGAAGCAGCTCCACTAAAGTGGAGATTATATCGCTGTTATAATACGAGGAATGTCCTTTTTTTTTTCCTGTGCTGTAGCTTTCATAATATACTAGTAATATAACAAAGTAAAAAAAAGTTAATTCAATGAAATGAAAAAAAGAGATGATGCGAAGACATAAGCTTTATTATTATGTGTTGTTTTTCCAGAGTCATGTTTGGGATGCTTCACATTACCTGGTACGACTGGTGTTCGGTGCCTTAAAAGAGATGTTTACAGGGACCAGAGAGATCCAGGTGGGTTAATCACAGCCATGGAAAAGCAATTACACACAAGCTTAGATAACTAAACAACATTCTCATCATGTTCATACCAATTACGCCAATTTCAGGAATACCTTTGGCGTGAAGTTTGAATTGGATTGAATATGTGGAAAATGAATTTACTCTACTTAATAAACTGAACTGAACTTTACTCCTTATTATTCACAGGTTTCATTGTTCTATTCAGGAAACTCTTTTTTTATGATTTCAGCACAGACTCCTCTGTGACTGCAATACTTCACTACTGACCTAGTACTGAAATAGGATGTTATTTTATTTTTTTATTAATGACTAGTTTACTTCACTATTACTGCAGCAACGGCACCCATTCATTAAAGAGCCCTCCATTTATAAAATATAGGTCTAACACCTGAGATTGTACATTATCTCCACAGGCACAGAGAGGAGTCTGGTGAGATAATAGAATCACCACCCACTGCTGGAGTGTTTGTGTATAATGTCCTTTGGGGAACGTGTGGGGACGACCCAGTCTCAGATGAAAAATTCCCATCCAGTCATACCTCAGTGTGTAAAAGCGCCTGCTGTTTTTAAATAGGTCACATCCTCTTGTTTTTCACAGTGTTGAGTTCCAGGAGAAAGGAGAAGTAACTGATGAGTCGTGGGTGCAGTCATCCCCGCTGTCCACTCATCTATTTTCTATACATTTCCCCTTCACTTAGTCACTACTGCTCTTTATTCCCTACACGGGAGTCTCTGTTCACACCTTACTCCGCGCCTCTGTCTGCTTCTTATCAGTCTGTTGATAAATCAGTCAATCGCTCACTCCTGCTTCTTTGCTTTCATGCCATCTCCATTTTATTGTGTCTGGGAATATATGGAGGGAGTTGATGATGAATGGAGCAGCTTTGGGCCAGACTGCTACCACGAGTTGATGGCATGTATTTATCTTTCCTACAGCTCAATATAAATGTGTACGTGCAGGAGGAGGCACATGTGGGACATTAATAGGGCTTCCATTCCTGGAGACAAACTGCTCCAGATATGTAAACAGCACTGTTGCTCTTGCAGTTTTTAAATTAAGCAACAACCTCTCACCTGTTCCTCAGCAGGATTTCAACAGTAGTTTGGAGATTGTTTTAAAGGAGAGCAGCAGCAGCAAGCCTAACTGCATGAATCGATGATTTATGCTGTGGAGAAGTTTGTTCCAAAAGTACTTAAGTGTCTATATTTATAGCCAGATTTATTAAATCCTAAACAGACTTAAGAAAAGGTTCATCCTTCCATGATCCACATTGGTAATAATTTGAGTGTCGTGGACATGACACTGATAGAGAGGTCACAGGGCCAACATGCAGAGACGATTCACATCTACAGGCAATTTAGAGTAGATGTGGGAGGATTTTTAAAGGTTTATGTCACCACTGAAGATGATAGATGATGAATGAATGATTACAATGAAAAAAAAATCACAGACTCATGCGGAGAACCTTCTTGCCCTCATAAAAACTCTCTTTGCCAATTGTGTGATTTGAACTGGGACAACATTGCACCGATGGAATGTCTAATCGTTCATAATAGTCAAACCACAATAGGTCTTCTTCACACTTCATATTTACCTTTGATGCCATTTTTCTGTCACAGGATTGGCTGACGGAGAGCGCCAGACTCATCTCCAAGACTGGCCACACTGTGGAGTGGGTGACGCCGCTCGGTTTACCCATCGTTCAGCCCTACCATCGCACACGCAACCAAGTGGTAAGTCTTACTCTGTCTACTCTCGAAAGTGAAAATAGAATAAAATGTGGATGAAATGGTTTCAAGCAAAAGTATTGGTGTTATACAAAGCATGCATGTATAGAATGGACATAGTCTCCTGGGTTCCTCCTGAAGCCAATTAGAGAATAAAAAATACTGAATAGCAACTCGGGGGTGGAAATTCCAGTGGATTCAAAAAGAACTCTGTTTGAATGGAGGTTTATGGTGATGAGCCTACTTCTCACTTGATTTATAACGTCAGTAAACAGAGTCTGTGAGGGAGGAGGTACATGTGGGATTTAGGGTCATTTTTCTGTAGCATATGGTGTTAGTTTTGTTCTTGTTCCTACACAGTTTTTTTTTTCTTCAATTTTCTGAACAAAACTAACTAACAAAACTGAAAAATAGACAATGAAATATGGCACATAAGAGTGGACATCAGCGTGATTTGCAGCTGGTATTGTCCAGAGAGTGTGGCCAATTAAAGGCACCCATCTAAATTTCTCTGTGGCTTCAGAAATTTGACCTTTCTGATGTTTTCACTTATATCTTGACCTGTTTATCCTCCTCCTCCTCTATTTGTCTAAGTTTTCACATTCTCAAAACTCTTTTCAACTGACCTTTTCATTGAATAGAGTCTATCCAATTTCTGACTTGCCCAATTTCTCCAAAATAAACACTCCTCATTAATCTCTCTCTTGACATACTGTCCTTTAATAGAAACTGCTGTGTGCGTACAAACTGCTGCCTATTGCTTCTGTACAGTATAATATGTGTTACATTTGATCCATAATCGCCACCAGGCAATGAGGAGACTTGGATCATCTCTTTCAATCTGGAGTAATTTTCATCCATTGTACTTTATTGGACTTTGATGGAATTTTTGTTGAGCCTGGTGATAATTCGGCTGGTTAGCTGTGAGCAGACAGGAGGCTGAGTATTTACACACAGTTACAAGAGCAGGCTCGTTATTAGTCTCATAACAAGCTGTAACTCCACCACAAGCTATTCTATTCAAACAAGCAGCTCACAAATGTTACTTTACTCGCTGTGAGCTGACGGTCAGCATTTGCTTCAATGAGAGGAAGTGCTTGTGTGCTTGCAAATACTTTTGTCAAACACATGTTAACCGCTTTAAATGTCTGTGTGTTTGTTAAGTGACATGGGTCGACCACTTTCAGTGGTGGCTCTGCAAGTTATGAGAAAGAAAGTGAATACCAGAACACTAACTCCAGACAGGGGCAGGAAGTCGGACAGAAGTTAAATCAAAATTACACAAAAGCTAACACCTTCATTTTTTTTTTATTCTGCTCCAAAAGGACATCTCAAATCTATTAATATTAAATACTCAAACAAATGTGTTTTGGATTTGGAACAAACCAGATGCTTTGCAGGTCTAATAGCCCAGATGGGTTTTCCAGGTCTTGATAGGTTCCATGTATTGAATGCGTGTGTCACTGCATTGTGTTTGCTGCGAGGGGCCTAACTTAAATATAGCTGAACAACATCCATGAGAGCTCATCATACTGGAGATCCTGACAGCTGAAGCTCATTAACCAACTGAAAGGAGGAGTATGTATCGCCTTTGATGCCAAGTACAGGTAGACATTGAGTTCATAGACTGACCCAATCCGCTCTGTTACTATGACATCAAGCAGAAGGTTACCTTGGAGTTACACCTGAAAAACAGATGCAAGGGAGAAATGTTGACAGATGGTGAATCCCCTGTGGGTGCAGCTCTCTCTGTGGATGTAGTAAGACACATTCCCTTAATTTGATCACTTTCTTTTAATAGATAAATAATGACATCAAGGGAGAAAGACACTCAATTCTCATAGACAACTTTCTTTTTCAACCGCTGCAATAGATCCAATTGCATCACTGATCACAACATGAATGAAAACTAACTTGCAGAAAGGTCACCTTTTCCCTCTATAGCTGGATTAAATTCAATCTCCTGGTCTCCTCTCTTAAATCCAAGGCCACGGTGTTTCTGAGGGTCGCTAGAGTGGAGAGAAAGTAGTTACAGTAGCGTGACATAATCAAACAGGAGTGCTCCTCTGGATTTTTGTTGTTTGCTGGTTTCAGTGTGCACACAGATGGGTGTACTCGGGATGGCTCAGTACCACTATACTGTGTTTGATACTGATACTGATATCACAACCTTGAGTATCAGTCCATACCGTCTTTACAAAATTACACTCTGGTGGCGTGCGTCTTTTTTACAGCCTGTGCTTCGTGAACCATTTATAGATTATATTGGACATTTTTCTTTCACTGATATCTGATACATTGATTTCGACCACAATCAGATCGATACCAAATGCAGATTATTGGATCAGTTCATCTCTGGGGACTTGTGAAATGGGCTCTTTTGTCACAGTTGATGTGAGGTGAGGAAATTAGACGAGGATGGAGTAGCTGAATGGACCACGATCATACATCAGAGAGGATGCCTAACAGGATTTGGTGATACTAATCAGATCAGAGGTCACCCTAGCTCTCATCCCTTGTTTATTTTTCATCCCCCCCCTCCCACCGAGCAAGGTTACAGCGAAAAGCTCACTCTCAGCGGATGGTGACACACGGGAGTCATCAGCTGGATTTGGATTTGAGTGGATTTGCAAAAGCTTGTGATCTAATGTCCTCTATGTGGAAAGAATCAGTTTACTAAGTTACTTTCGGTTATGACTGTACTGCAAATGCACTATCTGCTTATGGCTTATAGCAATACAACAATTTAGACACTGAAAATTAATCGTCAAATCTATGTAATAGCTCTTAAATTAAAAGCATGTTATCATGCACTTATTGAGACATAACATGTTCACTTTGCCTTTTTCTGGTAATTTTGCATAATTTCCTGGTTGTTTTGCATCGTCTTTATCATTGTTTTCTGTTACTATATGTGTTTGTTTTTCAATCCCCTTGGCATCTATTTGCAGTTTTTAGTGTCTCGTTCTGTGTGTTTTCCATTTTAATTAATGGAATGGGGCATTACCACATGACATTAAAATGAAAATGGTAACTTATCTGTATTCTGTTGCAAGGATGGAAACTGTTACATATGGGATGTAAAAAAAAAAAGGTCATAAACTATGTACTATGCAGCTGCTCTTAATTCAAATTCTTGGAAAGTAGCATTTTTAAATGTCGACTTGATGCCCTCCATGACCTATTTTTTTCTTCATGATGTTAATATGATTCTTGCAAAAATCCGGCAGCATTTTTTGGGGTGAAATAATAAATGCAGCAAGAATTTTATAAGGACATGCCTGAGAGGCAGAAAAGAAAAGTTAGCCAGAAAAGAAGAGCTGGAAAAGGTCGGTGGAACGGTGGCGAGACACAGTGGTGTGAAGGGAGTCTGAGTTTGCAGCTGTCTTCAACTGCCCTCAGGGGGAAAGAGTGAGGTAAAGAACCAGGTGACCTGAAACAGCAGAGAGCGATACTGAGTGTGACTTGCAGCTCAGAGCTGCTTCCCCTTGACAAAATGAGACGTGCTTTATTATCCACATTTTGAAAAATGGGGATTTCCCTCTTGGCAGCATGGCTTGGATGTGGTTACTGATGGCCCTTGTATCCATGGCCATCTGCAAACTCTCCGGTGACTTGCACCTCAGGAGTCTATTCCCCACAGGTCTCATTCATCACAGCCTCAAGGTTTCAGTCAAGTCTTGTACACAGATCATGCACATATTTATTATAATGAACAGGAGTGCAGCATTTGGCAGTGACCTCATTTACAGTGTGGCAGTCCATTACTCACATCAAAGGTAGCCTCCATCCCCCCCCCCCCCTCACCACTTTTTATCTCCATCAAAACGATCCATCAGGACCCAAAGCTGGGATGTATAGAGTGGCGTGATGGACAGATCTTCACACACACGTCCCCTTAGAGGAATGATGGATGAGATAGCAGAAACTAATGGGGTTTCACCACCACTCTATGCCTCTATTTAAAACCATCTCTTGATAATTGTGTGATTCTGTCATTCATCACACAGCGACCTTCAGGCAATCCACTGGACATGACCAGACCCAATAGCTTCCATCCATGTAAACTCCTGTCACCTTAATCCCTTTTCCATCAATACCTTCTTATGTATAATATCAGAGTTTGAATTTAACAACAGGAATCTGTGCAAAGTACATTTATCCAACCCTAGTATTAATAAAGAACAGCATTATCACTATAATTAGTCACTGTAAAGTACATACAAAGGTGTAGATAAAAATGATTAATTGAATTAAAAAAAATAATAATTATAGTTTTTGCAGTGTGGCTCTTGGGATAAAAGTGAGACAAAGAGATGCCTTTTTCTTTTGAACTCCTCAGGAAATTCCCCACTCCTGAGATATGTTTTTCAAACTGCTCCATAGACTATGAATAATGAAAGAACTATGATGGTTTTACTGATATATGGCGATGATAATGAAGCTGAAAAAATTGAGGAATAATCAGAGTTTTGTGTCCTCCCTGTTGATTTCACAAAGAAGCACGAAAGATCAAATAAAGTGTGTACATAAGCCCTGAACGTTTGGTTATATAAGGATATTGGCACCTCAGCCCCCCACAAAATAGCGATAAACATAGTGATAGCTTCTGCGGATCATGCCCAACCTAATCACTTGTTCCTCGTCCTATTGTGGACATTTCCTGAAATTTTCAGGGAAATCTGTCCGCAACTTTTTGCGTTATATTGGTCATTAACAGACAGACAAACAAACTCTGGCGAAAAACATATACCTCCTAGGTGGAGTTAAAAAAACAAGCATCAAAATCCAAATTCACACACATTCTTTTCATCCATTTGATTAAAGGTAAATCTGGTTCGAAACAGTAATTGTGTCGGACAGCTTTTTACAATAAAAGCCCGTTCATTATTCAGAGTACAGACCGATCTCGCTCTCTTCAGTTGATTGAAATGTTTCTGCGACACAGCAGCTCTTCATCGGTGGAACAAAGAAAATGTGTTCAGACATAGGAACAGACTTAAAGTCAGAGATAAGTCGGCGTGTGTACGCGGAACACAAAAGCAAACTGTGCTCACTTTGTAAGGAGTTGGCTGCCTTCTGCCACTCGTATATCTCTTTCCTGATAGTGGTCCGTCGCTCCCACCCAGGCATGCTTCCAAGGGTCAGTGAAAGAGCGACCTGTTGCAGATGCCTTGGCACAGCTCACTGCATGGACCTTCTTAATAGTTTTGGTGATTAAAGGGCTAACTCTTCTCCACATTAAGAACAGTAATAGCTCAGGTGTCGAGGGTTTATGTAACGAAGTAAACCACGCCGATCACATTGAGGCCTCCACTACTCTAGAACTATTTTCTTTAACTTCTCTTGCCCAGTCACTAGTCATGTTTCCAGATAATGTCCAAGTGAGATCACAGCAGGAAACAGGAAAGCTCTGGATAATTCATAGCCTCCTTCTTCCTGCTCTGCTGTTGTGAATGCATCTGACCCAGATAATCTCCCACTTCTTTTTTTTTTTTTTTTTTATATGTGAATGGCGCATTCCAGAAAATGTCCTTACTCAGTCTTCCAGAGTTATTGTTTGGAAATGGCTTGGTACAAGTTGGTCTTTGGAATTATTCTATATTTAGAAACAGCTGAGATTGTGGAGAAGATGAGGTTAATATTTTGTGTAAAAAAGTGCTCTTTATGTGACTAAATCAGATCATGAATCACAATGATTACCACCTACCTCTTGTTAGCTGTAGGTTTGTGGTATACCCCAGCTTTTTAATCAATAACTTTCTCTGCATCTCTGTCACCATGAGTTAATTCTCCATATGTGAATGCACGCGTGTGTTGGTTGCATATGCTCTATTAGTGCGATGTTACAACCTTTTCAACTCGATATCGGCTGTGACGCATCACTGTTTGGGCTTTTGATTACATTTACTTGCTTTCAGGATTAGGTCACCCAAGATTCACTTTTTCCAGAGGACAATAACATCATCCAGGGAATTCCCATCACGTGGCACATTTACAGAAACCTGAAAAGTGACCAGGTTTAGCCTGGAACAGTTCTTACTTCTACTCTCCTACAATCTAGACAGTGCTGTTAAACCCTGGACACTCCTAAAGAATGTCATCACATTTGGTAGAAAAGCCAATAATCAAATTTTTTCCAGTAATATACATTTAAAAATGCACTTGAAAGTAGAAGTTCTTGGACCTCTGTCACAGCTCCCAGAGTCTGAGTAGCTTGTGTTGAGCTCCAGTGGCACCTGGCTCCCGGTGGGCACTGACCTAAATAAGCAGCTGCCAAATGTAAATGTGGATTAATGGATAAAGGGATGGGAAAAATTCTTACTTACTTAATTCAATTCATGGCCATAAATCTACAAAAACCTTAAAATCTGTAGAGTTACATTGATATTAAGACCTGAATTGACTGCCATTATCAGCCTGATGGAAGTGATATTATTAACACTGTTTTTACCTTGTCTTTGTTTTTCCTGCACAGCTAAAGAGCACCATGCAAATAATCAACTTCCACGTCAACCACGACGCCAAAGAGTAAGTTGTGCTGCAGCCAACTTCTGTTCCCATCTGTTCCTTTGCTCTCGATTCCACCACAGACCCCCAAGAATTGCGCTCTTACTAATTAATTCTCTCATGGTAATCGGTGACATTTTAGGCCCCGAAATGTCACCGTTTAGTCAGATTTGACTGACCTGGAACAAGGTCACAGAGCGGCTCCCTAATAGGGAATTGTGTTTACAGCAGTGGGTCTTTAATTTTGTTATTAAGCAAGCAAAGCTTATGTATCAGTCACCTTTGATTTTGATTTCACAGTGGTTCATGACAAATGAGAGTAGGACAGAAACAAAACTGAGAATATGAAATGAGAGCTAATATAAGATATAATTACATGTAATTCATGTATAACGTATGGCATATAATTCATACCACATGGAATGATTTGCTGGTGTATCTGTCCATCACTAACCGACCTGCCTAGTTGTTCCAACAAGTTGGAGAAGCATACACTCTAGAAACAGAGATGATAGTCGTACTTGACAGTGCAGCCAAAATTCACAGCTCCATTACAGACGACGACAACAACCTCACAAAATGGTTGACAGGGAAAGTCGTGGCTGATTTAGCTGTAGGTGAAGTGCAATACATAATCCCTACCATAATAATACAGTTGTACAATATAGTACATAATAGTGATGATTAAAGCACTTATGAATCTGTCCTGTCATAAAATCTTCAAAAACTTGTTTAAAACGTGTTATTTGTTTGGCAAATAATATGCTTTTTACTCAAATGTTAGCCGGCAAAAGTCAAAAGTTAATCAAGCTTAATAGCTGTGGGTTTTTTCGATTAGTATTTCAGTCCGTGATCAACTTAAAGAACTATATGTGCGTTTGTTTTACTACAGTGCAGCAGCTACGCATCGCAAATGACAAAGGACTTAAGTGTCAATAGGTTCATGTGGGGCGATTGATATTTAAAATGTAAATGGGGTCAACACATTACTTGTTGAATTATTAATGTTCTTCACCTGAGTGACAGTGGGGGAGAGAGCGAGATGAGGGAAGAAGGTGCACGATCACTGGAGACACAGATGGTGAAGACTGACTGACAGACTGACTCTTCAGTTTGCCGTCTACACGGTATTCCACAGACCCAGCCGTGTGAATGCTGGAGCACACCCCAGTCAGAAGAGGGTAAAGGGATGAAGGGATGGAGGAAATTGGGAGTCATTAGGGAGGAGAGGAGTGGAATTGTAGGGTGACAACTCTGAAATGTGAAGTCTACTGCGACATTTGAAGCCGAAACTTGATGCAATCTTCACGGCAGATTTCTTTTTGGCTTTTCCTTCCAAAGACAGACGTGCAAATGGGAGCAGCCACGTTTACCCTCGCTGTAATTAAAGATCCTTTAAAAAGAAAACTCTTCCTCGCAGTAAAATATGTAAATACTGGGATAGACCAGTGACAACCTGTTTTTCTTGCTATAAGCTCTGGTGCTCCCGGCTGTATTATCCAGGTGTCTAAATGCAGAGTGGAAAATACACACACATACATATACATATATATATATATATATATATATACATTTACATATACATACACACACACTTTAGGTTTGTGTTGTTTATATAAAAATATATGAACTCATCCTGCTTGGTAGCTCCACAGGGAAAACCATGACACTTCAGAGAGCTGTGGTTGCTAACCCTTAGAGTACTGACTGTGCACCTTCCTAGTCAGTCAGGCCCATTTGGATTTCAAGGTGACATATGGGATATTTGTTGTGTCGTGTGCAAGAGGAGATGGAGGAGGAGAAAAAGAAAGACACTCCTGTTCTATGTGTCGATGTTTTCGTGTCTGCAGCTCTTGCCTTAAACAGCAAAACTGAAAACACTATAATAAAGACGTTTAAAAACAACATCTCTCCGCTCTGTCTGCATTTCCATTAGCAGAGCGTTCTAGTCTGTGGCAGCCCAGAGGATTTGAATGGCATAGGCTCAGTGTAATGGGAATATGGTGATGCAAATTGGCAGGATTTATTTATTTATTTATTTATTTTTTACTGCCCACTCCATCATCCGTAGCAGCAACTCTGTCTTTATATCACCTTGTAATACTTGTTTTACACCACATCATGCATTTCTAATATTGACTGTTGTTTAGAAGATGCAAGTCACCTCAGGGTCACGCAGTCGGGAATAAAAAAATATTATTGATGCTGAAATCTGTGCTCACGGATTCTGACTGATTGCAAGGGAGAAAGTAAGAATGGCTCATGATGCAGTCTTCAGCAATACTGTACTGTACTGGTGCTGTTCCTGCCAGTGCAGTTACACTCAATTTGTGTTAAAAGGTTAACAATAATAAAAAAAAAAGTAAGCCTGCACTTTGCATCACTGCCCGAAACTTAAATGGAGCCAGTGGTCGTTTTGACCCTGTGTGAAGCTACTACTCAACGGTCTTCTGCTCTGTATAGATTAAACTCATCCACCACATCAATTTTACTCTTTATTTATTTTTTTTATATAATGATTTAAAAAAAAAAAAAAAATGCACTTTCCTCTTGTTGTCATGGTAACATTTCCAGAGTAGAATCTGCTTCTTTTAAACTGGTTTTGAGGGAAAAGAGAACCTTGATCCCAAAATATTAAATTATATATATAATATTATACCTGGAGATGAGACTCAACAATCTAACACTATGCCAGCAATTGTGCGTACTACAACTTGAACTATAGTAATCAAGTAGCTTAGCTAAAATGTCCAGTGATGTTCCAAAACATCAAAACAATAGGAACATTACACAAAACAGAATAGTGTTTATAAAGTATGTCTTTGCTTGTTTTTTTGTGTCCCTTAACAGGAGGCCAGACACGGTTAAACAAAAGAACGCCTTCCCGCCAAACTTCATCCACTCTCTGGACTCCACACACATGATGTTGACTGCGCTCCACTGCTACAGGTATACATTTACCATACTGAAATATTATCTTAACATATCAAATAGAGTAAGTTTATTATTAAAGGGGGACATATTATGCAAAATCAACTTTTTAATCATTTAAATGCTTATATTTTGGACTCTGGAGTTCCTATCAGTCAACAAAGTGTGAAAAAAAGATGACTCACTCATGTATTTGTGGTCCTCCTCAGTCTAAGTACAGGAGATAAAACACGCGATTTCCGCACTCATTGGGACGCCACAATGCGCTAAATTCCTGGAATTGTTGTCTCGCGGAGCTCCACTTTGTCCATAAAACACGCAAGAGTGCTGGCGAGGGCAGCGGTGTCCAAAAACTGGAAGTCTGCAAAAAGTTCTATTCTTGGCTCCACAGTGCAGCACAGAGTTCTACACAAACTTCCAGCCTCAGAGGATCTATCTGTCCAGTGGATAAATGTTATATATGAAAGCAATGTGCCTGCTAGAGCCTGCAAATGATCACTTTACCAAATGCTAACTACTGTTAGCTCCCAGTAGCCTCTGTGGCTGATGTCATTTCCTGTCCCTTATGTTTCATTTTACTTTTTTGTTAAGGTGGACCTAAAGAGATACTACTAAACAGAGTGTTCTGAACAGTGCTGTTTTGTCAGGGTGATTGAACTGCTGTGGTGCTTCATCCTTATGATATTTTGACCAAAGCATGTCACAGACATGTTCATTAGGACACCAGGGAGCTATAGGTTAACTTGGAGAAATAGGGTATAATATGACCCCTGTAAAGGCTGTTTCAAATGAGATACCTTTGTGAATGTAACATGTACTTTGAATCCTAGTGCTGGTCTGACATTCGTCTCAGTTCACGACTGTTTCTGGACACACGCCCTCACAGTGGACACCATGAACAAGGTATCACATTACAGTACGACCTTTGTTTTAACGCCTACATGTCCAGACTCTTCCTCATCCTCACTGTTACTCCCCACCACGGCTATTTCTATCCTGTCCGATCACATATCGTTAGGGTTTATGTTCTCCTCTAATTTTTTTTGCTGATTAATTGAAGCTAAAAGTGGCTTTGCACACACAAGTCTGTTAATCTGATCCAGGCTTCTCTTCAGTTTATTTTTGGAGATATATATGCTGACAATTAGAATAAACACGAGACATATTTGTACACGGTATTACATAGTGGCTCTATTAAGGTAAAATAAACTTTTTGCCTTCACCGCCTCATAAATTAAACAGGCTGTTGACTGCAGGTAGCACAGTCACGCAGAGACTGTCGCGCTGAATTAATGACTATGTGTCTCTGCTGTCTGAAAGTACCCCTGTCATCAGGCACCGGCTGAAACGCAGCGTAGAATAAAATGGACTAAATTACCATAAAGCCCCAATTTTCTGCTTTTGTAGCTTCATAGCACTGTAACAATGTTATGTCTTCACCCAATCTCCCAACCCAAAGTAGCCGCACATTTATACTCTCATTCTCCTGATGTGAGAGTGTCAACCCCCCTCATTACACAGGTACTTAAACACAGCAGCGGGAGACGGGGCTATTAAATACCTTCTTTTTTTATTATTATCCTTTACCCATCTATCTCCTGAACTGACCGTTTCTGTGGAAAACTCCCTAATTTAATCCGAGTCTTGGATCTTTTAATAAGGTGGAAGATGGTTTGGGGGATTTAAAGCTGAGACAGCTCTCACTGGTTCTGTGCAATTAGTCAGTGCTGCTCTGCCATCATCATGGGATATGTCCACAGCTGATATCTCTCTACCTGCAGAGATAACTTCATGTATTCTTTGTTAGTGTTTTCCTCTGTGATTATATTAGCTGATGTTGCTATCTGGAGTGTCATGTTAGTTAAGTCTACTTCCCCCAACCCACTTGTTGTGGTTGTAACAAGTGGCTCTTTAAGTCTGCTCATTATCCTCCTAACCTAAGGCGTTTTCACCCAGAGAACTACTGCTCACTGGATATTTTCTCTTTTTCAGATCATTTTCTGTAAAGCCTTGAGATGCTTATGCACGGAAATCCCAGTGGATCAGCAGTTTCTGAAACACTCAGCCCAGCCTGTCTGGCACCATCAGTCATTAAAGTGACTAAAACCACTTTTCATCCACATTTCTGGTTGTCTTAACCTGGTCTGCATTAGGGATAGACCTATTATCTGCATTTTTTTTTAATCCGACGGCCATTACGAGATCAATATATTTGTTTAAAATTTCAGTTAACTTTATAAGAGATGCTGCTGACCCTGGGAATCCCTGCACACTTTTGTTTTTGTTTGAACTTAAAACAAAGATAATTGAAAGATAAAATAACATTTCAGTTATGTTGAAATTTTGGAAAACTTAATTTACTCTATAAAATTTTAAGGAGCCATTTATTTCTTTAGGTCTCCATTTAACTTTATAAGACATTGCTGCTGAGCCTGGTAGCTTCCTGCACTTTTTGTTTGAATTTTAAAACAAAGATGTCTATTGTCCAAGAATCTTGGACCAATATAGATAAAAGCCTTTAACATGTGTTGCAAAATTTTGACGCCAATATTTTCACTTTTACTGAAAATTAATATCGGCCTCCTTCACTTCTAATACTCAGTATCGGCCCTGATCAGTCTATCTCTAGTCTGCATGCCTAAATGCATTGAGATGCCACCATGTGATTGGCTCGCTAGCTAATTGCTAACAATCGGCAAGTGCGCATCCTAATTTTTACAGCTATAAACAAGTAATACTGAATACCAGAGGTGTGATCCTGATAACTTGCAAGTGGTACAGAAATTTCGGCTGTATTATTTGCAATTTTTCAATTCTTCTTCTTCTTCCTACTCCTGACAGATATGTCGGGAACAGTTTGTCGCCCTGCACAGCCAGCCAATCCTCGAAGACCTGTCCAGCTTCCTGCTACAGAAATACTGCACTGGGCCCATGTGAGTTTATACACCTGCATGTAGGGAACAGTATCGCACAGGAGCGACACTGCGATTTCTCATCTACGCATATTTTTATGAATGAAGTTTACTCCTTTTCAGAGACAAACACAGCGTCTGTATTTTATTCACACATTATGCTGCAGAAAATATTATATAATAGTTCCACTTTATTACCCTCACCTGCATTCTGTCCCTCTCTTTCTGCTTGAATTGTTCTTGCACAACAAGCAATCATTACCATCCGTCCGTGTGTGTATTTATGCTACACTGTAATCTTTATGGACTTTTATGGTATGGACAAATGCTGTCATGCAGTCGATACGCAACCCCCACATGTACAAACATTATAAAGCTGTCCAAACAGAGCGTACCCGCATGGATGGTAAAATTTATATTAGTGTGACAGAGTTTTTCCTGCAGTTTGTCTGTGACATTAGACATGAGATGTTTCCTCTCTTCTCTCCGTGTATCTGTCTTCCTGGCTTCAGGGTTCATCATCTTACTGTGTTTTTTCTCTCTTTGGGATAATTGGAAACCTTCTCTACATCCTTTACTGTGCTCCCTTTGTCTCTTGAACACACACACACACACTCACACACACAGCTGTTAACTAAACCTCACTAACATTCTCATTCTCAGATGTGGTTATGTGGGACGACTCCAATGCAGAGGCTTGGCTTGATTCACAATGTGAAACAATATAAAAATGTTTTACCATCTGTTCCATTTTTATTCAAGAATATGTTCAAGTATTTGCATCTGCACTGTGTTTTTCTATTTAGTTGTGTTGTTTTGTACTTGTTTTGTCTATTTCTTTCTTAATCTGTGGTTTGTTTAGCTCCCAGGGCCTCTTTAAATTGCACTTGTGGGAGTGACTAATCTTAAAAAAAAAACACACACATTTGTTACCCTAACCACTCCAAATGTGAAACTAGGAGTTGAAATACACTCCTAGAAATAAAAGTGCCAAGTAGAACCATATAAAGTTTTTCGGCTTGAGAACCCTTTTTGGCTCTAGGTAGAACCTTTTTATGAAGGTAACCCTTTATTTAGTAAAGGGGCTTAAAGGGTTCTCTGGATAAAAATGGTTCTTACTGGAACCATTAGTGTTACCAAGAAAAACCCCTTCTTCGGGAAAGGGTTTTTCAGAAGCAAATGGTTCTAGGTAGAACCTCAGCCCTTGTAGATGGACCCTTTTAGAACCCTTATTTCTAAGAGTGTACCAGTCAAGAAAGGCAGTGAAGGCACCTAAATGAAAATGTGAAAGTCTAGCTCACTCATGTCCCGTTTCCACTTAGTGGTACATTTTGTTTCCATTTGCAATGTCACTTAAAGCAATACCGATTTTAATTTTGCGTTGTATTGCGAGAATAGGGCTAGAATTTTTTTTTAAATTGTTCTTCCCAACCTTAGTTTCCCATGCGTTGAGAACCATCTTCATTCTTTTTTTGTTGCATACCGACCAGATATACTGGGTCCTGTTAGCGTAACTGTTAGCAAAGATGGCGGACACTATTTACATTTTGGGAATGAGGTCCCATCCCCCTACGGGTGGGTCTAAAAAATGCGGAATTAGCGTTGTAGCAAAAAGAATGAAGATATTTCAGGGGAAACTGAGGATTTTTTGCAAAAATGCTACCCCTATTCTAGTAATACAAAGCTAAATCGGTGAAGTATTCCATTAATTATTTGAGTTTTAATTATCAAAGGTTGTGAAAGGTACAAAAGCAAGAGATCTGTACCATTCCACATAGCACTGTGCTACAGTAAAGGGTGGTGCTCGACACACAGCATTCTGTTGATTGTTAGACAAAGAATCTTAACTTCTCCACATCAGAAATTGAATGGGAAAAACTCACAACTTTATGTGTGTGTTCTTTTTTTTAACAATGTCAACATACAGCAGTGGTAAATGTGTTGTATTCTTTACAATATCTGACTTTATAATTTATAAGCAGGCTAAATGCTGTGCTGGTAAGATTTAATGCTGCTTATGTAGCTTACACAACAATTGCCTTAAAGCACAAACCACATCATCAGAGTTTCTACAGTTTTAAATGTTCATTCTCTCTCTCTATGTCTCTCTGTGGCAGGACTGAGGCCAAGAAGAAGAAGTACCAGGAGTACAGGACACTGATACGCCTGCTGGCCAAAGTGCCAGAGACAGGTCAGTGTGTGGGCAGCTCACTGCCTCTTTAACGCCTGGGGCCTGTACTACAACGCATGTTCAGCACACTCATGATATACTATTATCATGAGTGTGCTGAACACGCTTTGGAGACTGTGTAAGGTCTAATTGAGCCTAATATCTACTGTCCTGAATATAACCTGAACTCACTGGTCATCAAATAAGGGTTTCAATTACAACATCATGGCGTATGACGACGAGGCATCACAGAATAGAGAAGTATTATATGAAAATATAATATCTAATTTCTCTCTCTGGATCGAGCAGAAGTGACCTGACTGGTCACTAGTTTGGCTGTGGACAAGTTGTAATGTGATCCTCTCAAGTTTACTCTGCTGTAGAGTAGGATAAAGGTTCAGCTTATGTGTTACCATGGTGATATAACTTATACTGATACTTTGATATCCACACAGGTTTATGTAGCCCGGGCTTCACCAAAGCTGTGACTTTGAGTGTCAACACACACACAACAATCAACATTTTTCAACATTTTCTGACATTTTCTGGATCATTCCTGACCCCCCCCCCCCCCCATTCACTCACACACACATACACACATTTCATAGTAGGTTTGAGTGCGGTTGGCTTTTCTCCGGTTAAGATTGGCATCATAACTCTGCTGTGCTTCCTGTTCTGTTTTATAATTAATGACAGACATTGGTGATTTTTGCGCAGCAGGGCATTGTCTGTGGTTGTTTTTGCAGCTGAAAAAGAAAACATTGTTTGTTTGTTTGTTGTTCTTTTGCTGACATGAATGCACTGTGCGTTCATGTCTACTTGCATGTCAAGTGCTCGGTGCAGATCCCCTTGGTTTCCTTTGATGCCACTGTAAGTGTCCGTCTATTGCAGTGAATGATTGTACGGCAGCAAAGTCCGAGTCTCTCTGTCTGTCTGTCAGGTGGGTGTGTGGGAGCTTTGCTCCTGCGTAACCCTTCACTCCCGATGTCATCTGTGCACTTAGCTGTCAGCTTGGCTCTGACAGCTGCGTTGTATAAATTGATTACTGTTAATTTTGCTCCTCCTCTGCATAATCAGCTAATGTGGCTGAGATCGGGCAGGTGTGCTCCTGAGGGGCTGAGCGTGTCCCTGTCCCTGTGTGCTCCCCGTATTAAACCTCCAATAATATAATGAATTCAGTAAATTGTTCACTCTGAATGATTTCATTAGTCATGTGAGTCGTGCTTTAGTACGTGATGCACGAGGAGAGATCGCATGAATCAGTGCAGAAACCTGATGGAGAGGAGATGGATAACTTCACAGATGTTTTAGTCTGGATTATATGATGATAAAGTGGCTGTTAACTGATGCATAGTAAATGCACTAAGTTACTCAGCGTGCCCATGTCCTTCCTCTGTTCTGGATTAAACCTCAAATTTCATTGGACACAACGAAGATAAATGAAGGCTGTCATCGCGGCGCACGGTATGCTCCATCACGTTGGTACAAAACACAGGACATTGTCATCATGGGGACGTCTGACTTTCACCGTGATGACATAATCGTCTGTTTCAAAGTTTAATGACACCAGAAAAGTACAAAATAGTGCATGTGTGTTGTCAAGAAGACAGATATTTGCAGTTTTATGTCAAGCTGTACTGTATTAACCACCAAAGTGTTTTATTTTGACAAGTACAGAGACACAAGTAGGTATTGTTCAGAATTATCTGGCTTAGACTGTTATTGGGGTTCTTAAATGTTCATAATTCACGCTGCAGCTTCTCCTGGTGTACGTAGCTTTCAGAGACCCAGCGAGAAGGGCGGGGCCTAACATTTGTATTCTACTCGTTCATGTTCAATTTCATAGAACATTTACTGGTGCCCTATAAAACTATAAAGTTATATCTAATCTCTTTGTAACAAAAAATTAACTACTTTTCTGTTCATGGCAATTGAAGCTCAGTCCTCAGGCCAAACTCACATTCATGAGGAGAATTTGTGGCTTAATGTTGTTTAAATGTTTTTTTTAGTCTTAGGATAAACAAATCACATTGATTTCAAACCATAACAGCATACAAAACTTTATTTTGTTCCTGAACAGATCGTTCCAAATAGAATACCATCGATAGATGTTTTGATGTCACGTGTATACTTTGTGTATGAGGTTGTTTCTGACCATCGGACGATTATCCTCATTATATCCCTTATTATTCTTCCAATTTAATGACTAATCCAAAAATGAATACAGTGTGTTTCCTACAAGGGACTTGGACTTAATGACCACTGTAATTGTGTTAAGTGCTACTCAGCGAAGTAAACATAATCCAAAAAGTAAACATCATGCATGTCTACTCTCCTCAATTTAGCAGCATTGTAGCATGCTTTGCATAATCCATCCCTAAGATAATGTCATGTCACTTTTCCTTGAAGGTGCAGTGGTGGAAAAAGTAATAAAATATTGTACTCGAGTAAAAGTACCAATACTTTGATGAAATATTACTCAAGTAGAAGTAAAAGTAGTCACCTGAAAAGGTACTCAGGTAGAAGTAAAAATTAGTTCATTTGAAATGTACTTTAAGTAAAAGTTACTTAGTTACTTTGCGTGGGGTGTGAGGGTAGTAGAAATATGACAAAGGGTCAGAAATCCAAAACTAAACTAACAACCTTTACGCGCCAGTACTGGTGCTAATCACATCATCATTTGTCTGTTTCTGGTGTATATTTTCCCCCTGTAGGTCTTCATGTGCTGAATGTTTATTTTTACTCAGTATCGGATAGGATTTATTAAGTACAATACCTGAGTCAATATGTACTCAAGTAAAAGACAAAATCCTGATTTTAAATTGTACTTAAAACATACAAAATACACAAAAAAAGTATTCAGTACAGTAACTTGAGTAAATGTATTCCGTATGTTTTCCTCACTGTTTCATTATCCCAAATTCTCACAGTGTCTGTGTGATCATCCTATCTCGACATACTTGTCTTTCTTAAAAAGCTGCTTTAACATGTGATTTACTGGCTTTATCAACGATCCACCGACTTAAACCCGCTGCGACTCTCTGTCTCCTGTCTCTCCAGGTGAATTTGACCTCGAGCGGGTGAAAGAATCCACTTATTTCTTCAGCTGAGAGGTTCGTGAGGGACGAGCCCGGCGGAGGAAGATGAATGGAATTGACAGAATGCAGCGGGGGGGGGAGAGCTGCAAGAACCCAGGGTCGCAACTGGTCTCGTCTCCCCCAGACATCAGTGCATCGATCCAGCTGTGTATCTCGCTGCCTACTAGTCTGCGGGCTGTGTGGGAGCTGCTGGAGGCGTTCTGCCTGATTAAGTGACTGGTGTGTTGATGGAAGTGAGGGTGGTTCACTCATCCAGGCGAAAAGATGACGGAATGAGAATGTTAGGGCTTCAGTCGGTGTAAAGGACCTCTTATAGGACATATTCAGGTGTAAGAGAACGAGTGTGTGTGTGTGTGTGAGCCGAACAGAATCACATGTGAACTGTGATAATTACTAGTGATGGGTGGTGCGTGTATGTGTGTGATTTCACGCTGTGGAGACCACAGAGCACTGACCTGCCTCTGCTACGATCCCACCTCGTCATCGATCCATCACTCACTGGTGGCTGGGAAAAGCTCTCCGACACAACATTTCGAAACTTTTTTTATTCTCAACAACTATTAAAGAAGAGACTTTTTGAGAGGAAAGGGATGAATGGAGGTGCTTTCAGACAGCATTGTGTCCTGTCGCTTGTGAAGTGTTGCCCTAAAATAAATGTGGTTCTTAAAATGCTCCGTCATTCATTCTCTGGTTCAAAGAAATAGCTCATAATCCTAGTAGGATGAATGAAATATTGTCATATCTGCATATTGTGAAAAATGAAGGCCTCCTTTTTAGATGCACCACAAAAGCATTTGCAGGCTTTTCACTAATCATTCAGATCTTCTTTTTTTTTCTGGGCCAGTGCCGACTCCAGAAGTAAAAATAGCAGAAGTGCTATCTGATCATTGCCGGGAAACGTTACAGCAGTTCCAGACAAAAGGTGCTGTGGATGTTCAAAGGGAAATGTGGGCGCAGCCAAACAAAGCTGGCTGAGCGACAATCTAGTGAAACGGAGATAATCTTAGATGGTGGGCCGTTATTGTGCTGATGACACCGGGTTTCCGTGTGATTAGCATGGCAGCGTTTACACGCTGATACTCTCTTCATATGTGGCGACGTGAACTCGAGGATTCTGTTTTGTTTTTTCATTCAAATGAGACATCTTAAAGAGGATTCAAACTAAAATATCATTTGAACTGTCTTTTCCTGCACTGTGAGAAGCAGCCAATTTAAAGGTGCATTTACACAATGCAGCAATGACAAGTTTGAGTTTTGAAGGGTTTTCTCACCTGATTAGCATCGACAACACAACCTCATTTCATGTTTATAGACGTTTGGAAAAGAAAAATAATAAAGGCAGAACCTTTAATGACCAGAAAACAACATTAATGCAGACGTTTCCTAATGAGAATGGAAAAATATGCCTCAAGTTGTTTTTTTTCGTCACATGTTGGAGAAGATGTCACTCAAAATGTGAAGCTACAGGCAGAGGATGTTACTGTAGTGTTTGCATAAGGACTGGAAGCAAAGGAAAATATCTAAAATAACTTTATTTGAAGTGAGTGAAACGTACTCGAGTCCAGGATTGGGTCGCATGTCCTGTTTTTCAGGAATTGAGACGTGACCGTAGCATTGGTTGCACTCAGTATCTTTCTTTTTTTGTTTGTTTGTTTGTTTGTTTTAAAGACCTTACTCATTTGGTGTTTAATATTGAGTGTTTGGTCAGTGACATGAGTCTCTCAGCCTCAGGTCTGCAGGAAAGTCTAGAAACACCCACTTTTACGAACGTGTGAGACCGGAGTGAAATGCTAACAGCAGAAGGATCTCGGCCAAAAATACATCACTGACTGCAACTTTAACGCTGCAATAACGCTTCATCATTGCTGTAACTTTGCACTTATATTGTGGAATTTGGGGAGTTTGAATATTGGATTTTATGTGCGTCTTTTGCCATTGCCCAATTTGTTCATTTGTCCTATTGTCGGACCAATACCAATACTGAGTATCGCATCAGCTCCTCCCTGTGTGTGGGTGTGTTTACAGCCTGCAGTGGTGAAATGCCCAGAGACATTGTGACATTTCACATTGAAACTCCACTTAGACGCAGAATTACAATCTTTCAAAGAGATTGTTTTGCTGTTTACACTTTTCTATTTCCATGTTCCCTCCAAGTGGAGCACTGGAGTCCATCTTGGAACTCAAACTTGATGACTCACACTCAAGGTTTATTGCCCCGACTACAACACTGCTACCAAATAATGGCTTAAAAAAGTGTCCAAACTGGTCACACTCAGTGAAACTGATGCAGCTGGAGGTTTGGTAACATCTACAGTGACTCTTGTAGCGGCTAAACTGACTGTTTACTCTCTTTATCATCAGCCACAGCTGCTTAAATCTAAAAAAGCAAAACAAACTAAGCCCAGGTGTCCTCCCAGCAGGCATTAGCCCAGTGTGTGTCTCACCTTCATCTCTTTGAGGTCATCCGTCAAGGAGAAAGCTCCGAGGATCACACGTACTTTACACGTATTACATTTCACAACTAAACTTCTGACGTAAGGTTATTAAATAAAATAAAAAAATGATTGCTCTTCTCCAAATGACCTGAGCTTAAAACCCGGGAGTTGTCATGGGTGGATAAACGGATGTATGGTGGAGTTTATAAGGTGGATGTAAGTGGCTCAATCGATAGCTGTGACTCACGCCAGAGGGAGAGTGTGATGATGGCTAACAACTCTACGACTCTAAAATACTGACGCTACAACACTCACGTGTCTCTGGGGAAGGGGAGGGGGAGGGGGGAGGTTTGTGCAGAGAAGTGGGTCAAGGAATAATCTTGACGTCAAATTTTGTCGGGTATGACGTGCGCTGTGTCGCGTGTAAACCACCGTTGACTTTGGCTGAGGGAGTAAACAGGATATTGAAGATGTCCTTACAGCAGTCTTGATGGGTCCGTCTCACTTTCTCTGGGGTGATAGCAAGGATGTCTGCAGCGGTAATGGAGTGCAGTTAGTACTGGAGCAGGGAGACGACGTGCTGATGTCAATGTGTGGGAATGCACTGTGATCTTGTTGAGATATTTCTATTTTATTATTATTATTTTTGATGAAAGAGTCTTGCTCATATGAAATGAACCTCTGAAAAATCTGCTTTGATGCACAATACTTTTTAATAATTTCATAGTTTCATCTTTTCTCATGTTTTCTGAACATCAGAAACATTGTGGGGTTTTTTCTGGTTAAAACTGAAACCCGTCAAATCCTTAACTAAAGCTGTAGCGTGTGACTTTAAAATCTGAACAAATGTCTGTTGAATTCAAACCATTCAAACTCCCTCTGTGTTCAATATAGCAGTGTTTTTTTTTTAATGTCTGTGGAGACACAAAGAAGGTGGACGCAGCCACAGTAGTGAAGTGAGGTGGCAGTAAACCTTAGGTTAAGGAAGTACCCTGGGTTCTCTGAAACATGAGTGTTTGCTCCACATAACAAAGAAATCATTAAAACTGAATCATTTTGGTTTGTGGTAAAAAAAAAAAAGAGTTTGAGAAACACTGATCAACGTTTTTTAACATTTTATGGACCAAACAATTAATCGAGAAAATAATTGACAGATTAATCGATTGCGAAAATAATCGTTAGTTGCAGCTCTACGGGTTAGCACGCTTACCTGAGCTTTAATTAATATGCACTATGTTCCTCAGCACTGGAAGAGTCTGGGTAACATCACTGTTTTCATTTCAATCATTCCCTAGATCTAAATTTTCTCTGTTACTGTCATGAAATATTGGATATTGGAGGCGGGATATTGTAGCTACAGTAAATGATGCTTGGTTGTTCTACGTTCTTCAATGTGGACTTGGGTTCATGCAATGTCACAAATGTGTGCAGCTGGACTTCAGCAAGAGGAGAAAATGCCCCTGAAGGACTGTAAAAAAAATCAAGGTCTGTGCAATATTCCTTATGAAAACGTTCAAAATGTCCACTGTTACAATTTCAATGAAACTGAAAAACAAAAGCCTAGTTTTACTCCTGGACTTACACTAACATTTAAGGGGGCTCTTCTTGTAACCACATAAGAGTTTGATTACCCTGCTTCAAAACCAAATCATGCAGGGATTCATTTTATTTGGTATGTTTTATTTTGAACAAAAAGCAGAAACAACACAATATTTTCAGTTAAATCCTATTTCAGGTCTAAAAAGGAGATCAGTCTAAACTACAACCAACAGCTCCTTTTAAAATTCAAACATCTGTTTTTATATCCACTTAAAACACAATAGAAGACCTCAAATGACATGTTCGCTGATTTGGTGACAGTCAGACAGACAGTCGTGTGGGGCTTTTAGTGATGCTCTTTATTCCAGCCACAGGATCATCAGACAGTGGACACTGTAGAAGTGTTGCTCACTATCTGCCCGACATGCCAGAGCTGGAAGCTGCTCTTCGATAGCTCGACCACTCACTCTCACCGAGAACACTTTGATTTCTCTGCCAGGCTGCTCCAGGACCTCCCTGCCTATCTCCTGCCGTGGCGTCATGACTGTGGCCCGGGCACTCAGCAGCAGAGTGTGCAGACAGAGTTCTGGTGGAGAGGAAGCAGGAGGCAGCACAGTGTGGAGAGGTGAAGAGTGTGCAATCTTTTTCCCTTAAGGAACATTCTTTGTACATAGATCATATAAAAAGTGGACATAGTCTTCCAGTTTGTTGTGTGGAGGTAGTCAGGATGTAAGAATACACTGAACTGTCTATTTTTTAATAATTCTGTTCCCCTTTAGAGGACAATACACAATTAATGACAGCTGGTATCAACCAATAGGATGACTGTGAATTTCCAGAAACCCCCAATATGGCATCAGCCAAATCATGGATCTGTGGGCTTCAAAATGTGAGTTCAGATTCTGATGGTTCACTTCTCGACCAGTTGCCATGTTATTTTAAAGCTGAAGTAATTTTTTTATAAAATGTTGTTGTCCGTAACTATTGTAGAATTAGTTGATAACATGCTGATTGAGCCTGTTGTGGAAATTCTCTGCTGCCGGTGAAGAATGAAATGGAGAACTTCTGCCGGCCGACAAGGTTTTATTTTCTTTGCAAAGAAAAGGTCAATCTGCACACGAGTGATCCAAGCTGGAGAAAGACCCAGAGCAAAGTGAGTCCTCCACATTTATACCTGAGCAACTCCCCTTTCGCATTCCTCCAATAGACAAAGGAGTCTGCCTCTCCAGGCCATGTTCTCACACCGCTTTGTCTACTGTAGGTATCGGGGAGCCGACTCCCTGCGGATGTTGTAGGAAGGTGCAAGTTCAATCTAGACATCCTAATGAGACAATATACGATACACAAAAGGACCTGGTATTCTGTGTTAGGGAAAGGCTCTAGCTCTGAGACAAAGACATTGAATTTGCCATTACAAGCCTATCATCTCCACATGAATCTCATGTCTTCCCCTGCACTGCTGCTGTTTACACACAGACATTCCCTTAGTCAGGTCTGATAGTTGTGCTTGACAGAGACCTTTTTTAGATGTGTGACGGAGCATGTTGCATAGTTTATGTTCATGAAGACAAAACAAATGCAGGATAAGTGAATCAAAAGTGGGTTATTTGCTATAATTACTTTTTAATAGATTTTTTTTTTTTTTTGATTGGCTGAAAGTATTTGCTGATTTATTAATATGTCCAGTGCAACATCAGTTTATGGCTCTGTCTTTTCATGAAAAACTTTTTTTTGTGCTTTTTTTTAACATAAACTCGAATCCTTGCATTTCATAAGCTGAAAAATAACCAGTTACATGTTATTGGATCTTAAACTTACTCAACATCCAGATCCAATGACAAAGGGCAGAACTATCTAACAATCGTCCAATCAGATGTTTAGTGTGAAAGTTAAACGTTGTAACACTAGCGTATATCACACATCACACATGAAAACACCTTAACTCGCCATTTACCTCTGTTTTATTGTGTTTATGTTATTGTATTTATTGGATTCATTGTTTTATTCATGCAAAAATCCTGCACATGGACAAAGACGGCAAATTAGCTCAAGCTCGATGTCTTTTACACACATCACATTTTCAATCCTGTGGCAATGTTAGATGAATTGTCCCAGTTAAATAAACAATAAATACAGAAATTCCCTATGTAACCAGGTGAATAATCAAATGCTGCTAAATGATTGTAAACAATGAACGAAATAGATCAATGATAACCTTGATACATGGACAGTTTTTGTGCTTTTCCAAACATGCAACCCCAAACTAAAATATCTATACAAATTAAAAGCAGTACAAACACGCTGTATTCAAATACAGTTTATTGGTTTTCCTTATTATTAGTAGTATTATTATTTTTTTTACATGTATTGCAGTGGGATATAACCAACAGTGCATTGTGAGGAGCTTGCATGTATTTTTTTTTTTTATAGCCACACACACACACACAGAGAATATAGTACATGTATGTGGAGTCTACAATATATGCTATAGGCACTAGGTCTGCACAGTACATTATAACAGCATGTGACGACTGAAGAGTGGCTCAGTAAAAGAAAATCAGGTCCCAACATGGAAACACTTGACCAAGAGTGCATGGCTACCTGTCATGGTCTGTCTTGCTTGTAGGTCGCCATGGTTACTGGTGAAGGTTAGCTGCTTAGCTGTGGTGTTAAAGGTCCAGTGTGTAAAATTTATGTGCAACTATTTTTAATATTGGCAGGAATAGATAAATAAAATATTTATACTTGAGGGTGAGGTGAGGTGAGGGATACACAGCTGCAACTTCACCAAAAAATGTTGCTTCATATTTTACACCGTACCTTTAAGGTCCATATTATTGTATGGAGGGATGTAAAGGGATGACATCAATGCTGACTGATGTTGTTTGGTACAAATAATATAGTATTATATTATGTAGAATACTACGATGGAGTATTAGGGCCAAACTGAAAGGAAACATTTTTTAATCTTTCCAGAATAAACTTGTAATATTTAAAAGGTCTTAAAAAAGAGAATGAAGTCGTAATATTTCGAGAATAAAGTTGTAATATTATGAGATTCTTTTTTCTCATTATCTAATGTATTATTATTAAATAGCAGCAGCACACAGACCAGTGACAAGCAGTCATTTCCTCCTCCAGCCCACAAACGAGATGATTTCCTCCAACTCTGTGTGACTCTTTCTTCCAAACAGACTTAGACTTTCTTTCACGATCGTTTCAAAGTCCTGATGCTAAAGATAAGATGATTCTGATGTGACAAAAATATGAAGCATTCTTTATTTGTGAAGGCCCAATCAAAATGTAACTTTACAAAAAATGCTCCGTGTTTCTCATCTTGACGCAGGCTGCAGCTAATCATCTGAGATTTTGCTTGAATAATAATTCCGACTTTATTCTCGAAAGACTACAAATTTATTCTCGACAGATTCCGACTTTATTCTCGAAAGATTCCCACTTTATTCTCGAAGGACCATGATTTTATTCTCGACAGATTCTGACTTTATTCTCGCAAGATTATGACTTTACTCTCATAATATAATGACTTTAATCTCGAAAGATTACGACTTTATTCTCGAAAGATTACGTCTTGACTCTCATAATATTTTGACTTTATTCTCGAAAGATTACGACTTTACTCTCATAATGTTACAACTTTATTCTCGAAAGATTCCGACTTTATTCTCGAAAGACCACAATTTTATTCTCGACAGATTCTGACTTGACTCTCATAATATTATGACTTTAATCTCGAAAGATTACGACTTTATTCTCATAATATTCTGACTTTATTGTGAAAAGACTTACCTTTCAGTTTGGCCCAAATACTCCATGGTAAAATTCAGACACAACTACTGTAGAATTGTATTATTATTATTATTATTTAAAACTGCATTATATAGTGTTTCAGTGGTGTTTAGTCATGATTGGTCAATAAGAGATCTGAGCTTATGAGCATTAATGTACATGCGTGAGTCAGAGAGACACAACAAATCCATTCATACGCTCTCGCTCAGTTCAAATGAACAGCCCTTGTAAGTAAACATTTTAAAACGTGGAATCGCCAATCACCACCACGTTTCACTGTCGCTGATGATGAACCCACAGACCATCGAGGACACACACACAAACACACACACACATACAGAGAAGTCTTGAAAGCAGACAGATTGGCTGACACAGATGCTTGTGTTGATCTTGTTGCGTGTGGCACAGATTCCATCCTTTACCAAAGCCCGGCGGCTGTAGTGATAGAGCGGAGCAGCTGAGTTCTAACATTTACATAACACTAAATGTGTTTGTAAAGGAGGGAGAAAAAAAGAGGAGTGGAAATATAACGCTTCTACAGAGTTCTGTGCAACATGCTTTTTACTTCGCCAAAGTAATGCTCGTGGTCAAAATGACAGGATGTGCAGATAGACTGAGGTGTGAGAATGCAAATAGTTTTGTTCTGCTTTACCTATTATTCGTTTTAAGTCATATCAGTTCATACCGTGTGATAATATGCATAACATTAAAAATACTTTTTTTTTTTATTGATTTTTTTAGAATCATCTATATATAAGCCTAATAACTAATACATAAATAAGTAGTCTGGTTTACAAGAAGCGCACAAATCTGCTAATGTCTGCTTATACTCGTCCATTTAGAGACTTTAAAGGAAACTAATTGATCAGATTAACACAGAACAGAACATCATTTGCATATAGTGACCGCTCTCTTCAGTCATTGCTTTGTATGACAGACTTCGCTTTCAGACAACATGAAGTCGTGAACGCGCGCGTTTCGTTGTGTCGTTATCTGATTTGAACATTTAGCCAGAGTGAATGGTTCAGTTTGATTTAGGTCAATGTTTGGATTTGATTTTTAAAAACATCCGTGGCCTTGAAACTTTTTGGTTTTACTCTTCACTCAGGGTAGAGTTTGTGTCATTGTTAATAATACATGATGTGTGACTTCAAATCGTAGACTGTATATGAAAATGTGACAGTTGGAAAAACAAATTCCCAGACGTTACCTGCAACCAATGCACCAGTTGAACAGCTGTCACTCACACTGGTGTCCACTTATGTACTTTATCACTTTATCCTCTATTTTTCTCTAAAGGGGAACATTATTTACCAAACTGACACATGTTCTATCGATGTAGACCTGAAACTAGTGATTGAGAAGCTTAACTTGATTAAAAGATTACAAGATTAAAAATGACATTAGTAATCAAATAAATACACACTGGAGGCTCACTTTCCCATAGATGTCCCTCCATTTTCCTGTAGGCCTTACCTTTTAAAAAAAAAAATTTCAATTTTTTTTACAGATTTTGGACGACATAGTATAGTATGTTTCTGTCAAATGGTCACATTTTTGACGACATAGTATAGTATGACGTACTACATAGTATAGTATAGTATGACATTTTTGTCAAGTTTTGGACCCAAAAAATGTTTTTCCAGTAGACTACATCTTTTTTTTTTTTTTTTTAAATAGTGAAAAACTAAATATCATCCATCTTCTACTGCTTTATTCTCCACATGAGGGTTACAGGGGGACGCTGGTGCCAATCCCAGCTGACATATGACAAGCTACAAGTCCATCACAGGGCCAACATAGAAACAAACAAGCATTCACTCTCACACTCACACCTATGGTCAATTTAGAGTGTCCAATTTGCCTAATCCCCGAAAAACTAAATATAACAAGCAGATGCAGTCTCCTGAAGGCAACCAGGAAATCAGACTATATTGAATAGCCACTAAGGGAAGTGAAAAACATCATGTTTGAAAGGAAGTATAATTCTAACAATGATTTAAACGTCATTAAACATTTTCCTGTGGAGTCTTCTTCAATTGCACATGATGTCAATGTTGTAAACTATGTTCCCACTGAGAGGAGAACAGACAATAAAGTGGACACCAGTGTGATTTCCCATAGGTGCCTGATTACAGCTGTGAAAGTCTGTGAATTTCAGTTTGCAAAACATCAACAATGCACCAGTACAAATTTCAATTATGGACGCTTCATAAACGAGAGTTGATACTCTTGAGCGTGACGTCGCGGCCGGTTGCCACTTGTTTATCTCCTGATTTTGTCATTAAATGCATTTGTCCTAAGACGGTGCCCCCAGGACACTGTGCAGAGAACACAATTCTCACTGCAGGCCTTTGTATTAATTATGTTTAAGCAGCCGAGACAGATTCCACTGGGCATCTTTATATATATACAGTATATATACAGTATATATATATATATATATATACCATATAAAATACTTATAAACCTTCACTTTTGTCTCAAGCTAAATGACAACAACAGAGGGACTGAAACTAAACAAAAATGAAATTGCAAAATGACCATACTGTTTGCCAGGAACTCATTATTGGGACTGTATAATGGAATCCAATTGAAGAAGAATAGTTACAGCCCCAAACAGACTCGAGGGATTCCAATTTCCACTCTCATTGCAGAGTAATGGCTCAGACATTAGTGGAATGAGGTGAATAGATTGTCAGGTTAGGAGAAAAGGTTCCCTTCTGAATGCTTCTGGACACAAATCAGGACTTCTTAGTGGGGCCAGTAATGACAGAGACACTGAAATATACTGTACATCCTGCACAGTATCTGCACTCTCCTTGGCTGTTGATCAAAACACATTTTTATTTAGCGTTATTAAGCGTGATCCGAGCCAGGAGTTTCATTATCCCTATGAATTGACTTTGGCATAGTGATTGCCCAAACTGCTGCTGTACGAAGCTTTCGGAGTTAGAAAAAAGGGATGGATTTACATTTTGATTGTGTGCATTTGAATGATTTTACATAATTTCCTTGTAATTGACTGGCAGTGGATTATAATCTCTACAATATAATACTTTCACAAAGTGTGGATAATTACTACTCACTTAAATATATGATAAAATATCATACACCCAATACTTTAGAAATCAAATCTGTGTTTTTTTATATATATAAAATTCTGTGCAATATTAAAGCTGCATTAATCGAGTTTTGCCAACATGGGGACATTTCCATTTTTTAAGGAAATGTGAAGCAACAAACAAACCCATGAACCGTCAGCTCTGACCGCACAATGTATTTAAATTTTGACATTACCTACAGTGATAGTTCAATAATATAATTGGGTGTGTGCAAGCTAAAGAGCAACAGCTTACATTTGCATTTATAGTGAGATGATCGGCTGTCATCGGACAGGAAAACAAGATAAGAAAGTTCAGCCAGGGTTAGCTAATACTCTCGTTGTCTCCCTCTCTCATAAGCCAACTTTCCATTGAGTAGAACGTTTAGGTTTGGTACAGTAAGGTATGCATTTTTACCAAAGTACCAAAGTAAGCCCCTACCATTCCATTTTTTGGCACCCTTCCATTGGGGAACCAGATTAAAAGGGTAAAGTAAGGTCAGCTGACAGAAAAACATCATTCCCTTGTGACCGGTGTAAATATCTCATGGTAGTTAAGGCAATTTTAAAATAGCAAAGAAGTGTTGTGTGATTCACATGATGATTCATTATTTTCTAGGTGTTGTAGGAGGACGGAGGAAATATTGAAAAGCTCTGCTGGTGGAGTAATTGCGGGTCTTAAAACCAAAACAATGAGTACGTATGTAAAATAGCGGTGAGTAATCATTCTGGGTAAGGTTTAGTCCTGTTGCGTTGCTCGCAGTCATTTGATTCACTGTTGATTGAAAACTTATTGACGAATGCAGCTTTAAATAAAAATGCAGGCATTTCCTGTAGAAATCAATGGCTTGGCTGGAACAAAGTCATTTGTCCCACAGATGTAATTTCAGTTTGAAGGATATTCGTCGTGTGTTATCTGAGGATTCTACAACCTCACACATTTATCTGTAGGGAGGCTGAGAAAAGAGGCAAACTAGATTCTACTAACAACACACGCTCTTGTTCATTACACCATATCAATGATCTCGCAGAAATATGGCTTAAACCACTGGAGTTTCTCTCTCTCCTTTTTTTTTTTTTTTTTTAAATTGTTCAATTTTGTGCTTAAAAATTTGGTCTAATGAGCTATTTGAATAAATATTTTAAACTGTGAAAACAAACAGCAATTAGCATTCAAACATTATGCAGTCACAATAATTATGCATTTTGTGAGGAAATGACAGGCGACCAGAATGACAAATATGGTTGATGCAGTGGTTACAATTAAAGTGCCAACTTCTGATATCTGAAGCAGGTCCCTGATTTTCCTTTAGTCCCATCTGACCCAGAATTCCCATCACATGAGTTCAATGAAAGGGTAAGTGAAGCAGTTATGTCGTTGTGAAATACAATTAATAAAGAGATGGCAGATGCTACGTTACTGTATAACCACTGTCCTGTGCATCTTCTATGTCTATGAGTAGAAACAACTTTCAAAGTCACCGCACAGACTTTATGATCTTAAAACTTCTCAGATTATCCTCTCTGCCACTCACTCTGCATTCATACATTCGTATAGTCAAACTGGAGCAGGTAGAGAGAAGAGGAACTGTAGAAAGGAGAACAGACGTCCTCCCTGTGGTCCTGCAGTCAAGCCCCTATCGAGTCACTCCCTCCCAAGAGTCTAATTAAGATCACAAGTTTGAGGATAACCTGGATCTCACTTTGCTGTGGTCAGTCTCAGGAAGGCTCACTATAGAGTCCTTTTTGGGTTGTCCCGAGTCCCCCTGACCTGTTCCCACCCCCCCTGCTGACAGCCCTGCAACGGCTCCAAAACTCTGTCCAGAACCTGGCAACGATGCTAAAGGGAACGCCCCCACAGACATTTGGTGCGGCAGTACCACCCTCTGTGGTATTCCACTCCGAACGGTTGTGTGACCCGATGGGGTCTGAGGGGGTCCGATGGACGAAGAGGAGACTCGCGTAGACTGGGGTGGACTGGGGGCCGGTGGTTGCGGCCCGTCGTGAGGCAGCGAGGGCTGAGAGGCGGACAGGGCCCTGGCGTCTTGGCTCAAACTGCCCATTTGCAAGGAATGGGTGCTCTTGTATGTGCTGGGCCGGTGTGCAGGGCTGTACAAGTGCTGCTGGATGAGAGAAAGCTGGGAGCCTGAAGTGGGACCTGCTATGGAGCTGGACCCATACTGGAATGATCGTCCTCCAGCTGCTAGTGGGCTATAGACTGGAGGGCTGGACAGGGCCGCAGCAAAGGCACCAGAAGCAAGGAGCTGAGACTGCATGGGAGAGGCTGCGACAGGGCTGGACACACTTTGCACCACCGGGAATCTCCTCACCATCCTTGGAGACTGCATATTCCCCGCTCCGAATGTGTTCCCTTGCATCGGGGGACAAAAGTTCATGGCTAAGGCCTGCTGCAAAGTGCCAACCGCTGAATTCAGAGGCTGGGTGGAGGAACCCATAGGAGTGAAGTGCCCACCATGAAGAGAAGGCGTCAGGGACATGGCTCGTGGTCGCGGTACGTCCACCTGTTGAACCATCTCTCTGTCGTACTTCACGATCTCCTGGATCATCTCGTTCTCACGGTTGTTGAAAACACCCGAGTTTAGGTCGTGCTGGACTTTGTGCAACAGGATTGAGTTCTTCTTGCCTGCAATGACACAGAGAGAAAGTCGGTTGAAACACACGTAGAGACAAGGACTTCATCATATGCCATCGTTAGAAGAATTACACTGATCTGGATCCAACTGTAAACCTTGTGAGATAGAAGAGTATAATGGGGGTTTGTGTTCCCTGAATTCTCTCTCGAGCCATCTGTCAAGTCTCATTATCACTTCAATTCAATGGAGTCTTACATCAAAGTATATTAGCAACTTATTTAGTACTGAAAAGTTACTTTTGTCTTCAGTTAAACTAAAGCAAGTCCCATTGCCAATAATCTAAACTCCTGAAGACCAAATTATCAGCTATTTGCCTCTCAGTTCCCTTAACCCTAACGCCGCAACATTTATAATGAGCCATTATAGTACCATACAGTCCCTCGATATCCAAATACAAAACAAAACAAAAATAGTCCTCATCCAATGTGGCACTTCATGGTGTACTGCCGTGCCCGTCCAAGCATTTTCACACCAGTTCACACTTGAATTCATGTGACTTCTCTCTCTCTCTATCTCATGGCAGCCACATCAGCTTAACAACACCAAGTGACCTCAGCAACTCTCATGTGGCACCAAGCTGTGAATGATGGCTCGGAGATTTATGTGACTGTGACTCCTCAACCAGTGAGGAAAAACAAGAGGAGGAGACTTGCCCTTGAATGCAGATGATGACGTGTCATTGAATTGCAAGCGTACCGCTTCACCCTGAGGGAAACAGTGTGCACACCTACAGCCAAGAAGAGCTAAGGCCCTACGAGAAAATGCACTTTTGGGCAACTTTTTTTGAAGCGGCATGAAAAATTGTCGCAGGGAGAAACGTAGCGGGTAACCATTAGTAAGAAAACACATTGCTGCACTGTTACATCGCCACAGTGAAGCCCCACAGAGTTGAGATAAGGGAAGATAAGGCGGGTAAGAGTCTTCACAGCTGTCCTTACATGGTTTATTACTGACCAAAGTGCTTGTGTGTGTGTGTTTGTGTTGAGATTCAAACTCACTGCAGAGTCGGTGCTGTCAGGGCAAGAAAGACGAGATCTCGCATCTCTAACTGTTGTGTCTTAAAGCTGCTGAGAGTTGAATTTACGAGATCCTGCTCCCTGACATCGTAAACAAGAGGATGGAGGATGTAAACAGAGATGTCTTCTCGATATAGAGTCAGGAAAGAAAAAAACAAGTGGATTTTTTGCTTTGAAAGTCAACTCAATTTCTTGAACACCTTCTTATATCCTGTCCTTGCGTGACCTTCCACAAGACGGATGAAGTGACCACCCTCACTTATCTGGAGAGGCTGCACACTGATGATGATATCGATGCTAAAAGCCAGTCGCAGGGTCACTAGCTGTTGAACAATTGCTGCTGAGGAGAAAAGAATGTATTCCTGGGTTTAAATGGGTTTTTCCTCCAGTGAGAATGTGCGTCACCGACATTCACTGACATTACAATGACACTTTTGGCAGTGATCAACATTTTCTTTTCCTCGGTCGCATCAACTGAGAAATTGATTGAAAGAAAGACCGAAGTTTATGACACAAAATATGGTCACTGAGCTACAGGGTGGTGGTGTTCTTTGGTTCTGATACATCACAAATCCAGACCGAGTGAGGCAAATTCAATATTCTGAATACACCTGCTCATTTTTTAATGTGGGAGAGGCTTTAGAGACAAACTGGGACTCATAGGAGATGGAACTGTAGAGAAGACTGTGAGGGCAACTGAAGTAGTGTGATGTCTTCTGTCTTATGTCTGCTGCTGCACAAACTCTGGTGGCAGTAAACTTGATTCACTGAAGCAGCAGGTGGGAGCGACAGAGCTGGCAACAAAAGCAAGGCTATTATTCAGCCACAGTGATACCTACATAACAAAGAGGGAAGAAAAAAGTCATCAATTGGTTTTGTCCTTGTCTTTCTCACACAACCAGCTGCTTGTCCAACAGGAGACGGATGTGAGAAGGCTGTAACGGATCCAATCCAAGTGAATCTTCAGATAAGCATATTTAAAGCTCCCATAGAGCGGTCCTATCACACATATATGTGAGTTATGGAGGTCTACTTACATACATTAACTTGTTTTTATGGTCAAAAACCTCCTAATTGCTGTAAATGAGCCCATAGAAATCTCTCCTCACTGAAGCTCTCGTCAGCCGCGCTGTTACACACCAAAAAACAGCGTTAATTGGTACTTCCGGTCTGTGGGAGCTTTAACTATTTGGTAAACAAGAAAACGGAGTTTATTCGGGAGTCACACTAAAGATAATTTCACGTTTCTTTTGGATACTAATAATCAAATGGGGAAAAAACAAAATTCACAAAAAGACACTTTTTTGGGGGGCTTTTTTGTGGCGCTAATCAATTTCATGTGGTCCGCCAAACGATACTACCATATAATTAGTCAATTCTGTATGTTAGTTTTACATAAACAGATTCATTTTGCACCATAAATATATTTTTTTATCTTGAACTAAATATTGTTGCATATTAAAAAACAAACTTTATTTTGAAACTCCCTAATCCAATCAGAATGTATTTGTAAAGCACACAGCGGACCAAAGCGTTGTACAGAATTATAGATATAAATAAAATGATGGCATATTGTTATATAATTGAAGCTCATAATGGTGAACAGTTACTTTTTCCCTCAAAAAAGTTTTGTTCCACGCCCCCTCCCTACCAGATTTGACACTCAGTGGCCCCCCAGGTTGTTTGAGTTTGAGATCCCTGCTTTACAGGGTAGGTGGCATTGAATTAATGTAGAATTCTGATTTGTGATTATTATTATTGTTTTAAATTTCTGTTATTAATTGCTACAGATTATGTCAAAAGCTGCACATTTTAGATAGAAAAGACAAACATTAATAATCCAAGCTACAGTGGTTCTAAGGATGTGAAACTATTTTGACGTCGCATGCTCATAGACTCTTAATCTGATGTATTAAGGTTATGAAAATGCAGAAAGCTTTGTTCGATCAATGTCTGTCGGTCTGTCAGCACCAAGTTTTGTAAGGGAAGATGGTCGTAGAGGAATCTGGCTGCTATGGCAACAACTGTACGATGCCGGGCTTTAATAAACACGTGAAGTGTGGTCACGTGACAGGCGGGACGCGACATCAGCCGCACTGTTGACCTTGGGGGGGGGGGGGGGGGGGTACAGGATCGCAGAGAACATGTTTTGTTTACTCCTGAACAATGAGCTCCCAAGGCTCAGCTAAGAAACAGCAGCAGCAGCGTCTGAGATGCTCTATTCAAAGTGAGGACGTTCAGAACGGTGTCGCTGCTGAGTAATCGCTTTAAAAACATCACTGCATTCATTTATTGGAGAGATTATAGAAATATATATAATATACATATAATATAATATAATAAGGTCCGTCATATTTTTCACAAGTGTCACATTCAGATTAATATATTCTTTATTTTTGTGTCATGCACCAAAGTTATTAACTCCCATCGGCATAAGACAAATGTTAATGTTATTGGATTGTTTGCCGATATAATGTTTTCTGTCCTGAATCAAACTTTATTTATAAAGCACTTTTTATACAAAAATGTAGAACAAAGTGCTTTACGTAATTAAAAACAGAATCATAGAGTACTATTACACCTGTCAGTCTCCAGGGACGAAATCTGTGCACAGACAGATCTTTGGCTCTTATTGAAATTATATGAGACAAAAGAGTCCACGGAATAACTATTCTTCATAAGAGATGTACACTATATGTGACAAACAATGCTTCTAAAGTCCTGATCATCAAAAAGTAACTTGTTCTGAAAAGTAAAAGATAAATTGTTGATGGACTGCATCTCATTAGCCCCGGGGTGACCATGTGAAACATGAAATAATAATTTCCACAGTGGCACAAACCCTCAGGAGAGGAAATGTTCGATTTCAGTTACACAAACCTTTTGCGACGGATCATAATCTGTGATTCACAGCCCTGAGTACATTTTCACCCTCAGTTAATTTCCTCCACCCCTGCACATCATCCCTGTCAGCGTCGTCTATCCTCTCTGTCACAGCTGTCAGATATGGCACGGTGTTCTGACAAAGACGTGGTGTTAATGAATGAATATACTGTATGCTTCACTTTCTTCCTGTGAATGACACCAAACTTCATTTTCCAAGACTCCAAGGTCTGGAGAGATGGATTCAATCGTTTTAATTTCACATTTTGTTCTTAAAAACTGCAGTGCATAAGAAACTATGTAACATTATTTGTGTGCGCTTCCTGTCAAGCAATACTATCAGACCTGAGCGAAGGGGCGTTTGTGTTTATACTGCAGCAAGACAAGAAACATTTGTCACATAAAACTGCTGGATGACTCTGTTGTTTTTAGGAGTGCATGTGCCATTCTTTGTGTTTATCGTCATACTCCAACCTGTTTGCAGCCATCTTTTGTCTGCCTTGACAGCAGAGAATCACTTCCTGTCTCTGCTTTAAAGTGAAATGCAAAGACATTTGTGTAGAGCAGATAGGCTTAATCATCACCGTGTGAACTCATATGACTATGGTTAAAAGTTGTGGACTACAATTTTAAGGTACGATGAAGACTTTCAAAATAAAAAAGAGCTGCTCTCTTCAGCTTAAAAAACAGAACACAAAACCCATTAAACCAAAGTTTACATGATCAGTGCTCAAAAGTAAGTTTTCTGTGTATTCTTACCTATTCTGTCCAATCTGTCAATGGCGACCGTCTCAAAGGCCCTCCTCATCATGGGATACTCCTCCAGCACCTCGTTGAAATTGTCCACAGAAAGAGAGTAGAGGCGACAGTAGGTGTCCGCTCGCACGCTGGCCGTCCGTCTACCTCGGGTCAGCAGACAGATCTCTGGTGTGTGAGAAAGAAGCCACATGAGAGACGGCCACATCAACAAATAATTAACTGATTGACTTCATGTTGTAAAAGAGTGACAGAGCTTCTGTGAGTGAGATTTGTTAAGAGAGGAGCAATTGCAGCCCAACTGCAAACAGTGTTTCAAAATAAAATCAGATCAGAGTGGAGATGTTTCATGCAAACCCTTGCTGTGAGAAGTCAGGAACAGTATATCCTCCACAAGTGGCACAGCACTGACAACTGTGTGTAGGAAACACACTATATTTGGAGATGTGCAAGTAAGCTTCATTTCATTCAGACAATATATTTTTTGTCTGTGCCTTGTCTCAAAAAGTCATAGTTTAATAAGACGTCCAAAATTTGACAAAAAAGTCATAGTTTAATAAGACGTTCAAAATTTGACAATGAAGTCATAGGTTAGTATGTTGTCCAAAATTTGACAAATAAGTAAAAAAAAAAAACATTTACAAAAAAGTCATACTATACTACGTCGTCCAAAATTGGACTTCATTGGACGTAGAAATAAAAAGAAGAATTTTTACAAAAAAAATTTATATTTTAGAGGACAGTTTTTGTCAAATGTTGGACCAAACATTTTTTTTTTTTTAAATTGTGAAATTTTGGACAACATAGTATAGGATTACTTTTTTGTCAATTTTGGAGGCGTAATATATACTATGACGTTTTGTCACATTTTGGAAACATAGTATAGTATGACATTTTTGTCAAATTTTGGACCAAAAATGTTTTTTCAAAAAAATTGTCAAATGTTGGACGACATACTATAGTATGACTTTTGTGTCAAATTTTGGACGACATACTATACTATGACATTTTTTTTCAAGTTTTGGACGACGCAATATACTATGACTTTCTTGTCAAATTTTGGACAACGTTCTATAGTATGACTTTCATGTCAATTTTTGGACGACATACTATAGTATGACATTTTTGTCACATTTTGGATGACGTAATATACTATAACTTTCTTGTCAAATTTTTGAAGACATACTTTAGTATGACTTTCTTGTCCAAATTTTGGACGACATACTATACTCGGACATTTTTGTTAAATTTTGGACCAAAATATTTTTTCCAAAAAAGTGGTCAGGTTTTGGACGAAATAGTGTATTAAGACATTTTGGTCAAAACATAGTATAGTATGACGTTTTGGTCACATTTTGGAGTAAAAAAATGTTTTCAAAAAAATTGTCCAATTCTAGACGACATAGTATATAGTATGACGTTTTTGTCACATTTTGGACCCAAATTTTTATTTAAAAAAAACTGGTCAGATTTTGGACTACATAGTATAGTATGACATTTTTGTCAAATTTTGGATGACATACTATACTATGACTTTTTTGTCAAATTTTGGACGACATTCTTTTGTATGACTTTCTTGTCAAATTTTGGACGACATACTGTAATATGACTTTTTTTGTCAAATATTTGACAACATACTAGTCAACTTTTATGAGAGCTATACTAGGAAACAGATGTTTTGCCCAAGAAAGGGCTGGAACCAACAATCCCTGGCTTGGGAGGCCAGCCACTTATCCACTACACCAGGGGTCTGTAATCTGCGGCTCTAGAGCCACATGTGGCTCTTCAGCCTTTCTGCAGTGGCTCCTTGCTTTAGAGAACAAGGCGACAAATAATAGCCTTTTAATATGTTGTGCAATGCATCCAACGTCGAAGTAAAAACGCAATATTAAGTACACATGTGGATTTCCTGTCCATCTTTGGATCCACATGCCTTTTTCTCACTTATGAACAACACACAATCCGAATGTTTGCTTAATTTATTTCAAAGTGGGGTCATTTTAATTTCAACAATTTGTCACAAACAATGAAACATTGGAAGAACTTGGTCTACATCAATGTGTGTTTTATTTTTGCTCCACTTTATAAGAGGCTGGTTATAAACTGAACATTTTGTAGTTCTTAAAGTTCATAAATGAAAAGAACTATTGCTCTTGTATGTATTATATCTGCATAAAAAACCTTTATTCCTGTTATTATCTTCATTTTGTGGGTTGTTTTGCGGCTCCAAATGAATTTTATTTGGGTGAAGGGGTGACAAAAATGGCTCTTTTCATCCTAAAGGTTGCAGACCCCTGCACTACACCAATGGGGATTCTTGACAGTTTGACACATTGCTTTATAATCTGACATTCTGGACGACATACTATACTATGACGTTTTTGTCAAATTTCAGACCAAATTTTTTTTTTCATAAAACTGGTCAGATTTTGGACGACATAGTGTAGTATGACATTGAGGTCAACGACATAGTATAGTATGACGTTTTGGTCACATTTTGGACAACATACTATACTATGACTTTTTTGTCAAATTTTAGACAACATACTATACTATGACTTTTTTGTCAAATTTTGGACGACATACTATAATGTGACTTTTTTGTCAAATTCTTGACAACATACTATACAACTTTTATGAGAGATATAATAGAACACAGATGTTTTGCCAAGACGGGACTGGAACCAACAATCCCTTGCTTGGGAGGCCAGCGACTTATCCACTACACCAACGTGGATTCTTGACAGTTTGACACATTGTTTTATAATGTGACATTGTGGACGACATACTATACTATGACGTTTTTGTCAAATTTTGGACCCAAAATTTTATTTTTAAAAAGATGGTCAGATTTTGGACGACAGGTGTAGTATGACATTGAGGTGGACGACATAGTATAGTATGACGTTTTGGTCACATTTTGGGCTAAAGAAAATGTTTTTTGAAATTTGTCCGATTTTTGGATGACATAGTATAGTATGACATTTTTGTCAAATTTTGGACCAAAATATTATTTTCAAAAAAATGGTCAGGTTTTGGACTAAATAGTATAGTAAGACATTTTGACACAAGACATAGTATAGTATGACGTTTTGGTCACGTCTTGGATTAAAAAAATATTTTCCAAAAAATTGTCCAAATTGGCACGACATAGTATAGTATGACGTTTTTGTCAAATTTTGGACCCAAAATTTTATTTTAAAAAAATGGTCAGATTTTGGACGACATAGTGTAGTATGACATTGAGGTCGACGACATAATATAGTATGACGTTTTGGTGACATTTTGGGCTAAAAAAACATTTTTTTTGAAAGTTGTCCATTTTTGGACGACATAGTATAGTATGACGTTTTTGTCAAATTTTGGACAACATACTATACTATGACTTTCTTGTCAAATTTTGGACGACATACTGTAATATGACTTTTTTGTCAAATATTTGACAACAGACTAGTCAACTTTTATGAGAGATATACTAGGAAACAGATGTTTTGCCCAAGAGAGGACTGGAACCAACAAACCCCGGGCTTGGGAGGCCAGCGACTTATCTACTACACCAATGGGGATTCTTGACAGTTTGACACATTGCTTTATAATGTGACATTCTGGACGACATACTATACTATGACGTTTTTGTAAAATTTCGGACCAAATGTTTTTCTTCATAAAACTGGTCAGATTTTGGACGACATAGTGTAGTATGACATTGAGGTCAACGACATAGTGTAGTATGACGTTTTGGTCACATTTTGGGCTCAAAAAATGTTTTTTTGAAAATTGTCCGATTTTGGACGACATAGTATAGTGTGACGTTTTTGTCAGATTTTGGATGACATACTATACTATGATATTTTGTCAAATTTTGGACAACATACTATACTATGACTTTTTTGTCAAATTTTGGACAACATACTATACTATGACTTTCTTGTCAAATTTTGGACGACATACTATAATGTGACTTTTTTGTCAAATTCTTGACAACATACTATACAACTTTTATGAGAGATATAATAGAACACAGATGTTTTGCCCAAGACGGGACTGGAACCAACAATCCGTTGCTTGGGAGGACAGCGACTTATCCACTACACCATTGGGGATTCTTGACAGTTTGACACATTTTTTTATAATGTGACATTCTGGACGACATACTATACTATGACGTTTTTGTCAAATTTTGGACCCAAAATTTTATTTAAAAAAAATGGTCAGATTTTGGACGACAGGTGTGGTATGACATTGAGGTCGACGACATAGTATAGTATGACGTTTTGGTCACATTTTGGGCTAAAAAAAATGTTTTTTGAAATTTGTCCGATTTTGGATGACATAGTATAGTATGACATTTTTGTCAAATTTTGGACCAAAATATTATTTTCAAAAAATTGTCAGGTTTTGGACGAAATAGTATAGTAAGACATTTTGGTACAAGACATAGTATAGTATGACGTTTTGGTCACGTTTTGGATTAAAAAAATATTTTCCAAAAAATTGTCCAATTTTCGACGACATAGTATAATATGACATATTTGTCATATTTCGGACCAAAATATTTTTTTCAAAAAAATGGTCAGGTTTTGGACGAAATAGTGTAGTAAGACTTTTGGTCCAAGACATAGTATAGTATGATGTTTTGGTCACGTTTTGGATTAAAAAAATATTTTCAAAAAAATTGTCCAATTTTCGACGACATAGTATAGTTTGAGGTTTTTGTCAAATTTTGGACCCAAAATTTTATTTTAAAAAAATGGTCAGATTTTGGACGACATAGAGTAGTATGACATTGAGGTCGACGACATAATATAGTATGACGTTTTGGTCACATTTTGGGCAAAAAAAAAGTTTTTTTTGAAAGTTGTCCATTTTTGGACGACATAGTATAGTATGACGTTTTTGTCAAATTTTGGATGACATACTATACTATGATATTTTGTCAAATTTTAGACAACATACTATACTATGACTTTTTTGTCCAATTTTGGACGACATTCTTTTGTATGTCTTTCTTGTCAAATATTGGACGACATACTGTAATATGACTTTTTGTCAAATATTTGACAACATACTAGTCAACTTTTATGAGAGATATACTAGGAAACAGATGTTTTGCCCAAGAGAGGACCGGAACCAACAATCACTGGCTTGGTAGGCCAGCGACTTATCCACTACACCAATGGGGATTCTTGACAGTTTGACACATTGCTTTATAATCTGACATTCTGGACGACATACTATACTATGACATTTTTGTCAAATTTCGGACCAAATGTTTTTTTTCATAAAACTGGTCAGATTTTGGACGACATAGTGTAGTATGACGTTTTGGTCACAATTTTGGGCTCAAAAAGATGTTTTTTTGAAAATAGTCCGATTTTGGACGACATAGTATAGTATGACGTTTTTGTCAGATTTTGGATGACATACTATACTATGACTTTTTTGTCAAATTTTGGACAACATACTATACTATGACTTTCTTGTCAAATTTTGGACGACATACTATAATGTGACTTTTTTGTCAAATTCTTGACAGCATACTATACAACTTTTATGAGAGATATAATAGAACATAGATGTTTTGCCCAAGACGGGACTGGAACCAACAATCCCTTGTTTGGGAGGATAGCAACTTATCCACTACACCATTGGGGATTCTTGACAGTTTGACACATTGTTTTATAATGTGACATTGTGGACGACATACTATACTATGATGTTTTTGTCAAATTTTGGACCCAAAATTTTATTTAAAAAAGATGGTCAGATTTTGGACGACAGGTGTAGTATGACATTGAGGTCGACGACATAGTATAGTATGACGTTTTGGTCACATTTTCGGCTAAAAAAAATGTTTTTTTGAAATTTGTCCGATTTTGGATGACATAGTATAGTATGACATTTTTGTCAAATTTTGGACCAAAATATTTTTTTCAAAAAAATTGTCAGGTTTTGGACGAAATAGTATAGTAAGACATTTTGGTACAAGACATAGTATAGTATGACGTTTTGGTCACGTTTTGGATTAAAAAAATATTTTCCAAAAAATTGTCCAATTTTGGACCACATAGTATAATATGACACATTTGTCATATTTCCGACCAAAATATTTTTCTCAAAAAAATGGTCAGGTTTTGGACGAAATAGTGTAGTAAGACTTTTGGTCCAAGACATAGTATAGTATGATGTTTTGGTCACGTTTTGGATTAAAAAAATATTTTCAAAAAAATTGTCCAATTTTGGACGGCATAGTATAGTATGACGTTTTTGTCAAATTTTGGACCCAAAATTTTATTTCAAAAAAATTGTCAGATTTTGGACGACATAGTGTAGTATGACATGAGGTCAACGACATAGTATAGTATGACGTTTTGGTCACAATTTGGGCTCAAAAATATTTTTTTTGAAAATTGTCCGATTTTGGACGACAGTATAGTATGACGTTTTTGTCAGATTTTGGACAACATACTATACTATGACTTTCTTGTCAAATTTTGGACGACATACTATAATGGGAATTTTTTGTCGAAATTCTTGACAACATACTATACAACTTTTATGAGAGATATAATAGAACATAGATGTTTTGCCCAAGACAGGACTGAAACCAACAATCCCTTGCTTGGGAGGCCAGCGTCTATCCACTACACCAACAGGGATTCTTGACAGTTTGACACATTGTTTTATAATGTGACATTCTGGACGACATACTATACTATGACGTTTTTGTCAAATTTTGGACCCAAAATTTTATTTAAAAAAAATGGTCAGATTTTGGACGACAGGTGTAGTATGACATTGAGGTTGACGACATAGTATAGTATGACGTTTTGGTCACATTTTGGGCTAAAGAAAATGTTTTTTGAAATTTGTCCGATTTTGGATGACATAGTATAGTATGACATTTTTGTCAAATTTTGGACCAAAATATTTTTTTCAAAAAAATGGTCAGGTTTTGGACGAAATAGTATAGTAAGACATGTTGGTACAAGACATAGTATAGTATCGGACCAAAATATTTTTTTCAAAAAAATGGTCAGGTTTTGGACGAACTAGTCTAGTAAGACTTTTGGTCCAAAACATAGTATAGTATGATGTTTTGGTCACGTTTTGGATTAAAAAAATATTTTCAAATTTTTTTTCCAATTTTGGACGACATAGTATAGTATGACGTTTTTGTCAAATTTTGGACCCAAAATTTTATTTCAAAAAAATTGTCAGATTTTGGACGACATAGTGTAGTATGACATTGAGGTCAACGACATGTATAGTATGACGTTTTGGTCACAATTTGGGCTCAAAAAATGTTTTTTTGAAAATTGTCCGATTTTGGACGACATAGTATAGTATGACGTTTTTGTCAAATTTTGGACCCAAAATTTTATTTAAAAAAAATGGTCAGATTTTGGACGACATAGTGTAGTATGACATTGAGGTCAACGACATAGTATAGTATGACGTTTTGGTCACATTTTGGGCTAAAAAAATGTTTTTTTGAAAATTGTCCGATTTTGGACGATATAGTATAGTATGACATTTTTGTCAAATTTTGGACCAAAATATTTTTCTTTTAAAAATGGTCAGGTTTTGGACGAAATAGTGTAGTAAGATATATTGGTCGAATATTATAGTATTACTTTTTGGTTACATTTTGGGCTCAAAAAATGTTTTTTTGAAAATTGTCCGATTTTGGACGACATAGTATAGTATGACGTTTTTGTCAGATTTTGGACAACATACTATACTATGACTTTCTTGTCAAATTTTGGACGACATACTATAATGGGACTTTTTTGTCAAATTCTTGACAACATACTATACAACTTTTATGAGAGATATAATAGAACACAGATGTTTTGCCCAAGACAGGACTGGAACCAACAATCCCTTGCTTGGGAGGACAGCGTCTATCCACTACACCAACGGGGATTCTTGACAGTTTGACACATTGTTTTATAATGTGACATTCTGGACGACATACTATACTATGACGTTTTTGTCAAATTTTGGACCCAAAATTTTATTTTAAAAAAATGGTCAGATTTTGGACGACAGGTGTAGTATGACATTGAGGTTGACGACATAGTATAGTATGACGTTTTGGTCACATTTTGGGCTAAAGAAAATGTTTTTTGAAATTTGTCCGATTTTGGATGACATAGTATAGTATGACATTTTTGTCAAATTTTGGACCAAAATATTTTTCTTTTAAAAATGGTCAGGTTTTGGACGAAATAGTGTAGTAAGATATATTGGTCGAATATTATAGTATTACTTTTTGGTTACATTTTGGGCTCAAAAAATGTTTTTTTGAAAATTGTCCGATTTTGGACGACATAGTATAGTATGACGTTTTTGTCAGATTTTGGACAACATACTATACTATGACTTTCTTGTCAAATTTTGGACGACATACTATAATGGGACTTTTTTGTCAAATTCTTGACAACATACTATACAACTTTTATGAGAGATATAATAGAACACAGATGTTTTGCCCAAGACAGGACTGGAACCAACAATCCCTTGCTTGGGAGGACAGCGTCTATCCACTACACCAACGGGGATTCTTGACAGTTTGACACATTGTTTTATAATGTGACATTCTGGACGACATACTATACTATGACGTTTTTGTCAAATTTTGGACCCAAAATTTTATTTTAAAAAAATGGTCAGATTTTGGACGACAGGTGTAGTATGACATTGAGGTTGACGACATAGTATAGTATGACGTTTTGGTCACATTTTGGGCTAAAAAAATGTTTTTTGAAATTTGTCCGATTTTGGATGACATAGTATAGTATGACATTTTTGTCAAATTTTGGACCAAAATATTTTTTTCAAAAAAATGGTCAGATTTTGGACGACATAGTGTAGTATGACATTGATGTCGAAAACATAGTATAGTATGACATTTTTATATTACAGTATCACATTTTGGACCAAGACATTTTTTTCAAAAAAATATAAAATTTTCCACAACATAGTACGGTATGACATTTTTATCAAATTTTGGACGACATAATATTGTATGATCAAAACCATTTTTTTCCAAAATGTTTCTAATTTTGCATGACAGTATAGTATGACGCTTTTGTCAAATTTTGCATTATGATGTTTTTTTTGTTTGTTTGTTTTTGACAGGTCCCAGCGCTCTTGAGGTGGATTTAAAACAATGAGAAATGACATCTAGCAGCTTTTGCATACATCCAAGATGGCTGCTGCTGAAGAGCAGCTGTCTGTTCCTTCGATTTTAAGAGACTTGCTGTATGGAGATCTCCCAAAAGTCACCGTTACTAGACAGCCATTGCTATTTGAAAACTACAACAAGCACGTTTATTGTTCTGTCACTCAGAATTGTCACCTGGATCCTTGCTTCGACTGGTTGTCGGCATTTTGATCTATGTCCGTTGGTCACACCTCTTGGAAGTGAGAGGTCATTCCACACTTTCCTAGTCTCATACTCTATCTCCAATGCGTTTGAGAAGCAGTCTGACGTTTGCACTGACCTTGCTATAAACCGAACATCACGTTCAGTTAAAACGTGACCTCGTTTTCCATCCATCTATGGTATATCAATGATTAATAGGTCACACAGATAGACGTCACTTTGTTTGTTGTACATTAATGAATTGGCTGCTCATGGTCAACTGCTGTACTGGAAGTAAAAAGCTGTAGTGCACACAGTACAATCTGTCTATTGATGAACAAATTCATTAATTAATTAATTTCATATAATCTAACATGTCAGAGACAGCATCACTGATAGAAAAACTCTAGTTTTGTAAGAGCTAAAGACATCCTTTCATAAAGTGTCTCTTGGGTTGTCCTGGTTATACATAACACAATCGTTTGCATATTTCTGGCATCATAACTGTGAAATTCCTAAATGCTGGGAATTGATAATAATCTGAATGAAACCACTGGGGCAGCATTAGAACGCTGATCAGAGCCATTTGTAGCTTGGAATAGGGCAACTGTCACTCTCACATATCATGAAAAATACATTTCAGCATCTATTTGAATATTCTGAGCACTACTCGGGGGGGGGGGAAACATGACTGCGTTAACCTTTTGCTTGATCCTGGGATGGCACTGTTTAATATATAATATCCAAAATCTTTAGAGGTTTATTGCATGCCCCGTTCACAGGAGTTTCCTCATGATGAGAAAAAGACAACTCCATCAGTCAAAACAGCTGCGGTACATCCTCTGCGGCTTCAAACAAGCTTTGACAAGTCAGAAAAAAACAAATCCTGATGACGTCATCGGGCTTCACTGTATCCTGTAGGTAAGGGTTGAGCATCTGCTGCCCACCAGGGTCTAATAATTAGACATTTACTGTTATGAAAATCAATTGCATCTTGAGTTAGACTCTACTTAAAGATGCCATTGAGATTCATAATTGGAAATAACGACCATAGAGGTGTTCTTTCAGGTTAAATTACAGTTCAACCAAAATCTCAGCATATTACATCCTGTGCTCCTTTAAATTGGATGATTATTTTCCTATGGGGTGCCTGGATGAACGGGGATTTTCACATCACATTACTCATGAGTTGTTTATGTTTATGACTATCATATTAGAGACAAAGGAGAAAAGAATTTTCCACCATTTCCGTTGATTTCGCAAAACACTCTCTCAAGTGAATCTTTGCTCAAGGACGAGTATTTCAGTTCGACAGTGAAATAGTGCTGGGTCATACAGTCATACAGCAAGGTCAAACTCACTAAATACAGATGACAATGTGATGTATGCTGCAAAGCAGGATGTTGGTTCTCTATGTGGCAAAACCAGAACCAATGCAGGCATTAGAGACCTGTTCAGGCTTGGACAGAGGCGAAGTTTATTCATCTTCTACCATTTTATCCTTAGGCAGGGGTACACCCTGGACAGTGTGCCAGTCCATTGCAGGGCCACGCAGACAAACAACCATTCACTCTTACACTCAAGGTCAATTTAGAGTGTCCAATTTAACTAATCCCCCTATCGCATGTTTTTGGACTGTGGGAGGAAACCGGAGAAAACCCACTCACAGCACCCTTGCCTTTGCAGCAAGAAGACGCGATTAGTGACCCCAGTCGGACAAGGGTCTTTCTGCATGGAGTTTGCATGCTCTCCCCGTTTGTGTGGGGGGGTTTCTCAGGGTTCTCTGATTTCCTACCACAGTCAAAAAAAATGCAGATTGGGGGATTAGGACAATTGGACACTCTAAATTGACCTTGAGTGTAAGAGTGGATGGTTGTTTGTCTCTATGTGGCCCTGTGATGGACTGACAACCTATCCAGAGTGTGCTCTGCCTTTTTCCTAATGAAAGATGGGATTGGCACCAGTGCCCCCGATGACCCTCATAAATGGATGGAACCTCAACTGATTGCAAAGGCTTTAACAGTTTGGGCAAATTACAACAGGAGTCACTACAAACCTAAGCGGACTACAAAGTACTTTGATGGCTGTGGCAGGAGAAACGGGTGCATTGTTCTGCCAGACAGTGATTTTGAATGGTCAAAAGGCTAAACTGCAGACACTGATGCATTCACTGTCCTGGAAAAAAAAACAGGAGAGAGAATGCTCTGTCATTTTCTAAATGCAGTAACACAATAACAAAGTCGGACCAGACAACTTTTGAGAAATGTGCGCAGAAATGTGGAACGACACAACGGGGACATTGACCCGAGAAATAAAAGGATGGGAGTTAATGCTCGCTGAAGAACTTGAGTCAAGTCCAAATCGAAAACCACTAATGTAAAAACTGTTAAGTCAGATAAAAACTAATCATGTCTGGCCTGACATCACTATTCCTGCTATTTACTAATTTAGAGATTTAACCACAAATACACAGAGGGTAAAACATACTTTCCCCTTTAGTCCAAGTGCACTGCGGTGTTTGGTTTGTGTATAGACAGAGAGAGAGAGACCTATAATTCGCTCCCTGGTGGCAGGGACAGCTTCCAACAATCTGTGCTTGACATTAGCAGTGGCCCCGGCTTCACTGTTCTGCTGTGCTAATTAGCTGTTATTAATTGGATGTGTGTGTGTGTGTGTATGTGTGATGTGTGTGTCGTGCAGCACTCCAGCAGCTCCCTGGGCTGCTGGCACATCAGCACTGCTGCCAGTGAACGATGGTCAGCTGCAGGGTATCGGATGTTAAAAATGCACAAGAATTCAGTGTGTGTGTGTGTCTGTGTGTGTGTGTGTGTGTGTGTGCGTGTGTGTGTGTGCAGCCTGGGAAAGTGGGACATAAGTGGCTTCGAGGCAAAACCTGTATATGACCAAGTAAGAGTAACGTGTCAGGTGCTGTTAGTTTTTACTTATTGCTTAGTTTGAAATAAAATAAATTGGTTTTCATTACCTTAAGGTAATCATCAGATGTTTTTTTTTTTTCATGCATTTTATGCACACTATAATATATTTTTTAAGGAGTCCTGCATTTATTAGAATTTGCAGTCTCACCATAAGATACCACTATTTTTGTTCACAGTGGACCTTCAAGGGATCCTACCAGGGATTATTTGAATAAAACTTGACTGGTAATAGATAAAACAGCACAGGGAACACAAACCTCCAAAGTAGGAGCCGTCCAACAGCTTCATCCCCATGTTCCCTTTGGTCAGCACGCTGACCACCCCGTGCTGGATAAAGTACATCTTCTTGCCGATGGTGCCCTCTCTGATGATGTAGTCTTTGGGCTGAAAGACTTCAAATCTCAATTTGGTGAGCATGGCCGTCACAAAGTTGGGATCGGCGTTGGCGAACAGCGGCATGGACGCGACCAGCTTACGGCAGTTGAAGTTGATGATTTCCTGAAAGCGGGGTTTTGGTCAGGTTGAGGTTTTTAAGATTAAGAAGGAGAAGAATGGAATTAGTCAATACAAGGTATATTTCCGGGGGAAAAAGGGACCATTTTATCATTACCTTGTGGACACAGCTTGTGGATGCAGTTTTTCTTTCTCAAATTTCTCTTACATTAAGTGCACTCTGAGCTGCACTTAAGGAAAAGACTGTCTCATGCAGACAATTACTTTAAAATGAATGCAAACTTAGGACAAGGGGGACTATGAAGTCCACTCCATGAGGCAATTCCTTTCAAACAATCACATACTTTTGTTCAAAAACTGAATTATTTTTCAAGACTTCAGAGAATTCCTTGCAAATCAATGGGGAAAAAGCTTGGTTGAACATTTTGTGGAGTTTGTGTGAATTTATTCCACTCCACTTACTCGGAGGAAAGTTATGCAAGTGTAAGTGACTGAACACATCAAAGCAGCTGTCCTACCTCGCGCAGAGGCTCATTAAGCTCCTCCAGGATGCTCTCTTCATCAAACATCTTGCCCTGGTATCTGTGCTCGTAGTAGTCATGGATTTTCTGTCGGAAGTCAGCTGGTAGTTTGTGGAAAGACATGTACTGCTCCACTTGTTTGTACTAAAAGATGGAAAGAAGAACACAAAAAGAGAGAGCGGCATAGTTAGCGTAGAAGAGGGGAAAAAAGCACAGAGTAGGATTTAGCAACTCCTTTGTTGCAACAAGAAAGAAAACTTTATCAAAGACCCCATTTCAGACCTCTTATTAACATTTGTCCTCAGTGAATCAATCATTGTCAGATGGAATGACATTCTGAGGTGGTTTGTGGACGCATGTGGCCACACTTTGGATGGATAATAAAAGACCATCTTAACTTACATCCTCTGATCCACAGCAGTTTGAGGTTCCTTCCACTATTCAGTGCCCAGACGTTAATTTCCTTGCTCCACAACAATGTCAACACTGATTGCCACGAGATTTCTTTTTTTTCAAATGGTTAAAACTGATTTTATGTCACAGCAGAATAGAACTCAAGCTCCTCGAGTCTCTTTTTACGCTCTCAAACACACACACATGTGAGACACTGACCGAAAACTGACCGAGGACACATCTGTACAGTCAGACTTGTTAAAAACATAATTTTGTTCTTGCAAACAGCCATGTGTCCTTGAATAAAAGGTGGCAACGCCATATCCGATCAAATAGCACCTAACATATGAGGATTGCATCTCAAAGTGCTTCGCAATGAAAGGAAGATAAAATGTAAAAAGCAAATACAACAATAAAACACAATGCAGGGTGGAATAAAATAGGAAAAGGCTTGAGTCAAGAGGTTAAAAAAACCTGTTTTATGTTAAATAAATAATCTAAAAATGCAAATAAAACACAACACAGGGTGGAACAAAAACGAGGTAGTTTCTTTAAAAAAATATCTAGTGAGCTGGCCTCCCTGATATGTGAGGACAGTGTGTTCCAAAGTGCGTAAGTAACAAAGGCAGCATCACCAATTTTATTTCGACTGTTGTGGTGAACCTCCAATAAACCATTAGCGGAAGATCGTAGTGTTTTTTGCGCTACATAACTAACAAGGAAGTTGGCAATGCAGCTTGGTCAAGGAGGAAGAGGAGGAGCTTAAAAGAGGAGCTTAAGGTCAACTCTAAATGCTTTTATATAAACAACATAACTTGGTTACTCCTACAGCATCATGCTCGTACAGTTCTTTCAGCAAACGTGAAAGAACCTCTGACCCCTTTAAGTGCAGTGAAGCTGTTAAGGAAACATGAGAGTGTTGCAAAATCTCCTGAGGATTCATCAACGTTCTGCTGTGTTTACAAAGGAAAAAAAAAATGCTTCTGTTATATTTTAAACCACAGCGAGTCTCTATCTGCCTCTCTCTTACATGTGGAGGTATGTGACTCCTCTCCTCCATGATCGCTAAAATCACATGAAGAAAAAAAGGAGGATGGGTAAATAATTAAATAAAGCCAGTCATGGGCATTTACGTACTCCAGTTGCTATTCTGAGAAAGGGAGATGTTTGTTATTTATGTTGGCATTGATAAATAAGTAACCATGAAGCTACAAGTACAGAGCTGAGAGTCGATGTCGGCTGCAGCTCAAGTGATTCACACCATCGCGTACACTATACTATATGTATACTCATCACGGATCAACATGCATCTGCGTCAAGTGCAGCCTGAAGGTTCTGCTTTCTCACCTCGTTTCTCACCACCGAGGATGCTCATAACACATCTCATGCCTGGTTTTGGGTTAGCCTCTAAACGAGGTTAGATGAGCTCTTAGTATCAAAAAACTAGGTGAAAAAATGGCACCGTGTGTTTGTGTTTGCATGCTAAGCAATATGAGTCAACCCTGCTGTGGAATAAAGTGAAATTTGAACGAAAGGTTGGATTTCAATTCACAGGCAAAGGCAGAACCTGACGATTTGAAGCTCCGTCTCAAATCTTACACGGAGACTTCAAATATTATGTTTGGGGTGGCAGGTATACATTATGCATTTTTAAACAGACATGAATAATAAATGGTTTAAACCTGCACCGTGTCAGTGACTGACAGCGAAAAGGAAATTGCACCATGTCAAGCAAAGTCATCATCGCTTACAGCCTAACTGCAGGGTTTTGGACTTGTAATCGCGGAGAAGGTTTAACTTCAACTCAGAACTTAATTATTTAAAATTATTGATTTAATATGTTAGTTTACTTAACTTAGTCTAACTTAAGCACAAAGGGTTTAACACGATTAGATAATCTAGGGTTAACACATGCTGATTACATTTCAATTTGCAGTTAGATTTTCTTGAAAACAAAATAATGATGTTTTCGTCTCGCTCGCTGTCCGTGGTCCTGAATCTGCCTCTCCAATCATTAACTGAGTTCGCATAAAAACATCAAATCGAGGCTCTGCCTTCGACTATCACATTAATAACACATTAAGTGTTTTTTTTATTTAGAAACATCAATTTTCTCAAATGACCAAAGATATCCATCATCCATCCTGCTTATCCTGTGAGGTTCACAGTGGAAGCTGTGGAAGTCGAGACTTGCTGGAAAGAAAAATGTCTCCTCTTTTGGACCTCGCTCAACATTCAAGGAAACCTGATGCTTTAATCATCTAAAGTGCTGATGGGGAGTTCATCTTTTGACCAGAGAGATCACAATTTATGACGATGCACCGCGTACACACACAGGAGCAGCAGAGGAGTTCGACAATGACCTTGCTTGAAACAATTGAAAGTGAGCGCGGCGTGTAGAGGAATTACATTTTGTCACACACTCAGGTGACATAATGGGTGAGAGAGGGAAATGGAGGCTTGACCCTATAATGGATTGACTCACACAGCAAATCACAATAGCCTTAATACAACACATGCTGGCTGTCATTGTAGGATTATTCATTTAGTTTCTATTCAGGTGGTTTTTCTGTCTATAGAAGGTGGTGAGTGAGAACATTATGGGTTTTATGTAAAACAATTAACAAAAAAAGGTGACATTTGTACATTTTAGGCTTAAAGGCAAAGTATTATGTGTTAATCCAGATATTTCCTGGTTGTGCATAAGTATGTACCAAGTGACTGAGTAAAAAGACGATAAATATGTAAATGGCTCATGGTCCAGAGACCTGTCCACATTATTCAATGACAATTGGTTTAATAATGAATATTTGAAAATCTATCCATCGATCCATCTCCTACCGCTTTATCCTCCACATGAAGGTTGTGGGGGTCGCTGGTGCCAATCCCAGTTGATGTTTTGGGGCGAAAGGCGGTGTACACCCTGGACAGGTCATATTTAAAATGATCAAAACAATAAATACATAAAATCTATGGTTTTGAAATGAGTATAACTTAAGAAAAACACTAAAGAAGTGGTTGATACGTTTGTCTAGAAGAAGAAGAAGAAGAGGATTTGTTCAGTGTGCTGTTTAGGTGAGCGTTACTCTGATTTATTGCCCTTTTGTTTTTACTAGGAATTGTTGAAGACTTACTTCTATCACATTAGAGCAGAATTAGATTTTTGTAATTATGGAGCTTGCACAAAAAAAGTCCTCTGTTTCCAAATGAAACATGTCATTCAGCTTGTTAAGATATACTGTCAACACGTTGCAGTTGTAATCACATGTGGAAACGACCATCATCATAAATCTACTATTGAATACACTACACTCACACTGGACATCCTGCAGAAATAGATCCTCTACACACACATATACAACGGTCCAGCATGACCTTATACAGCACGTGACACAACATGCTAATCAGACTCGATCACTTACTTTAATTGACCACGTAATGAAATTACATCGGCAAAAACAATTGACTGCATCATTTTCCTTTCTTGCATGAGCCAATTTTAATCTCAGTCTCGTTCGCGCTTAATCAATTGCCTCAGGTCATGGTTCACTCAGCACAAACAGCCATGGCAGCACTGAATGATAACCATCATTTCAGATTTCTATCACATCTTTAAAGTACATACATGAATCATACACCAATGTGTATATTCCTTGTACATTACAGAGACATATGTATCGAGGATATTTTAAAATATGAGGATATTTGAACCACACCATTAAAGACCTCTCGCTTATGTAAGAAAACAACCCCCCACCATTCAACTGTGTGTGAGTAACAATGAAGATGCAGCTGACTTCCACAGTATCCTGCTCATTCAATCAGGGATAAACTGGGAGGATCCTATTAAGTGTTTCCTGCCTCAGGGTTCAGCGTGTGACAGTCTCAATTAAACTTGAATGACATCTCTCTCTTACACTCTTTCTCTCTCTCTCTCTCTCTGGCGCTCTCGTTCTCTGTTAAAGGAGTTTTTGACTCCCTTATTTCTTACGGCAGTAGACTTAGATTAGTGGCCGTGTCACTCAAGGTTAGTGGAGTGCGAGTGAGTCAGGAAATGGTCTCTTCTCTCAAAATGTAAATTACAATAAGACGATAATCCGCAGACTCTGAGTTACACAGTTGTTGTGCATAAAAGTAGTTTTTTTGGCCATAAATAATAACACGCAAATGCACCTAAAAAACATTTATTGTTTGAGAATCAACACGAGCTATGTTGAAATTCATTCCGATTATGTCACACAATGTATTTTCTGTTATTATTACTGGCTTTAGCTGAGTGATTATTATTCTTTCAAAGTTCAAGGTGCATTATGTAATACATCTAAAGCAACTGGCCATAAAATCCTCCTAATATGTCACAGAGACTCAGGAATAATGTTCATATAACAAACTGAACTCACCAACAACAACAGTACAGACAAAATATTTGCATGAAAAAAAAATCTTTTGCAGACTGCAAATCATATTTATGTTTTGAAATCATGTTTTGGCATGTGGCGCCACCTACCACCGTCTACCAATCATTGCAGTCAGTAGAGTCTCAGCTGCCGAGCAACCACGGGTTGCCAGTTACGTCAGAAAAAGAAACCTAAAAGACCTCGGCATTTTGAATTTGAATGCAGTAACCGTTTTTGGCCACATTCTTACATATGGCACCTTTAAATATCATATTGTTGCACTGTAATGCAAAGTGAAACCCAGTTAAACTGCAGCCTTTGTGATTTGCAAATTGCATTTCGTCAAAGTGGATTTTTTTTTCTCAGCCCTGCGTTGTATACTCATGAACCACCTCAGCACATTGAACTAATTCCATTTATTTTAGTTTTAAAAAGTTTTAAAATCTGTTATGTGGATGTATTTATATCCCAAGGTCCGTCTTCATAGATGGCTGCATTTGTATGAAACTAACAAATTTGCTAAACTTACAAAATCTGTTCCCTTTCAGCCAGTGGACTTTAGTGAACAGAGAGGTTTTTTAATAGGACATAAAGCCCGGAGTTTGTGGCTTGTGCGCATGATGCATCGCTGTCACTGTAAGCTGCTACAGAGGGAAGAGCGAGATTGAATTGGCCCTCCTATTAATGGGCTGTGTCAGGATGTGACAAGTTACAGTAGCTGTGTGTGTGTGCGCGCGTGTGCATGTCCTTTTCAGTGAATAAGTTGACATCGACAGCAGCGGAAGCTTTGGTTCTCTGACTGAAGAGCAGAGGCGGGGAAATAAACACGCGCAAACAAAGACGCACTCACACATTCACGGCAAAACGTGTGCTCACGTGTGTGTGTGTGTGTGTGTGTTTATGTGTGTTTTATGTCCCACATTAAATATTGCACGAGTCCTAGTACAGCAGAGACGACAAAAGTTCACGTTTATCTATACACAGCTTCTAATGCACCGATTACATAAATCCAGTCAAATAAAAAGTCATCATCACATATTTATATAACCATTACAAATACAAAAAGTCTAGCAGGGATACGGTTAAAGAAAGAGAAGTGTTCATATAATGGTGCTCAACTTTGTAATTCAAGGTCAGTTTACTCAGGGGAAATGCTGTTGTGTAACACGCGCACACACACACACACACACACACACACACACACACACACACACACACACACACACACACACACACACACACATTATTGTCTTGGCCTTGGATAATTTTCAATAGAGCCAAAATTATAAACTCAGGGCATGGAAGAATAAAAGTGTGTGCATTTGGCAGCAGAGACGGTCGATTATAATTCAAATACAGCATCAACTCATAAGAATTGGTATTATTATTATTATTTATTATTATTATTATTATTATTAGAATTGCATTGTTTGGGTAATTGGCCGTAAAGACTAAAGGTCTTGGCCCCTAATTCAAAAGTGATTTTCTACATCTCTTACATGCCCCTAAACTAAAACAAATAAATATATGGATAGATTTAAAATTTATGTATTTATTATAAGATAATAACATATAAACTGGGTCAATGTTTTCCTATTTACTACACTTCTACATACATATAGTACATGAATAATCTCCACTTCATATTCGGGCTGGACAATAATTCAATAATAATATAAACTGCAATAGATAGATAGTAGATATAATGTTTATCATATAATGTTTGTATTACTGTACTCTTTCAGGTAAAGCACATGCAGTCACTTTGAATTTTCTACCTTAGATGAGTGAAAAGTTTTAACTTTCACTCCAGAGCAAAAATCTGTCTTTAATCATCTGACATTGTAACGGTAAATTCAATTTCTTTGTCTCAGAGCGACAGCTGCCCAACACCCCTTTCCTAACACAAGATACCAGGTCCTTTTGTGTATTCCAATTAGGACATCTAAATACAACATCCTGCAGGGGAGTCGACTCCGATACCTGCCGTAGAAAAAAGAGGTGTGAAAACACGACCTGGATCGGCAGACCCCTTCCCAGACAAAGAGATCTAAAAGGTAAGTTCACCAGGTATAAATGTTGAGGGCTCGCCATATTCTGGGTCTGTCTCCAGCCACGAACACTCATGTGCAGATTGAACTTTACTTTGCAAAGAAAATAAAACTGTGTTGGCCGGCAGAAGTCTCTATTTCATTCCTCACCAGCAGTAGAGTATTTACATTTATTACGATAATGGGGAATTTAGACTCATTCGAAAATGTTTATATCATGATAAACTTCTCTGACGTGTCGCCCGACACTAATTCAAATTTATTTCAGCTGAAATTGCTTTTTTTTTTATACCCCGGAATGAGCAGTCCCTCGAGTTGCTGTTTGATGTGTCAAGGCTCAGTAAATCAGCGCTCATCAGTGAAGGCTCAGGGGTCACGTCTCGCTTTCCTAACGTCCATCTAACACACACACACTGCCCCCGATTGCTCTTGAGGGGAAAAGACACGACAGTTACATAACGGCTAATGTGTGGTGTCCGCAGGCAGATAGTGTGTGTGTGTATATATATATATATATATATATATATATATATATATATATAACGCATATACATACAGTTTAACACACCAAATGATGGTGAGCTCAGGGCTCTGTGTGGGTCATACCATCACCCCCAGGGCTCCTTGTATTTCTTTAAACTGTAAGATAGTCACTTAATGACTGTGGCTGTATGTTTGAGGTCGTTGTCCTGCCGCAGAATAAATTTGGGGCCAATCAGACGCCTCCCTGATGACACCGCATGATGAATAACTATCTGCTTGTATTTCTCAGGATTATGGACAACATTAATCTCGACCGAATCCCTCCAAACACCATTTGCAGAAATGCAGCTCCACAAGGAAGCTCCACTAGGCTTCACTGACTCCAGCAGGCTTCTGCTACAGCCAAATATTTCAAATTTGGGCTCATCAGTCCCGTGCACCTGATACCATTTTTGTGCACATTTGAGTCACTTGGCCTTGTTTCCACTGACCATGTTAAAGGCTTTTTGGCTGCAATTCTTCCATGAAGACAGCTTTGACAGTAGATGGGGGAACCTGAGTTCCATAAGGTTTCTGCGAGTTCTGAGTTGATTGCACTGCTGGACATCTTCACATCATCTGCCACACTAAGTTTTCTTGGCCGACCACTGTGTCTTTGCTCCTCGACTTTGCCCATTGTGTTTTTTAGTGCTTGGATCTTAAAAAAACCCATGTCTCTTTTTAAATCAATAGATCTCTTTTTAAATAGACCTTGCTGATGTAGTTTAACTACCCTGTGTCTTGTTTTTGTACGTGGCGTGTGACCGAGCTCACCTCTGTAATCTCACTGTTCCCCCCACTCAGTTTTAAGCCTCATACACAGCTTTTTCGGTTTCAGTTAATGACTGTGTTTCAACCTACAGCATGCAAATGATGATCATTAGCACTTGTTTGGTATAAGTGTTTAATGATATACTTGACTAAAGGCCTACATAATTCCTGACTGTGTGCAAGTGTACCGATAAGAACTGATGCTGGTTTGACAGCAAACGGTGGTCACGCAACACATTGATTTGATTTAGGTTTTTCTTCTCTTCGCTGACTTTGTGAATAGATAGAATTAAACCATTTGTATGTATATTTGCTAAAGCATTCTTACTTTATTTCACACATAACACAGTAGATGGAGGAGCACCTTCACTTATCTGACAGGGTTATGGTGGAACAAATCATATGTAGGGAACCACAGCTCAACATGACTATTATTTACATGATCTTTGTGAGGACCAACTCAATAAATCTAAGTGAGTAAGGACATTTTTGGTTGGACCTTGCATTCTGTAATCCCTTAAAAGCACTTTTTGAGGGTTAAGACCTGGTTTTAGGGTTAGGGTTAGAATTGAGTTTAGGTTAAGGTGAATTATGTATGTGAGTGTCCTCACTATGAATGGTGTTCTTGTATTTGTGGGGGTTCAAAAATCATATAAAACATACACAGTGAGGTCATTTTGGCTGGTCCTCACATCTTTAAAGAAGTTTTTGGTCATTAAGACCTGGTTTTAGGGTTAGGGTTAGAAATGGGTTTAGGTTAGGGTTAGGCATTTATTTGTTGTGGTTTAGGTTAGTGTAAGAGGTTAGGGAATGCATTATGTCTGTGAGTGTCCTCACTATGAATAAAGTGCAAACATGTGTCTGTGTGTGTGTGTGCTGTGTGTGTGTGCGCTGTGTGTGTTCCTAACCTTGCTAAACACACAGCTAACCAAACAACATGAATCAATTCTGATAAGGCAGAACAACCCCAGCGGGCTCAAGCTAACTCTTAAACCAGCAGCAAACAGTTTGATTCCACATCTCTCTTTGGTCAGCCGGGTCTCTGCAATCCTTCCCCGGAGACGGCGCTTAGCCACAGAGCTATTATGACATTTCTGTCTCAACACTGTGCACAATGCTGACTGTTTACTCTGTGTTATGTCAATAAAGGTTCATGCTGTCGCGAGCATTTATACAAAGAATCTGTTCTGTCTGTGAGGCAAGTTCCAACCCGTGTCTCTGTCTGCAGCCTCTTATCTGATGGTCCTGCTGCAGGCTGCAGTGCAGCACGCTTCAGTTCATTGTTAATGACGAACAAATGCTCATGGGTACTGAACAGGGATGGTGCCTTGGATCTGTTGTCTTATTAAGGCCTAGCTGGATGTTGCCACCGTGATCATTATTTGACTGCTGTACGTTGTGGAAGGAAAACAGAGTGAGAGCAACAGCAGGAAACGCTGGCTCCAGACGTCGCATCACTGGCACATGGTAACTGACACAAAACAGAGACTCCAGAATGAAGTCAGCAGATCATTTGTCCAAGACAACGCCCTGTAGACTTATGGTTTTAATGCTGTGTACCAAATTTGGGAAGGGCCTATTAATATCTGGGGGAGGCAGAGAAGGACAAAGCATCACATTTAACAATTTGGCTTCAACCCAAATAGACTGGAAACAAACACAGTCGTGTGTGCTTTACAGTTTTCTGCTCATTAATCCAAACCAATACCAAACATCAATCACATCTTCTTCAACAAGGCTCTCGCTTTTCCACCAAACTCCACTTCCAGAGAAACAGAGAAAATGGGACTGACAATGTTAGAGATCATTGTCATCAAACAATCATAACAGGCATTAAAGTCATTAAGAAAAAGACTTAAGTCATAGGACTAAAAAGGTTAATATGTGTGAAGAAGATTAAAGGGTATTTTAGATGAAATTAATCATATTAATTCACTAATTATATAAAACTGAACTTGGTATTTTATAGCACTAATGGTAATGAGTCTCACTTCAAGGCAGTTTATAAGTTACTGAATGTTAAATACCATCCCTGGATGGGAGGACACTAAAGTGGATGTGAAGTAAAATCTGAGGCAATTTGATTTCCAATTCTATTTGGAATTCAGAAAGTTGGTGACATTCCACTTATAATGCAAATTTGACTTGGACATGAAATATATTTTTAGGAAACATAAAGCTTTTGTTGCGAATGGTTTACCGACAGGAAAAGGCATAACATAAAAAAACAGATCTTGTGACTTGATGGTTCCTTATCGGACCAAATAAAGATTAATTTTAATTTGTAATTCAATATCCTAATCCAATATTAATAAGCATTGTAAGTTTGCTTAACGATTATGGATGGTTTACCCTGGATCCACTGATAAAGTATCCACTCTCTTATGTGTTTACCGTGCCCATTAATCGGACACAGACACAGAGCAGTACTGACACCATGGCCCTAAAGAACAGGGGTGTGTTCCCTGACTGACAGACACCCAAAGCTTTCATGTACTGTTCTACAGAGAAGACAGACTGGCTGAGCGGCGGCGAGCTGCAGCCACACATGTTGAACTAATAGAACAGATGCTGTTCTAATCAAAGTGTGTTCGAATCAAATGCGAAAACCCCTCTCTGTTCCTATCAGGTGTGATCACCCTGTGAACACTAAACTATACACACAGTATAGATTAAGTATCCCATGGTTTCTCTGATAGTGACATCTTGTTATGCTCTAGTCTACACAACGGGACCATCTGGGTTACAGTGATGGAGTTTATCCAACACCCTGATTTAAGGCTTCGGCCCCAACAAGGAAGTGAATTAAAGATACTAAAAGTACTTATTTGATAGTTTCTCAACCTAAAAGTACCATGAACTGAACTTTTGCAAGTGACAGATGCTGCTGCGACAAAGACATCCCACTACCTCATGGACGAGTCAGGACGATGACTCGAACGTTTCCTGCAAGACTTGGTACGATTGGCGACTCAATTAATTGTTGTAACATTCAGCCGATCCGAGTTTGCTTTCACCCTGCACTTTAGTGCAACAAACCGAACCTTTTGAGTAACATATTCCCCTCCTCGCCTGAGGTGGCGCTGCATCAAGAATTACTGAAGGAGAATGAATGAACAATGAACAAGAAAACTCACTCATCTGTTGGATAATGCAGTACAACTTCTGCTTCTGCCACATAAGAGTAAAACATGGAGCTGCATCAAATCCTATCGGTCTTGGCTTTTTTTTAAATTTAGTTTTATGCAAACATACGACACATATACACTGCATTTGGTTCACTTGAAGCGAACCCAGACCTACGTTTTTAGGCGGACCAGACTTCGCTTCTTTAATGCGCATCAGAGTTCGGCTGCACATTCACACCTCCCCAAATGAACCGGATCTTACCGAGCAAACAAACTAGGGTTCGATTAAGAAGGGCTGGTGTGAACGCACCCTCAGAAGACATTATTTTACATGTATTTCTTGGCATTTTCAGCCACAGCAGAACCAACTGTCTCCACTCCTCAGGTGAGCCTGCAGAGCTCTCTGGAAGGATGGCTCTCGGTCCATATTCCAACCATTCGCTGCTGTCTCCTTTTATGAGCTTAAGCCTTATGCTCCCGCCTTCCTTCCATCAGTCATGATGTAAAACGAATCACTGTGTGCAGCGTCGGAATGTCGCAGCGTTACACAAAACAAAACCCTGCTATACAGAGAGAGTCGCGTGGAGCTGATTTGACAATGGTGATGAGTTTAGATTCAAGAGCAACACGCTATTGCGTTAAAGGAATAATTAATTACATCTGATGGTGAGACTGGAGACTGTAACAAACCCCTTAATTTCGCAAGTGCATTAAGCCACTAAAATCACCAGAAAGGATGACATTGTTCCTTATTTGAATAAACACCCTAGCTGTGTTGCCCCACATCCAGTCTTTGTGTTAAAACTGAGAGCAGTATTAATCTGCTCATCCAAGTCTCAGCAAGAAAGTAGTTTTCCCCACACTGTTGAATTACTCAATGGTGTCGTTAACACGCCGAAATCTCCAATAAACAAACAACAATTATCTTGCAGGAGTAAGTGACTAGATCTGTTTCCCCAAAACATACCTTTGTATTTCATGGAGAGCAAAGACAAATATTCACCTTTTCCTGGTACTGGCGTCTCGATGAGTCCAGAGACTGGATGAGTGCAGTCGCGTGGCCGATGAACATGGCGTAGCAGGTGGCTCCTACGATCATGCTCAGCATGGTCAGCCAGATGTCCGACATGCTCTCTGGGGCTTGTCTTCCATACCCAATGCACAGCATGTGGCTCATGGCCTTGAAGAGCGCGAAGGAGTAGAGTTCGCTCCATGAGTCGTTCTGTAGGAGACGGAGGGAAACAATGTGGGGATGAAAGAGTGACATTTTTTGTTGTTTTTTGTGTGAGTGATAGAGTTTTTCCATTCTCCTTCAATTAAGAGTGAACGATCTTCAGAGGAAATCATATCACAATCCATACAAGACTCGGTCTGAATCTGAACAGTGTTCTATCCTCCCTGTATGTGTGTCGGATCCCATGATGTTTTTGAATTAAATTGAATGACTTTATTCCTCCTCCGGGGGGGAAACACACATTTACAACAGCTCAATTAAGGCGACAAGAGGTGCAGAAATGTGCAAGGGCATAATAAGTAGGAAGAAAGACAACGTAAAGATAAGAGTAAAAATAGATATATACAATATGGTAAACAAATCACACTCTAAATATAAGTAAGACTCTAATAAAATAAAATACAATAAGGTAAAAATATGCTCTAATATAAGTAAAAAGAAGTAAAATGTAAGATAAGAGTAAAACATAGAATAAAAATAAAATACAATATGGTAAAAAAAAAAAAAAATAAATAAATAAATTAAATTACACACTCTAATGTAGGGTAAGTAATTCAGTAGAGATAAGAATAAAAATAAGACAGGAGTGCACAATATCCAAGTAGTACACACAGTGTAGAGAGGAACTAAACCGAGATGTGCACTCAGTTCAGAAGAGAAATCCTGAATAAAGAAATTTAAAACGAGGAGTTAAATATCCGAACAGCAGTGGGGATGAAGGACTTTCGGTAGCGCTCTGTCTTACACTGAGGGTGCCGGAGACTGCTGCTGAAGGAGCTGCTGAGCCCCTCCACAGTCAGGTGCAGATTTGAATGACACCAGCACAACAATATTAATACCACAGTTGTTGTCCTTTATTGTCATACTTTTCTATAGCTTCTTTTGATTCGTTCTTAAGATGCTTCTGTGTGTGGGCGGGTTTTCTCTCGGGTTCTGTTTTCCTCCCACTGTCCAAAAACATGCAGATTTGGTGTGAGTGTAAGAGTGAAGGGATGTTTGTGTCCCACATGATGAACTGACGACCTGTCCTATGTCAGCTGGGATTGGCACCAGCAACCCCCGTGACCCTTATGTGGAGGATAAAGCGGTAGAAGATGGATGGATTTGTCAAATCGAGATCTTTATCCTGGCACCAGCTCCTCATCCTACCCCCATGCTACTTGCTGAAACTAAATTGTTAAACAGACATGTCATGTGTGACATATTTGAAAAATAATTGGACCAATTGAAAAAGTACAATTACAGCTTAAAACATACTGTGAGGATAAAATTCACTGAAAATGATCCGATCAGATCATTCTCCCTTACTCCTTTCTTTTGTATTTTTGCTTTTATGCTCCAGTGGTTTTGACCCCGATGACCCGAGCCTGTCATCTCTGCCAAAGACCTACTGCTGAGGCACATTCCTGTGGACACGTATGTCAGATTGTTAAAGAAGAGCGAATAGAGAGTGCGATTCAAAGAAAAATAAGGTGCAAACGAAGAAGACGTTCCTGAAAAGTGTGTGCGTCTGGAGATAGTGGCTTGGCGGTTGAGAGGTGGAGAGCCTAATCATCATCATCATCATCATCATCACTGAGCAGTTTCACCTTGTCTTGGCCGAGCATACGGAGATGAGGTGAGGGAAAAAAGGGGGGGGGGAGTGTTAATGAGGATCCTGTGCATCTGCCTTCTTCAGTCTGTCTTTGATTGGTGCTCAAACACTCAGTCAATTCTAATTCTCTCATGTAAGAGTCATTAAAAGCTCCTTGACGCGCACCGCTGAACCTCACGTCGTGTCCTCAGACAGGTGTGGCTCACACACGCTGTCCAACCTTCACCACTGTGTGTTTGTGAGTGGTGTTCTCAGCCGCTGATTGACTGCTGGGGCTCTCTCTCTGATTTGTATATCTTCCCAGGGACAATTTGCATTTCATTTGAGAGTCAAATGTGTTTTGGTTTTTGGAGGAGGTGAAAGAGGTTCCCATCACGTCAGATCATCAGGTGAAAAATTAGCGTTTGAAAGGTGATTTGAAGAACGATGGGGAAAAGAGGTTTTGAATTTTGATTAACTAGAGAGTGATTATGAGTCAGCTTAGCTCCAGCCCAAACCATGACATCAATTTTCATATGTTGTGAGCAGACAGGTGCTTATTTAGGTACTTATACTGTGCGTTCTCATCAAATTTTAAGATTTTCAGTGCCATTACTAACCCAAGTTTAACCACATAACCTCATACCAATGCACATTTATACACACAGATGTCTTTGTGTAAGGTGAGCAACTCCTAATACTGTAGATTATGTATTTCTGTCGTGTGCTACATGAGAATTTACAAGATATGGTTTTACATCTGTGATGGCTTGATAGCGGGTTATCAAGCACAAGTGATAGTATGGGTTGCAGATGCATCACTTATGGGCTACTAGTTTGTCTGGTATAAATCACCACATCCTATTTCATGTATTAACACAAACAAACACAATGGAAACACAGACAAATATCTAGCCCATCGGCATGGCCTTTGCATACAAGACGGGGTTTTGTTTGTGTACAATTTGTTGCCACAACTCTGTGTCCGTGCAATGCAGTCTTTCACATCAGACATGCAATTTTAAGGCTTTTATGTGACAAAGTGACGTTCAGTAATAATACCTTCTGATAGACATCCTTGAGTACTTTCTGCTGTGTTAAGTGCGGTAAAGTTTCACTTTTTGCCTCAGAATTACGTGCAATTTTGAGATGGTAAAGACCTTCAGATTATCCTCTTCATACTGATACATGATATGCTGTATAATGTGTGTAAACATGTGTGAATGAGAATATGAGTAAAGATTTATCTCTCTAGAGCATGGGTGTAAAAAACTCTGGCCCGCGGGCCAAATTTGGCCCGCCGTGTAATTTCATTTGGCCCTTGAGGCAATATCAAATTAACATTAGAGTTGGCCCGCCGGTATTATACAGCGGCACCGCTGCTGTAACACCGCATTCACCGCTAATACTACAAATCCCATAATGCTCTGCTGTTGTTTTGTATTCATTGTTATTTTATTTTCAAATTTATTAGCTTGTGGAAAAAGTTAATGTTGATATTTACCTCAGAAGGCTGCAAATAGAAAAGAGGCATTCAATTTTGTATTTAAATTTTATTTAATATGCCATTGATGTTTTTTCGTTAGTTTTTTGAAAGTTGATTTTGCACTATTCCATATTCAGTGTTAAAGCAAATCAGTGTAGCAAACTGAGCAATAATTAACATTTTATTCATGCACTTTCTCTTGCTACTTCAAGGCTTGAATGTTTGATTCATTCATTGTTATTTTATTTTCAAATTTATTATTAGCCTGTGGAAAAAGTTTATTTTGATATTTACCTCAGAAGGCTGCAAATAGAAAAGAGGCATTCAATTTTTATCCATCCATTATCTACCGCTTATCCTGTATTTAAGATGCATTCAATTTTTATTTAAATTTTATTTGATATGCCATTGATATTTTTTAATTATTATTATTATTTGAAACTCGATTTTGCATGTCACTATAAAGTTATATAAGCCTTGCTTGTTCAATATTCAATGCAACACTTGTTTGGGTCCCTATTAAAAGGTTAATTTGTTCAACCTCGGCCCGCGGCTTTGTTCAGTTTTAAATTTTGGCCCACTCTGTATTTGAGTTTGACACCCCTGCTCTAGAGTTCTGTTCGGATTTTTTAGGGTGTGTCTAAAATATGGCTCGATGATGCCCAGGAGCTATCGTCAACATCCTCAAACGCTATAATGATATAAAACCCCCTCAGTGAGCTTTATCAGAGGTTTACCATTCACCTGTACCTACACTTCTGAATTTGGTCAGAAGGGCAATTTTTATCACTTTACAGGGACTTGAAGTGGGTTATGAACCAAAGTAGTCCGACAACAACAGTTAGCTTTTTATGGGTCAATAGGACATTGTTAACCTTTGACAAAGGGCAATTTAACTGTTAACTCTTCCCAGTCTTTAGTCAGCAGACAACCAGAAACTCACATACAATGAGTGAGTAAAGTGGTATTGATCTTATTAACTGCCTGTTAATGCAGGAATGAGAGTGTACTTCTACATGCTGGATGTTGTGCGTGATTGTATGAACGGGAGAAAGAACACAACACTGACCAGCTCGAACCACTCTGTAGGAGTTTAAGATAATTACGCGATGATAAAAGCTGACACAGTGCACAGCTGTCTCTTACTAGCAGAAAATTACAACATCCATAGTAACACGGTAAACTAATTCTGCAGAGATACCACCCTAAGTGGGAGGGGTGGGGGTACTGAACAAATGAAATTAGCTCTTGTTTTCATTTTATTTGCCATCGGTCTGCATTGAGCACTGAGGGACACGGCTGATTCTATATAATACATTTAGGGAGGAACACAAAGGGAGAATGGGACGAGCCATGATGCGCAATGGCATAATTATAGAATTTGAGTGTACATGCATGCTGGCACAGCCTTCTGGGCATAAGTGGTGTTCGACTCTCAGCGTGCATTTGAGTAGGTAGGGTTTGATTTTTGCCAGTCATGCTGCTCAGCATCTCTCTGACAGTGCAGGTGGGTGCAAGTCTTTTTCTTTTAAACTCAGTCTCCAACATCTGAAACTGACAGGACTTTAAAAAATACTGGAAATTATTATTTTAATATGTAAATTGCCAATGTTGTCAATGGTAGGATTCATTATTTAGAACCAAGTACAGAGGGGTTGCATGATGCTTCAGTGTATGATTCCTTTACAATGAAAACATCGAACACGGACTTCAGGGCAGAGGGCAGAGAGTTGGGGACAATTCCCTTGATTAGAAAGTGAGTTCTCAAGCAGAATAATGGACTAATGAGCACGGCGAGGCATGTTGTTAGGTATGTTTTCAAAGATAAATGCATGTTACGGGGTTTAGAACCATAGCTGGAAATGGAACATCTAATCTTTTTCTCTTTTTCTACAGGAAACTATACATTACCTTTAGGTAGAATTAAAGGATTGGTAGGCATAAAGGCTGCAATTTAATTCTTCTATTTCTGTGTAGTAGTAGTTAATGTTGTGATGGTGCTATTGGGAAGGAAATCACAATTAAATACTTAACCCAAATCGTGCAGGTGTAGTATGAACATGTGTTCACTCCTCTGTCTCACTTTTAATGAGCTCTTTGCACAGCAGCCATTTTGAAGCAGGGAAAGCTCAAGTTACATTTGCTCATTAACAAGAGTCGTGGTCAGTTTAAGTCACAGGAAAGTGAGACAAAAAGCAGTATGCACCCTGACACTGAGGAATCTCAATGTCATTATTCATTTGGCTGAGCTCCATGTGTGGTTATATCCTCCTCACCACACCTGTCAAAAACGGTCATAATTCGACTCAGTGGATCGTGGTTTACTGCTCAATCAACTGAGGTTTGAGTTTAGAGTTTAAAATACAGAAACCTTCTATCATTAAAGGATGCTGAAAAGCTTGCTCACGCCTTTATTACATTGAGACTCAACTGCTGTAACTCATTATTATCAGGACGCTCTAAAAAGTCTCTGAGGAGTCTTCAGTTGGATCGGAACGCAGGAGCAGAGGTGTTGACAGGAACCAGCTCTTTACGCTGGCTCCCTGTAAAACTTTGAATTTAAAACCCTCCTCCTCGTATATAAAGCACTCAGTGATCAGGCCCCGTCATATCTCAAAGATACGATTATTCCTAACCACACAAATAGACCACTCCCACATTGGGTCCAGGAGGCAGACATTCTCCCTACATTTAAAGTTCAAATTAAAAAGCTCTTTAATAAAGCTTATATTTAGGGACTGGTTCAAGTGAACTCTGAACTATCGCTTAGTCATGCTGCCTTATGTGGGGGGAACAGCCATGATGCAGCGAGCACTCTCCCTCCCTACCTTCTTCCTCTACACTCTTAGAAATAAGGGTTCTAAAAGGGTTCTTCTACAAGGGCTGAGGTTCTACCTGGAACCATTTGCTTCTGAAAAACCCTTTCCTGAAGAAAGGGTTTTTCAAGGGTTCTTGGTAACACTAATGGTTCCAGTAAGATCCCCATCCCTCTCTCTCTTATTTGTTCTTATTTTACAGGTGTTCCTGCTTCCAGAGTTTCAATGCCACAAATCAAATATAATACTACACTCTTAGAAATAAAAGTGCTAAGTAGAACCATATACGGTTCTTCGGCTTGTCCTCATAGGGGAACCCTTTTTGGCTTTTTATAAAGGGTCCACCTGGAACCCTTTCGGAGGGTTCCACCAAGAACCCTTTGAAAACCCTTTATTCAGGAAAGGGGTTTTAAAGGGTTCTCTGGATCAAAATGGTTCTTACTGGAACCATTAGTGTTACCAAGAACCCTTGGAAAACACCTTTCTTCGGGAAAGGGTTTTTCAGAAGCAAATGGTTCCAGGTAGAACCTCAGCCCTTGTAGAATAACCCTTTTGGAACCCTTATGTCTACGAGTGTACAACTATAACTATTACTATATATTATGTAGCTCCTCATCCACCCTTCATCCTTTTCTGAGGGTCACATTGAGGAGGCGCTGGAACCAATCCCAGATTCCGTTGTGGCAAGAGCCTGGACGAGATGATGAAGACGATAATTACGATGATGAAATGTTATTAATGGGATTGATTTTTGAAATGCTCCTGGTCTCCATTTCTCCTCTATCTTCTCCTCTCTTCTACCCCAACCGGTCGAGGCAGATGTTCGTACATTCTGAGTCTGGCTTCCTGTTGGGTTTACCATGTAAACATGTACGTTATGAATCAGCGCGATACAAATGACATGAATTCAATCGTGAGGGAAAAACAACATCGTTTATACATTAAAATGTACAGTAATGTGTGTTTTTCATATTTAAATCTGCCTCCTGTCCTGCAGCTATTTGCAGAGGAAGCGGCAGCTTCATGCCCTCTGAGGGTCACATCATCATGGAGTGTGTCCGTCACAGGATGGAAGCCTCTGCATTGAGGCACAGCTGTACATATCAGACTGCTGTTGATGTGCATCCATGTGCAGCCGGACAATTATGCCTGGAAGATGATGCAAGCTGTGGCCATATAGCTCAAATTGGCAAGCGTCCGTTCTGATACGGTTGTGACAAATGTGAGGCGGTTGCAGTATTAAAAGGATATATATTATCAGTACAGTACATTCATTTGAATCTTTGCTATATGACTCATTGGATGGATGAATCATTCTGTTGATGCACTACTTAAAAACCAGATGTCCACGTCCCACTCATGAATTATGATTTACGTTAGCAGCATCATCAGGTTTAAACTAAGCAAAGCTAACACAAGTCCCTTCTCCACCACAGGAACTTCTCTCATTTACTTTGTGCGTTTCCTCCGAAATTACTGAAACTGAATTGTGTGTTTATAAAACTAAAAAGTAAAAAGTAAAATTGTAGTGAAAATGTGCTTAGTTTTTGTCTTTGTACATTAAACCTTGGGTTCAGATTTTTGAATCTGGCAAATATTCCATATTACAAAAACATTTTTTTAAATTAAACAAAAACTAAGCATTTACAAAAAATAAAAAGTAGCAAACCTGCTCTAAAAAAACGAATTAAAACTAACTCAAAGAAAAAGTCAAAACGAAATAAAACTAAAACTAATGAACTTTGAGGTGAGGTGATGATTGGGAATTCTTTTCCCCATGCAGGTAAATAAGTTCCTGGTAATAAAAGTTCCTGGAAATGGTGGAAAAGGGGCTATTAACATCAGCCTCAACTGTCCTTTTTCAGTTAATGCTATTTATGCTAAATGCTAGGCAACTGTCATACTAGTAATGGAACAATACGCAATATTATCGCTCATCTGGATAAAGAAAAAAACATTTAGAATAAATGAATTGTGGTCATTTTCTGTTATTGTATCATTAGTGGAGAGAAAACATGAGTATTTACTTGTTAAAAGTGTTGCATCTATGAGCATGCTGGCACGTTAACGTTAGCATTTAGCTAAAGAGCGTGTAACATATTAACAGCATTTGTGTTCCTATTTATTCTCCTCATGTTTCAACCTTTATAGACATATAAATATAGTTATTTATATTGCATGAACACTGCATTCATAAGTCCACAGCTGTGAGATGAATGATGACTTTTCTTCTTAAAATGGGGTTGGTTTCACAGGGACACTTTGACCCACAAAAACAATGAGGCTGTAAAAAAGTTCTATTTTATAAACAATTTATTCATTTCAGATTTGGTCAGACCAGAGCATCTCCTCTTTCTGACAAAATGTGTATGTGTGTATATGGCTAACCTCAAAGACGACTCATTTTTCCAGAATTAAATAATTCACGAGGAAACATATGAAATTACTATAAGTTTCACGTATCTTTGCAATAAATAGACCATGAGGCAGATGAGGCAGTACAAAACGTCCTTTTCCCTGGACTCCAACAGCTCTGATTCACGAGCAGTTTCACATAACAAAAGTGACACAAATACCCTCAAAGAATCTAAATAAATCCAAGGTTTCAATCAGTTTCCATAAATTGCTGTTGTGGTTTTACGATAACGATAATGAAATGAATAGGCTGTCAGATCCAAAACACTAGATGATGAAAATCTTCAGTAAATAAAATATACCAGAAGATGTTTGGGATGTTCACAACATCTATTCATGTACATATTCAGTCTTTATTAAACTAACTGAATTTAATATTATTTCCAACAATGATTTAAAAGTCAGGTCTATTTTTATTGTCCCGTTATTATGCTGTTCCTCCAGGACACAAATGTAGCAATAAGTTGGTGCGTATAATAAACATTAATTACATTTTTAATAAATATTGCTCTTCTTTCTGCTTCTTCCTTTAGGGGTCGCAGAAATTAAATACTAGACAGGATGAGAACAACGGGTGCTTTCTGCAAGGAGTTTGCATGTTCTCCCCGTGTGTGCGTGGGTTTTCTCCGGGTTCTCCGGCTTTCTCCCACCGTCCAAAAACATGCGATATGGGAATTAGTTGAATTGGTCACTCTAAATTGACCGTACGCATGAAATGAGTGAATGGTTGTTTGTCTCTATATGTGGCCCTGCGATGGACTGGCGAACTGTCCAGGGTGTACCCCGCCTATCGCCCTATGTCAGCTGAGATAGGCACAGCACCCCCGCGAACCTCCAGTGGAGGATAAAGCGGTAGATAATGGATGGACGGATAGATGAGAATGGGGGAACATTACGTAGTAGGATTTTGAGGGGTCATAAAATATGTTAGCGGAATATTTGCCAGCTTATATCTCTGAGCCTCACGAGCTTGCTCAGTTCTTTCAGTGCAGTCGCTCAACTTAAAACTTCATTTACAAAGCACACTGTGGTTTGACCGAATTGCCGCGCAGAACCACATCAATAAAAAAAACAATCCAGCGCATAATAGCAGCAAAACAATCGAAATACTACATCACGCTGCGCCGCTTGCTTTTACACAAACGCGAGAACACAAGAAACAAAACACCTGATATCTGTCATAATAGCTGCCACAATAAACGGATACTCGGCTCATTAAAAAAAAGGTCCAGCGAACATAAATCTCTTAGAAATGTCTTTCCAAATAATCAGGTGTTGCAATAATAGGAGTAAATCTTGAAAAAGTCGGTACCCTTGTTAAAAACTATGGGAAACACTGACTCGTTTTGGTTATTAATGTTGACTATGTTTATGCACGTGGATAAGAATAAAGCACCATTGATGTACAGTTACATCAGCCTCAATAACATTTAAATATTTCAGAGTTCAAACTAAAGCATAGAGAAGAGAGAGAACATTGATCTAACAGCCAATCAGCCTGGAGGAGGAGGAGGAAAGAGAGCTTTTCTCCAACAGGCCATGATTATCTGGTCTCTTGTGACCACTGTTCTGCAGAAGCCTGATTATTGGCCTTGTAGGGCTTGTCTGCTCTCAGCTGCACGTACATGCTCTACTAGTTACAGACATTGTCTTTGAGTGACAGCTGAATACGTTACGGAAAGGAGGAAAGTTGCTCGCCAGCCACTTTATTAGGTACACAGGACTCCTAATAAAGTGGCAGCTGGTGTGGTTTTCTGCGGCAAAGTTGGACATGTTGTGCGTACAGTTATGGTCTTGTGTGTATACTTCTCAAACCAGTCTGGTAATTCCCTATGAATATCCAGTTACATAAAATAAAGACTTGGTTTGGTAAAAATATAAATTATCTCAAACTAACTGTATTATATTCTCAAAACCAAGAAAAATATAATGCTTAACAATGTTAAAATAGACAGAGGATATGAAGATAACTAATTAATGACCATAATCTCACTTGGAAATCTCATATAAATAATATTAAAACAAACATCTAAAGTAATTCCTACATTACATATATCTAAATACACTTTAAACAAAAAGTACTGAAGTTTGAGGTAAAACTATCTGAATCATGATCTGTTCTACTTATAATGAACCAAGTAATGCATTATTGCTATACAGACATTATATTTTTCATGACTTAGTGAACCTGTGCACTTTATGTTTAAAGGTGCATTATGTAATAAATCTAAAGCAATTGGCCATAAAATCCTCCTAATATGTCACAGAGACTCAGGAATAATGTTCATATAACAAACTGAACTCACCAACAACAACAGTACAGACAAAATATTTGCATTAAAAAATTTTTTTTTTTTTGCGAACCGCAAATTATGTCTATGTTTTGAAATCATGGTTCTGCATGTGGCGCCACCTACCACCATCTACCAATCATTGCAATCTGCAGAGTCTCAGCTGTCGAGCAACCACGGGTTGCCAGTTACGTTTGAGCTACAATGGCGGAGAAAACAAAACCTAAAAGTCTTCGGTATTTTGAATTTGAGTGTAGTAACCGTTTTTCGCCCACATTCTTACATATGGCGCCTTTAAAAAAAAAAAAGTTGTTTCAAAAAACATAATTTAGGACAGATTTTCCAACTTAAAAAAAGAACAACATTTAAAACTATTAATAGATATCAAACAGAGAAATACTTTGTCCGGATATAAATGTATTTTTCTTGTGATGATCATAAACCGTTTTTGGTTATAAAAGTACAAAATCAACCTCAGCTTCAGCCTACACCTTTTCAGTCTATTTCTTATTATGTATTTTATGTTAAATATGTGTCAACACAAGTGTATCTGCATTCATTTGTTAATAATAAAAATTCACTGTCACTTAAATCACTTTTCTTCCTCATTCTGAATCTCAGTTTAAACTCTGCAGGTCAATTTGACCATGTCTTAATGTGCGTATGTGATAATTTGATTCTATATTTACGCTAACCAGCAGCTGAACACTGGTAGCTAATAATGAGCATACACGTGCATTTATAAAAGCAGGTATATAAATACAATGCCTCTCAGCAAGTCAATGAACCACGTGTTGTTTCTATATAAAGCGGACCTGCCTGTATTTCCATTCCCTAAGTACATTCATTGATGATAAAAAAACAATGGTAAACAGAGTCCGCGCCACGATTAATGTCCAGCGCGGACCGACAGTGAGTCAGCCTGAAGTGGAGCTCGAGGACGAGGAGGATCACTTAATGGCACGCGCTCATTCACAGCCACTCTAAAATGATCCCTGACTGTGATTACACTGAGATGGCGGCAGCGCGGCCATGTCAGGTGGCCACGCCTATACAGGCGCATGCACAGCCTCGGCGACAATGATTCTGGAGAATGGCAACCAAAGACAAATGTCCGAGACGTAAAAGATGGTGAGGACACACAGGGAGAGGCAAGAAATGAAATGAGCTAGGGAGAGTGGTTTAACCAGATGCACAAAAGTGACAATCAACACGTTTATTTCTGTATAACTGTGAACTGGGCAAACAGCTCCCGATGACCTGGCAGGAGCCATGTTTGAGCAGAGGAAAGAGAGGGTCAGCAGCCGAAAATCTCCAATTCTACGACATTTATCTTAGTCAGAAGTGACATCTACTGACAAAGAAAAGACATGAGCGTTTCTAGAGAGAGAGAGAGAAAACAAATATGGCTTGAGATCAAACACGAAATAGAAGGAGAGATCGAGAGAAGAAAGAGTGTTGTCCCCCCAGGGTCAGTGGGTGTGAGATCCATCTGTTCCTGGAGATCACACACAACACCCTGGCACACACTTAGGCGCACAACGCAGACACACATCACCGTGTCACAGGACACAGTGTTATCAGAGTACTATTTCCAAGGCCTTGAATTTCACAAATCTATGTACCCAAAATTAGAAAGTTCATTCTCAGCATGCGAGACTTTTTTTTTTTTTTTAGCGACAGCAGCATTCGGCGGTTTCAGGAGAAAACAGCCTGCGCGTGACAAGAGCACGGAGACAGAATTCCTGAACTTCCTCACACACACACACGGAACAAAAAAAACGTGACGTTTCCTCCGACAAAAGAGTTAGAGCAATCACGAGTTGAAATTGTTTGCACCTTGTGGACCGTACAGCAGCAACAACATCATTTGGCTGTGTCACAGTGGCGGGCCACGGACCAGATGATGTTACTGTCAATCAGGAAAGTGAATTTTCCGCAAAACTGTGACAATAATTCAACAATTTTTCCACATAATTGCAGCTGATATTCTCTCTTTAATGTGCAGTTCTCTGCATTTACAGCCCAATCATTTCAACACTGTGTTTATTCCAACTTTTCCCCTCCAAAGCTGCTCGGTGTATAAACCCCATACAGTATATTATGGGTCACAGCCCTCCATAAAGTTCTCTACCGACAAAAAAACTCACATGCGCCGTCAATTAAAAGATATAAAATGATGCGTCCGGTTCCAGAGCCTGACAGTTCTGCATTTGAATATAATTATCATAAATCATTTGTACAGCTAGTCTCTCTTGGTTAAGTGAGTCCACTATCGGCATTTCTAAAGAGAGTGAGAGACGTTTTCTGTGTGCAACACATTAACACATAGACTGCATGTGTATGAAATACAGATAGAGTTGTGAAAAAAGGTAGTGAGCGTACATGTTACTCTGCACTTGTATCCCCTATAAAAGATGACAGCATGGAAGAGTTAAAGTCCAAAACATGTTAATGTCAATGTACCTCTGTATCTTAGAGAGTAATTAAAGGTGCATTATGTAATAAATCTAAAGCAACTGGCCATAAAATCCTCCTAATATTGTCAAAGAGACTCAGGAATAATGTTCATATAACAAACTGAACTCACCAACAACAGTACAGCCAAAATATTTGCATTAAAAACAATATTTTGCAGACTGCAAATCATGTTTATGTTTTGAAATCATGTTTTGGCATGTGGCGCCACCTACCGCCAACTACCAATCATTGCAGTCGGTAGAGTCTCAGCTGCCGAGCAACCACGGGTTGCCAGTTACGTCAGAAAGCGAAACCTAAAATGTTAAATTTGAAAACTGTTTTTGGCCACATTCTTACATAATCTTACATACAACTAAAGATTGCTATTTTAAGCGATTGCAAAGGTTATACTTTCATTTTTTCATTTTTTTTGAATACTTCATCATGTTTTAAATCTATAACACACTAACTGAAGTACCGCTTAGAAAATAGTATTGCAACTCAAATGGCCATATCAGTCACATATAATTGCAATGATAAATTTACCTTAAATTATTCAGGCCTAATTAATGCATATTAATCATTCATAAAACACTCAGTAATCTCACATTGTTGCAATTATATGAAATCATGTTAACATAATGTGAGAGTGATGGTCCTTAATGTAACAATCTATGCAAAGGTTCTAATTCAAATGCAAAGCACAGAGGAGGTACCAGAAGGTACCATTATATAGCTTTGCACATTGTGTTTTTGTTGTTTGCATCGCTTTACTTCAGGTTTTATTCCTGCATCTCATATAGTCCATAATTTCAAATAAATCTGTACATGGAAATTGTAGCTTTTTAAAAGACAAAGTTTGATTATTGTGACTCATCCTCACATCATTAAATACAAATGTTTTGGTATCAAAGCTGGAATAGGAACCTTTCCCCCAAAGGGACATGTACACGCAGCTACTTAGTAGAACAACCAATAGGAGAGCCCTCTTCCTCTTAAGTGTCCTGTGATTGGTCAAAGTCTCCTGTCACAATTATACAGATTTCTTTAGGGAAATCAGTCCGATTGATGGAGAAAGGCTATGTTCATAGCATTGATTAATGATACCAAAAAACATGTTACCTACCACAGCTTTACTGTATTTTAGTAGCATCTAATGTGAGGGTATCTAAAAATCCTATTCTTACTGAGCAACTAAGTCTGCAAATTCAAAATGAACCTGCTTTAAATACTGATTATTTGTCAAATATTTGTTACATAACCGGTGATTTTTGGCTCTCGAACACTGCTGCCGCTTTCTCTCCAGAGAGTTTTCCTTTTAAAGTGCACAATAATGTGGGAGAAAACCTCTGCTATAATGGTCTGTCTGTCTGTCAGCAGATGGCCAGAAGCTACCTGCCAGATCGAAGGAAGGAGGAAAGACATCAGAGGGGAGAAATAAACGAGGGAGATTGAGATAAGTCCCGCTGTTAGAAGCAAGAGAAAACAAGCTCTTGTTGTCGTCCTTCACTCCTGCCTTCTCTGCCACTAGCAAGTCTCCTGGGTTTAACTAGAGATGGTTTAATTGAGGCCATTTTTGCGTGTGTGTGTGTGAGAGATTGTGTGCGCAGACTCAACTTTAAATAAATCCCATTCCCCCATCTGCTTGCAGCACACCTTTGGTCTCCGTGGAGGATATGAATCATGTGTTGGTTTTGCAGTCATAGTTCTGTCACCTTTTTTATGTCCATGTGATTATTGTGTTCATGTGACCTCATGTCTGAGAAAACACACACACATATGGCAAGCCTGGATATGTATTACAGATATCTGTAAATCAATTCTTCCTAGTCAAAAAGAACATTTCAGATATCCACAATGACATTCTTCCTAGGACAAATGACGTCACTTTTGCCATTCATGTGAATTGGGCTTTCAATTTCAGATATCCACAATTCAATCTGGATATCTAGAAAGAACATTATGGATATCTGCAATAGAATTCTTACTAGGATGAACTCCCATCTCAGATATCTTCAATCCAATTGATACTAGTCATAATAACATTTACGGTAATTGTAATGAAACCACACTGAAGTGACGTCATTTGTTGTAGGAAGAATGACATTGTGGATAGGAAGAATGTCATTGTGGATAGGAAAATTATAATTGTGGATAGGAAGATTGTCATTGTGGATAGTAAAAATGTCATTGTGGATAGGAAGAATGTCATTGTGGATAGGAAAATTATAATTGTGGATAGGAAGATTGTCATTGTGGATAGTAAAAATGTCATTGTGGATAGGAAGTATGTCATTGTGGATAGGAAGAAAAATGTCATTGTGGATAGGAAGAATGTAATTGTGGATAGGAAGAATGTAATTGTGGATAGGAAGTATGTCATTGTGGATAGGAAAATGTTCATTGTGGATAGGAAAAATGTCATTGTGGATAGGAAGTATGTCATTGTGGATAGGAAGAATGTCATTGTGGATAGGAAAATGTTCATTGTGGATAGAAAGAATGGGATAGGGAGAATGTAATTGTGGATAGGAAGAATGTAATTGTGGTTAGGAAGTATGTCATTGTGGATAGGAAGAATTGAATTACAGATATGTGAAATACATATCATACATAGCAAACACGAGCAAGTACGGTAGCTTACCACCATCTTGTTGAGGGAGACCCAGCAGTCGGATGGAAAGTCCTGCAGCATGGGCACCAGGAACTGGAGACAGCCGTCCCAGTGACACAGCAGCAGCATCATACCAATCAGGTTGATGATTCGCATCACAGCACTGGCCAGGTCATAGGTCATGTGGAAGATCTGTCAGGAGGAGAAGAGACAGGCAGGCGGTGAAGGTTACGGACGTGGAGACCAAAGAAGGTGATGACAGACGTGTGAAGAGAACAACAAATCAGTGGATTCAAGACTGTTTTCACAAAAATATTTCACAGTTCAACCTGAACTATCTCTTAAATGTCTTTCCGATAATTGATATTTAATCAAATTAGTGTAAAAGGTGGTGCTTATAATCATGTTTATAATATCACTGTATCACTCGCAGCATTGTGTGTAGCCGAGCCCATGAGAATCAGAAGTCATGAGATGCAGTAAGTGATTTGGCTGGGTGCTATGTGGCTGTATTGGAAGTTCACTGCAGCCAGGTTCCTGGTATTGGACAATATCAGCTGTCAATCACTCACATAATGTGCTGTGATTTTCCTCGAAACATAATTCACACAATTGACATCATGTGAAACGAGCAATTGAGACCATTAATCCCTTAGGATGATGTTTAATCCAATCCAATCCAAATGTATTTATATCTCTACGTAGATCTCATATAAAGCACTTTAAAAACAACAGCTGAAAGTGCTGTACATCAGAGAAAAATAAAAGAAATAAAACATACAAACGTGTGACCTGTTTTGAATAGACCTAGAACAATACAACATACAATAAAACAATAAAATACTGTAGACAATATAAAAACAACACAAATAAGCAGTTCATACAATAAAACGTGGAGTAAAAAGTAACAAAAAAATGGAGTTGCCCCCTAATGGTCATTCAGGAAAATACAGGGTTCAGGCACTTCCACATTGGCGTATACACAGTCTGTGCTGATGGCAGTGATTTTTTTTATTATTCTTATTATGTATGAGTTTCACACAACCAGGAGTTACAGTGTTAGGGGTCGTACAGCTTTAAATAAATAATAAAAATGCAGGGCTGTATTTAAAACTCAATCAAACTTTACTAAAAGTAGACTTGTAAAAACCTGGCTGGGCATACTAAGCTTTTTTCCTGAGGAGTGATCTGATGAATCTCACGTCTTCTCAGTTGAATAATGTGTCAGGCTGAGCCTCTGAATTGTAACGAGGTGTGGAAAATGAACAAGCAGAGTCTGTGGTCTGCATTCTCCATCTTGATAAAACCTCACGCAGACACTGATGAAGCTTTGATCAACAGGCAGGCCGCCGGCGGCGGACTCTCTCGCCTTAGGTAAGAAGGCTTATTTGTGTGGAGATGGTGTTGTGGTCACAGCCTTGTAAACACCACTCACTGTGGCTTTGCTGGCCATTGGCCAAACCTGTTTTTTTTGCCATTTTGTGCCTGTATATTGCCCAGCCGCACAGATGTTTGCCTATAAAATATCAATGTATGCATATTGGAAAAAAAACTTGATTTATGGGCCAATTTGATAGTTTCTTAGATCAGAAAAAACAACAACTCATTTTTCACTTGAGACTTTTTTTTGTCCTACATGTGAAGTAGGCCAGACTCTCTCCATGTGTCTGTCTGGAGACATGAAAAGAGATGCCTCTGTTGTGATTTCACCTATTCGGGAGCAGCCGGGTCGGGTCGGCGGCGATGCTCAACACACAGCTCGCTTGAACGTCAAAGCCTGCACTCCTCTTAAATCTCCTGCGTGCAAATACCTCCTGTTAGTTCCAGTGCCAACACGTCGTGGAGGCTGACCAGTGGAACCTGGCAAACACTCATATTATAATTCCACCTTATCATGCTCTGCGTCAACAGGCAAAATGCCAGAGACACTGATTTCTCTCTCCTACAATGGCCTTTGATCATTTGGAGAAGGGGGGGGATCCACACAGTGAGTCCCTGCTCTGATTAGGAAGAATTCCCATCATGATTAATGAGGCTCCAGGACTAATGTTACCCCCGACACTCGACCAGCACCTGGCCATGTGTCACTGTCAGACCACAATCTGGGTCAGGGCACATTACCACGACCACAACGGACTGTGTAAGAACACACACACACACACAGCGGAGACACGTTCTACTCCTGTGTGTCTGCCACACAAGTTGATCCAGGAGATTCACATTTAGATTTAGTGACTTTTAGTGCTGAAATTTCACCCTCGGGTACAAGTCTCCCTCCCTTGCGCAAACACGTTCAACCGTTCACTATCATAATCTGACTCGTGTCAAAGGCACGTCACAGAGTGGCGAGTCTGGAGACATGCTTCCTGCCTCAGGAAATTGCTCTGGTTATTCCTGACAACTCTTATCTCTGCCGCTGTGTCGGCACAACAAACAAACGCATGCATGAACGCGCGCGCGCTCGCTCGAACACACACATTTGCAAAGCATTCATAGAGAGAGGACACTGGGACATAATGCATTCCCTAGCCCCCCTAACATTAACCCATCCATAATCTACCGCTTTATCCTTCACCCGGAGGGTTAAGGGGGGTTGCTGTGCCAATCTCAGGCTGACATAGGGCGATTGGCGGGGTACACCGCTGGACAGTTCGCCAGTCCATCGCAGATCCACATATAGAGACAACCATCCACTCACACACCTACGGTCAATTTGGAGTGATCAATTTGCCTAATCCCCAAATCTGCATGCTTTTGGACTGTGGGAGGAAGCCGGACATCCTGGAGAAAACCCACGCACACACGGGGGAGAACATGCAAACTCCATGCAGAAAGGCCCTTGTTCCAACTGGGGCTCGAACCCAGGTCTTCTTGCTGCAAAGGCAAGAGTGCTAACCACTACGCCAACCGCATGGCCCTCTGACTTTAACCACCACAACTAAATCTCTAAACCCTAAAACCAAGTCTTAAACCACAAAAAAAAACCTTTCAAGAGGTGACAGTGCATGAGGATACAGTCAAAATATTATTTTGTCCTCGCAAAGATACAAGAACACACACATCTTCTATTCAAGTACATGCTGTTAAACGGCGTCGTTTTGACACACAGCTGGGGGTTAAACAGTGAAATCTAAACTAAAAACAAAAGCTAAACTGAGATGAGCCAAGTGGAGCTCAGCAGCAGGGAAAACACAGCCAGCCATGTTTGGATGGAGCTGACAAACAGAGCTTAGCTCATCAACAGCTGATCGGGATAAGGAGGCTCAATCTCTGTTAAAGCAAAGGAGAACGTGGCTGTGTATGTGTGTGTGTGTGTGTGTGTGTGTGTGTGTGTGCGTGTGCGTGTGTGAGTGTGTTAGAGTCAGTAATTATGGTGCACAACAGGCTCAAATTACGCTGCTGTAATCAGAAGAGCAGTGGTTATTTTCAGAGTGAGGGAACACACATTTGATTCGTACAGTAGATGCCCCTGGCTGGGCCAAAATAGAATCATATGTTTATATATAGTACACACTATAGAAGAGAGCTTACAGGTCATCCTGCAGCAGAACGTCCTTTTGTCTCCCCGTCTCTCGGGTAGACAGACGCCGCTGCTCATCAGTGACAGTCGCCACTTTATTTACGACAAACCGCTTTGTTAGAGTAAATATCTAATCATCGAATGACATTTACATGGTCGAGACTACCTATAGTGAAGTTAGCATCTCTGGGAGGTAACAAGAATGGTCCGGAGGAGAAGGGTTGGTCTAGTATAGTATAGTGCTTTTCTAATCATGACGACCAGTTACACTACAGTTTTGAAATTCACTCATTCAGCACATTTTCCATCACTCCTCTTTCATACCACACCCATTCACATGCTGTAAGAGCTAGGAATCGAACCCACAACCTTTGAGTCGAAAGAAGACTCGCACTGCTGCTGTCACCCCAAGGCAGCTCTGTGTACCTAATACACATATTTAATAATAAGCTGCTGCTATACGTGAGATGCAGCTAAAACATTTCGTTGTATTCTTGTATTCTTCTTAATCTTAATCTTAATCTTAAAGTGGCCAAACTAAACCATAAAAAAAACTCCTGGTCAAAACCTTTCATTATTAGTATTAAATCTTGTTTTAAAGGACATATCTCATTGCCCTTCATTTTACCATATCATTATGGTTATTGTTATTGTTTTGTTTACATTGGTCTTGGATGCAATAGAACTTTGTTGTCCATGCGTGTTGTTAAGGGTTTCTTATAGAGGACATATTTTGCTGTGTTGCTTGATTCTGACAAAAAAAGTTATAATAATATATCTAATAGCACAGGAGTACTTAATGGATGATGAAGCATAGCAGCACATGACTTTATGTCCTGCTGTGTAATGTAATTAGTGAAGCTGGTGCTCTTTTATTAAAGCCGCTCTCTGCCACTCCTTTAACGCGTATTGGTTTCTAATACCGTGCCAAATCAAGTGTGGAAAAATTAGCTCGCATTATGGTGAAAATATTTTTTTTTTAAAAAGACAGTTTCCGGATTCTCTCTCTGGTTGTTTTCATTCCTTGGGAAATCCCTTTACGGTTTCCCACTGATGAGCACAAATGAATTTTTCATGAATTCTTCGCTGCATCACAACATTGACTCACTGATGACCTATTATCCAGCTATCAGATTAATGGTGATTTTTCATTTATTATTACTTACATTGCACGGATCCAAAAATAGCTTGTCTTTTCATATACGTATAAATGTATATATATATGTATACCACTGTGGTAGAATCCAGTATTGCATTATTAATGAGAGAGCAATAAGACTTTTTTTTGTCATCAGCACAGCTCTGGCAGCAACAGTGATGTTTATACAAATGTTGTTAGATCTTAAAATCCATGGAAAGTTCCGTAAAATAATAAATATATTCTTGTTGAACTGTCATGAAGACGCCTTGTGATGTGAAAGTGCTTTTTAAGTAACTTTCCATGATCTGTACTACTGTCTAGCACCAGTGGCAGTTGAGAATAGCTTCAGCTCCCCTCCTGTTCTCACTCACGAGGTGAGAAACATGACTAACTTGAGGCTAAGGTTTATGGAAAATACACTTCACAGTCCAGTGTGCAAAAAAAAGAAATATGACTTATGACTGATTAAAGGACCAGGATGTAAGAATTAGTGACATCTAACGGTGAGAAGACAGATTGCAAACAGGACTGAAGGATTGAAGGCAGCCTTCACATACCAGAAAGAACGATGGTCTTTCCAAGAATACTTATTCTATGTCTTTTTATTATTTTAAAGGGATTATACACTTATACAAACACACATCACGTCTATTTCTTGACTTACTATTCTCTATTTGTTCACTCAACATTCATTCATTTAAAAGATGTAACTGTAAAGCAGGAAGTAGGGGATCAATGATTGTCGTATGGTTATAATCTCTTATTCAACAGTTGCCAGTTTTCTTCAGGTTAAATCAAGATGTGATAAATCAAAAACACGAGTAAAGATTAAGATAAAACGGACAAATTAAAAAGTTAAAGGGAAAAAAGTTAAGATGGACAAAAAAATGGACAAGATCAACACAGTAGATGGAGGTTAAAGGTGCATTATGTAATAAATCTAAAGCAACTGGCCATAAAATCCTCCTAATATGTCACAGAGACTCAGGAATAATGTTCATATAACAAACTGAACTCACCAACAACAACAGTTCAGCCAAAATATTTGCATTAAAAAAAATATTTTGCAGATTGAGAATCATGTTTATGTTTTGAAATCATGTTTTGGCATGTGGCGCCACCTACTGCCCTCTACCAATCATTGCAATTAGTAGAGTCTCAGCTGCCGAGCAACCACGGGTTGCCAGTTACGTCATAAAACAAAACCTAAAATTTTGAATTTGAATGTAGTAACCGTTTTTGGCCACATTCTTACATATGGCACCTTTAAACAATAATACAATAATTGAAAATGCAGAATACAGGGGGAAAAGCTAGCTGAGGTACTATACCAAATCAGGTGAACACGTGTCATAGATTAGTGTGAAAACTATAGCCTTACACATGTTGTATATTGTGTTTCCTCATATATTTCACTTTATGGATTTTTTTCTCATATTCTTTTAAGTGTAACTAAACCCCTAAACCACATTTTTCAGTATGGGTATCTCGTAATTATTTGTCGATCCATGTGCAAGTGTTGCGTGACTGCTGCCACACACCAGTGACTGCATTCTAATTTCCCATTGGTTGTTTTGAACCTCGCTTACATCACTGGTTTACTTTTAAATCGCTCTTTTATCTAATCGGGCGTGAGGCTGATTGTCCCAGAGTGTCACTCAGTCGCCGTTTTCTCTTTCTCCGTCATCTAGACGGATGCAACTCAGTGTCCGATTTCACTACCAGGCCACGCCCCCTAACTGCCCTGCACTCTCACTCAGGGCTCAGCCCACTTCTTTTGGCATTTTTCAAATAAGGCACTTAGTAGAGTTAACTGCTTGTGTTTACGCTCACAAGATTCGACACATGATCTGCCGTCATCATAAAAACATAGTTCAACCTCTAGTGGCTGAAGTCGAGTAAACCCAAAGACCCTCCCTCTATCCACAGCATTGCACAGTAAACTCCACCTACCTCCTCCCACTGGTGGATGTAACGGATGAGTCTGGAAAGCCTCAGCAAACGCAGCAGACTGAGAATCTTCGTGAAGCGGACGATGCGGAGCGCCCGGGCCGTCTTGTACATCTCCGAGTCAATCCCTTTCTCCACGATGAGGAAGATATAATCCACCGGTATGGACGAGACAAAGTCCACCACAAACCAGCTCTTGAGGTACTTCTCCTTGATCTTCTTGGGGTCGAGGATGATCTCCGTGTTGTCCTCGAACACGATGCCCGTCCTGAAGTTGAGAACCAGGTCGATGAGGAAGAAGGTGTCGGAGAAGACGTTGAAGATGATCCAGGGCGTGGTGGTCTCGTCCTTGAAGAAGGTGATGCCCACGGGGATGATGATCAGGTTGCCCACCATGAACATCAGCATGGTGAAGTCCCAGTAGAACCTGACGGAGGCGAGACGTGGGGAATAAGGCGGTTCATGAAAAAGGCAACACACGTGGGGAAATAACACAATCAGCACAAAGTTGTGTTTGCAGCTTTTCCTGCATCCATCCATCCATTGTCTACTACTTTATCCTCCACATGAGGGACTGCTGGTGCCAATCCCATAGACTATTCACTATTCATAAACTATTCAGTCACACACTTACACCTACGGGCAATTTAGAGTGTCCAATTAACCTGAACAAAACATTTGCACACTCAGTAAAGAGCACCGCTGTCACCACAGTAAGACCAAAGTAGCAGATATTGTACGAAACGCCTGCTTCTTTCCCACCTTGTGATCTTGTCTATCTGCTCCACGATGAGAGAAGAACCAACAGCGTCTGACACACAACAAGGTCAGGCCAAGGACAAGCAGAGAGAGACAAGAATATTACAGTGAAAGTCCAACTGGGTGTCGAGTTCCTTTTTAAAACCCAAGGACAAAGACACAGAGACCTGAGTGGTATTCATAGCCACCGATTTATGCTCCATCACACATATCCACTGGTTGGTGTCCGTGACATTTTCTCGTCTAAAACGGAGCGCGGCACAAAAGTCAATCTTGACAAACAACCGACCCGTGGTTTGGAATTTAAAGCGCCGGTTCATGACGGGCAACTCCTCAACTGTTTTCAGAGAGGAGATGATTAAATGATAAAGTCATTAGCCGAGCAAGACAATGAATCAGATCATCGAGAAAGTTACTGGAAGACTACTTAGAGTAAAGAGTATAAACACTGTTGCCTGATGGAGTAAAACGGGAGACTATAAGCAGAGGGAGGAATTTGAGACGGCTTTGCTGACTCATGGGTGTCCTAATTGTTAATACAGTCACAAATCAATATTCACTCATTCACCGGCTCCCACATGAGGGTCGCGGGGGTTGCTGGTGCCATCGTCACTGAGGGTAAAAGGTCGTATCACAGGGTCAAGATATAGACACATTTGGACATGTGGTGAGGAAACTGGAGAACCGGGAGAGAAAGCCCAGGCCGGGACACGAACCAGCAACCTTTTTTAGCTGTGAGGCAACAGTGCTGGCCACATACACCACTATATGGCCACGCATCAATATTTCTGTGTGAGAATTTGAAATCATGTGGGGTTCATCCTCAGTCATTTTACAAATGAGATCATTTGGGGGAACTGTCCTTGGTGCTGAAACACTTTTATAATCAGTCATATAGATAATTACTCTTTAAAGACTTTGTCCTTGGTGCTGAAACCCTCCTTTTTTTAATGACTTATCACAACTCATGCTTTTTAATTTAGACACCCAGACTATGTGCTGAAGAATTAAAAAACAAGATGTTAAAAACGAGTTTTAAAATCAGTTGATATCGATAATTATTCTAATAAATGGTCTGATATTTAAAGACTTTGAAGATTTGTTGCTTTTAAATGTCTTAATAGAAATAAATACTGACTATGTAGCAACAAATAGTGTTATTATTATTGAAATATAGCCCAGCCTGAGTTTCAAAGTTTACATTTTGGAGCAAATGAGCGCCATCAGCAGAAAAACCACACTTTATCAGGAGTCTGGTGTACCTAATAAAGTGACCGCTGCGTGCGTTTAAGAGTGGGTTTTTCCCATTAATGGGTGTGTTGTGGCTAAATGGAGGACCATTATCTCTTCCTCCTTCACGCAGAGCCACGCAGACACACTGTACTGAACTTTACTCAGTGGGGACTCTCACCTGAAGTCGCTGTACGGGTGAATAATCCAGTTCCCCGCAGACTTAACTCGCTCCTGCTCTTTCTCCACCGCCTTCTGGCTGCCGAACATGCGCAGGGAGAATTTGTTGACTCCTGGCTGAAGCATGGAGCTGAACTGCCGCTGCATGTACGTCTGATTCCCCCTGGAGTCTCCATCGTCCGGCACGATCTGAGAGCCGTCCTCCGCTTTGGTGAAAGCCACAGAACTTCTCGACTGCAGACTCGGGGTCTGTCCTTTACTCGTCGGGGCATAGGAGAAGGAAACTCTGGAGTCCTTCTTCTCCATCGCTGCCACGGTCATCACTTCGGCCCCGGGCCCCTGGCTGAGGGGCCCCGATGAAGTAATGGAGCCGTCCATGCACGCAAGCAGCCCCTTGCTGTCCTCTGACGCCGCTGCTGCTGCTGCTGCTACTCCATCTGGCTGCTTCTCCTGCCTTGAGATGAGAGAGGAGAGACTCCCTGAACTGGTCGGGTCCCTTCTACAATCTCCGTTTTTATTGCATATCATCCCGATGGCCGTCTCTCCTACCGCCGTCTCCTCTGAGCCTGTGTCTCCTCCTGCGCGCCTGTGCTCAGCAGCATCTCTGTGGCGCGACGGCTGGGAGGAAGTGAGGGGCGCGCACTCCTCGCCTCTGAAGAGCCACAGCTCATTGTTGTTGGAGCTTTTACGCGCACCGGACGCGGCTCCGCCTCCTGGCACACATTTCTTCATCTCGGTTCCTCCGCTGCTCCCGTGGCCCTCGCATCCGCCCCAGCTGATTAGTTGATGTGGTGGAGGCAGATGCAGGAATTTGGGCTCCTCCTCGCCATCCTCCGCTTCGTCCATCACCAGCAGACATAACACAGGGGCCAGACGCACGCGCACGCGCACACGCGCACACGCACACGCGCGCACACACACACACACACACACACACACACACACACACACACACACACACACAGGAAGGTGTGGAGTTCAAAGCCACAGCAGCCTCCTCCTGCTTTCCATTCACTTTAGAAGAGGAGCGCGCACCGTTGCTATGGCTGCAACCTGGCTTCTGTTATTTCATGCCCTGTGTGTGTGTGTGCGTGTGCGTGCGTGCATGTGTATTGTGTGACCTCTTCAAGACCCTTTCAGGCATAAACAACACTGTGACCTTGGCAGAACCACGGCTCCTGATGAGGAGCAAACGTGGGCCCATAATGAGGCAGAAGCTCATTTCTGCAGATTGAAGTTAGGATTATAGCTTCAGGTTATGGTTACACATTAAGTGGTAATGATTTTCCCTGAGAAGACTAGCTTTTGAAAGCTTTGTGTGTTTGTACTTGTATTTTCTCCCTTTTTTAACCTCTTAACATAACATTGACTTTGTCAGATTAACAGGAACTGGTTAAGTTAAAGAGCTAAAATGTGAATTGTGGTTAGGTTAAGGTTAGTCATTGACTGGTTAGGGTTAAGGTTGTTCAAATGAATGGAAGTCAATGCAGAATTAAAACTCAATCATTTTGGTTCCAGGACAAAATAAGACATTTGAGATCATCATCATTTCCAACACTGACTTTTCCACATTTTCTGACATTTTATGGACCAAACAATATTCAATTAATCGAGGAAAATGATCGACAGGTGAATCGATTCTGGAAATAAGTGTTAGTTGCAACTCTAGTTCAGTGTGACGACATTCACTTTAAACCTGACACGTCACTTTAAATCTGTTTGCACAGCATCTTGCACAACCAGTGTGCACTTTATGTACAGTTCTTCTTGCTTGTATATATGCATATGTTTATACTTATTTCATGCATATATATTATTTTAGTTTTCTGGTAATATTTATTATTTTTCTTATGTATATTATAGTTTTTAAAACATTTCTTTCTACTTTATGCTGGTATTTTTTGAGTGGACAGCAAAGTAAGAATTTCATTGTACAGGGAAACGTGTTTCTTTACTGTACATATGACAATAAACACTTTGAATCTTGAATTTGGTCATCAAAACTTGAAGGATTTTTCAGGGTCGTGATTCTGTTTTAGGGAGAGTGGGAAAGAGAGAAAGAGGAAAAACACATGTGAAGAAAAGCCCAAAACAGCGTTATTATAATGACAGCTCTTACACATATCTCATAAACAGACACATTAACATATCAATTAAACTCACCTGAGAGGAACATCCGGACTGAGGTGACAAACAAAGGTCACAGCACCATCACTGAGCACATGCAGGAACTGAAAAGGACTGATCAGCCAATAATCAGTGGTGCCATGTCCAGGTGATCGATAACAGCAGAGCTTTTCCTGTCACCGGTCAGGGCGCCTGCATCATCAGCGTCTGCCTGTTGCTTTGGTGTTTGCCTTGGAATCTGCTATTTCTCTTGCGGTGTCAACGAGCACCACCTTGTGGTACAAGTGACACATTACACTGGACGGTTGAGAATAATTTGTGAACATGCACTTTTTCTTTTGGAGTGCTTCTCAGAGTGGGGGCTTCGAAGGGTTAGTAATCAAAGTACACTAATTGTGTACAATGTGTTTTATGTTTATCTGAAGGTAGAATTCCTGGCTCTCTGGCTCTTCCTGAGATATCTTACTTTAACAACTTGTACAGATATATTATTCATTGGTAATAGGGTAAACATACAGCAATTCTATGTCAAAGTTATGTGTTCACTTAAGTATTTTTGCCCTCAAAACTCTTTGGAATAAAATATACTGGCTTGAACACAGTGCAATAAATTTGCCCACCAAAACGTTGACCTGGCAGACTTACAATTTAGAAAAAAGTAAATAAATATATATCCTTTAAAAAAAAAAAAAAAAAAAGTCTAAATGTAATATCACCGTTTATCCTAAAGGAACCTGCTGATCCCAGCGACACATTGAGAAGTCGTTTTGCTACAGGGTTTCCCTGTAAGAGATGGATTGACATTTTCTTCCATATTTGATTTAAAGCTCCAGCATGCAACTTCTGCACCACAACACTTCTCTACAATTGGTCCATATTCCAACTCTCTTAGATCTCACTCATGTTTCAGAGAACTGGGGTTAAAAACCTTAACTTCAAGCCCTCTTAAAACGTTTGAAAAACACATTACTCTTTGTGAGCAGATAACACAAAACACTGATAGAGTCAGAATGGGGAGCTGAAACAATTAATAGACACTCATGTCTACTCATTTGACAAAGGTGTGAACGTAACAGACATGTATTTATAAAACTTACCCACTGCAGCTTTAAAGCAACATTATGCATCATTTGCTGCACATGCTGTGACAGCAAACAAACCACACTAAAAACATATTTGATGACTTCCATGTATTGTTTACTTGACCAGAATATGGAGGTATTTATGAATTTGCTCGGCCTTTTTTCTAAGACAGTTGAATTCATAACAATCAAATGGACAGCTTTAGTAAGTGCCTTATTAATCACAGTCCACAGCCTTGCTCTGAACCGAAATGGCAACCTCACCTTTAAAGCTATGAAGGTTAGGAGCTTCAACCAAGGGGAACCCGTACGCTGTTTCAGACCTTAGACCAGCAGTATCGAACTTAAATGACCTTGGGGCCATCAAACATCTAGTTTGGCCAGTAGGGAGCCAGTCAAGTAAAAAAAAAAAAAAAATTCCAGCATTTTTTTGGGGAAAAAAGGCAATTCAGTAGGGGTGGGCAATTTCAGCATTATATCACGATAATCCATCATAACATTGCCCTAAAAATATTAGTGATGAGAGAAATAACTATTAACTTGACATTAAGAGGCGGGCCACATTAAATTGATTGGAGGGCCATATGAGGCCATGAGTTTGAGACCTAGTAGCTGCTACATGGTAGGTACCAGAAGGTTAAGGATGAAACTTTAACCCTAACCCATTGTACCAAGTCGATGTTTGTGCGTTTGATTTAATAAAAAGTCCTACACAAACGTGTAAAATTAGATACCTTTATTCAGTTTGTGCAACTCGTACAGAAGATGTTATTCCAGGTATTTTGGAAGGTACAACAATCTACACAATTCTGGCTAGGTGTTTTTCATTTATGCAAGTCTGAAATGCTAACATCCAATCACAGCACGACTCGGGTTAAATGAGCATTATGGCTTTAAATAATCTACGCAGTGAAGGGAACAGAGACAGTGGTCCAACGATCACACAGAAATGTTTCCTTTTCTCACATCACTGTGAAATGAAAAATAACCTGCTATTGAGCATTAATTGCCATTTCATACATCAGTGAACATGATTATTTATGTTGCATTCAACAGAAGTATCACAACTGCCATGTCCTGTACTTGGTCCTTAATTATGTCTGTGGGTGACATTGGCAAAAAGAAATTGTGGCTAAAACATGAAAATCTGAGTGTTAAAATGAAATAAAAGCTATTAATTTCTTATGGCAACGAAAAACAAAAAGAAAGATTGAATTGTAGTCAATTCCTTTCTTTAAAAAAAAAAATCACAAGAGGATTGGCGCTTGTTAAGGCAAAGTATAAAACTCTGCAGTGGTTTATGTTGGTGAGGACTGATCAAACACGGGAACACAAAACACTCCAGTTGTTGGCTCTTAAAATGTCAGCAAAGTTTCATGATCGATGTTTCAGATCCTTGAAACAAAACTAGACACGGCTTTTCAAACGTCTCCATTCCAAATCACACGTCACAAAAAGAAAAAGATCAAACAATTGTGAGGTCAGTGAACGAAGCATCAGCAGGAAAGGGAAAAAACGAAACCACAAACTACGCATTCCTCGCATGACCGTACTAATGATTTTACAACAAACACACATGTCGCTAGAACAAGTATTTAAACTCATGCGATATTTTTGCCCCTTGTGGGGCCTCAAGTGGGAAGTATTTCACACACTGTTCTCTGGTTGCACAATGAGAGAATATAGCTGAGAAAAAAAAAAAAAAATAAAAAAAAAAATAAAAGAGGAAATCCTTCAGTTTCTTAAAACATCAACACCCAAGCACAAAAAGATACTTAAAGTTGCAGGGTGCACAGTATAATGTGCCTGACAACAGTTGAATCCTGGACCGCCATCTGCTTGTCCATCTACAGAAAGAGTGAAGTACAATAATGTTAACATTTAATGTTATTATTGATAACTCTCAAAATTGAAAACTGCTCCCTATAATATACACACACACCTCTTTCAGCTTCTAGTTAGAATTCCTTTGCCTCACATTCTTGTCTTTGTGGTTGGTGGTAGAATTGCTCTTCCTGTAAAACACAGAGCGCGCAAATCAGTGACAGAAAGTCGACAAAACGTTCAAAGAGACAATCAAAGTGTAACTGGTACTTACAGAGGAGCAGATCCTGAGTCATCATCTATAAACAATCAGTGGGAAAAAAAAGACAAACAGAATAAAACAAAAAGTGAGTCAATAGAAGGTTTCATGAGTGAGACTGGTGTGAGTAACACATGCGCCCCCTGCCCACAGATGATGGAAGCACATGTTATAACATAACATCCTCTGTAACACGAGGTCCAATGATCAACTCCAACTAAACATGAACCCCGAAGCATGCCCATCCGTTTCTGGCAATGAATGATACGACAAAACCCTCGCATTATTTTTTACAGCACACAATTGTTGTTGTTGTGTGACACTTGACACAGTATGGTGCGTTTGTTTTAGTAAATCTGTAGCAGTTCTGAAAAAAAATGCCATTCACAAATAAACGGTTTGATAAACTGTCCAGATTCAACCCATAGCATCACAGAGGCTCATGCAATACAAGCAAAAAGGACACCAAAGGAACACTGCAGTGGCCACATTAAGATAAAAACAGTACACATCTGAGAAACTGGCTGAGATAAACACACACACACACACACACACACACACAACCAGGGCATGAATAGTGTCTGTGGTGACACCAGAGCAACAGCACGTATTCGCACAAGGTAAGGAAGAGGAGCGCATCTTTGTGGCCAAATGGCGAATGAGACAAACAGAAAATGGTAGACTGGTCTTGTCTATCATGCACAGATTTACAAGATGCAGAAGGCATGCAGACAAAAATAATGAAACCTCTCACTTTTCAACCTTTTTCAATATCATAACAAACCATTCCACTAGTTTAGTTCAAGTGTCTCATATCGACTCTTTCATTGGCTCAAACATGAATTTTCAACATAAAAAAAATGAGGCCACAAATGAAGTGGAAGAAAGAAAGCAGCTGAATCTCTCTGTCTTTTCTTTTTTTTTGCCAGGCCAGTGAAAGAGTGAGCAAATCTCTGAGCGGATTCCTCTTGTGTCTCTGGCGAACAAGGAAGCAGCTCATTCAAGCTCCCATAGCGTACTCCACGCGGTAATAATCCCAGCTCAACCACTTCAGTCTGACATGCAGTTTTGTTCACTTACCAAAATGCAAAAATCAGCAGCGAACAGAGAAGTAAAAATGTAAATAATAATAAAAATAATAATGTCTATCACAAACTGTTTACACAGAGACCAATGCTGATTCTTCTAAAATGTAAAGAATGACAAAAACCAAAATAAAACACAATAACGATACATAATTGAATGCATGCCACCACATTCCATACACCTCCACCTAAAGAGCTTAATTAATCTTAATCCTCTCAGCTCACAGCTCAGTACACTACTTGTACAGTTTGTTGGCAACATTTAGCCGATCTAAAGCGCACTGAGGAGTGCCCAACTCAGATTGTTGTGTAACATTTAAGACAACACGTATCCTCAGCATTACGTGGAAGACACTATGGTACATGGATTTGCAGCTGAATCAGAAGTGAGACAATTTAATCATGGCAGGGAGAAAGAGACAGAAGTTCAGTTTTTCTGTGCTTTTACGCTTGTGCTAATGAGGACAGTGTCCTTTGGGACTCTCTGTCCCATCAACAACTCCATTAGACTGCACTGTAAAGAAATGCCAGTCTTCAAAGACATTCAAAATGCATTTAACTGATGAGAAGCGATGAAGCACGTCCCTGTGTGTGACACCATCAGAGTTCATGTAGCGCATCTAATGCGCTGCTTAAATAACCATTAAAATACTGTGGCATTCACTTAAGACGAGGCTATTATTCTTTTTATTTTTTTTAAATAAAAGTGGCTTTCTGCTGCCTCAAGATGGCGATGTGCCAACACTGAACATGGCCACGTCTCATTTTAAGACAAACTCACCCCAGTAAATTTGCTACCTACGCAACGTGGGCGCTGAGCGTGAAAATGACAACTGCACTGGTTGGAAACTAGCAATAACATGTGCACTGTGGTTTGAGTGGGGTGTAAAATAGGGCCCCATGTGTTTTATCCTCTACAGTAAGCCAATTTAAACTGCTTTAGACGTTCAAAATGTGAGGGCAATGTTTTCCAAATACAATTACTTTTCACATAAAATACCAAATTGGCCACTAGGCTTGAGAGTCAATTGTGGTCGGTTGAAGTGTTCAGCTCCAGGTGTATTTAAATGTATATGAAACGTTGTAAAATGAATGTTACCTTTTGGAAACAACTGGGAAAAAAAACTGGAAGTGCCAATTCAAGTTACAAAATAATAAAAGTCCTTGTCATATTTCATATGATTTTACATGTGATTAAAGTCCAGTGTGTAAGACTGTGTAGATTCTAACAAAGTGGACTCCTTCACTGACCTCTCACTTTCCCCAAGTGCATCATAGAACTACAGTGGCCTTTGCATCGTTCATCATTACTTGTGTAGTAAGATTCCAGTTTAAACACAAAAACGCACACTATGGCTAGTTAGTCCATTCTAGCTGCTGCAAAAATATGGCAGCACAGGAGGGCAGCCTCTGCACAGAAAGTCCTTGCCTAAACTACACAAAGGCTTATTCTAAAGCCACAAGAGCTAATATTAATTTATAATGCACTGTATACTCAATTTAACCCACTTAAAAATGTTACACACTGGACCTTTAACCAACAAACGCATTTCAAATGAGGTTCAACATACAGTACTGTATATGCCGACGACATAGTGTTTGTGGTCTTCACAGAAGTGAATGAGAAGTTAGCGTATTATCACAGTACTGATGTCTGTCTGAACAGGACCTGACAGTTGAGCTCATGTGTGGTGCTGTAGGTTACACCACGTACGTACCATCAGTGATCTCATCGGGCTTTCTCCTCTTCTCATAGATGAAGATGATGGCCACCAAGATGATGACCTCAGCCACTATGCCAAGGAAGGGCCAGAGAGCAGCCAGGCGACTGCGGACGCGCAGGTGGATCTTGTCGGTTTTTGTGCCGAGTTCATTGGTTCCAGAGCAGATGTAGTCTCCGGCGTCTTTTTCGATGTCCAGGTCAACGAGGCTCAGGCTGGTCTTGTTGGGAGTGCTCTTAATCTCGTATTTGTCACTAGTGCCGTTGATGATAGGCTGAGGGGTTGTGTTGAAGGGACAGTTTTTCAGAATAAACAAAAAACGCAACCATTCTGCATTTCCTAAGAATAATAATAGCGAGTGTAATGTTCAGTTAAATGATAGAAAACCAGAAAGGTACATACTATTTTGACATCATTTTCCTCTTTGTACCAAGACCAGTCAGTGGGCAGTGGATAGCCATGGCTTTCACAGACCAATACAACGACGTCATTCTCGTTGCCATGCTCAGAGTGTTTGTGGGCAGAGACGTGGGGGAGAACTAGTGCATTGTGAGAAACATAAATCCAAAGTCAGAATTTTTGTGAATTATATTAGCCATATTTAAACTATAAACTTTAAATCCAACATAGACACTTTCACGTAACATAAGAAATTAGTAAATGTGTAATTGTTGCTTATCAAATTCATACTCCTGTAAAAAATGTGATGCAAACACAGACATACACATTGAAATGACCAAACTTACTTTTCACTTCAATCGTCTGCTTCACCTCTGGCTCAGTCTTGAACACACATTCATACTTCCCAGCAGAATTGTGGTTGATCTTGTCCAATCTATGCAAAGAGAACAATATAGAATTTGAGAATCACATGCGATGCTTCAATACCTCAGGTGCATTGATCTGTGCAGACCCAGCAACTGAGCTAAGCAGCTAGTGATCAGTAGCTGATCCTCCTGAATACACCGTCAAGGCCCTCTTTTTAGCCACATTATTAAGTTAAAAGAAAAAATATTCAGAGCTCAAAGCTGCTAGTCCAAATGTTCAAACTTCCCCTTGCAATAAGAATCACACTTTTGTTTGACGCTGCCATTCCATACAGTCCTACCCACTCTCTCTAATGAGGAATTAAGGTCAGGGCAAGTGAGCACAGTGCTAGGGGCGCTTATCCCTGCTGCCTACACGACTGGCAACGCTGCATATCTACACGGCCCATCCCTCTGCTAATCGAGAGCAGTGAATACCCGAATGGTGCCTCTAGCTATGCAGCTGATGGAGGCAGCCAGAGATGAGAGAGAAAGGGGCAGGATGAGAAAAGCGTAAAAGAAGGATATCTGGAACGGAAGAAATGAAAAGAAAGCATAGCTCTTTTCAAGGCCGAGGGGAGTTAAATAGCTTATATAACAGTAATATACTCAGTCAATATTTCATTCAGAGCATGGGTAATGGTAATGCTTGTGCTGTTCATTCAATCTGCTGCTAATCAGAAAATAACCAAAACAAATCTGCACGTTCTTCTGCTTTAAGTGAGAAACGCACACAAAAATAAAAGACGTGTATAACCACAGAATGACGAGTGTCTTTATTGTACCACAGCTACTGCAGGGCAGATATGCCCACATGACACACTTTGGGTGGCTGGAGCTACTTACTGGAGAGACGTAAATGGAGAAGAATCCGAGGAGTCCGACTTGTCAATGGTTTTGCCGTTGAGCACCCAGTAGGATCCTTTGATGGGAAGACTGGAGTCTGTCAGGTTGCAGCTGAGAACTGCAGAGGTCTGATTGGTGACCTCTGAAGGTTCAGTAATGATGATCGGGGCTTTAGATAAACAGAGGTGAAAAGACAATTATTTGCCACCCTTTCCCAAAGTGAAAAAAGGCTTGTTAACATTTAACACATTTTAATGTTTAAACGTGTATTGTCAAGGCACCACTTGAAAAGAATCCATCGTTAATTTTTCCTTTCTCTTATGACACTCAACAGTTGTCTTGACAGAAATCAATCATTTGATAGTCAGTGACCTGATCATCAACAAGCTCTTTGTACTCTCACTTAAACTGTAGGCAAGGTTATAAAAGATCTGCGAATTCACCTTGTTTAATTGTACCTCAATTATTTTATGACGCTAGGTTGTAAATACTGGTTAAGACTTGACAATTGTTGAGTGCTGAGTGGTCACAGGAATAAATCTGTTCTTAGATTAAAGGTCCCATATTATACCCTATTAACCCAAGTTAAACTGGGTCCTGGTGTCCTAATGAACATGTCTGTGTCATGCTTTAGTCAAAAGGATGAAGCACAATAGCAGTTCAATAACCCTGCCAAAACAGCCTTTTTCAGAACGCTCAGTTTTGTGCCTGGTCATTTACATGTGAATGAGACCCAGGTAAACACACATCCACTGCTTCCAGGGGAGTGTCGATCTAACTTACTATCCACAGCCATACTGTCACCACTTATCACCTATTGTCATGCACCGTCGTCACAACCCCCGCTCCATATACCCCATAGTAATGTCCATTTACCCGTTGTTACTGAGGTGGTGTATATGTAAATTCCCATGCTAGAAAAAGACCCTGAACGCACCAGTGTTACTGCGGCTCCGACTGACGTGTGTGGATCAACAACACGAGGAGAGAATGTGGAAACACGACAGAAAGGCAGCCTTTGGTTGAGAAGAAATGTAGGACAACATCTACATCTTTCTGCAGTGCTTTCAAACGCGTGCTCCTCATATCACCGATCCACACACGCCACTCGCTAACCGCAGGCACGTAACTGGTGCGTTCAAGGTGTCCCTCCAGCATAGGAATTTACACACACGATCAACAACAAAGGGCTTGTGAAGCTTGTGGGGAGCTACGGTGGAGCTGTGAAGTACTCTGCCTGGCGGGGTGCCAACATTCACGGTGAAATGTGTTGCTATGTCGTCATTGCGAGAGAGGTTAAAACATTGCGTGTTTTAGCGCGTATACTTACACAAAGTGGAACCACTAAAACATGACTGAGTCTTGTTTTTTTCACACTTTGGGGACTGGTATGGCCCACTCAGTCCCAAATATAAGTACTAAAAGATTAAAAAGTTGATTTTGCACAATAGGGGACCTTTAAAGGAACACGGGGTGACAGGATCTGTCCTGTTGCGCAGAACTACAAACCAAGTGGAAAGATTTCCTCAAAATAGAAACATTTTTGCCACAAACATAGGAATAGAGGGACATTTAGGAGCTGTACTGAAAGCTAATACATCTACAGAGGTCAAAGGAAAAGAGACATTTAAAAAAAAAAACATGCAGAAGGAGACCAAAGGGGGAAGGAAAGACAGGCCATGACCATTTCACTGCCAAGCACATGATAAAAAGGTAATAATAATATTTAAGTTTTAATCAGGCATCTTCTGTACCAAAGGAACAGTAAAATACCAGTCACAGGAATGACCTGCAAGCATAAATAAGAGGTATCGTCATTGTTAATTAAGGAAAAGCAATAATTAGTACTAGCAAAATCATTAAGGGATCCAAGACCCCTTTTTCTTTCCTTATAATGATTATAATAATTTCATGCAGGAACAATTTGCATATTTCCAACCTTTTGAAACAGTGCCTAGGCTTTAAAACGTGGCAAAGAAGGCATCAGATTGAAGACATTGTGTTCTGTCTGGGAATAGAGGATTTCGAGGGCGACTCTACCACGCTGTACCACCAGGTTCAAACTCTACTACGGGACAAATTAAGACCTTTGGGAGAGAAAAGGGAGCATACACTGGACGAAGCAGGATAGTGGGGGTTCTGGAGGGGTGGGCATGGGAGCCAAGTGTATTGAGAGCGGAATGTCCAGTTTACTAATTTGGAGAGAACAGCCAAACTACTTTGACTGGCATCTCTGCCACTCACTTTCAATGACAATAATGTTTGCCTGTGAGCGGATCCACTTGATTTTGGGTGTCTTCTTCAGTTCATTGCGGTCAGGATCGTTGGAAGCACGGCACTCATACATGCCCGAGTCCTCGAGGGTGAGTCGAGTGAGGTGAATGGTGCTGGCTGCGTGTTCTACATATGTGGCACTTAGCTGCACACGGTCATCCCGTGCTCCATCAAAGAGCTGGGTGAAGTTCTCGTTGGGCTCCTCGCCCTCGATAAACCACCACTGTACCTCGGGGATGGGGTTTCCGATCACTTCGCAGTGCAGTTCTGCACTGCCATTGATCAGCTTCATCCGAGACAGTGGAGACTTGATAAACCCGGCTGAGTGCCGTTAACAGTCGGTGCAGCAGCAAGATTTTAAAGAGTTGTTAAATTGAATGGATGTAAAGCAAGCCAGTCAGTTTGTGGGTTGGTGATAACAGGCAGCGATGGAAGAATGGAAGAAAGAAAGCAAAGAAAAAAAGAGACAAAGTTAATAACACAGAAAATTAAATGAAAAATGAAAGTAGACACAGAAAAGGTTCAGATCAGAGCAACAGTTTTACCCAGTTTATATGGGAAATATTTGACCACCGCTGCTGATCTGATCCAATCAGAAAAAATAATACGCAACACAAAACGTTATTAGGGATGATCCAGGTTTGGTTCCAATTTAATGACCATATCCAGTCCATACAGTTTACCAATACAGACAGCATACCATGATGTTACAATGTTTTAGGGCTGGCTCGAATAAATATTTTCATGATCAATTAATCTGTTGACCATTTTTCTCGATTCATCAATTGGTTGTTTGGACCATGAAATGCTGAAAAATGTTGATTAGTCTTTCCCAAACTTCAAATGATGATGTCCACAAACAATTGATGAATCACTTCTCAAAAAAGTGGAAATTGATTAATATTCAATTCATTGTGGAAGTCCATTTGTAGTGGTTTGGTTCCTGGAGGCTGGAGTTTGTGTTGATTTTTTTTTACCAAACTTTGTTAGAGTTCGTAATATTCTGTCAACACCACAGGCTTAAGAACTAGATACATATTGTGGACTATGTTTTGAGACATCCCTAAAAACAGAAGAAAACAGGACATAAAAAGCAAAGGCGACTGAAATTAAAAAAGGAAGAAAAAGAAACACAAGAAATTAAATCAAAAGTGAATGAATTTTAGGACTTGCACTAAGAATTTTGGGCCTAGAAAAACGTGATTAAAGGTGGTTAGTGTGTTAAAGCAAACAGACAAGGACACGTTTCTCAAGATATCCCATCAAATGACTGGAACTCCATTGTGGTAATAATTTTGATTAGGCAGTCAAATCCTGAGAGTGTGTAGAAGTAGCTGTGTATAGTAGTTATCTTATGGCTATGCAATGTTGTATTTCCAATATTGGGACTTTACTTGACTGTACGCACAGCAGGCAGAATCAATTTTGTCTGGCTACTCAGTGGGGGTTAAGGCAGGGTGTTATCCACTCGGGTGAATCCAGGAAAGAATACAATTCTCACCTCACTGGTCAAACTAGAGTAAAGGCCACATTATACTTCTCCGACTGCGTATGCGTTATCCGTCTGCGTCACCACGGAGACGCCTCGAGCATTTATACTTCTGCGTCGTGGTGACGGACACTCGCTGCAATTTCCCGCCCGATCAGTAGGGGTCGCTGTGCAAGGTTGTTGTGATTTTGGCTACAGTGAGCAATGGCGTCCGAGAAAGAAAGAGAGAGAAAGACTGTTGTTGTTGAAACAGTGGCCGTTTCTCACTTTTCTGTGTGACGGAACGCAGTTTTAAGATAATTTGAGGCGAGAAATTGGCCATTTAGAGTCTAAACATGTGCTGTGTGTGTTAAGATATGACGTATTTATAGTTCGGCAGCGGCGTTATCGGCGGGGATCAGCTCCGCCTCTGTCCGGACGCCCGGAGCGCACTGAGAGCCGGCACAGAGCAGCTTCGCTCAGCCTGTCCTGAGGACCAATCCCAGCTCTTGCCGTCTCCGTAGTCCCTTGACGGAGTGACGGACACTTAAAAAATATTCCGTGCACCCGGAGACGACGCAGAGGCTCTTCGACAGGTTCTGCGTCTACGCAGAGTCTCTGCGTAGCCTACGCAGAGTCTCTGCGTAGCCTACGCAGAGCACTTTACGCAGAAGTATAAATTGGGCTTAACACCCTTCCTCACCTTAAAAACATATCAATTGCCAAATGAATCCACCTACTTTCTACAAATTGCCTTTATTAAGATAAACTACAATCACAATTGTCAGCATAAAAAAAAGCAGTTCTGTTTAGAATAGATTCCCCGATTACATACAGAAGGTCACTTTCATAGCACATAGCGCATTTGAAAGTTCAAATTTAAATATAGAGTAGGCAACAGTCCTTCCTGTGAGCTGATGTAAACCAGGTGACTCTTGTTAGTGCAAGAATCTCCTCTGTAACATGAGAATTACCCACATGTTTTCAATGAAAATACCATAGACACTGTTCCACACTTATTTACAGCACACAAAGGGCTTAAACAGTGCACGCAAAAGGCTTGGACATGAGTAACTTTAGCTTACAGTAAAATACTGATCTGTTTTTAATGCAAGTTTGAGATTAGTTCATACCAAAGAGTGAAAAAAGGGCCAAACTGTGGATGTACATGGTTTATCTTCTTTATATGACGTTTGTTTGCATTTTTTACTCAACTAGCTGGTTGAAAATTAACATCTCATGCAATGAGTCTTCTGAAAAGAGAAAGGGTGCACATCATGCAATCCTTACATCACTTTTAACACACAATCAAACCAAGGTTATAGACATGTGCACAGTGAACAGGAAAGGCGTATACAATGCGATATCCTTGTCTATAGAAGATGGATGCCATAGTACCAACATGATCAAATACATGAAACTGTGAGTTGGATGCATGGTAGGTCTTCAATGGTAGTTGCAAGTTTTCATTACATCCCTGTTTTATAGTCAGTAGGTCAATGTTTGGAAAAACAATATTTTCTTAATTACTTTTTGCAACATGTCATGTACCATCCACTATCTTAAGTGTTGCTTCAATGATGTGTGAGCTAATATTACGTTTGTCACTCTGCAAACGCCATGAGAGCCCATGTACACTGTCTTGTGTAGCTAAACACGGGATCACTTAATTTGTTTTTCTGTTCACATTAGGTAAATATGATGTTGCTCAAAATATAGTAATTTGCATATGACCATGCTAGGTCTGCTGTTGATCTGCAAACTAGTAACTGTACTAAGCATGAGGAAAGTGAGAGAGTGGGTCACCCAAGAAATTGAAATGGAATCATTTTGCAAAAAATCCTGATGACTAAACATGACATGGTGCTAATTCAAGTAGCTAAGAGTTTACGACGACTTTTTGAGACCCAAGATCAACACCATCTGGCTGTTAATTGTTCCGTCAAATTACTCTTTATTGAATCGTGGTGCATAACCAGTCAGTTTTTTCATTTTGCAAAAACTGAAACTACTTGTTACAAGAATGTCTACTGTGGACCATTAAGCAAGAATGACACTGTTGCTGCATTACAGGTTAAGCAGGTCAAGCCTGTATTCTATATTCAATACTATTACCCAAACTGGGATAAAGATCAAGAAATGAACATGCGTATGAAAAATGGCTTTCCACGTTTCCCCCCACACTAAGCCTTGCCTACCCGTCGGCATCGCAACCTACTAAAGTTAAACTAGAGAAGCTGAAACTCCGGGGAATTACTGAACTACTCTGCCCCTGAGCTGGTTTTAAAAAGCAGGAAATATTTGATTTGCACAAAATACGTGTATAACTTGTACATGTACAACCAATGCAAATATGTACATACATTTTAGCTAGACTACAAGTTAATAATAAAGCAAAGTGTTACGCTTTAGGAATAACACTAAAATATAGTTAAATGGTGTAAAATGCTTCATGCTAAAATCACCGCACTATTCAACTATGTAGAGTTCAGTATTAAACCCCACATAGTTCACAATTAATTGACTAAAGGCAAGAAAAGTCACAGTATTTTGTAAAAGCAGTCACAGTTAAGTCCCTACATTTTTGGTGTCTAAATACTGGAGAAGGGACAGAAGATTACCATAGCAAATAGCCCACAGCTGTGATTAGCAAATCGATAACGGACTGGAGGAAATGTCGGAGCATTTACAGAGGCTCTAACAGAAGCGTGGAGTTACAAGAGGGGACAATCGAAGCGGAAACTTGCAAAGATAAATGTGAGTCGCGATGAACTACTGTCCGTGTCTACTGTGAGGGAAATTAATCTCCAGGAATTGGAATGCAATTAACAGCTGCAACTGCAAAGCTGACACATATGCCTGGTGACACAGACAACAGAAAATCAATTACTGATCACTGGAGCCTAGTAAACAAAACGGAATCCTTGAGGGATAACGTCAGTCAATGGTGACCCAAGTCAACAAACTATCAGGAAGGAGAAGGATTAAGGCCACATTATACTTCTCCGACTGCGTATGCGTTATCCGTCTGCGTCACCACGGAGACGCCTCGAGCATTTATACTTCTGCGTCGTGGTGACGGACACTCGCTGCAATTTCCCGCCCGATCAGTAGGGGTCGCTGCGCAAGGTTGTTGTGCTTCTGGCTACAGTGAGCAATGGCGTCCGAGAAAGAAAGAGAGAGAAAGACTGTTGTTGTTGAAAAAGTGGCCGTTTCTCACTTTTCTGTGTCACGGAACGCAGTTTTAAGATAATTTGAGGCGAGAAATTGGCCATTTAGAGTCTAAACATGTGCTGTGTGTGTTAAGATATGACGTATTTATAGTTCGGCAGCGGCGTTATCGGCGGGGATCAGCTCCGCCTCTGTCAGGACGCCCGGAGCGCACTGAGAGCCGGCACAGAGCAGCTTAGCTCGGCCTGTCCTGAGGACCAATCGCAGCTCTTGCCGTCTCCGTAGTCCCTTGACGGAGTGACGGACACTTAAAAAATATTTTGTGCACCCGGAGACGACGCAGAGACTCTTCGACAGTATCTGCGTCGACGCAGAGGACTCTGCGTAGCTACGCAGAGCACTTTACGCAGGAGTATAAATTGGGCTTTAGTGGCAAGTAAACTTAATTGTTCGTGTGAACTTTGAGCCACATCCTGCTTCTGCTTCATATTTTGTGGTCAGTAACTACATGCATGCACATACTAATATTGCACATGGTTGCCTGCTTTCTGTGTGTTGCTGCCAACTTGATCTTACTAAAAATCACATTACTGCTGTACACTGTTGGTCCTTGCGCTTTTGTGCTGAAGATGTGTCATTTAAAGTGGATTATTGCTGTTAACATGGTGCATTGTATTTATTGTTTTATTTATGATTAATTGTACTGTATAAATTGCAATTCATCATGGACGGGTGGACTTTAATTACTCATAGCCACGTTCTTATAACAATACATTCCATGGATACAACCACAATGTCACAATAATACCGCAAAAGACATGTTATACCGTGGACATGTTGAAATATTGTCGAATCGTGAGCTGTTAGTGTAAAACAATCAAAATGGGGCCCACATTAAAGCAGAAAATACATCATATAATGTCATCGCAGCAGGACATCTACAGGAACGTTACAAGGCGAATATTGTGTTCTCATGAACGGAGCCATTATAAAAGATGTATCAAAGGACTAAAAACACAGAAACCCGTGATATATTTTTTTTCGACAAAAACACGATGATGAGGAACCCTCTGTCATGTTACGCAACAGCAACTTTGACACAAACGTTACGAATAAACGTTTTTTTTTCATGTATTCTAAAAACACCATCGATCGATAATTTGTGAACTCAAATAATGCCTGCTATAAAACACGGACATGAAGCTGATTCTGAGACGTAACATTCGACGCTGATGCGGCCACGGAAGGGCCACAACAGCTTTGGCAAATTAGCAAAAACGTTTAGCTAGCATGACCGCTAATGCCTGACACACAGCTACAGTTAATGTGGCGGTGTATTACCGACATTACATATACTGTTATAGATCCTAACATATGACAGTAAAACACAACTATTACAGGAGTCTGTATGAACACGAACAATTACAGTCAGGACAAAGTAAAACATCCAAACATGGCTGACATCTTACCTGTGGATGCATTCGCTCGCCAACAGCTCAGCAGAAGGGCACTGAGCGCCCACAATAACTTCATGGTTAATAATTCACGACACACCTAGATGGTCGAATAAATACAATGTCAAAAACTATCAGACCGAGTCTTCTCCCTCCTAATCTCGTTCCTTGTGCGGACTTCCACCGATGGATGCGGGGATAAATGTCTGACGGAAGAGCTGATGGACTCGGTTGTCCTCTACAAGCAGCTCACGCACACGCCCTGATCAGCACGTACACATGACGTAATGACGCAAGGGCGTGGTCACATTAAAAGGCTTAACGTTGGGTCTTTTTGTACAACCCTGTTTAGCTCGATTACTCGTTTTAAGTATTATGTAATTAAAGATGAAACATGTTTGAATTATTAAATAAGTTTTCAAGATAGATTTTGTTAGACCTAAAATGAGCTGAACTAAACAGAGCCGTCGTTCATGGAAATAAATAGTAACCATGCTTTTCATGCTGAAACTTGTCAAAATGGCTGCTGTGTAAAAGGCCAATTTCTACCGTCTCAAGACAGAAAACCTGAAACATGGCACCGGCAACAATAGTTTCAATATCGTAAGAAAATATATATGAAGCGCTAAACATTACTATTATTAATATATTACTACTATACCACATGTTTTGTACTTAATGTAGTTTACTCTTCTCTTTAAGGAACCGCCATTTTAGTTACACCAAATGTTGGTGTTTTGTAATATTATAATTAATATTTATCTTCTTTTATTAAAGTTGTTCTGGTTCTGACTGTTGCTAGACTTAAAGGTGCATATATAATATAATAAATTTGAAGCAACTGGCCATAAAATCCTCATAAATTATGTCACACTCAGGTATAATGTCCATATAACAAACTGAACTCACCAACAACAGCACAGCCAAAAAATTTGCATTTAAAAAAAAATATTTTGCAGACTGCACATCAAGTTTATGTTTTGAAATCGTGTTTTGGCATGTGGCGCCACCTACCGCCGTCTACCAATCTTTGCAGTCAGTAGAGTCTCAGTTGCCGAGCAACCAGGGGTTGCCAGTTACGTCAGAAAACGAAACCTAAAAGACCTCGGTATTTTGAATTTGAACATAGTAACCGTTTTTGGTCACATTTTTACATATGGCACCTTTAACTATAAATATTAAATGAATATGTACTGTCCCATTTGTCTGTTGATACAGTATGAACATTTTCTGATCTGATGGACCAACTGAGATCAGTATATACCATAACCATATCTGATTATGGTTTCATCTGAACATGGCCTTAACTCCAGTTCAGGTGAGAGACAATCATCTTAAATTCACCAACATCAGAATATTGCTGCTGTGCGATTGATTTACAATAACCATCATATGTCGCAAGTGCTAAATGCTCACAGAAGTATAGGTTTCAACTCCGTTTCTTCTTGAGTTAATTTGCTGGGTTATAGGATGGGATATTACACTGAAAACACACAAACTGCTGCATGTCATGATGCCAAATAACCACAGGCACAACTGGAGATGGAAAATGTCAAATTAAAGGATGACAAGTGAAATACTAGAATAAAACCAGCATCATGAATTGAGTGCGGGACTTTTGTAGAGTCATTCAAATATTCAACAATAAGTCAAAACAAGTATGACGTTGCTGTATGTTATATGATAGAAAAGACCAAATCTATAACTGTCATGCTGATGATACAAGAGGTTTCTGAATAAATTATTCTTAGTACATTCCATGTTTTCACTTTTACAGGACATTTTGCATCGATACAAAATCTTATTTTCAAGGTACATTGGGGCACAAATTATGGACTTCACACACACACACAAGTGGATCCATTTGCCTTTCAGCAGGGACCAAGGGCATCAGTCTACATTGATTCCCTCAGAAAAAAAGGCCTTTGAAACTAAACTCCAAAGGAGAGTAGATGTACTGTACAACGTGGAGGGAACACACCCATACGGCTCACAATGCAAGGAAGCTGAAAATATTGACTTATTGTGACCAAGTTTTGCAGGCAAGTACAACATTAAAGGGTTGAGTGTAGACCGTTTCCTATCAGCATGCTTTTGAAAACATCACGTCCAGCAGTGCTTAAAAATGGGGTTATTGTTCCCAGTGTGGTTGTTCTAAGAGCCTGCAAGATGTCATTAAAGAACAAATTAATTATTCTGGGAGACACAGACCAGCAATGCACATAACTCACCTGACATTTATTTACCTCCAGGCTGTTCTTACTAAATCAAACATGTAACAATTTTTGGTCAATTTCCACAAAAAATACAAATAAAAATTGGTCTTGAACCGAGAGCGCAGTTTAGCCATGGTATACCTCCAAATCTATTTTACAACTACAGTTGCTAGCGTTAAGACTTAACAAAGAATTATCATATAGTGTATACACACACACACACTGAGAATACATTGCATGATTTTTGAGTGGTAGCACCCAAACATCTTTATTTTCATATCAGTTTCTTTTGTATATATGATCATACTGCAAACCAATCATCTCTCAACAGGTAACTTTACAAAATACTTCCTTGAAGTTAAAAAGCACAAGCGCACAGAAATGTCTCTCGAGTGTATAATGTCAAAAAGGGGGGGGGTCAACATTTTGGGTTTGCAGATAAAAAAAAGGAAACGTTGTCAAGATCGTCCACATCACTACCCAAACGGCGCAAAATAACTGCAATTGGACACATCATGAGCATCGAGAGCAAACAATGGTACTTGTGTGGTGTCAGAAAACCATAAAACTTTAAGAGGTTGTGGATTATAAAATACTATATTTCTTTTTGAGAAATACAAGGAATCAAATTTGAAATGTTCCAAACCTTAATTGCACTCTTAAATAGTGTAGTTTTTATCAGAGATATGAATACTACGTGTTAACTTATTTATGCATCACTGTCAAAAATTGGTAATTTTTAATTATAGAAGTCTGGCAATTTAAAAAACACAAACAAAAAAGAAAAAGACAGCAACTGTCTTGTTGTCCCATCATGTCCTCTACCTTCACTGGATTCCTTTGCTCTCTGTTCCCTGTATGAGGTGATTCAGGCCCATCAAGCCTCTCACAGTATCTTTGCTTCTCCACATCCTCCCTGAGAGAAGCTGCACTCCAGGGCTTCTGGCCTTCCTTTGTTCAGACTCCAGTAGAGAGTGGGAGGCCCAGGATTGACTTAATTAATCACTTACCCCTGAGTCAGGCTTGAGTGCTCCTGGTGAGATGCACTCAGGTCTCTACCCTATGACAGGGAGAAACTGGAGGTCACCTCTCTGAAGTAAAGCAGCCTAGGAGCCATTAACAGCTCATAGGGCGACGAGGAGAACTGTTTCTCTAGGAGTTGTCAGTGGAGTTCTCATTGCTGGTCGAACTTGAAGACTGAGGGGTAGAAGAGGATGAAGACGAGGAAGAGGAGGAGGTAAAGTTCATCCCTGATAGTTGTGGAGGGTTTGTTGCCGTGTTCTGTCCAGTCAAGCTTTTTCTGCACACAGGGCAAGTGTCATGCTGGAAGAAAGAGGGACAAAACATATGATGAGGCGTTTGTCTTACTGCTGAGGTTTCCTCTATTTGGTGAACGACTGGTGAACGTGTGACTGAAAAGAGAATTCATTTGGTGATGGCTAAGTGACTAATACCTGCTCCAGCCAGGGAACTATGCAATCATTGTGAAACATGTGATTGCATGGGAGCTGCCGCACAGTTTCTCCAACACTGTAATCTTCTTTACACACAGGACATTCCAGCCCCGAAGCTGAAAAAAAACAAAAAAGTAAAAAATGACATTATGGACTGTAATCTGAGCAAGTGAGTAAGTAAAGATGTCCTTGTACTACCATACTAATCAATGGCGAGAGCCCTCTGGCTTCCAGGCATTATGTGGCCATGTCAAAAATCATTATTACAAAAAAGGCAAATACAGAACTCCAAAATCAGAATAGCATTTAACTTACCAACGTGTTCTTCTGTAACTTGTACTGTAGGAAGATTTTTAATTTTATCTCTATCAGCAGGTGGAGGTCCTGTGTTCTCAAACTGGTTTAATAACTGCAGACAGGAGAAGACAAAACAGAGATATTGACATTTCGCAACCCCCATTTCAAGTCTAAAGTTTTTTCTTAGAGTTTATAAACCAAAGTTGACAATGTAAGAATACCTGTGTTATAATTGCATCAAGCCCATTGGCACCCCAGGCATAATCCATGGGATTTGAATGAAGAACGCCCCTTAAAAGAAAAAATAATAAAATAAATTAAACAAAAGGCTGGACATCAAGTGTATATTCTTGAGTACGTTCTAGTTTATTAGAGCTCTATTCCATTGACTCACCATGGCCCAACACCAATATTTGGCATTGCAGTAGGGGCAATTATTCCATTCACTAGCTGCTGAATGATTCTACAAAACAGAACATACAGGTGTTAGAAATATGCAGTGGTTTCCACATTAAGGTCAGCGATAAAAAAACACACTGAGACAATAAGAATGAACCAGAAAACATCACACACATACAACATAAGTAAGACTTCAGTCCCACAAGTAACCAAGTCCATTTCTCACCCCTCTAAAGTGGGTACTCCCTCGTGCCTCCCAGCTTGTCGCCTCGAACCATGACGACTCCTTGGTTGCCTAGCGCCATATCTTTGCCTCGACGCCGCTTCCCTTTCCCTCCTGTTTTCAGTTTCCCGGTTGTCCTCTGTTCCCAGTCCAGCCCCAAAGTCAAAACTATCATCAAAGACTCCCAAAGCAAATTGACCATATCCTGAGGGGAACGTGAACAAGTGCTGGTCTGTGTTCTGGAGAACAAAAAAATGAGATACAATAGACTCAATCTGGATGTTGTAATCTCGATAGAAACAAAAAAAAAAATCACGGAAGCTCAGCTTTACCACAGAACATCATCGGGCTAAAGGCAACCATTTATTGGTAATACAACAAATAAAACTCTTTAAGGTCACATTTAAATAACAATAATACAAATACCAAACAATTGTTGACATACATGGACTTCTTGAAAAATTATTAAATGGGGTATTTTATTTTTTTAAGCAAACGCATAAGAAAATATTCTACATGTCGTGCTTGACGGGAGCTTAAAAAAGCACTTCTGCTTTTTTAAGCTCCCGTCAAGCACAACATATTTTTTATAGTTTCCACTTCTTGAAACTCTAAAAAATATGTTCATCAGTAACATGTTAAGAAATGCTGATTTTATTACGCAACAGTGGACTGGAATCCCACAGAGAGATGTTATGTGACACACAGAGAGTCTGAGAAAAGAAGGAGTTAGAAACCTCAAATGTTTGCTGCTGGTTCTGGGGTCCACTGGAGATTGTAGACCTGGAGCCATTGTCAGCACTAAACAGGGGACAGATCGACAGGTCATGGATTGATTTATTACTGTTGAAGGAAATTGTTTTTTTTCCACCATGTGTCACAGTTTCCATCATTCCTATTTTCTTTTATGATGTCATGGTTTGTTGTGTCCTGTTTCTTCCTCAAATGTTTATCCTTCAGCCTTTGACTTCACACGCAGTGGCTGGTTTCACAGTACAACACCATACAAAACAGGTAAGGGGCAGTAATATAAAGTCAGTCTAAAATGAATGCTCCTTGTGCTATTACTGTTGAGCCAACACTTATTTAGCTCAAGGGGAGTGTGTAATATACAGCGTGTCGAATGTATTAGTGAAAGTTCACATGATCTAAAAAACTACTTATGCGAGATTGCTATTGCTAGAATTGCTATTACTACAATTAATTACGGATTAATTGATTGTAGTAATAAATCATTACACCTGTGTTGACAGGAAGCAAAGAAAGCAATATCTTTATGACTAAATGTAAGTTTCGTTATAGTTGGAACAAAGCTGAGTTTTACCGAGTGCTTCTGTCCTGTGATTAGTGTAGCATAACGGTTAGCAGTGACGGCCAAACATTTGGATTATTTGTAACAGTCTTTTTTGCAGAACCACCAAAATATACATCTTAAATCAAGTTTAACAAAACAAGTGAAGAACTAAAGGATCTGAGGGACCTTTCTGGTTGTCTAATAAAATTACCACGAACAGACGTACCTTCTCTCTTCAAGCAGCTCCTCAATAAACCCTGAATCACATCTTGGACATGTATAGTCCTGCAAACAAAGAAAAATATAAACAAAACGATGATACAGATGACAGACAGAAAATTGAACATGCTCATCTAAAGAAGACACCCGTGTCTGCCATTACATTTATCTTTGTAAGACACTGGGCTACCGTGAGCTGTCAGAAAAGCTTTGGCAGTCTGACAGTGATATTATAAATACACACTGAAGACCACTGAGTTCTTCTGACATGATTTGCATTATTTCCATAGCTGTCAAATCAGTAACCCCTCATTCTTTACACATTGGGGTATTGTCATCCCATTTTGACACTTATTTTTCTTAACATATCCACTGTGGACAAGATAGCTCAGGAGAGGATGCACAGCCACAGCAAAGACCTCGTCTTCCCCCACAAGTCAAACACTGTTAAAAGGAAGTGTTCAACATGTCATTACAACCTGTGTCACACTATCAGACATGGGAAGATGTAGCACTGATTGCAGCTATGAGAAACAATCTCCATTTGATCCTTTAATCAAAGACAGATCATAACCAAAATAAAACCCACCAAGCATCTGGAATCAAAGGAATCACACCTTGCCATCAATGGCTCAAAAATGAACAGCTTCTTCACCCGAGCTATGAGACACCTTTCATTTACCCAAATAATGATTATGTGATTTTATTACTGCTATACCACAATTTGTGTAAATATGCAAAAATAGATATATTTATAACATATTTATACCGACTCAGTGTTCACAATATACTGCTATCACTAATTTAAAAAATAACAGACTGAAGTAAAAGGTTATTCTCCTACACAACCCATGAGATTTCCCAAAATATGAATATTCAAGAAAAAAATTAGATACATATTTCTTGAAATAACAGTCCTTCATTACTTAGGATCTAAAGTTTAGATTAACATGTTATTTATTATTTGTAGATTCGGCAAAGCATCCAACATATCCAAAGGCTTTTAAAACACATCAGTCTTCATTTGGCTTCATAACGTGACCAAAACACTAATCAGTTGCAAGTTTTAATGATGATCACATCATCTCACAAATGTATACACTTTAAACATAATAATACGTATCTATTTTCATCATAGTGTGTTGATCTATCGCTCTAACATTACACAATGTCATCCAGATTTTTATGACTCGATAGACAAAACACACAATAACTAGCACACTGACTACCCTGAACAATTCAGACTGCACAGTTGCGTGAGGTAAATGCGATCGCCAGTCACTACTAGCACTCTACACAATCCTGTGGCTGATCTTTCGCATTCTGAGTTACACATTGACTTCTATGACAGATCATTCTAGCCTGTGACAGACGGGGGCCACTTATGAACGGCAAAACAAGAAAAGGACGGAGAGGCTTTGTTGCCAACGGGACATTCATTTCACACAAGGGATGAACATGTATGGAGACGAATAAAAGAGACTAATATAAACGCGCTTTGTTAGTAAATACAAATATGAATTCATGCGCCGATGGCGTTAAAAGTGAAAGCAGACAGGGTTATTCTTAGCATGTTAGCTTAATTCACTAGCAGCATTATATTAACAAAACTTCCCAATAATACCACAAAATGTACCAGAAAAAGAGCACCGTTTTGAATGTAACGGAGAAGCAGCTCGTGTTTACATTCTGGTCCGCCCAATACTAAGATACCAGGATACTTAACACTGAAATAGCGTTAGCAAGTTAAATGGTAGTTGCACCAGCCTGCTAAAACTGTTAGCATGCTAACAGTTGACGCCGCCACCACAACGATTGCTACGATTAAAACAACACAACTATAATGTCTTTCGTTTGTCAAAGTGTCTCTGCGTTTACTTTCTAACTGTGTTACTCACGGGGAGCCGAGGGCTGATCTCTGCTGAGCATCTGTGACAGAAGAAGCGACTGGGCCATGGAGGAGCTTCCGCCATCTTTAGCCACTAAACAGGGAGAGAGGGGAAGAAGTACGGAGCACCAAATAGGACAAACCTCCTAGAAAATACGACGGCCGTCTCATGGCTGCATTGTTTCATTATATCATATTTAAAATACCGTAGATTATGAATAAATCAACGAAAGATGACTTAAAATGTAATAATGATAATGACTGAATAATCTACAGGTATTGCAACGAAATGCTAAAATTATTAAGGAACTTATTTTTATTGTACCATTTTTATTTTTGTTTTAACCGATCTTATATTGTGTTTTGTAGCTGTATATGTCCATGTATATGTAAGTACTAAAAGCAAAGAAAACGGTGCTGGATTCCTTGGATGTGTCAAAATACACAATAAAGCTATTTCTGTGACTGATTGTAAAATTTGGTTTCACTTAATTTAAAGTTGATTTTAAAAGAGTTGAATGTGTGGTAACAAGCCAAAAATGAATAATAGAATAGGAATGATAAAAATACAACGAATAGATGGATGGAATTCTTCATCTGGCAGCTTCTAACACTGATATGTCTTATAAAATACTGCCACATGGTGGTGCTTTTGTGTATGAAGCATTGAGGAGTGCCACTGAATTTCACTTTGTAGTGGCTGAGGATATAATCCAGTCTTGATATGTTTCCAGTGGAATTTGTGAGACAGAAGGTGTTCTTAATTCATATTCCATGTAAATGCAAACTATCCAGGGATGTGAAGAGGTCAATACCTGGATAAATGAATACCCCAATCAATTTATATCAAGTATCATCATACCGTGTCTCGCCTGCATTGAAGCCATGTCTGATCCCCCCAGCTGCTCATATGTAAACCAGAGATGTGCTTTTGCAATCTGGTGTTGCACGAGATTTATTTTGACTCATTACTTTTCCATTGGATTCCTGTCAACCACCTCTTTAGCCCAAAAGACATTCAGCAAAGTGGTGGAGCATCTGTTCTAGAGCGTCACATCTCATCGGGAGGTGGATTTGTATTTTGACCTTGGTCGCCGGACAAGCAGTTGTTGGAACCGTGCAACCATGCATCAAATCTGACACATAAAACTGTAAATAAGTAGCCTCTCACATGGGAAACACGTTGTGAACACACGACTGAGTTGTTGTGGGCAGCCATCTGGCAGCACTGAGATATCAGCGAAGGTCTCAGAGATCACTTAGTTCCATAAGTTCTGGGGAGACAAAAATGATTGATATGGTTTCGTTTTTGCGTCTGTTATTTTTTTTATTTCAAAGTTATAAATTAACATTTCCTAATCTTCCCCCCACAGGTATTCTTGATGTGATCACCATAACTACAGATTGATGACTATAAACATGTCACAAGTTTGGAGTACCTCGAGTGCTTGGCACAACATGTGGAGTGTAAGTAGGAGTTCCCATCCGTCTGCTGGCCAGCCAATCACATCTCTCAAGCTGTCTGGCCTGATTTTTGTCCAGTTCCGTGCTGAGGGAGAGTAGCACTGGATGCAACCACTTATGTGTTGTTTTATGGGTGTAGAGTTTTGAATGAAAAACATATGGAAAGTGACGCGTGCACCTAGTATACAAACAACAGTTGTAAAGCCTGCACGCATTTCATGACAAGAGATTTACAATAAAACTGGACGTTTTTTTCCCCCACACGGCAAAGCTAATAGTGTAATGTAGTTATGTCCTATTGTTCTCTCTGGGCCAGTGTTGTGTCTGATGTGGATAATGTGGGAGCAGGAAAGACTCAGCTGTCCCATGGGTTGAGATTAGAGAGGGTCTGATAGTATGAGGTTTGCTATGTCTGCCTGGCCAGAGATGAGCTTACATCTCCTTGCGACACAGTTGCGTCACAGCCATCAGAGTCAAACACTCATTGTAGAAATGCACTCTGGGGAGTGTGACTGTGGGTCAGATACAGGTCATGTAAGCAGCAGATAATAGCTCTACCCAGACAGAGTGGCCTTCTTTATTGTGCAGTTTGGTGTCATTCCAAATCTAGAGTTGGCCTGCGTTGACAAAAAAAACAACAACCCAAAAAACAGATAATTACATTTTTCTTTGAGGTGGGATGTGCTGTATTTCTCTCTAACTAACTAAAATATGCACATGTATATTAGTTTAGTCTAGTTTATTCAATTTAATCTCTGCAATAATCTCATTAAAACTAGATTTAGCTACTAGTTAATCTGCAGTCCCCGAGCAGGTGAACAGCCACAATTAAAGGTGCATTATGTAATAAATCTAAAGCAACTGATTGTAAAATCCTCCTAATATGTCACAGAGACTCAGGAATAATGTTCATATAACAAACTGAACTCACCAACAACAACAGTACAGCCAAAATATTTGCATTAAAAACAATATTTTGCAGACTGCAAATCATGTTTATGTTTTGAAATCATGTTTTGGCATGTGGCGCCACCTACCTACCAATCATTGCAGTCTGCAAAGTCTCAGCTGCCGAGCAACCACAGGTTGCCAGTTACAGTACGTCTGAGCTACAATGGTGGAGAAAACGTAACCTAAAAGACCTCGGTATTTTAAATTTTGAGTGTAGTAACCGTTTTTGGCCACATTCTTTCATATGGCACCTTTAAATATAGAGCATGCACACGTAAACGAGTATTGTGTACACACACAATTGCTATAACACTTGTAATAAATGAAGGCTAATATAAACACATATAATATACACATACGATATAAAATACATGGGTCCACTATTGGACATAAGAGTTTAAGATACATGTGTCAAATGAATTCTGAAGACTTAGATTAACAGCAAGTGTACAGATGTGCATGCGTCCAAGTGTTGTTTTCATGGCCTACTTTTACAGTTCGTTCTTTTGGGCTAAGACTGAACAAAGTGTTGCAGCCAAGGTGTCAGACGGATATGTTGCAGGGGACACTGCTGCTTTTGTCACTTTTGTCTGAGTTTTTCCAGACACTCTGGAAGGCGGGACTGCCCCACACAGTCCCTCTGGGCCCCCAATTCACACTCACATAAAAAAAAAAAAACAGGCACACATAGACACACACACACACACACACACACACACACACACACACACACACACACACACACACACTCAGCAATAACAGTCGCCTGCTGTAACTTCCTGGGCCTCTAGTCATGCGCCACTTGTTTTCAGTCCCACCCATTGAAGACTCTGTCTCCTCCAGACACTCTCTCTGTTTAAGGCCATGTGTCACAAGACCTGTGTATCGGACACTCTCACATGCACACACGTGCTCACACATTAGATCCCGGCACAAACAGCAAGGGGGCTGTTTGTGCCGGAGAGTCTTTTTCAGTATGTACTCATTTATGAATTGCAGACAGGTGTCCCTTCTGTTTTGCGCAGTGTTTTTCCTCTCTGCCTGTGTTTCCCAACAACATTCCTCAGCACTGCATTGGCACATAATTGTTTGGGATTACATCACTGAGCAGCTATCAAAATATAGATGTTTCTAGAGAAGCACATGGGTACGATTAGCAGCCCGGTCTAAACCATCCTTGTTGTAGTTGAGTGTTTGTGGTCAGTCAGTGCATATGTTTTAGTTTGACTTTATCTGTTGTTTTTGAGTCACCGGTTCACTGCATCACGGTCATATCCTGATAATATGCAACTCAGTGGTTTTTATGTATTATATTTCAGAGATTACATTGTGATTTTGCCTTGTCCAAAAACATGCAGATTTGAATTCGGCAAATTGGACACTCTAAATTGACCCTATTTGTCTCTATGTGGCCCTTTGATGGAATGGTGACCTGTTCAGGGTGTACCCCAGCTTTCACCCTATGTCAGCTGGGATTGGCATCAGCGCCCCCATGTGTAGGATAAAGTGACATGCAAATGAAGTTTGTTCATTGGTTCTCCCCAAGGTTTTTTCCCTGTTATAAGGGTTTTCCCCGGTAGTTTTTCCATACCCTGGTCGAGGGTCTAAGGACAGAGAATTTTCACCAACCCTGTGAAGACAAAATGTGTCTTTTAAACTGTGGGCTATATAAATAAAGATTGATTGATTGATAAATTAAAGACTTTTGGTGACACCTTAAAGGTCCAGTTTGTAGTATCAAGGGGAGAATGTGTCAACATTCATAATATATATATATATATATCACAATACATAATTCAAAACAACGTTTTGCTACTTTGAAGGAACCTTTATATTACACAGGAGTGGGTCATTTTCCATGGAATCCTTCATGTTGTAGAATCATGTATGTACAGTAGCCCAGCGTGAACAAATAAAACACATATGGCTCTAGAAATTGTTTCCATAATATCTCATATACACTGATACAGCGCTCCTTTAAATGTTCCATCCATTGCTATCATCATGCAGGTCATCGGGTTTATTTTGTCTCACTTCGTGCTCACAGCATAAACAAATAAACAAACAGCCATTCATCTTCTACACTGCTGACAGCTGACACTGGGTTAGCTGGAATTGAATTTATATAGCAATCAGTGATAATATTGTGTCGGTGGCTTCAAATAAATCAATGCGAGGATATGATTCACTAAGGCTCATCAGCTGTGGAGGTGGTCTTTACCAAAGCCTGAGGATGGATTGTGTTCATGGACTATTTTCATATCTGTATTTGGCGTGATCTGTATATAAGTGAACCACTCAGGTCTCAATGGGGTCTTAGAACTCTGGTAAATATGAATGTGTCATTCCTGCTGTGTCCATAACCTCACAAGCATCCAAACATGGTTGCAAAAGCTCAAATCATAAATGATACAATGCAGTGGTGTTCAGCCAAAGAAAAGACAAGCACATAAAGTACAAGATATAGAGGATAACAGTGTTGGAAAGACGTAGTATTATCTGTTCTCAATAGCACATACACGCAAAAGACCACCCGTAAACCTACACTGTGGAAGAAGAAGGACTCCCAATGAAAGAAACAAGACTTATATAGTAGTATCTCAACAATTAATTCCCCAGCTGATGCTGAATCTGAAACTACTAGTGCAGTGTCCGTAGGAAGTATGTATTTCTATAGTGGGAGCTGAAGAAGATTTTTCAGTGATGGTAATGCATGATAAGGAACTTTAAGGCTAACATAATACAAACCTCACAACTTCTAGCTATGCTAATGCTAATCGAAACTGAAAAGACTTGCGTTGTGCATAATGAGGTTGCACAGTGTTTGTATTATTTTAGCCCTATGCTAATGCTAATCGCAGCCTCGCTAGCTTACCTTTGGAAACAGGTTCGCCAAGTTAGTCGCAAAACAGTAGCATGCTAATGCAAAAATAAATACGTGCTGGCGTATTGGTGAATGGACACCTCGTCGTTTCAGTATAACACCATGTTCTGCAGGGAACCGTGTGAAAATGTCTCACCCACCGTGAGGACAGCCTCTTCACACCCACCTCCCCGCTCCAGACAGCGCAGCTGCTGCTGATGAGCCGCTGCCTGTCTGGTGTAGCGTGACAAATCAGCGAAAGTGCAGCGTGATAAATCGGTGAAAATTAAAATTCCTACAAAAAATTCGAAAATCAAGGATGCACACCATCGGACCATGCTCAACCCATATCCAAAGTCTTAGGGCGATCTGACTAACGGTCAGCGAGATATGCCTGTCACAGACAGACACACAGATGCAACTTGCTTTATAGATAGATATATGCTTGTTCTGTATACCATTTCCTGTTGCTGTATTGCTTTCGGCATACATTATAAACATTATTTTGGGTGTGTGTTGTTGGGTGTCTCTGTGTATGAAAGTATGGGTGTGGATTTGTCTCAACTGTGTGGTTTCCCAGGTGGTGAGAAGATTTTCGCGTGCACACACTTGTGTGTCTGGCTTTTCTCATGCAGTTGTGGAGCGTGTCTCCAGTCCACGGCAAACAACACTGGAGCTTTTAACATTATGCATGGATGCAGTTACTCCTGTAATCTAAAACTGATCAACAGCCTGTTTACAAGATGTTCAGCTCTGTAGTCTGGGTAAATAGATACCACATGGGCCTCTCGAGTTCATTTGTGGTACACTGTCCTATTTAAATAAGTCGAATATCACCCAACGGACGATTTAATTAACCGTCTCCCGGTGATTGTATTAGCTGTTGATAATGAGCAAGCAAAAAGTGAAATAAATGAACCAAGGAAACTTTCCTATTCTCATTTATTGCTGATTTTGGAGGGCATACTTCAGCGCACTACAGCAAACCAACTTTCCATGATATAACAAGCAGGTAACTGAGCCAAGGTTCATAAAAAAAAGGTTGTTCTGACTTGTTTCTCTAGAGCCACCTGAAAAGCTGATGGGAAATAATGTTTCACGGTCTGGTGGTCTTCCAAAACCTCAAATTGCACAATTGGTCTCAATTTGAGTCAAGTTTATGGACTAACTGTAAGACAATTATCACACGTCACCAGTTATGTGGCTTCACGCTTTAACACAAATTCAAACCAAAGTGAATTCGGTGACACTGAGTGCCAAGTCCAAGAGGCAACCGTCTCATTTACAACACTTGACTCACTGCACTCACGTTCCCACACACTTTAAAACCCTCAAGTGTCAGGCTGCACTTAAGTGTTTACTGGACACTATATCTATATTACCATTTTACATATTTTACAAAGAATTACAGTATAATTGTATTCCCAGTGCATTTTATATTTCTCTCAGACAAAGAACATGTGGGCCAGACCACACACAGATGTGCAGAGAATGGCCCAGAGGTCAAAGTGAGGAAGTGAAACAATTTACCGGGAATAATTTGGGACAATTAGCATTGGCACCAACTTCCTAACTCTGAGGGTTTTGTTGTTGATGATCTGATTCTGTCCAGATCACTGACGAGCAACGCACACACGCGTCCCGTGAACCTGCTTGGGGTTTTCAGTTCTTGCTGACTTAGCGAATCCATGATTATCACTGCGTAGTTTCTTCTGAACAGATTTAGGAATTCATTTGTTGTTGAACACAGCTGATGGGACAGTTTTTCAATAAATTGTCCTTTCCTTGACACTGACCTGAGGCTCTGACTATGAACTGATGATAAAGGACTAGTATGTAACATTCTGAAGGGTTTAATTCGAGAAATTCCTATATATCTTTGTCTACACTCTTAGAAATAAAAGTGCTAAGTAGAACCATATAAGGTTCTTCGGCTTGTCCTCATAGGAGAACCCTTTTTGGAACCTTATAAGTTTTTAAAGGGTTCTCTGGATTAAAATGGTTCTCACTGGAACCATTAGTGTTACCAAGAACCCTTGAAAAACCCTTTCTTTGAGAAAGGGTTTTTCAGAAGCAAATGGTTCCAGGTAGAACCTCAGCCCTTGTAGAAGAACCCTTTTTTTAATAGTGTATAATCAGGTCAAAACCTCTTGTATGTACTTTAGGCAAGGTCTTGCTTTATGGAGGTCACCATCCTGTGCTGCCAAAACAAGTAGACAAATCAGCCTTTTGCGTGTATTTCGAGGCTTACATTTTCTCATACCAGAATTTGTCACTATAAAGATTGGAAAAACAAATGTCTGGTACGATAAATCTTGATTTTTGGCTTTTAATGATTGATTCTCGATCCAATAAAGCACCTTTGGAATGTGGTGTAATGTATGTGCATACTGTGTGATGCAATCATGATCAATAGTCCTCAGCACGTACAGGAGAATTAACTTAGTTCTGAATCCCAGTACGAGCATTCTGCACATAATAAACTATTGTGTTATGCCTCCATATAAAAAAAACCTGGAAAAAAATATTTCTGGGAAATCCAGAAAACGTCATGGGTAAAAGTATAAATGATATAACTGGAGCACATGCTCTTGTCAGTTTAATTATCAATTGTCAGAAGTTAAATATCACGCACATGTGTAAAATTACAAGACAACCCAAATGTGGGACATTATGTCTGCGGCAGAAATACACTGATGAAATGATGGATGTGACATCTATTAGTTTCAGATGTGAGACGGAACTGTTTACAATCCAGTCGTGCGATCCAGAGAGTGGGTGGTCTCGGGAAAACACTCCACAGCGTCTGGTTCCATCACAACATGGTTTCAGATCCGACTGTTGGCTGTTAACTTACTGGAAGTAGCAGAGCAAGTTTGGCGGAAATGATGCCAAGTGGACATAGTTGAGAAAGAAGCGTGACATATCAAAGCGGGGACGATTACGCATCTCAGTGTGGGCGTCACGTTATGTGTTTGCAGGGATATAAACAACTCAAGCCAGAGGTTGTGATGTCATACGTGTGGCTGATCCCATGCTCATTACAGGTGAGTGTGAGCTGGACACACGCACCCACGTACTCACCCCCACGCACGTTCAAACACACGGACAAACAAACACAAAGTGGACATGATGCTCTTTTCCCACACCGCAGACCATAATATACAGGGGGGAAAAACAACAAGCACGAAATATGGAGTAAAGTGGGCAAAGAATTCCTGAGGTCTCCTGTTGAGGGTAATTACAATAGTTCTGAAATGGCTCATAGGTTCACGCTGTGGTCGTGTCATTACTGCCACTCATGTAACAGAGGTGCATCATATCCGACATCCATAAGAGGGCCGTGTGGTAATGAGACACAGGTTGTTTAAAGTGAAGGTATTACACAGTCATAATGACGAGGGCAACTGGGATTTTGTGTGCCTTGAACCACATGCTGGGTCTCCTGGGATGGTTTATCTACATACATGCACCAAAACTACTTTATCAACCTATGTTCAGTTCATTTCAACAGTCTGTACAGACCCAAAACTGTGCCAAATGCGTTCATAAAAGTGATGCAGATATTAGGCAGTTTGGATTTTGAAACTTTTATTGTCCCGCTGCAACATTTAAAGCTTTAGTACGTAACTTTGAGTGATTTGTTATTGTTGTTGTTGATGATGTTCTTATTGTTTGTGAACAGATAAGATATTGGATCTGCCTGAGGGAGCATTTGTCTGTATACACCAGCAGTACAGGGGCGGTTGGGACAATAAGTGTTTGTCCTGTCAAACAACTGAAAACAAACATATTTTTCTGCAGTAAAATTAACTTTTTAATATTTGTGTGGACGCTTTTTGTCGTACTCCAAACTGCCCGTAGCCGTCTCACTTTAACCCTCTTATGACCATCATGATAATCAGGCCACCTGGGTTTATTTTGATTTTATGGCTGTAGAAGTGAATCAAGTAAACGATTGTGAGCGAGCGCTTTCTGCCCCTTTTTCCAAGATAAGTTTCACTTACGATATCTGCCAGCTATTCAACCGTTTAACCAGGAAGCTGAATGGTGAAACTTGTCTGTGATCGAATGGTCGTCCCGCGGAAGTCCTGAGGGCTATGTGGGTGCAAAGCTCTAATTCTCTGCTATCTGGTATCCATCCATCCATCCATCTTCTACCTCTTTATCCTCCACATGAGGGTCGCAGGTGGGTGTTATGCCAATCTCAGCTGACATGGGGCAAAATGGGTCACACCCTGGACAGATCACCAGCCCATAATTTTAAAATTTTCTAATCGCAAACTAGGATCTTCTAGGATTTACGGTAATGAGAATAGTAACAGAAGGTTTAACTTGTGGACTTTAAGAGCTCATTTGACAACTTTTTGAATGTAATGGACACAGTGGGGTGTGTCACCCCCTCCTGCTTCTCTGATATTTTGCATTCCCTGTGAGTTTTGTCGACAACGTTAGTGTCTTCAGCAAGAAAAACACGGTGTGTAAGCGCATGTTATGTGGACGTAGACTCAACTCAGGGTAAAGCTAGCTCTATAGACGTGTTTGTAGCATCAGTCATGCGACCTTATTCAGTCGTGGAAAAAACGTGGATTTGAGCATTTAATTAACACATTGGAACCAGGCTATACAATGCCAAGCAGGTCACATCTTACTACAAAACATGTTTCCTTCCATGTATGATAATGTTATTGGAGGTCAGTGCAGATTTAGTGACCTTAACAACAGATTGCTGGACCTTCAGAGCAGCACAGAGCTACATGAATATCTTCTTTTTACAGTTAGTTTCCAATTGACTTGTTGTTGTTACAAATCATGACACCCCTATCACACACTACAGTTTTAAATCAGCATGCTAATAAATGATGTCTAAATCCAGAAGATAAAATGTGCTTTGTCATGACACATGTTTATGCCAAAGTGTGACGAGTGGAACTGTATGTTTTGTTTTGCTTATTCTCGAGAATGGAGCTGTACTGTAAACCGACAATGATGATTCACATCGTGACGTGTCGTGTCGTAAATTCCTATGACTAAACTGTCCTGAGGCCCTCATTAAATGAGGGGCTTCCACTGCCCACACGTGATCGTGGTCACACTGATTACATGTGTGCATGCCTGATGACAACGCCGCGCCATTTATTTATGAATTTTAGCACAAAACATGGGCAATGTCACAAAACGATTCTCTGAAAAAAGACATATTTTGTGTGGGCACAGCAACATCCCCTCTGTGGCAGGGTAACTTGCCTTGTTCGAAGTAACAAAACATTTAATTCCATTCCCAGTGTAATAAAAGGGTACTTGGACAGGAATATAAACATCTCGCTAAAGTTGAACCAGATGCTGCTGCATGACAGAGCGCAGGATTTAGACAGGGGAGAGAGCGAAAGACAGAAAAACAAGGGAGGTACTACACAGGGAAGTGAGTCAAGGTCCAGGCCTGAGTGCTTCAAAACATTCACTCCTCAGCTCCTTCAACCTCCATCTCCCCCTGACCTTGATCCAGAGCAGGGAGATCCCTGAAGAGGCAGCGGAGTAAAGCTGCCCAGCCTGGATTTGATTCTCTGCTGCCTCTCACGTGGGCCCTTAAGAGGTTTGTCAGTGAGGCTGCTCAGCCGCTGCACGCACAGGAGACAAGGTCTAAGCACCGCACGCATAAACCGTGAGTGCCTCGCTGGCTGCTGGAGCTGGACCCACCACCCTGAACAAGAGGAATGCCGTTAAGTTTCCACGTGGGTGCACGGATGATCTCATTTGGCCCAAAGCGGCACAATTACGACTGTGACACAGTGAAGAAAAATCCAAATATTATAAAATACATGTCGGACACAGTTTCACAGTTGCGTTTAACGTTATTTAAAGCATCGTATTATGTATCAGTCGAGACACGTGAAGGTCAAGCGCGATTGAATAAAGGAAAAGCAGATTGGAAAATTCACAAACCCCATTTTGCAAAAACATTGGGACATTCCAAATATTTTTTTTTTTTTATAATTTCTAATAATAAGTAGTATTTTGTAAATTTGTATATAAAACAAAAATGTTGTTCTGGAAGTTTCCATGATTTGCAGGTTAACTGGTTACAGGTGAAGGTAACAGGTCGTTGCTCACCACTTTGTGAAAGATACGTCAGTTCAAAGACATAATGCTCAGCTCCAAGACTGTAAAGAATTTAAAGGGGACATATTATGCAAAATCAACTTTTTAATCATTTAAATCCATATATTTGGGACTCTGGAGGTCCTATCAGTGGGCAAAGTGTGAAAAAAGATGACTCACTCATGTTTTTGTGGTCCTCCTCAGTCTAAGTACAGGAGATAAAACATGCAATGTTGACTTCCGCGCGCACTGGGACGTCACAATGCGCTAAATTCCTGGAATTGTTGTCTCGCAGAGCTCCGCTTTGTCCGTAAAACACGCGAGAGTGCTGGCGAGGGCAACGGCATCTGAAAACCGGAAGTCCGCGAAAGTTATATTCTTGGCTGCAGCACAGAGTTCTACACAAACTTCCAACTTTAGAGGATTTATCTGTCCAGTGGATACATGTTATATATGACGGCAATGTGCCTGCTAGAGCCTGCAAATGATCACTTTTCCAAATGCTAACCGCTGTTAGCTCCCAGTAGCCTCTGTGACTGATGTCATTTCCTGTCCCTTAAGTTTTGTTTTACTTTTTTTTAAGGTGGACCTTTAAGGTGGACCTAAAGAGATACTACTAAACAGAGCATTCTGAACAGGGCTGTTTTGGCAGGGTGATTGAACTGTTGTGGTGCTTCATCCTTATGGTATTTTGACCAAAGCATGTCACAGACATGTTCATTAGGACACCAGGGAACGAGGCTAACTTGGAGAAATAGGTTATTATATGACCCCTTTAACTCTTTTCTTCATTTACACTTCAAAATACTGTTAAAAGACACAGGGAATGGATGCATAAAGGCCAAAGGTAGAAAACTGCTGCTGCTGAATGTGCATGAACATCAAAGATCAAGGTCTATGAGAAACCGTCGCGCTGCGGTGATGAATGTAGCCACATGGGCTCAGAGCACTTTGGAAAATCATTGTCACTTAACACAGTCTGCTGCTGCATCAGGAAAACTAATATAGAAACGTTGGGCAGAGACAGCAGCTGAAGTCTTTTAAACTCATCTCAGACAAAATGGAAACGTGATCCATGTACATGTTTCAGCTTGTTCTTGGACATTTGGACTAATTGTGCAGGGGTGTTTTCAAGGGACTTTGAGGGCACCGGGCAAAAGGGGACGGGGGGGGGGGGGGTTCTTGCGTGGAACCCCAGATTAAGGGAGATTATCAATGGTCTTGTATGTCCAATATGCTTGCCTATTATAGATCCACGCTTCACCACCTGGTGCAGGTCTACAATTGTGTTCCTGGTGTCCTTCGACAGCTCTTCGGTCTTGGCCATGGTGGAGTTTGGACTGGGACTGTTTGAGGCTGTGGACAGGTGTCTTTTATACCGATAACGGGTTCAAACAGGTGCCATTAATACAGGTAATGAGTGGTGGACATTTCTTAAAGAAGAAGTTACAGGTCTGTGAGATCTTGATTGTTTGTAGATGACCAAATACTTAGTTTCACCATAATTTACAAATGAATTCTTTAAAAATCCTACAATGTGATTTCCAGGATTCTTTTTCACATTCTGTGTCTCTCAGTTAAAGTGTAATATGATAACAGACCTCTGTCATCATTTTAAGTGGGATAACTTGCACAATCAGTGGCTGACAAAGTGGCTTTTTGCCCCACTCTATCTTGTATGAATGTGTAAATGTGGTTCCCCTTCATGGATTAATAAACTTTTCTGTATCTGCATCTGTGTTATTTACTAAGCTGCAAATGAATTGGACAACAAAAAGGAAGGACACGCCGTGACAAATATCAAACTTTATGTTGTTTTGGAGTGTCGGTACAAAAATACAAAAATATGCTGATGCATTTGTCATCCAATGTTCACAGTATACACAGTATAGGTACACATGAGACTGTTATGTACAGGCGGGTCATTCAAAACGTGCCGTAGTTACGCTAAATCGCGATGATTCAATGTATCCGGACATCTTGCTTGAGTTTATAGAAGACATTTGTTGTGTGAAAAATACCAGGTTTACCAGTGTCAGCACAGGGGGAAGCATTATAATCAGGTGTGTTCAATTACAGGCCATTCCCAGACAAATTCAATTTTCCTACAAGTCAGACAATGCTGATTTCATTTGTCTCTCTAGTAAAATATATATATAAAAAAAACCCTCAATCAAGTCAAAGCAGCAGAACAGCAATCGGAATACAACTAACATGACCTTCAAAACTTAACTTAAACACAGCCGAGTGTCTAACAGAGGGGGTATTGTCGACGGTTTGGGCTTGTGCCAACGCAACCAAACTATTAATTTTTAGCGATGAGTGGTGGTTACAAGATTTGGCACCAGCTCCAGAGTAAACTGTGCGGAGAGGGTGAGGCGGATTGTTTAGGCTGAGCCCTGTCCTCACCTTCCAGACTAAAGCTCAAGTACGCACAGTGCAGCTGTAGCTGTTCTATTCTTGCTTGCGGTGGATTAAAACCGCACTGGCGGGCTAAGAAGTGGTATCAACTTTCCAAACAAATTAGCATTGCTTTCCATCAGCTTAAGAGGGAAAGCTCTTTGTTTGTGGAGAATGGAGGGCGAGACTGTGAAAAACGGCTGTAAAATGCCAATGCCAGGCGACCGCTATTGTATGTACACAAAAACACAATAAATACACACATTTTTGCATCAGCTTTCCCGTGGGTAAATGCAGCTGTTACTAAGATAAAAACATAAATAGAGTTTGATACCTTCTCCAATAAATAGCAGTGGTATTCTATTTACAATAGGCACACATCTCCCAAAGAGCTTGTGAGATATTTTCTACCTGCGGACACATGCATCTCTGCTGACTCTAACTTCCAAACCATGGACTGTGTATAAAAAAAAATGGACGTAGTCTCCTGGTTTGAAAAGTGAAGCCCAGGAAGTAGGGTGGGAAAAAAAACCTCTTATTTGAATGGAAGTCTATGGGAAATTGATTTACAACATCTTCATGAAGCGTCGTCGTCTCAATCGTTCGGTTCACGTCTTCGCGACGTCCGTTTTTACAAAATACTACGTCCACTTTTTTTAAATACAGCCTATGTTTCCGAACAAAGACAAGACCAACACTGACATTGTGTCTTCCATATCATTGTGTGTACAAGTGTGTGGGGTAGGGGAAGGGGTAGAAGGGGAAGTGATTGTCAAAATGAAAGAGGTCATTTCGGGAAGCTAGCGGTGCGTCACTTGGAGATCGACTCGTCTCTTGGAAACGAAAGGGGCCTCGTCTAGACTGCGTTTTCCTCACTGCCGTCAAAGTCGTGAGCTTTCCGTGGAGGAGCTGCGTCAAAGACGGACAGAGAGTTAAATAAATGCATCATCATTTTCTTTTTAAACACAATGTCAGGTAGACAACAGGTGTTTGCCTTGTCTTACTGTTGCAGTGGCCGTAGTGGCGGACTCCTATGGAGCGGCCGAGGAAGCAGGTGGCCCTGCGCAGGTGGCAGGCACTGGGGTAGGTGATGTTGTCATTGCCACAGATTGGCTGCTCAGACGGCATCGGTATTGGACAGGGCGTCGTGCGGCACATGACACAGTGGGCACTGTTGGTCTGGTCGGTCACACAGGTGTGAGTTCCCGGACAAACCACGTTGGAGCATGATTCTGTGAGATAGTAGAGTAGAGAGAGAGAGAGAGAGTGGGAGAGAATCTCGTTTTTTGCTTCCGTGCTGAGCAGCTGACAGACAAAGATAAATCTTGCGCTTTGCTTACTTTTGCACTCTCCCTGGTACATGATCTCCAGGTCCGGGTGTCCCATGCAGCAAGCCAGCAGCAGAGCACACTCGTCCTTGTATGTCTTTCCATCACTGCCGCACACAGCGTGCTTCCGGGAAATGTGAGAGCAGTCTGGTGAGCACACACACTGCGGCCTTCCCATCATCATCCGGCAAACCTTCCCAGTACTGCATTTGACTCCCTCGCAAGTCTCTACAAAAGCACAGCAAGTGGTATCATATGTGTGTGTGTGTGTGTGTGTGTTTGTGTGTGACCACAGTGCACTGCACAGTGTAACATTACTGTAATACCAGCTCAGCCGACATCAGGTGACACACAAAACATTTTCATACAAAACAAGTCTGGAATCTGGGGTTTTCCCAGACTGTATCACACTTTTTTTTCTGTTTTTTTTTCTTCTCCACCTTGCACAATATTTACATAAATCACATCCTTTTATTGACATTACACTCGTGGGTGTCTCATCTGGTGGAATGTGAAGCCAGTGTGTTTTCATTTTGTGTCTATTTGGCTGCTGCAGGACGGGGCTCCTGTAGAGGGTACGGGAGGGCTCAGAGAGGTAGACAGAGAGTTCAAATAGCTGTCAGAGATGTTTGCAGACGGAGAAACAAGGAAGTCCGGGTGGCTCTTCTGTCACTCATGTTAACATCGTTACAGTGATACGCAATGCAGAGGCAATAAAGACGATGCATCATGGACTCTTAAAGTCTATGTGCTGCCCTTTGCAAGCGACTCTTTATGCACAGCAATAAAGCGGCACCTGGTAACAAATGTAATGAATGTTGTCTGCCTTCAGACATTTCCTTCAGCATCACAGCTCACAGTGTGCGTTCCAGACATGTGGCAGGCGTTTATTCCAGCATGCAGGAATGTGTCATCTTATTTTGTTCATGAAAACAAACAGGACCTCAGAAAAACAGGAAAAGCTTCTTCCAGCTTGTCATGCTTGTGCCTATGGTGTCTTATTTAATCTAAGTACAACACACATTTCTGTCTCTTCGCCGTGCGGTGATGTCAGACGAACCTGAGGCTGTGCTTGCGTGTGTTTTCCAAAAAAGGAAAGAAAAAAAACAGAGGAAAAAAAGAAAGAGAAAAAAAAATGCCAGTAGCTCAGGTTTTTTTGTTGGAATTTTAAATCCTCGCTGACAAATTCACATATTTGGCCTCTGATCACATAGCCAAAGTGCTGCTTTGCGAGAACAGAATCTATCTGCAAGTGAACCTGAATGAACCTCGCTTAGATTCCAGGGGAGGAAGTGTCTCAGGACAGCTGAGTGGAGTGATGTGGAATGAACGCCTCTCCCTCCGATCCACGTCTGCATTTTGTTAAAAAAAAAGCTGCATAGGGAACTCATTGTGTAAATATGTTGATTCTCCAATGACGTGGTTCAAATTAACTTAACGGGAGCTGAGTTATTTTATGGAGCTGAAAAAAAAGGATGAATTCAAGTCTGCGTGTGATAATCGAAAAACTCACAGTACACATGCTATAACATCTGACAGGAGCAACATCATGTAGATGTAAAGCATTCCAATTCAGGAATTCACTAATAAAAAAAAACAAAGGGAAAAACTTCAGAGCAATTCTTTCAGCTTTTAAAAAAAAAAAGGTTTGTTTGTTTACCTTTGCATGGTTTACAGGATACGATTCCCAGGAAGCCCAGCAGGCTGACCTCATTCATGGGCAGACTGGTGTTGGACCACGCTGTGTCCAGACGGTCCCCAGCACAACACACTTCTCTGGTCACTCCTCTCATCAGCACCATGTCGCACCTTTGGCCCTGCTGCAGCCAGCACATCCCGGCTACAATAGTGCAATAAATACACATTAAATCAACTTAACTTACACAGAAACGTGCATATAAACACGTCAAAATGAGTATGTTTGGTGTAATTGAAATTCTAATATTGTTGTATTGTACATTCTATTATAAAATGCTACTAGCACGCTGCATGCTGAATATCATGATTAGACTTTTTCTACACTACTTTGTCAAAAGTCTCAAATGAAAAGCAACTAACAAATGTGATTTTTTTTTTTTTTTAAACTAAAATAAAATAAGAGAAGAGAAGTCCACTTACCATTGGCTGGATTCCTCCCAATCTGATACAAAGTCAGTGTCAACCCAAAAACAAAACTCAAAACGCTCATGGTGTTCTTTTCTTTGCACACAAAAAAAAACCTTCCTGTGAAAAACTTGAGCGAGTGCAAAAATGTCAGCAGGCAGAAGTGATGTTACTCGGACCGACGGAGTGTGGATCACTCTTGCTCAGCTCTGGAAGTAGCCCTCCCTTATGTGAATGGATGTGTTGTGGATAAGTGATGTCGTTCCCCCTCAGTATAAATATTTAGCCCAGATGGAATTATGCTGCTGGGATGGGCGATCCTCTCAGCCAGTCATAAGCCAGGGCAGGACACAGTTTGAGTCTGACTCAATTTTCAGAGTCGGGAAATGATCCGTGCCCTCCAGCAGCAGACGCTGGGCACTTATATGACCTCACAAAATATTTTCACTCCATGTGAAGTCTATGCAAGTCCAGGTTTTATTAATGGGCTTTAAAATTATATACACATTTAAGATGTTTGGGAAAACACTTTATTGTATAATAACCTTTAAATATGACTTAATAGGATGAAGTTAAATAATTTTGTCTTATTTCCACTGTTATTTATTTATTTAATGATTCATATATTGTTTGGTTACAGTAGTTTTTTTTATGTGTGACGTGTGGGTTTGGTTGGGAAATAACATTAGTATTTCTTTCCTCATTTTCATTTTGGAAACAAGAGCCTTTTGAAGCTGTTGGGTAAATGCAAGTGAAGTGGCTTGTGGCTTAATTTCACCATGTCTAGTTGATATAAAGCGCCCTTAAAAAATACAAGCAACTCTAATAAATGTTTCAGTAGGAATGACAACATATGATGATGTTGTCATTCCTTCCTTTGTTGACTGTCTGGGCTTCTCACTGACTGCTGATATTTCAGCTGCGGTAAGAAAAACAAAGGGGGAGTTGTTGTGAAGGTGATCTGGTCTTGAGCAATATATTATGTACAATATTTTTTTTGGAAAAAAAACATAATCAGGAACATCCGTCTCTGCCCACTTGTTTTTTTTTTGTTTTTTTTTCCCCAGTCTATGATCAAACACAGACACCACAGCGAGCGAGACTGAAAACAGTGGAGCACTGTGGATATATATACAGTATCTGTCTGCTATAGGGACAAAACACCCTCCGGCCTTCAAAAACAGTTCACGTGGTGAATAGAGGCCAATGTGTTTGATCAGAACATCTGCTCACACACTGCTCTTCCTTCCTTCCTTCTCCTGCACTCATTCACCCCCTGACACACAGAGGTATGCTATGCACTCACGCTAAAGCAATGTGACTCTGCCCATTTGTCTGTCACAGGGTTTTTTTTTTTTTTTTTTTTTTTTTAATGTTTCCTTTTGATCGTTGGAGAGTCAGAGAGAGGAGGTAGTATCAGAGTCTTTGTGAATGATGTTGAGGTCCTGAAGCCAAGATCCCCAGGGCACAGAAGGAATGCTGCGTGACCTAGGAGGGGAAGGGGAAGACAAAAAAGGAGAGCAGTGAGTGATAGCTGTGGGTGGCCTGCCTCCTCTCTGACTGTCTGCAGATCCACTCAACTCTCCTCATATGGTTTGGATCATCGCTGCCGAGCCATACAAATGAATGCAGCATGGTGGGGATCCTTGATGCGCCCACCAATGCAGGATGGTTATTAGGGTGCAGCTTCCTGTGTCCCATCCCATTGAAATATTGGTCTCTTTCAAGTCGCCGGGGGCCTGTGGGGTAAAGCATGAAATCAATGAAGCCCGCGGTGCACTGACGGGGAGTGTGTCTGTGAGGCTGAGGGACAGGTGGGGAGCTCAGAATGTGTAAGACTGTGGCGAAGTTGCATGTGGCTGGGACATGAAAGAGAAAAGACAAAAACATCACTGCCATCTAGTGGAGGATGCTGGAATGTGTGCATACGTGAAGTGTTGGGTTGCATAGGATGACTTTTCCTTTTTGAGTCCGAGCAAAAACAAACTTTTCTTGATCTAATGTATTGACAAAAAACGATATGTTGTCATTACAATCATTACACATTACAGACTGTTTGTGTCAAATTTAGTGAGGAGGAGACAATGGTGGCTTTCTACCATAGGCACGTGGCTACTTGTAGATCTGAAATCCCTGAAACAAAAATGTTGCTTGTAAATTGTTTCAAAAAATAAAAAAAATAATATGACTATGTACAATGGTCTACACTGCAATAATAATAATAATGTAACAAATATGGCTTAAGGTCATAGGCCAAAAAGTGAGAGGCGAAATGGAATCCAGCCGTTCATAACTACATAAAGTACACCTGCACCTGTTAAAAAAATGCCATGCCATGAAACATGCCTGTAATTAGTCATATACTCTTAGAAATAAGGGTTCCAAAAGTGTCCTTCTACAAGGGCTGAGGTTCTACCTGGAACCGTTTGCTTCTGAAAAAAAAAGGGTTTTTCAAGGGTTCTTGGTAACACTAATGGTTCCAGTAAGAACCATTTGGATCCGGAGAACCCTTTAAAACCCCTTTCCTGTATAAAGGGTTTTAAAAGATTTCCAGGTGGAACCTTTATGAAAAGGTTCTACTTAGAGCCAAAATGAGTTCTCCTATGAGCACAAGCCAAAAAACCTTATATGGTTCTTCTTAGCACTTTTATTTCTAAGAGTGTACATGCCTCACATATTTTTTAGTATCTGAAATGATGCTTCTTCATGCTACAGTTGATCATTGTCGTCCATATTCTGTGCGGTTGCAATCAACACAAAATGCCAGATGAGGGCGCCGCTCACCAGTCTTGTAATTTTCCATCCATCCGAACTTTCCTTCGAACCAGTGTTGAACATCTCTGAAGCCTCATTTACTCACCACATTTCCCCACTTCATAAAAAGGACATTAATCCTTTCATTCAGGACATGACAGGAGTACTGAATTTAATTTGTTCTTGTCATTTGCCACAGTGACTGTCCTGAGGAAAGACAGCTTATAGACCAGGTTTAAAAATGGACGTGTTCTTCAGGGTTCCTCCTGAAGCCAACCAGGAAATAGGAATATATTGAGTAGCCACCAGGAGGCAACTCCACTAAAAATTAAATGTAAGTCAATGGTAAAATGAGCTCTCCACTGGAGGAGCTAACGCTTACAATCACTAGTTTCAACTCTTCTTTAATGGAACTTGATGCCAATTCTGTACATTATCTTCCCATTTAGAGTAAAATGGATATTATAAGTGGACGCCACAGTGTTTGACAGTTGTTATTGTCAAACAGGAGCAGGTGAATGTGGTAAAATTGACTGGCCTTGACGTCACGACTGTGTGCCACTTGCTTGGTGATTCAATGTTGTGTGAAGTTTCACTCATGACTGATTGAGAGTATGAAGTGTGTCTCCTGAGCATGGACTTAAAGCACTTGCTTTATTTTTAACCATTGCAAATCTCAAATCAATTGACAAGAAAACAACACTCTCCCCCCTCTCTATTTCTGTCCACCCACGGGCCTGTCTTAAGTCAAATAATGCTGCTGCTTTGGTCACAAGGACTCATTGGTGGTAATTGCTCAGTGTGGTCCAGACTGGCCAAAAGCAGCTGCATCATCTCTCCACCCAATTTACTCCTAATGCGTGTTACTGATTGAACCGGCAACGAGGGCAGCAGGAGTGACGAAGCCCGGAAAGAATCACCCTCCCCGTCCCTCTGCACGCAGCCTCCCTCTCAAACCTCCCCGCCATCTCCTTCCCTGCTTCCTTCCTGTGTTAGAATATTGCCCATGTCAAGTCCCTGCAGCGTTTCATTAATGCAGAAGGTTAATGTTGGTGCACGCGTCGCTCATGCAAACAACACCCCCACCCTCCGTAACTCCTCTTCATCACCTTACTCCCTCGCTTCCTCCTTACCAGTCCTCCCCCTCTCCTGCCCCCACGTCACCTTTTTTCCACACTCTCTCATCTCTCCGTGCAGTCGAAGCAGGACACCAATGAAGTCGTGACTAAGGGTCTCCCTGAGGACATGAGGAGTGTCTTTCATTTAGCTGTGACTGTGTTGCTGTGGATTTCTTTGCTCTTTTTAATCTCCTCCTCATGGTCATGCATTCATCAACACTTGTAAAAGCAGTTTCTAATTTAACTTGTGCAACAAAGTTACTTTCCATTTTGTTGCCAGCTATATAAAGAAAGTCCAGTACATCACATATCTGATGTACTGGACTTTCTCGAAGTCAAGAAATGATTGATCATCGACATTTAAATCTGCAGTGCGTAACTTTTTTTGCGTGATTTTCTTTTTCGATGACGTCAAGCAATACTATCAGACCTGAAGGAGAGAGTGTTTGTGGGGTAAGTGGGGACAAGAAGCTAAGTTATCTTGAGTCGGGGGCAGCAGCCTTAGCAAGGACGCCCAGACCGACCCTCTAACCAGTCACTTCCCGCAAGCTCCTCCAGGAGGATCTCAAGGCCTTCTGGCCAGCCAAGACATATAATCCTTGCAGCGTATCCTGGGTCGGCCCCAAGGTCGACATTCCCCCAAACACCTCCCCAGGCAGGCGTCTAAGAGGAGCAGTGGTTCTTCTCCACCTCTGGTCATCTGGGAGCTCCTCCAGGATGTCCAAGCTCCTCACCCTATTCATATAGGCTGAGTCCAGCTATACTGTGGAGGAATCTCATTTCGGCCGCCTGTTTTCGCGATCTCGTCTCATGGCCATAGGTGAGGGTTGGAACGTAGATCGACCAGTAAATTGAGGGCCTCGTCTTCAGGCTTAGCTCTCTTTTCACCAACAACAGACTGGTCAAGCATCCTTATCACTGCGGATGCTGCCCCTGATCCGCCTGTCGATCCCCACACTTCCCTCACTTATGAAAGAGACCCCGAGATACTTAAACCCTTCCACTTGAGGCAGGATCTATCGCCGACCCAGAACAGGCAATCCACCCTTTATTTCTCCGGCTAAAAACCATGGCCTCAGATTTGGAGGCCCTGATCTTGATCCCAACCGATTCACACTCGGTTGCGAACCTCCCCAGCAAGAGCTGAAGGTCGTAGTTTGATGAAGCTAAGCTAAGAGGACCACATCGTCCATCGGCAAAACAGAGACGAGATCCTCCCACCACCAAACTCGACAGCCCAGAAATTCTGTCCATAAAAAGTTCTGAACACAATCGCTCATACTCCAAACTGTGTGCAGCTGTCTCGCTTTACTAGCTCAGTGTGCTGCTGCCAACGCCTGTGGCATGAAACAGTTCACATCCTGTGACGTCATCTAAACTATACTATACTGAGAAACACAGAGAGTTGAGTGTGAACTCATTTGATTATAGTTGGAAAGACATAAACAGTTTTACTGTATTTAACAACACGCATAATCTGTATCTGTATTGTTGTCATAATATGTGGTTAATTAAGGACATATTTTTGCCCTCATGCCTGATGAACTGATAGTTCCTCAGTTAAAAGGCTTTGGTATGCTCCATGCAAGATGACCATGTGATGCACTATTGAGTGCTGGGATCTAGGAAATTCCAGATATTTCTCCTGAGAAAGAAACAGTTTGCATTTTGCTCTGTTCCTGTGTGTCACTTACTGCCATAATTCCTTTCATTATACAAGCGCTGTAAAAGTGTATAAATGCTCAATTGATAAATCCATGCTTTTGACACTGTTTTCTTTTTTTTTTCTTTTGAAAGTTGAGAAACTGATTAATTGTAATAAATAATGAGGTCTTGGAATAAAAGGAAAAGTGCATGCTACCCCTTGTGTTAGTTAAAAAAATAAATCGCTAGGCCTTTATATGTGCGCTCTATAGCAGTCCCGTGAAAAATTCATACTTTTTCTAATTCGCGATAACCCTTTTGATTGAAATTCACCAGATACAATTTACTTATGTCCCACAGTTATGCAGAACTTTAATCGACGCACAGCTGAGTATCCGATGTTCATTTTCTTTCTGAATGATAAAGATGTTTTTAGCATTCGTATTTCATTTCCATTTTCTGAAAAAAAAACCAAAAATGAATATTCTGCTGCTCATGACTCACTCTCTGTAGGCAGGCAGCCACCACTTACTTACAGAGTCACTCTCCGGATTGCCAGCGCAGCTGTCACAGACTTTGGAGTATTATGTAACGGGGGGAAAAGTCGCAATGATGTTTAGCAAACAAGCAAACACACAAACAAACAAACACAGAAGTAAAGGAGGACATGGTTTGTAGAAAAACAACTTTTTAAAGGTCATGTTTTGTCCATTTCCTGCGTGATATTCAGTTAGGGCTGCAACTAACAGTTATTTATCGATTCATCATTATTTATTGGCTAATCAGTTAAGTATCAATTAGTGTTTACAACACATTAAAATAGCGACGCTGTAATACAAAAACATTAACACTCAAAACTAAGAATTTATTGTCAAAATTAATTTTGTGGTCAGTTGTGTGAAGTGAAGTGAAACATGTGATGCTGAAATCTCATGAGGGTGTGTTATATAAAGTTTAACACATGTTACAGATGTAATCTAATGCTTGATTTAATTGCAAAACAGCATGTTGTTGTTGTTCAGTGTGTGTTTTGCTCCTTTCAGACTAACAACATTCACAATCTCCCTGACAAACCCAGGAAAAGTAAACCCTATAGACAAACGCGTTGGATGAAACACGGCCTCTTTGATTTCTGGTTCCTGTTAGTGTGAATTGTGGTGAGATAAGTTTCTCCCCGAGATTTATTGTGAGACTGAACAAACACTTGACCATGGAGCTATTTACTTAGCACCTGCTCTAACAAAAGTCTACTGGCAGCAGTTTAAACCTGCTCCTTTTGTCATCTATTCTTGGTGATCAAACAGAAATCAGCCAAATATGCATCAGTGTTTGTTATGACACCATTTCCTCTGTTGGTATAGTCAGAATCCATGCAGTACACTGTGTACATAGAATAGAATAGCCTCTATTGTCACTGTATTGTGTGTAGGGCCAACGAAATTGCATAACAACTCTGCACTGTGCAAAAAATGTATATAATAATAATTATATATATGCACAGATGAGATTATGAATAAATTATAATAAAAATAAAGCGGCTATAAATATGAGTGTATGTGAGTGTGTGTGTGTGTGTGTGTGTGTGTGTGTGTGTGTGTGTGTGTGTGTGTGTGTGTGTGTGTGTGTGTGTGTGTGTGTGTGTGTGTGTGTGTGTGTGTGTGTGTGTGTGTGTGTGTGTGTGTTCTTGTACTTGAGGCATACTGAGGACCAGTGAACCAACAAAGTGAGGACATTTTTACGGAGTGAGGACATTTTGGCCGGTCCTCACTTTGTTTTAATTGAAATCACTTCCTTAGGTTGCTATAACATGTTCTTCTCAATTTGTCAAAACATTTTGTATTTTTGTCAAATTTTGGGTTAAATTTTTTTTTTTCACATTTTGGACGACATAGTATTGTATGACGTTTTTGTAAAATTGTGTATCAATTTTTTTTTTTCAAATTTTGGACGACAGTATTGTACGATGTTTTTGTCAAATTTTGGACCAAACATTTTTTGTCAAAGATTTTTTCAAATTTTGGACGACATAGCATTGTATGACGTTTTTGTCAAATTTTGGACCAAAAATTACAACAAAAAAACAACAACAACAAAAATCGAAAAAGTTTCCAGCCCTTTATGCTTTGGGGCTCCACCTGCAGACATTTTATGGTACTGCAACCAGTAGTTCTTTGCTGTAGATGTCATCCATGAAGTAGATTTGTAATTGTGTTGATTTATAAAGTGGAAATGCTGGTCCTCAGTATGCAGCAAGTACAAGAATGTGTGTGTGTGTGTGTGTGTGTGTGTGTGTGTGTGTGTGTGTGTGTGTGTGTGTGTGTGTGTGTGTGTGTGTGTCCCTATATGAACAAACACCTTTGGAGGCAGTTTCTGTTCAATTTCCGACAAACTGTGCAATAAAACAGAAAATTAACCTCCATTTAAACACACACAAGCCCCTCGACAAATGAAACAATAAAAAAAAAAGAATAGAAAACATATCACAAGAAAGTATAAAAATATGAGAATGCAATGGATACTGGTGCAAAAAAGTCAGGTACCTCTTCCCTGGTTCACGACAACAGAAAGGGAATTCAATTACATTTTATTTGTATACTGTAGATTCATAATATACGTTGTTCCAATAGGAACACTAGGAGCAAATACTTATTGGCAACAGTGGAGAGAAAGACACTTGAATGAAGAAATCTCTGAGAATCAGACTCAGCAGGAGATGACAGAGAAAGAGAGACCTGGAAATGTTGTAATTCAAGAAATAATTACAAATGCAGGACACGCACCTTTAGAGTGAGATGACCCAACAAAAGTGGACAAGGGAAAACATAGCATAAGTAAAAGTTCCATAATCAACAGGTTTTGAGGAATTCCTTTACTTTGCTACGACTTCAGACATGACATTGGTGGACTCAAATGCACGACTTAAAAAACGATGAATCGTTTTAACAAAAAGTTATCAACGAAAGGTGCTCACAAGCAGAATCAAACAAAATCTCCAAATCAATAAACTAAAACCCAGAAACAGGGAGATCTGGCTAGAACTTCTTCATGACATTCACACGTGGTGTGAACAAGGAGATCTGGCAACAAGACAAACGGAGACAAGGACTATTTGGTAACGCTTTCTTTTACAGTCCCCTAATTACCAGGTATTTACCTGGTAAATTCATGGTAACACCAAAGTGTTACTAGGTAATTACCAATGGTAATAAGAAAGTAAATACAGTGAAACTGTTGCCAAAATACTGGGCATTTACCTGGTAACTATATAGTTAATTATAGCGTGTTATTACTGCTGTTAATAAGAAGGTATGTACAGCTAAACTATGGCAAAACTATGGTAAATGTAAGTGTATTATTGGGTTATAAACTGGTAATAAGCAGGTACCTACAGTCCCCTAATTACTAGCTATTTACCCAAGGGGTAATCTAACAAACCTAACCCTAAAAATGTGTGTAATTACATGGAAACAAGCTTGGCTTTCTTTTACAGTACAGTTTTACTTTACTTACCGAGTACATTACCGTGCATTACCCAGTATTTTGGCAACGGTTTCACTGTATTTACTTATCTTATTACCCTTGGTAATAACCTAGCAACACTTTAGTGTTACCATGAATTTACCAGCTAAATACCAGGTAATTAGGGGACTGTAAAAGAAAGCGTTACCAATTTATACAGGAGGTACAAGTGAAAACAGGTGAAACCAATCAGGGGGCGGGGCAGACAATCTCAATGGCCGGAAATCACACAAAGGGAGGAAGTCAGGGTCTGAAACGAGAGGGACAGACGAATACAAAATAAAACAGGAAGTGCACGATAAACTTGATTATAAACATAAACATTCTTCTACAATTATACTCATAAACAGATTACTTACAATTGGCACTGATCGAATTTTAACTCTTTAACACCTGAACCTTTTTTTGTGGCTTATTTTAACCATAAAAGGGCCAGAGAATGTCCTGTAATTAAGTGCTTTTTACACATTTTTCCAGAATAACTCTCAACATATCTGAATTATTTACAATTTACTGCATGTAAAAATGTACACGAGTTACATGAAATGTCATAGAAAGACATGTTCTCATAGATATCAACAGAACAGCCCATACATTAAATTACAGGGTTACATTATAAAGTCATTATCGACACCACAGCAGAAAGTCACAGTGGTTATTATTGCCTCGATTTTGCATCGTCAATAAAGGGGTTGCCAGGTCTTGTAAAATGTGTCAACTGAGCCTTGTAGGGTGAACCGGATCTTTTCCCGCCTCAGGCGTCGCATAACATAACTGTTATGAGTACAGTTTACGAACACCATGTTGTGTGCGTTAAAGGCCAAAAAGGCCAAAAAAATGGAGTCAAAGACATTGATTCACCGATTTCCTGCAGCAGCACGAGTGAAATTGCCGTAATAACCACAAACCGTTGCGTAACTACGGTCGTCTGCGATGCGCTCTGTGTTTGAGGGTTAAGGCCTATCATGAATGTATTTTCTGTCACCCATCACTACATTCAGGATGTAAGTTTTCCTCTTGTGATGCCTTCAATCTCACTTTCTCGCATGTTGTCGGTCAGAAATATTACATTTTGTTTTATTGTACGTTGCTAAATAGTGCGACACATTGCCCCGCCCTGAGGACGCAGGAGATGCAAAAGAAAACAAAATAGCAGAAGAGAACATACAGTACATATTCAGTATTGTTAATAAAAAAAAAACCCACCGTGGACTTTCATGCAGGTCTTTGGAGAGCGCTCCAAATAATGAAGCACCTCTTGTATTTCTGAATAAATTCCACTACCCCTTTGATATTTCTGTGGAGAGCAGTTTGTATGTATATGTGTGTGTGTGTGTGTGTGTGTGTGTGTGTGTGTGTGTGTGTGTGTGTGTGTGTGTGTGTGTGTGTGTGTGTGTGTGTGTGTGTGTGTGTGTGAGAGAAAAATAAGCCGTTTTATTTTGTCATTTCCATTATGAAGCGCAGTCATTTTTGTTTTGATCATAACATAACATTATTTTGAGCCCATCATCCTCTTAAGTCTTGTCTGTTTTGTCCAAATCGCTCCATTGTTAGCACAGGCTCAATTTGCTGTCGGGGTTATTCCTATGCTGAGATTAAACAAATGAAATCATGGATTGAGTCAAAGAATTACTTTTTTTTTTTACTCACCATGAAATTTTCATTAAGGCTTTTGGTTAAGGTTTTTTTTTTTTTGACCAAACATCAGGTAAAACACAGATTTCTCTGGGTTTTCAGATCACGGCCGCTGTTCTTGTCACATCAGGGAAACAAACAAACAAACAAACAATCAACCTTTAACAACATCCAACCACCTGCAATTTTGCAGCCCCACGTCTCTTCTCGTCGAGCGAGCCCTTTAAAGGCTCTCGACTTGCACAAGAGCTCCTGCTCCTCCTCTGCTCATGCTGCACAGTTGCCATGGCGACGTGATGAGTGAAGTGTATATCTGTTGCCATTGTTACAAGCGATACGCCTGCCAGAGACGACGATAAAAGAGCGGTATGGGCAAGTTGTGATGTGGGTCTTTCGGCTGGAAATGAGAACACAAGTTAAAAGCAGGACGACATCATTTCTATTATTGATTGGTATTAATGCAACCATGTTTTTTTTACATTGCCCCTGTAGATATTTGCTTCTGCTCCTTTGGACCTGCTGATTAATGAGTTTCCTTTACTCGCCTCTCCGCCCCTGGACAATGACGAATTATTACCAGAAAAATGAGTTGATCTTTTTTTTTTTTTTGCCATAATATGGCTGCTTTTCTCCAGAGTGCCTTGCAGGCAAAACAGGTGAATAGATGGTAACTAAAAAAAGACTGACTGCTGTATAAATATTTAAACAGATTGATCTTTAGAATTAATTACCCCACTCAGAGTAAATATGAACATTAGGGGAAGCTTACAGCGAGTCGAGGAACCATGCTGGAGTCTGTGCAGTATTAATGACTGACAGCACCTCTCACGGTGGAATATGAAGTCTTTGCCTTGAGAGCATTTCTATTAGCAGCTATTTAAATATGACACTCCAAGGAAGG